>NC_042617.1:184793526-185416327 GCF_901001135.1 Rhinatrema bivittatum | reverse complement strand
GTCTGGTTTTAGATAAGATGCTAAGATTTCTAGGAAGGGTGATGGATCTGCTTCTAGAAGTCCTGGGGGGGCATATACTAGAAGGATTTGTAGTGAGTCTGATTTGAATAGACCTGTTTCCAATTTCGAGTCAGATTTGATTGGGTGATGAGTGAATCTAAGATCTTTCTTCGCTGCTAAGAGAATGCCCCCACCTCTTTTTTTCTGTCGTGGGATAGAGAAAAAGTCGTATGTCTGGGTTGGTAGTTGATTAATTAAAGCTATATCTGTAGATTTAAACCACGTTTCTGTTATAGCACAGAGGTCTGGGTTTGCATCTAGGAGAAGATCATTTAAAATTAGTGATTTCTTGGATAGTGATTGAGCATTAAATAATATCAATGAGAACAGAGTGAATCCTAGAAGTTGTGTGGTTGGAGTAATCATGATGGGGATAAGGGATTTGTAGGTGCGTTGATTGTAGAGTATGTTTGATTTTCCTGCGAGTAGTGTTCTATGATGGAGGATCGGTATTGGGAGACCGTGGTACATTGTTTGCATTGTTAGGAGCGAAAGTGGTGTTAGTGAGTGTTAGCTGAGTTGTCAGTGATGTGGCTCTGGGTAGTAGTTGAGTTGTCTGGTGATGGCTTCTGTTTGTCTGGGTAGTGGTTGAGTTGTCTGGTGATGGCGTCTGGTTGTCTGGTTAGTGGTTGAGTTGTCTGGTGATGGCGTCTGGTTGTCTGGTTAGTGGTTGAGTTGTCTGGTGATGGCGTCTGTTTGTCTGGGTAGTGGTTGAGTTGTCTGGTGATGGCGTCTGGTTGTCTGGTTAGTGGTTGAGTTGTCTGGTGATGGCGTCTGTTTGTCTGGGTAGTGGTTGAGTTGTCTGGTGATGGCGTCTGGTTGTCTGGTTAGTGGTTGAGTTGTCTGGTGATGGCGTCTGGTTGTCTGGTTAGTGGTTGAGTTGTCTGGTGATGGCGTCTGTTTGTCTGGGTAGTGGTTGAGTTGTCTGGTGATGGCGTCTGGTTGTCTGGGTAGTGGTTGAGTTGTCTGGTGATGGCGTCTGGTTGTCTGGTTAGTGGTTGAGTTGTCTGGTGATGGTGTCTGGTTGTCTGGTTAGTGTTGTAGAGGGCTTGATTGGAAGACTGGTAGTCTGGATGATGAATGTTTGTTTGGTACAGCTGTGCTGTGCGTTTGGATGCCTCTGTGGGGTTTTTCTTCGCTCTTAAGGTCCGCACTAAGGGGCGCACAAAGGGGCAGGCCCCTCTGTCGCGCTCCTTCGGCGCACGACGCCTGGTGTCTTGTTGTCTTTTTAAATCGTGTGCCGTCGCGCTCGGGTGACGTCAGCGGCGTGACTTTGAAGATCCGAGGCAGAGGCGGCGTCGGTCGGTCGGCAGTACTAGGCCCAACCCTTGTGGACTCCTCCCCGGTTCGAATCGCTCGGCAGGAGGGGCTGGATTGAGGCGGCGAGGAGCGGCTGGACGCTGCAGGCCGAGAAGAAGAAGGCAGCGAGTAGGTAAGGTTCCCGCGTGGCCGGGGCGGGGCCCACGGTGGTAGGGCGAGAGTTAAGGGCCTTACCCCGATGGGCTCGAGCGCCAGCTGCGCGGGCCTCTCTCCCAGCTCCTACTAGGCTCCGAAGATGGTTTCTTCACGGACCGGTCGTTTCGATTTAAAAGGGCGCTTGGAAGCGTGTCGGCCCTTTAAATCCTCTGTCGTCGCGCTCGGGTGACGTCAGCGGCGCGACTTCGAAGATCCGAGGCAGAGGCGGCGTCGGTCGGTCGGCAGTACTAGGCCCAACCCTGGTGGACTCCTCCCCGGTTCGAATCGCTCGGCAGGAGGGGCTGGATTGAGGCGGCGAGGAGCGGCTGGACGCTGCAGGCCGAGATGAAGAAGGCAGCGAGTAGGTAAGGTTCCCGCGTGGCCGGGGCGGGGCCCAATGTGGTAGGGCGAGAGTTAAGGGCCTTACCCCGATGGGCTCGAGCGCCGGCTGCGCGGGACTCTCTCCCAGCATCTACTAGGCTCCGAAGATGGTTTCTTCACGGACCGGTCATTTCGATTTAAAAGGGCGCTTGGAAGCGTGTCGGCCCTTTAAATATATGTCTATGCAGTGCCAGAGGTGCTTTTTTCTCATTCACACATTCATGAGGCATCAGGATGTTGTAGGGCTGATATGTGCTCCCTGCTGTGTATGGAGTCTCTGCTGCCAGGCCCTCACTGATACCACTTGATTACTGAAGGGTCGTTAGTGTTGCTGCAAGATGCACAGGACTATAATATAGGGGGTTGGCAAATAAGGTAGGACTGACGTAGGTAGGGTTCATTAGTCGTAATGGGCGTCAATGACGCACCGATATGCATGTCACCGTGATGGCATTAGAGGCTGACAGAGGTGCGGGCCATTACAGGTACAATTGTTGTAAGGTGTTAGCAAATCTGGGGAGGCATGTGTTGTGTCTCATGAGGACAAGTGTGTACAGTACCGTCATCCTTGGTGGCATGTCATGGGAAGGCCAGGTAACCACGCTCCCCGCCCGGTCGACCTCAGCGCCGACAGCGCAGCGTGAAAACATTTAAAAAAACTGCAAAAGGGAAAAGGAACCGCGACGAGCCCTGCCTAATCCCGCCTACCTGCCAGCGCCTCCAATCGGAGCTCGGCCTGCCGGGATTTAAAGCTCAGCGCGGCTCTACCTCTTCCTTTTCGTCCATCACTGCAATCGCCGGGGAGGGCCTGCGCGATCGGCGCCGAGCCCCACCGGGGGAAGGCCAGGTAACCACGCTCCCCGCACGGTCGACCTCAGCGCCGACAGCGCAGCGTGAAAACATTTAAAAAAGCTGCAAAAGGTAAAGGGAACCGCGACGAGACCTGCCTAATCCCGCCTACCTGCCAGCGCCTCCAATCGGAGCTCGGCCTGCCGGGATTTAAAACTCAGCGCTCAGTGCGGCGCTGCGCGCTGTGCGCACGAAGGAGCACCGCAAAGGGGCAGGCCCCTTTGTCTCGCCCCTTTGTCGCAGCCCCAAAGGAGCCTCAATCCATATGCACGGCGTGACCGCTGAGTAATCCCAACATAAACCGTGACCAACTACAAAATAGCTACAAAATACCCGAATCCCAACGGACTTCGCAACAGGTATCGCAACGCTCTGCCTCCCTGGCCTCAACTGCATCTCTACCGGGGTTCGCACGGTCGGCGCCACCCACTCGGGGTAAGAGCCTTTTCACCTATTCCGCCCACCAGCGCCAGACCTACCTTGATCACCCTGCTACCTATTTGGCGATATATTTAATGGTTCAAACAACAGCCAAAAAACAAAACATTTTGGACAGCACCCTGCCTTTAAATGTTCTTTACTTTTAATCACCCTGTATTTCATAGTAATTTGCTCGCCCCATGCAACGTTGTCAATCATTTCCATTGATTCATCCAACGCTGCCTTCGAGCGTACTATACCTTTGAGTGTACCCAATATTTCTTTGTAACCTACCTGCCCTTTGTAAATTACCTTGCCATTTTCAATCTTTTACACCAGCTATCGCTACAGCCCCCCGCCCCCTGTGGTTGTGTTTATTTTAGTCCCCACCACCCAAGTCCCCTCCTGCCTCTAGAACCATGTGCCTACTCCCCATCCCGAGACGGCACCGTCCGCTACTACGCAAGCCCCCCACAATACCCCCCCACCCACCCAACCCTCGCAAATCCCTCATACCCATCATGACCCCACCTTTCTCACAATTCCTAGGTTTAACAACCTTAGCCATTACCCTTTTCAATGCCCAATCCATCCAAAAAAAAGGACCTATACTAAATGATCTACTCACAGACGACAATCCCGACCTATGTCCCATCACCGAATCCTGGTTAAAAAACACTGACCAGGTTTTCCTCAACCAGCTCCCAACAAAGACATATGACCTCCTCTCCATCCCAAGACCTAAAAAGAGAGGGGGGGGGGGGTCTACTCTTGGCAGCCAAAAAAAGACTTAGCCTCAAACTCCAAACCACTCAACCCCCGCCCAAACTAGAAATTGCGCTTTTTACATCCAAATCCCTGCAAATCTGCCTAGTCTATGCCCCCCCCCCCAGGCCTAATTGAACAAGATCCCTCACCCATCACTGAATATTTCACTGTCAACATCAAAACAGACCTTCCTACCATTATACTAGGGGACTTCAATCTCCATGTGGATGCCCACCCTGCCACCCCCGCCTGCGAGATTCTACTGGACACCCTTAAAGCCCTGGGTTTCAATCAAATCATCACCGAACCCACACACAAAGCGGGCCACACACTCAACCTAATCTTTGTGAATTCTAAAATAACCATTGCCACCCCCCTATAATCGCCCCAGTACCGTGGTCCGACCACTTCCGCATTAATGCTACCCTTGAAACCAAATCATGATTGCCGGTATATAAAAACTCTAAATAAATAAATAAATAAATAAAAAATCCCCCACACCTTCCACACAAAATCACCGTAAAACTATCTCCTTCCGTAAACACTGTAGTACAGAAGAGCTCACCCTAGCTTTCGACAAAATAACCAACAACATCGATCTCACCGACCCAGACACTGCACTTCACTCCTGGAACAATCTCACAACGACCATAGCCAACGAACTATGCCCCATCATCCACAAAGAAATACCGCTCGCACAATGTGAGAAAAGAAAACCATGGTTCTCGGCCAAGTTAAAAACAATGAAACAAGACCTAAGAGCTAAAGAACGCGCCTGGCGCAAACAACCATCCACTACACTTAAAGCTACCTACAACAACACCTTGCACGCATACCGTCATGCAATTACCCAAGCTAAGCGTGATTTCCATGCAGCAAAGATCCATGTCTACCAATTTAATGCAAACACCCTATTCACCTATGTCGCAGAACTCACCAACCCAAATACACCTACCCTTAACGAAACTATCTCCAACAAAAGATGCGAAGAGCTAGCTCTCTACTTCAAAAATAAAATCAACAATATTCAACTTCGCTTCCCGGCTAACACCACCCCCCCTTGCCCACATCCTCAATGACAAAAAGATCACCCTTAAAGCCTTTGACCTCACCACCAACATAGAAGTAGAAGCCATCTTAAAAAAGATGAAACCCGCCACACACTCCACAGACACCATTCCCTCAAAAACCCTCCTCTCTATTACCCCCGCCATCACCAAACCTATTAAGGACCTTATCAACTGCTCTATTACCGCAGGCAGTGTCCCAGACCCTCTCAAACTGGCCATAGACAAGCCCCTCCTAAAGAAACCCACCCTTGACCCCACAGATCCTGCCAATTACCGTCCGATCTCCAACCTTCCTTTCTTATCCAAAGTCCTAGAGAGGGTTATCAACAAACAACTGACGGACTTCTTAGAAGACCACAATGTCCTCCACACTCGACAGTTCGGTTTCCCTAAAGCCCGAAGCACCGAAACCTTACTACTGGCCATGACAGACACCATACTTAAAGGTATGGACCATGGAAACTCGTACCTACTCGCCCTACTAGACATCTCCGCCGCCTACGATACAGTCAACCATCAAATACTAATGACCCGCCTAGCAGAAATAGATATCGCCGGCACAGCCCTCTCATGGCTCTCCTCCTACCTCACACACAGAGAATACCTAGTAAAAATCGACAAGCACGAATCCTCACGCATACCTATCACACAAGGTGTACCCCAAGGCTCATCCCTATCCTCCACCCTCTTTAATATTTACCTCCTACCCCTATGCCACCTCCTCTCTGACTTAGGCCTGAATTTCTTCCTATATGCAGATGACGTGCAGATTCTCATCCCGTTTCAAGGGTCCATAAACGAACCTCTGCAACGATGGGAATCCTGCCTCACCACCATAAGCGCCTTGCTATCCGAGCTTCATCTAGCTCTAAACACCTCAAAAACAGAATTACTCGTCATCTCTAATCAGCCTGAACGTTTCACTCTCCCCATGCGACAGAACACTCCCCAAAATACTACCACAGCCCGCTCTCAGACCCAGTTTGTAAGAGACCTGGGCGTCTTTATAGATCAGCACCTAAGTTTTAAACCCCACATCAAAGCTCTCCTAAAGGGAGGTTTCTATAAACTCAACATCCTAAAAAAACTCAAACCCCTCCTCCACATCCACGATTTCCGCACAGTCGTTCAGACCACCATGCTTACGAAACTAGACTATTGTAACTCCCTGCTACTAGGACTCCCTGCCTCTACCATCAAACCCCTTCAGATTCTACAAAATTCCATGGCTAGAATCATAACCAGTACGCGCAAAAGGGACCACATCACCCCTACACTAAAGGACCTACATTGGTTGCCCATATCCTTCCGCTCACAATACAAAACCCTCACCATCCTTCACAACTCCCTACATAAACACAACCACATCTGGCTTGATGAAATGCCTCGCTACCGCTCCTCCGACCGCCCCACAAGAACAACCCATACAGGCACCCTCCACACCCCATCCCTCAAAACAGCACATTCAGCCAACACCAGAGGGAGAGCCTTCTCCGTTGCTGGCCCCACCCTCTGGAACTCCCTTCCCGCCCTCCTACGCCAAGAGACATCCTTTCACAACTTCAAGAAAGGCGTCAAGACATGGCTTTTCCGACAGGTATACCCTGACGCAAACCAAACGTAATATCCCCCCTCAGCTCCGATCACCGATCACCACCAGCTCCCCCCTGCTCGACTTTACACCCCCTGCTCCCCCCCCCCTCAGTTCCTCCCGGCTCGACCATCTTCACTCTCCCTCTTTTTCGCCTGACTTATCCCTTTCTCCTCCTTTCCCCTTTACCCCTTCGATTCCTCGTCACCCGGCCGCCACCCTATCCCTCGGTTCCCCCCCCCCCTCCACCTCCACCCCCCCCCCCTTTACCTCCACCACCCCCCCTTTATACCCTTTGAAGAAACTATTTCCCAGTGTTTCTACCGCCGATGCTGTTGCGATCCCCCCTGCTGCTGCGCTACAGGAGGTCTCTTACCTTCCTCCAGAGGCCGCTCTGAAGCCAGGGCCTCGCCTACGTTCCATCCGGGACTTGCTCCAGGGCCTGTGAGGCCTAGCTGTGCCTGTGGCTTGCATGCCTCTGCGTTTGGACTTCCTGGTTTCCAGCCACGCCCGTTTCCCTAGGGGCTGGCCCGCAGCTCTCTACCCCAGTTATAGGACCAGCGGTGGGCGGTCCTGGCAAGCTCCTCCCAGGGAGTTGCCTTCTACCTCCAGTATTTAAGGACTTTCTGTTCACTTGCAAGGGGCCTTCGGATTGGGTTACACAGTTGTCTGTGGCCTCTCCCGATCCAGGTCCTCCGTGGTCTGCCGTGTCTAGATGGTACCTTGTTTCGATGTCTGTTTCTGATCGTGCCTCAATGTCTTGCTTCAGCCCTTGCCCTGATGTCTTCGTGTCTCTGCCTTGACCTTCGTCCTCGTCTGGTTCCTGAGCCTTCTGTCCTGTTGGGCCCTGGAGTGGCCAACAGGAGGGATTCATCCTACGGGCTCTTGAGCTTCTGCCAGCCGAAGGGGCTTCGGATGTCAGTATCCCAGCATCGGAGTTCCTGCTCGCCTGGATCTTTCCTATGTCTCGCTTCAGCCCTTGCCCTGATGTCTCCAACGTCTTGCTTCAGCCTCTCTTGGATGTCTGCTTCAGCCCTCGTCTCACGTCCTCAGTGTAAGGACTCTGTCTGCCCTCGCCTCTGTCCGGCCTGCTTCCCATTGCCGTTCCCAGTGGCAGGTCCGAAAGGGCCGGGAACAGTCGGAGGACCGTTCATTAGTCAACTTCCCCGTGTTGGCTACCATGGGCATGCAGGTCTGGCTGAGGGTCGGACTCCCTGCTTCTGTTCCTGCCTGCCTGGCTCATCATGCCTGCTCAGCTCACCTCCCACGGTGTGGCTTGGGGCTCCTCCTTGAGTCCTGCCGTGGCCCAAGGGCTCACCACCCGCTTACGACGACTGCGCCCGCGCGCGCTCGTAACAGATGCGACTTTCGATTCCTCCATAATTCTACTTAGCTAAGTGATACCTTTCTTAAGTCATCTGTACTTATTCTCCCTCTATTCCACTGTATTTTCTCTTTTAATTCCTTTTAACTATGCTTCTCTCCCCTTCCCCTCCTCATCCTCCCTTTCCCACACCCCTCTTAACCCCTTACCCACCCTCCCTCCCCTCGCCCTCCCCCTCCTCTCCCTCCCCTTTCTCCCCCCGTAAATCTCTGCTCCATTGGTTCATTCTGTACTGTTTTTGTACTGTTTTATTTTGTTCATTTTGTTTTTTATTCTTTTTGTTTAGTAATATTATATTATATTGTTTATAATGTTATATTGTTATATTGCTACATTGTTTTACTGTATCTCATCTGAGTTCTTTGTAAACCGGCATGATGTGCTTCACGAATGTCGGTAAATAAAAGTTAATAAATAAATAAATAAATAAAATGTCAGTATGTAGCAAGTGCATAATCCAATGGCACTGATTAAGTAACATACAGAGAGCACCTCAGCAGTGCCATGAGCCATTCCTTAGCCACCCTATTATGGGCTATACCCTTAGATGTAGAGCAACACCCCCAAACAGTTGTTGGGTGAACAGACTTAGCAGGTCAGGCACGTAGCAGACTGAAAAAGAGGTCTGCACATTAAACTATGTCCTAACCCATCAGTGGCCAAAATGCCTTGCTGGGGCATGGTTCTGTCCCATGCCTTCCTTAAAAGTGTGTCTGTATAAGGTACTGGCAAAGCTGGCTGCCACTGACTGTGTTCTCATACAGTCGTGCACACACACATGGGGGATCAGGTCTGAGATCAGGATCTATAGCCATAGGTATTCCATGCTGAACAGCCACATTATGGAACACACAGCAAAGCAGCATTATCCTAGCAACCTTGGGGGGAGCATACAGTAACGCTCCACCAATCTTGTCCAAACATCGGAAGCGGCTCTTCAGAAGGCCAAAGGTATATTCGATGACCGAGCGTGTAGCACGTAAGGCCTCATTATAGGCCATCTGATGCGCCGTGGCAGGCCAGAGGATTGGGGTCTAAGCCAGGGCCTGCATCCATAGGCTGAGTCTCCTGTACCAATGAAATAGGCAAGCCATTACAAATACTGATGTTGGTGTCACATGCGTGTAGGTGCTGACTACATGCAGTAGAACCGGATGGGACGAGGCAGGCCATTCTTGTTTCCTAACACCCTATTTGTGGGGCTCCATGCTTGCTTTGTGCCACAGCAGGTGTTCTACTACTAGGAGGTATAGCACGTGACGGGCCCCTAGACAGTGAGATTTATGTCAGCCGTGTGTATGCGGTAGGTCCGTAACATCACGGTCCTTAAAGATTATATCCCTGTGTTCGGATCGTATGCATCATGCACTTGAGTCATTGTGTACGGACATATCTGCTCAACCGGACCTTTTATGTAGGTATGCATTCCCAATAACAGACATGGTGTAAACCTGCTGCCCCTGAATGTGCACAACTGAGTAGAAGTGATCATGCGAAGTATCATGAACTTCAGGATCTCAGGAACACCTGTGGATGTGAGCTGTTCTTAAATCACACTTCTAGAATCACCTTGGACAATGCCATTAACCATGGCTATACTGAATAAGTGTAGGCTGTCCACTAGTGCAGTGAGGTGAACAAGCCATGCCACATATAGGCCATACTGGGGCTGCTGTGTACCTCGTGCTTGGCAGCCCATAGCAACTGATTGGGTGCGTGAGCCATTCCACCACTTAAGGTAACACTATGAGCCACTGAGGCCTGTTGTGATGGGGACATATCACTCCATCCGGACAGGCGTATACATCGCATTTGTGTGCCATAACAGAGATGAACATTGCAAATATGTTAGATGTATGGAAACGTATATCTTACCTACAAGCCAACCATCGCCATACAGGCCAGCTTCGAATTTGCGAAACAGAGATGATTGCCTGAGTATGAAGGAATTGTGCGCTGATCCCGGAAAGCTGGACATCACCGAGAGGATCCGCATTCCAGCATCACACACCACTTGCACATTGAGGGAGTGGAACTGCTTTCTGTTGCGGTAGGCTGCCTCCATCTGACGGGGTGGAATGATGGCCACATGAGTGCAGTCAATAGTTCCAATGACATTCGGAAAGCGGGCAATGGCATAAAAACCACACTTGAGGTCCATCAGGTCCTGTCTGTCGCGCGGAAAAGCTATGTATCAAGGCATGTGGTACATTACTGCTTCAGTGACCTGGTGCAGACACCATGAAAAGGTGTTCTGTGACATCCCACCCACAACAGCTACTGTGGATTGGAAGGAGCCACTTGCTGTGAAGTGCAGGGAGCCAAGAGTTTGGTCAGGCCGGGGACTGCACGGCTCTTTCGGGTTCGAGGCTCAAGGGCAACTCGTATGTCTTCATATATTTCCAGGATGGCACGAGAGCTCAGGCGATACCTGCTGATCACAACATCCTCTGGCATACCCAGCAATGAGGTTCATGGAAGATAGATCCGCTGCCTGTACCTGTGGCAACGTTGACCAACGTCCTGGCATCTGCGTCGGGCCTGCTCAGCCATGGAGTGAGCCTGCCCCATACACTGGGAAGGTGTAGATGGTGTTGGGAAGATATACCTACTAAGAACAGGCCTTTTTATTGGGTAGCACTACCTTTGTCGGTGTGGGGGGATTGGTTTTCTATATTTTCGTTCAACGCGATATTATCGCGGTGCGCGCTATACGCAGTGATACATTCTATCGCAATTGAAAGAGGTGTAGTTATTGGCCGTGTTAGGAGCCGTGCTAACAGCGCAGCCATTTCATGGATCGCGATAAGTCCTCCCTACTTTACATTTGCCCCGCCCTAACTCCGCACTCTGAATACTTAATTAAAAATTTGCATTCACAAATCGCGATAACTGCTGTTAGCGCGGTTTGCAATTTTATCGCACGCGATACGGCCGTATCGCGCGCATTAAGCCCTTGGAAAATAACCCCCTTAATCAGGGAGCCTAACCCATTAGTGTAAGACCCCAGCCGAATAGGATCAGCTATTATCATCCACTATAGTCCCATCAACAGCCCAAATATGACACTTAAAGAGATCCCGAGTCTCTCAGCTAGAACTCAGGATTAAATATCTGATAGGAATGTGACTTAGGTATGGTTGGAGATCCCAAATCAGATAGCAATTAACATTTGGGTAAAGAGACCACTTTTACGCTAAACGACCATGTAGGAAAAAAGCGACATGACCCTGTTTCTCTCCCCTGCCCCCTCCCCCCTTAATTATCCCTTCCTTCATTTTCCTGGGGAGCCCAAGGACTAACAGGGAACGGAGGTATGTTTTGGGTGCGTGAGCACCTGCATCTCTAATGAAATTGAGCACCCCCCCCCCCCCCCCCCGGACCCCTAAACAGATCTCCTCCCCTAAATTGTTCTGTTTGATCTACAGTTTCATGATAGGGGGCAAGCCTCCGCTGACAAAAAGTTGATGAGGGTGGCCGACTCCTAACCCTCATGGCCCAAAGGAGGTCCTCTTGATGTTTTTTTCCGGATTTCCCCACACATGAGAAGGCTTGTTTAGGGGACTGAGTTCCATAGTTCAAAACCTGACATCTGTGCCATCACAGAAACCTGGTTACAACCCACCGACACTGCTCTAATAAATCAGCTTCCCATCCAGGCATACGATCTTCTCTCTATACCCAGACCCAAAAAAAGAGGAGGTGGACTTCTCCTCGCAGCCAAAAAAACGCTAGGTCTGGCATTGCAGGCTTCTAATAACCTATCAAATATCGAATTTGCGCTATTCAACTCGAAACATCTGACGACTGGATTAATTTATGCCCCTCCCGGAATACTGGAAGCAGACCCATCCACAATCATAGAACTAACAGCAAAACACCTAAACTCCAGAAAACCGGCCATCCTCATGGGAGATTTTAACCTTCACGTAGATGTCCAACCTCATTCTACCAACTGTAAAACTCTTCTCTCCTCTCTCAGCAATATGGGTTTCAGACAAATTGTGACAGAACCAACCCACAAAGCAGGTCATACGTTAGACCTTATCTTCATAAACGAGGGAATCTCAACCCACACTATCCCAACTTGCCTTCCGGTACCGTGGACAGACCACTGAATCATATCATCGGTGTTAAAAATAAAAGAGCTTCCTCCGCAATCCATACAATCAATAACTATATCCGTCAGGAAACAGTGCTCAGGAGACCAACTCAGCGAACACCTGGCCAAGGAACTAGTGCACCTGGACCTCTCCGACGCCAACTCAGCAACTTCATCATGGACCAACATCACTAAAAAGGTTGCAGATCAAATGTGCCCCATGACGACTAAATATATCAATCCAAACAAAGACAACAGGAAACCTTGGTTCACTCCGGAGTTGAAAAAACGTAAACATGAATTGAGATGCAAGGAACAAAATTGGCGAAAAACCCCATCTTCAACCACCCTCCTCATCTACAAATCGTGCCTCAACTCATACAGAAACGACATCAACAAAACCAAGAAAGAATTCTTCTCCAAAAAAATCCACCCCCTCATTTTTGATTCAAGAGCTCTTTTCTCCTATGTTTCAACCCTCACTAAACCCCCGGCGCCTACCATTCCAGACGATCAAGCTCTCAACAAAGCGCACGAACTAGCAGACTTCTTTGACAATAAAATCACCTCACTCCTAGCCCCCCTCAAGGGATCATCTACACATCCAAACCACGTAATCAACCACAGCTCCCAATCATCGCACTCAACCGTTCAACAATCATCACACTCAACAGATCAACAATCATCGCACTCAACCGTCCAACAATCATCGCTTTCAACCGTCCAACAATCATCGCTTTCAACCACCCAACAACCATCGCACTCAACCGCTCAACAACCCAACACAACCCCAGCAGTGCTCGACACCTTTGAGCCCACATCCACATTAGAAATAGAGAATATCCTCAAGAATATAAAACCATCCTCTCATCCATCAGACCATATTCCTTCAAACATACTGAGTCTGATCACTAACACCATAGCCAAACCTGTTGCAGACATCATTAACTGCTCTCTCACCCAAGGCCAAGTCCCTAACCAACTCAAGTTAGCCATGCTCAAACCGCTCCTCAAAAAACCCAACCTTCCCACCTCAGACCCAGCTAACTTCAGACCCATAGCAAACCTCCCTATGATAGCCAAAATTATGGAGAAAGTTGTTAACAAACAACTTACAGAATTTCTTGATGAAAACAACATCCTCACCTCAAACCAATTTGGTTTCTGTAAGACTAGGAATACCGAATCGCTATTAGCCTCACTATCAGACACTATTATCTTTAATCTGGAAAAAGGCCAACCTTGCTTCCTCGCTCTTCTGGATCTCTCATCAGCGTTTGATACCGTAAACCACCCGTGCCTCCTGCAACGCCTAACGGACATTGGCATCACAGGAGCAGCTTTCAACTGGTTCAAATCGTTTTTGGAGAACAGATCATACAAGGTCAAGATAAATAACAAAGAGTCTCACGCCATCGAATCCAAGAGGGGGGTACCGCAAGGATCATCCCTCTCTCCGACTCCTTTCAATATATATCTTCTCCCGCTCTGTCACTTACTCACCAACCTCAAGCTAATACACTTCCTATATGCGGATAACATACAAATTCTCATCCCTATAGAAGACTCACTACAGAAAGCCATGTCATACTGGAATAAATGTCTTTCAGCTATCAACAACCTACTCACCAGCCTCAACCTGGTCTTAAACACAAACAAAACCGAAATCCTCATTATAGCACCGGAAAACTATGTCCCACCCATACCTCCTATCGCTAGCCAATGTCTGGATACCTCCGTGCACTCCACCTCGCAACAAGTAAAAGACCTGGGGGTCATCATAGACAGCGGTTTCAGCCTCAACAAATTCGTTAATAACACAACAAAAGAATGTTTCTTTAAACTACAAACCTTAAAGAAACTAAAGCCACTCCTTCTATACAGAGACTTCCGCATGGTGCTACAAGCCATCATACTCCCGAAACTGGACTACTGTAACTCTCTCCTTCTAGGCCTCCCAGCATGCACCACCAAACCACTTCAGATGGTCCTGAATGCCTCGGCAAGAATTCTCTCAAACGCCAAAAAAAGAGATCATATCACCCCAATCCTTCATCATCTCCACTGGCTTCCGATTAAATACAGGATCCAATTCAAGTCCATAATGATTATACACAAGGCCTTATATAACATCGCTCCTCTCAACTTAATGTTTCAAATTCAGCTACACACATCCGTGAAACCGACTAGAAGTGCGTATCAGAACAGACTAATCACCCAACCAGCGAAATCCTCTCTGAGGAAACGCGCACTATCCACAGTGGGCCCTTCACTCTGGAACTCGCTACCTCCAGACCTTCGCCTTGAACCTTGCCACGCTACATTTAAAAAGAAACTTAAGACTTGGTTGTTCAAACAAGCATTCCCTTAGAGCTAAGAGCAGGAAGAAAGACATTTTCAAATTATTCGTTCTTTCCCCAGCCCCTAGCATATAACTTCTTGAAGAGATCAATATTGAATTGTACTTAATCATATAATCATGTTATTTATCTATTATATAATCACATATACATATAATCATGTTGACAAACATATACCCATTTTATTTATTTATTAACTCGCATGTTATTTATTAACTGTTTAGCAATATATACTAATTTGTTACTTTGATTAACCTGTTCAATGTAAACCGCTAAATGAAGCGATAGTTTTTGTTCCTTGTAAACCGGGGTGATATGTATATTATACAGGAACTTCCGGCATATAAATCCTTTAAATAAATAAATAAATAAATAAATAAATAAATAGTTCGCAATTTGGGAATGGGAGGTTGCCGCGGAGGTCAAACTGTCCACTTTCAGTCTCTGGAGCTGTCCCTGCGGTTTAAGCTTACCCTCTGTGTGTGTAGTTTGTCCCTTCTCTGCCCTATCATGGAGCAGTAATTGAAGGCCTCATCACATCAAATCATGGACTTTGTTAACTGCTGTAAGCATCCAGGTCAGGCCGGTTTAAGTATGAAGACCCGGAAGAGATTTGGGAACGGCCATCTCACGTGGATCTCAGCGTGCTGATGTCATAGGAGTATGGGGCCTATCAAAGTAGGAAAGGACCGCAGGAGGCGCAAGAGAAGCTATTTTGTTACCTGAAGTGTGGAGGAACCCTGCTGAGACTGTTAAATGCCTGAGATTTTCTCTCTGCTTGCTGACACTTCATGTCGCCAACGAGGGTGAGGAGAGACTCTGCTCCCTGTCCCTGTCATGCTGCTGACGTCAACAGGGAGGGACCAGTAAGTTCAAAACCGGCTCCCCAGCGGCGCAGACAATGCCTGCGTGCTGCCGAAGCCGCGCACGCTAAAGGGGCGCGCGGCTTTGTCCTGTATTGAAATTGAGATTTTTCCTGGAAGTTAAATAAGAGCTTGGGTTGAAGTTTCAGATAAGTAACTGATATTTTATTCTTCTTGTGGCCTCCATTCTGAAGGACTTTAGTTTTGGGATCTGAATAGAGTTTAATAAAAGGAAAGATAATTTGTTGATTTATATTTTCATGCCTCATACTAAACGGAAGGCCCAGATTAGGGAGATAATTTCTTCTTCTCCCATACCAGGTCCAACCCAACCTCAGATATGTTCTTTCTTTTAACAGCAACAAATGTATTACCGGGGGAAATAGCCTCAGTAGGCACAGTTCAGGAGCGAGAACCTGTGCTATAGGCAGAAGCCATCTCCTTGAGCCCCGGAGCTCCCAATACCCCAACCCCACCAATAGTTTCAAAAGATATATTTGGAGAGTCTCTATCTGAAGAGAAATCTCCTGTTTTAAATAAACGAATAAAAGAGGGATTGGGAATGGGGAACCTAGCTGCAGGGATTGGAAGGGAGGAAGTACCTAAATTAGATGTTATTTTACCAGAAAATGTTACTGAAATAACTATGGATATACTTTGGGGTGCGATCAAATCCCTTGAGGGGGCAATAGTAAAGTTGACCAATATTAACACTGATTCTCAGCAGAAAGTATTAGAGTTAGAAAAAGTTGTGTCTCAACATAATGTTAAATTGGAGGTTCAAGATGAGAAGCTGGGAAAGATTGAAACTATTCAAAAAATATTTTAAAGATGGAGATGTCAAATTCGAGGAAAATGGAATATATGGAGAACAGTTTAAAATATTATAATTTAAGGATTTTAAATTTTCCTTCTTTAAAAACTATGCTTCCCAGGGAAATGTTTAAAGATTATTTAATACATATTTTGAAAATGCCATGCCAGTCCATTCCGGCTTTGGCAAAAATATATTATTTAACACAAAGATCACAAATAGGGGATACACTTCCAGAGCAATCCATAAATATTTCAGATGTTTTAGAAATAACTACAGAAACTGAGATATTAACAAGGGCAATTTTGTTTCTTTCATTTTTCCTTCGGAGAGAGATTCATTGTTACATCTATTTCTTCGAAACAGAGTACAAAAATTTCATGGTCAACAAATTTGGATGTATCCTGACCTGGCAAGAGCAACTGAATTAAGAAGACAGGAATTTCTTAAGTTAAAATCTGAGGCTCTTGCTAGGGAGGCTAAATTTTTCTTACGTTACCCTTGTAAATGTGAATCATTTTATAAAGAATAAAAATGTTTTCTATGATATTTCAGCTTTTCGGGCATTCCAAGATAGCCACCCCCCAAATGCAGCAAATGGATGAGAGTTAATAAATGAGATAATGTTGCTTACTCTGATTATGTTAAATGTAAGAGGGTAGGATATTCTCTGTTATACCTTGTATCGTTCAATTATATAATTAAATGCCCTTCAGTTTTCCTAAATAAACAAATATTGAGATATGAATTGTAAGAAGGTGTATTATTGAGTGTATTATTGAGTGTAAGTATACAAATGTTATTAATGTTGTTATATATTCATATTCAGTATGTATTACATACGTCTCTGTTATAAAAAAAATTGAAAGTTGAAAATTAAAAATTAAAAAAAAAAGGAACGGACTGCAACGTGGGGAAAAAAAAACTTTATTGAGCCCTTGAGGCTCGCACAAATGACAGTGACAACGATTCTTAAATTAAACTACGAATACCCTAAGGGGCGGATTTTAAAACCCCTGCGCGCGCCGGCGCGCCTATTTTGCATAGGCCGCCAGCGCGCGCAGAGCCCCGGGATGCGTGTAAGTCCCGGGGCTTCCTGTCGTGGGCGTGTCACAATGACGTGGCGTTTCGGGGGCGTGATGCGGCGTTTCGGGGGCGGTGATGTGGGCGTGGTTTCGGCCCGGGGGTGTTCCGTGGGTGTGGCCGTGGCCTCCGGAACAGCCCCCAGGACTGGAACACAGTCCCGGGGGCTTTCAGCAGGCGTAACTTTGCTGACAAAGGTAAGGGGGTTTTAGATAGGGCCGGGGGGGTGAGTTAGGTAGGGGAAGGGAGGGGAAGGTGGGGGGAGGGCGAAGGAAAGTTCCCTCTGAGGCCGCTCCGAAATCGGAGCGGCCTCGGAGGGAATGGAGGCAGGCTGTGTGGCTTGGCGCGCGCAGGCTGCCGATTTTGGGCAGCCTTGGGCACGCCGACCCCGGATTTTATAAGATACGCGCAGCTACGCGCGTATCTTATAAAATCTGGTGTACTTTTGTTCGCACTGGTGGCGCGAACAAAAGTACGCGATCGCGTAAGGTTTGAAGATCTACCTCTAAGGAATTTGAGAGTGCCGCTGTGATAGTCAGGTATTAGATAATTTGAATTTTAGTTATACGTTCACGTAGGCTTGTTGCTCCTTTTTTCCGTTTTAGGTATTTTTTAAAATTTTTTAAATTATGCCAGACCGTCTATGAAAGTTTGTGTGGCTTTTGGATCTTCAAAAGTATGTGTTGTATGCCAGTTGGTGAAATGCTATTGCAGAGACTTAACACTGAGTTTAACTACACCTTTTTAAATAGGGTTAAGCTGTGTGATAGCTTGTGTTACTGGGCAGTAAGGTTTTATTGCATTTTCTGATGTCATCTGAAAGGCCTGTTTTAATACATTTAAAGCTTCTGGAGCACCAGCTAGGAGAGAGAGAGAGAGAGAAACAGAGAGACAGAGAGAGAGAGAGAGAACCTAGCCATAGTGTCCTCTCCCTAGATAGGTATTTGTATCCCTATGGTAGGCCCACCTAGTAACTCGAGGTGAGGTTTAGGTATTAGTGTAGAGTAGGGATGTGAATCGTTTTTTGACGATTTAAAATATCGTCCGATATATTTTAAATCGTCAAAAATCGTTAGAGCCACGATACAATACCAATTCCCCCGATTATCGTCAAAAAATCGTAAATCGGGGGAATGGGGAGGGGAAGGGGGAGGGCAAGAAAACCGGCACACTAAAACAACCCTAAAACCCACCCCGACCCTTTAAAATAAATACCCCACCCTCCCGAACCCCTCCCCCAAATGCCTTAAATTACCTGGGGTCCAGCGGGGGTCCGGAACGACCTCCTGCGGTCGAATCGTGTTGTCTACAGACGGCGCCATTTTGCAAAATGGCGGCGCAAAATGGCGGCGCAAAATGGCGCCCGCAAATGGCGCGGCCGTAGACAACACGATTCGGACCGCAGGAGGTCATTCCGGACCCCCGCGGACTTTTGGCAAGTCTTGTGGGGGTCAGGAGGCCCCCCCAAGCTGGCCAAAAGTCCCTGGGGGTCCAGCGGCGGTCCAGGAGCGATCTCCTGCCGCGAATCGTTTTTCTGTATGGAAAATGGTGCCGGCCATACGCTGACACTGCGGGAATAGTGTACTGCTGCCTCCACTAGACATACTATCAGCGGTATTATCCTCGGCAAATGCCTCAACAAATGTCGATTCACTCACCGCCTTCCGATAATCAATCACATCCAATTGCAAAGGTTGTCCGCTGCAGGGGTGGGATGGGCTGTCTGGAGCTCCAGGGCTTAAAGATATTTGTGTGTCCAGCAAAGCCTGCATGTGCTCCTCAACTGGCTGTGCAACGGACAGCATTCCTGGAGATTTTGTGTTCGCCAGGGAGAAAAAAACATCTATTGTGGACTGCACAGGGGTTGAAGTGTGAACTGTTGAGGCTTCGGCTCGCACTCTACCCTTGTGTTTGGTATGCGGCATCTTAAGCGAATATTAATTCCAAAGTTATAGATGTATTTCTCCCCACTCTTCTTATTTCTAATTGGATCAACCAAATGGAGGCAGCGGTGAGATCATATAAAAAGATTAATTTCCAAGTAATTACATTTACTTAATTTTGAGAAAACCTTCCTCCTAATAAAACAAAGCCGCGCACCCCTTTGGCGTGCACGGCTTTGGCAGTGCGCCAAAGATGCCTGTGCGCTGCAGGAAGGGCGTTTTTAGTAGCCCTCCTGCGCCTCAGCTGGATGACATCAGGAAATCAAGCGGGCAGTAATCAGGTAATCAAATTGGGCCAGGCAAGCTTACCTTACCCCCAAGTAACAAGGCAGTCTTTTCTCTCCGCTTGAGCCTCAGAGATGGTCCATGGGAAGGGCTTTTTTTTTTGTGTGAATCTGTTTATTATTATCAACAGCATAACAAATCAAGAATGATGCAGTCAGAGTTTGCCATACAGATTCTTACATGGGCATATAGGCTTATTATACATAAATAATCATCAAACGTTACATATATTTGCAGGAATAGTAACAGAACACAGAACTGTACAGAAACAGCAACAATCTATAATCTAGTCATAAACTGTGCATACCATGAACAGGTAAGTAGGCTAGCAAACATCTATATGTCTATACGACACTGTCTATACGTCAAACATCTATATGTCTATACGACACTGGGCTAAAACAGTAATAACTCAGATCATGCATTCGTAATTGCCCGGAGAACAAAGCTTCCCTGTTAATAGTTTTTGTGAAATTCCCTCCATTTCCAACTACTTAAGTCCTTAATACTACCCCATCTCCCCCCCCCCCCCTCCATTTCATCTTCTGAATCTTTCACCCCACCCCCCTCTCTTCCCCTCCCCTCCCTTCTCTTCCCAATGTCGTGGGATAGTGTGTGATCGTGAGTATTTGAGACATGAGGAGCAAGAATTAGGTTGTTTTAACCAAAGATTAAACTGTGAGTTAGTATTAACGTTTAAATCAGTTAGGTGAGACTAAGGTGGGGATAGTTTGAATAGTGATGTGCTATGGATTTGGTAGGGTTATGAGAATGATAAGGTTGAAGTGTTGAAGTTTTAAAGGCTCATTGTTAACGTCATGTTATATGTCCGCAGAGTGTTCCTTAAGGCATGATTAGGATATGCTTTAGAAACGGTCATCGCATTCGGACATGGTTACAATAACCTTTTAGAGAAACGTCAGTTCATTTGGATAGGAGGGTCCAAATGTGGCTTGTCCTCTGCAGAAAGTAGTTTCATATAACCTGCCCTGATTTGGATTGTCTTCTTTCCACCTTGTGAAGTAGCCGCTGAAGTTTTTGTTTGTAGATGGGCAGATACTGAGGGTGCGGTGTCATTCATTGTGCTAAAATAGTATCAGTAGCAATTAACAGAAGTTTGCGAAAAAATAAAAGGTTATGACATGTCAGGGTATGGACCTTCGCATCAAGCAAAACAAAGAGCCAAATCTTTGGATTCATCGGAAGAGAGACACCCCACATCGAAAGTGCCAGCGTTTGTAAGAGAGTCCACAAGACCTGCACTTCTGTGCATAACCAGATGCTATGGTAAAAATACGGATTTGTGTCCAAACATCTTGTGCAACGGTTCTCTAGTGTGACCCCCATATAAAAGGCAGTTTTTTGTGAATAATATGCTTGATAGTAAAATTTATAAAGTTTGTCCCTTAGGACTGCATTTTCAATGACTTTCGAGATTGTCTGTATACAGGTTTGAAATTCCTCTGACGAGAGTGCCCAAGGCAACCATCTATTCCATTTTGCAATTATCATGGAAAAGTCAGGCCCATGGGTCAAAGTCATTAGGGAGGCATAGAAGTGAGAACACTTGGAGCGTTTCCCGTCTGGCCCCTTTAGCAGGAGTTTCGAGTGTATGAAAAGGGGGTTCACTAGCAAGGATTCCAATATGAAATGTCATAATTGTAGGTAAAAATAAAAGTCCTTGTGCGGTAAAGAATGGTTCTCTTGTAGTTCCTGAAAGCTGAGAATGTGAATAGGTTGAACAGTGGTATTAAATAGTTGACTAATATTAATCAAGCCTTGAGAGGCCTATTTGTGAAATGGCCCTGCGTCCATCCCTGGCAAAAATAGAGGGCATCCCTGAATGGGAAGGCAGGCTGTAAGACCTGGTGTCACTAAAAGTGATTTACAAATTGCTTTACATGCCATTCGGAATGGACGGATTATTACGCTGGAAGTAATCTGGGATGGTAATAGTGTTGCAGAGACCTGCAGCACAGCACTAGGGGTTAATGGGGCCAACCAATTTTTATAATGCATTAAAGGCGAGTAGGGATGAGTGTCATAGATCCAGTCTTTAATGTGTCTCATTAGGCTTGCACAGTTATAAGCTCGTAAATCTGGGCAATTGAGACCCCCATCTTTTTTTATTTCATAAGTACTGTTAACGGGATCCGGGCTTTCTTTCCACTCCACAGATATCGATTTAACTCTTTGTGGATATCTATAATATCTTGCCTTTTCAGCCAGGTAGGGAGCATAGCAAACAGATAGAGCCACTTTGATATTTCCATCATTTTCAGTAGTAGGATCTTAACTGATAGGGAAAATGGCAAGTTCCGCCAAGCTGTCAATTTAGTTATTAGTTTCTGTTTTAAGGGAGTGATATTAGAAGAGTAGAGCTTCTTTGGGTCTGCAGGAATATGGATCCCCAGGTATTTTAACGAGGTTGTGACCCATTTCAAAGGGAAATTTCCTGGCCAGGTAGATTTAAGAGTTCCCAAAATATCCAACGCTTCTGATTTATCGATATTGATTTTCAGACCTGCAAATCTTCCAAAAGCACCTTGGATGCTGAGCACATGAGGTAAGGCGGAAACAGGTTTGCTCAAATATAGTAACATATCATCTGCAAATGCTGCAACTGTGAAGTGTCCTCCTGAAAACTGCATCCCCTGTATTTCTGGGGATACCGCCAATTTCCGCAAGAGAGGGTCCAATGCTATGATATATAAAATTGGAGAAAGCAGACAACCTTGTTGAACTCCCCTCTGAATCTGGATTCCATCTGAAAAGGTATCATTAGCAGAGATATGAGGTATGGTATAGAATAGTAATAGCATCTATAATCTGTTTTGGGATGCCAAAACGTGCCATGGCTGAAAACATGTAGTCCCAGGACACCCGATCGAAGACTTTCTCCGAATCAAAACCTACTGCCAGCGCTGACAGTTGAGTATGATGGGATATTTCAATGGCTGTAAGCAAGCGGATCACATGTGCATCTGCATTTCTGCCCCCAACAAAACCTGCCTGATATAAGGATATGATCGATGGAAGTATCTTGCCCAGCCTAATAACGAGGATCCATGTATATAATTTTAAGTCATAGTTTAGAAGGGAAATAGGCCTATATGACGCTGCAAGAAGCGGATCTTTACCAGGTTCTGGTAGTATAGTGATGAAGGCTTTGTTGAAGTCTTTGGGAAAATATCCCTTTTGCCACGCCTGGTTAAAGAAATTGGTGAGTGGGCCAGCGATATGAGCGGACAGAATTTTATAGTATTCGGCGGGAAAACCATCCGGTCCAGGGGACATGTTTCCTTTGCTGGTTTTGACTTCTGCTTTCACCTCCTCCTCTGTAATCGGCCCGATTAATGAGTCTCGTTACTCTGAGGATAATTGAGGTAAAGAAAGGTCTTGAAAGAAGGCAGCTTCCTCAGTTGAGTCCCCTTCTCGATCTTCATGGGAGAGTCCTTCATAAAAATGACGTAGCATCTCAAGGACCTCCGAAGCTTTCGTTACATGCACACCAGCCGTGTACTTTAGACCATTAATATAAGTTTTTTTCCTTTTTATAGCTACTAGCCTCGCTAACAATTTGCTGGATTTGTTGCCAGATCTATGGAAGTGGAGATCTGAAACTTGAAGCGCTTTCTGAGCACGCATATGTAAGTGGTCATTGAGCGCATTCAGACATGCCCGATAAGATGCCATATGTGAGGAAGAAGGTTCCTCTGCCAATTTTTGCTTCGCTTGTTGAAGTTGGGTTTCCAGTTTTAAAATAATTTGATTTAACTGTTTGCTTTTCCAGATGGTATAAGCAAATACCTCGCCTCTGAGCACTATTTACTCGTTTCCCAAAAGAGCGAGGTGTTATCTAAATGCTGGCTCTTATTCGTCTGGTATTCTTCCCATTTTGTTTTTTACATTAGATGAAATTCCTTATCATTATGAAGGTGCCCTGGGAGTCGCCATGCCTTCTTGGCATTTCGCTTGGACGTAAATCATAAATCTAGCCAGATGGAGGCATGATCAGTGATAACAATGGAACCCATATCAACCTCTGCTACTTTAGAAAACAAAGTGTTGGTAATGAGGATATAATCTATTCTGGACATAGAGCCGTGTGTTCTAGATACTTGAGTAAAATCCTTAATTTCAGGGTTCATTGTGCGCCATGGATCAATAAGCCCTAACTATTTGGTAAATTGCATCACTTCAGAGGTAGTTGGGATTTGTCTAAGTGAGCATCTATTACACTATTCATATCCCCTGCTATGATCAGCTCGCCCTGGGCAGTCTCCAATGAAAGGTTTATAATATTAGTAAAGAAGGGTGGGTCTGGAACATTAGGAGCATAGACATTGCATAATGTAAAAACTTTGCCAGCAAGCTGACCTACGATTATATTGAATCGCCCTCCAAGTCTAGTATTTCCTTGGTAACCGTTAGTGGGGTATTTTTGTTGACTAAGATTGCTACCCTCCTTTTTTCCTTTAGCCACAGAGAAATAACAGTCCGAGGCCCATTCACTGCAAAACTTTGCACTCTCTGTAATGCTTAGATGTGTTTCCTGTATGCATGGCTATGTTAACTTTAAGACATCGCAAATGCTGAAATATTTATTTTTCACTTTATTGGTGTACCCAACCCATCAACATTCCATGAAATGATTCTGTAACTACCCCCCATTAACCAGGGTCAAGATGGCAACAATAATTGGGAGGTTATCTACTTGCTGTCGGAGATGGGTGCCCAGCCTCACCCCGCTCCCTCTTCCTAAAGTGCATGCCTGGGAACCCCAAAGTCCACCATACTAGCAATCTTCATCCATACTTGTCCCCACTCACACAGCCAACATCTCTTTCTTTCACCCCTTAGCCCTATTCTACAATCATACTTCGCTATCCCCCCTTTGACCCCCCACTGCCCTCCCCATCCCCCTCCCCATAACTTCCTCCAAATACCAAAGAAATACAATATACACTCCCTACTCTAGAGGGAGGGATAGAGATCACTGTTCTCAGTGTCTGAGCGTACAGTTCCCTTATCTGGTCCGCTTTGCCCTGTGCAGTAGTAGGCTTTTCACTGTTCCATTCTAAGCTACAGCATACTGTGTAATGGTGTCTGCTGTTCAGCTAGTAAACACCAATTGAATAGCTGGTGTCTGCTGTTAGTTCTTCCCACCAGAGACCTCAATCCGCTGATACCATAGTCGACTCGTTAATTGCCGTCTGTGATCACTAGGACAATCTCTCTGATTTCCAATCGAGGATCGCTGTGCCTGTCGCCTTAACTGCTCCGGTGATTTCAAGAAGGTGTCCCAGGAGAGAAAATCTCCGAGCAGGCAGTAGCTGCAGCAGTGGACTTGAAGAATAACCATGGTAATTGGCAGAGTTTAAGTAGATCTTTTCCTGCGCTGCGGCCCACTCCGGCGGACCGGCGGCTATCAAACCCTGGATCACGGCAGTTCTCTAAGTTAAAACCAAAACTATGAAACTGTAGACAGGATCCCTATCAGGTTTTCCAGCCAAGAAGGGCTCCCATATAGTCATTGGCATCTCTCGAAGGTAAAATACAATGTCAAACTTGGGTGTGCCGTCATTGTATGTTAGTTTGCACAAATTTCTGAGCCTCCTCTGGTGAAGCAAAGATCTTTAGCTTCCCATTCAGCCAAATCTTAAGCATTGCTGGGTATTGGAGCACAAATTTTATATGCTTGTTAACAAGCATTGAACAGACAGTAGAAAAGCTCTTGCGCATTTGAGAAACCCGGGACGAATAGTCCTGTGTTATATGAATCCTGGTCCCTTTATAGTTGATGTCAGGTTTATTTCGATAGACGATCCATATTTTGTTTTTATGTGCATAGTTAAAAATTTTACTAGTACAATTCTGGGGTGGCGAATCGGTAGGGCAGTGCGCACCTACCCTGTGGGCCCTTTCAACTGCCAATCCTTCCTTTCAGATCCGCAAGGCCAACAACATCTAGTAGCCAACCTTCAGAAATTCTCCTAACCCTCCTTGTCTAGCAATTCGGGAAGACCCATTATACGTAGGTTGGCACTTCAGGAACGAATTTCAAGGTCGTCAATTTTATCCAGGCTTGGATTTTCTATTGTCGCAAAGCTTAACGGGGGGGGGGAAGGGGGGAAGCAGGGGGCGGGCCTGTGAAAGCTGGCAGCGATCACACCACCGCGGTGTGATCACTGCCAGTTTTTGCACCCAATAGCGCCACCGTGAAAGGTGGTGCTGTTGGGCATGCTACTGACGGTGATAACGGATCATACCTTATCGCCGCCAGGGAAGTTACCACCATGCCCACCCTGTCGCTGCCCCGACTCCTCCTCTTCTGGTCCTGACTATCAAGCTATCACATGTAAAAAGAATATGGGTCCGGTTTTCCGCTTTATCAATTTATAGGGTTTTTTCTTGCATTTCTCGCTTTCATTTCTAGTATTGAGCTTGATTTTTTTATAATTTTTTTTGTTTTATCATTTTTGTATATTTTTCTAGTAGTATTCTTCATTTTTCATCATGTTTTGTTTTATTATTTTTTAAATTTTTGTACTTTTTTCTAGTATTCTTCATTTTTTTTGTTTTATCATTTTTTAATTTGCATATTTTTCTAGTGGTATTTTTCTATAATTTTGTTATTTTTGTATTTTTTTTTAGTATTCATTTTTGTATTTTTTATCATTTTTTTGTATAATTTTCTAGTATTCTTCATTTTATCATCATTTTTGTTTTATTATTTTTTAAATTTTTTCACATTTTTTTTCTATTATTCTTCATTTTTTTATTTTATCATATTTTAATTTGCATATTTTTCTAGTGATATTCTAAACTTAATTTTTTTCTATAATTTGCTATTTTTGTATTTTTTTCTAATATTCTTCATTTTTGTATTTTTTGTTTCATCTTTTTTTATTTTTTATATTTTTCTAGTAGCATTCATTTTTTTATGTTATCATTTTTTTATTTTTGTAATTTTTTCGCATTCATTTATTTTTGTTTTATATTTTTTAATTTGTATTTTTTCTAGTATTTATTTTTATCCTTTATAATTTTTAAATTTTTGTATTTTATAATTTTTTTTATATTTTTTAATTTTGTATTTTTTGTAGTTTGTCTTCATTTTTATTTTATAATTTTTTTATTTTTATATTTTTATTTAGTTTTTTTTGTTTCATCATTATTTTATTATTTTTATTTTTTAGTAGTATTCATTTTTTTATTATAATTTTTTTTTTGCATTTTATTACTTTTTTGCTTTATAATTTTTACGGTGTCATTTTTTATTCATATCGCATGCGAGAAGATAATTTTTGAACGTGAAAAGTCCTTTTTCGTGTGTGATAGCTTGATAGGAGCATAGTTGAGGCAGAGTCAGGACCTGAAGAGGAGGAGTCGGGGTGGCGTCGGGGCCGACACGTCGGATTTTTTCTGGCCTTGATAAGCTAAGACCTGTTATTGCCGCCAGTAGCGCGTCCAATAGCACCACCTTTCACGATGGTGCTATTGGGTGCGAAAGCCGGCAATAGAAAATCCAGGCCTTCATTTTTTATTTTTTCTAGTATTATTCCTGTTCACTGTCTGTCATATTCTTCATTTAATTCTGTGGCTGATTGTAGTCCATCCTCCTCGTCCTGCAAGCACAATATACTTTAATGGACATCTTAAATTCTATCACCAAAGAGCAAAACAAAATAAAGATAGAAGATGGAAGTCATCGAGGCAAGAAACAGTATTTTACTACAATAGCCCCAAAGTATTAACAGTTGACTCTTTCTCTTGTGCACATGTGCGCCCAATTTTGTATTGATGCGTACTCGCATGCAGGGGGGAATTTTTAACACGCGCAGCGATGAGATCGGGCCTTTGCCCAGTTCCCTCCTAGTCCACTCCAATAAAGAAGCAGACAAGGAGGGAACTTCCCTATCCTCCTAACTAATCTTTCCCCCTTTTCCCCTCTTCACCTCAACCGCTAAACCCAGCCATATTAATCTATTTCTTTGTCGTGGAACTTACTTCATCTGAAGAGGTGAAGTAAGTTCCACGTGACAGCCAGCTTCCGCCATGCATTTCACCAGAGTAGCGCAAAACAGTACTGTCCCAGCCCGCCCGGCCCTCCACCACCCTGCCCAGACCCCACCCTGGCCCACCTCTTTCAAAAACACAGCACTTCCGCGCGTACTAACAGATATACGCATGGCCAGGCCGCTATGAAAATGAGCTTGGCACATGCGCAACCTGGCCACACACGTATCTCCTAGGATTTGCGTGCTTTTAAAATTGGCCCCTACGGGCAGTAATCTCATGTATTCTGTTAAGGGAAGTAATTGCTGCTCTGTGTTGGTTACACCCATGGTCATCGGTTCTGCAAACCATAAAAATCAGGGCCTTCTTTGGTTGCTGTCTAAATCCAATTCCCATTTTCTCCTGCAGTTGAAGCAGAGAGCAATGTTGGAATTGTATCAAAAGTATGAAGGCATATTGGTTAAGGATAGTAACCACACATCAGAAAGTTACCTCATGCATTCTTTCTTCACTTCCTTTAAGACTTGGCCATAGAAGTAGTCCTGAGCTTTTTCCCTTATGTTCATATAACAGAATCACAGACTAAGGAAGTCCAAATGTATCAGTTATCATCCAAATCCAATTCTACTTATTCCCCTCCAGTCAAAGGCCGAATTTTCAAAGGCCTATGCACACCTATACTTCAAGATACGCGCATGGCAGGGATGTGTGTGTGCTGTGCGGATTTTCAAATGCCTGTATCCACGCACGTGTCTCCCGGTATTCATAGAAGAAAGGGTTTCCAAAAAAGGGGAGTGGATGGGCCGGGACAGTGCTGAAGCACTTGCCAGGAGCCGACTGGCTCGCACAACCTGCTGCTGTTTTGGAGTGCGAGTATGTTATAAATCAACAAAAATGTAGGGTAGTCAGCAGAGTTATATGGGTTGGGGTTAGTAGGGGATTAGTAGGGCAAAAGGGAGGTAGACTGGGAGGGAACTGGGGAAAAGGCCTATTCCATCGCTGTGCGCATCTACTAAATTCCCCCCCCCCCCCCACACACACTTATGCGCACGAGACGGCACTTAGGTGCACATGTGCACGCCGATATAAAATCATGCAGACAGGTAGCGGATTTTATAACATGCGCACGTCAATACACACATGTTATAAAAGCGGCACATCCACATATGCGCACTGGCAACTGCCCGCACATGGACACCCATGCACATAACTGAAAGTATACCTTTAAGTAGAGAGTAATGTTGCAGTTGCATTAAAAGCATCAAAGTATATTGGTTGGGGTAGTAATCTCCATGCCTTCTGCTAAGGGTAGTAACCACCGTACTAGCAAGCTACCCCCCCCCCCCCCTGCATACTAGGGATGTGAATCGTTTTTTGACGATTTAAAATATCGTCCGATATATTTTAAATCGTCAAAAATCGTTAGGGCCACGATACAATACCAATTCCCCCGATTTATCGTTAAAAAATCATAAATCGGGGGAAGGGGGAGGGCAGGAAAACCGGCACACTAAAACCCCCTAAAACCCACCCCCGACCCTTTAAATTAAATCCCCCACCCTTTAAATTAAATCCCCCCCCAAATGCCTTAATACTTCATCAACTTTGGGAGGGAAGTACTTACTTGCCCTAAACCAATGGCAGGAAAACCGGCACACTAAAACCCCCTAAAACCCACCCCCGACCCTTTAAATTAAATCCCCCACCCTCCCGAACCCCCCCCAAATGCCTTAAATTACCTGGGGGTCCAGCGGCGGTCCGGAACGGGCTCCTGCAATTGAATTGTGTTGTCTTCAGCCGGCGCCATTTGCAAAATGGCGGCCGCAAAATGGCGGGCGGCCATAGACCAACACGATTCGACACAGGAGGTCGTTCCTGACCCCCGCTGGACTTTTGGCAAGTCTTGTGGGGGTCAGGAGGCCCCCCCAAGCTGGCCAAAAGTCCCCTGGGGGTCCAGCGGGGGTCCGGGAGCGATCTCCTGCAGGCGCAAACAAAAGTACGCTGGATTTGATAAGATACGCGCGTATCTTATAAAATCCGGGTCGGGCCGCTCACAAGGGGTTGCACATTGTGCAACCTGCGCGCGCCGAGCCCAGCGTGCGCTGCCTGTTCCCTCCGAGGCCGCTCCGATTCGGAGCGGCCTCGGAGGGGAACTTTCCTTCGCCCTCCCCCACCTTCTCCTCCATTCCCCTACCTAACCCCCCCCCCCCCCCCCCGGCCCTATCTAAACCCTCCTTTACCTTTGCGTGCGTCGGCCGGCTGCCCCGCTCCGTGGTCCGGTCCCGGGGGTTGTTCCGGAGGCCGCGGCCACGCCCCCGGAACAAAACCACGCCCACGTCACCGCCCCCGAAACGCCGCGCCCTGCCCCCTAAACTCGCGTCATCCCGCCACGCCCCCCGCCCAGGAAGCCCCGGAACTTACGCACGTCCCGGGGCTCTGCTGCGCGCCGGCGGCCTATGCAAAATAGGCGTGCCGGCGCGCGTAAATCCGGAAGGATTTACGCTCGCAGGGGTTTTAAAATCCACCCCATAGCATTTACCTTGACTTCGTCATCATCAGAGGACTTTCCACAGCAACTCTGAAAAATGTTCCATACACTGAAAGAAAGTATAGAAGTGTTAGTCCTTCAGGTCCTGTATACCTCAGAGATACATTGCTTTCAGTCTTCCTGTTTTCTAGTTTGGTTCTGGATATGGTAATGTTGTCTATGATGTACTTGCTACTAAACCACTCACCTTTTGCCCTTCCAATTTCATAGGAAAGATTCCCACTGTCCTAAATTTTGGCACTAGGATCAAAAAAAGTTGCTATAGTTGTAACTGTGCTAAAGCACTGCTGGTTGAAGTGCTACAACCTGGGACCAAGCAGAGAAGCCACCTCCTGGATCAGCCCAGGAATGATGAAATTAAGGTCCAGGCCTGGTCCTATGGAGGGGATCCACTAAGGCCACACAAAACATCCTAGCCCAAGAAGGACAACTAAAATATAAGCCAGTCCTAGCCCAAGGAGGTGTTGTGAGCATGGCCTTTGATTCCTATTGAGGGACATGGAGGTGCGGTCGCCTGCTCCTGGGGATAGTGAGCCCTTGGGCCACAGCGCAGCTCAGGGAGGAGCCCCAAGGTGCACATCGTGGGAATTGAGTGAGTACAGGCACAGGGCGGAACAGGAACAAGGCTGGACTGGACCAAGCAAGGAAAAACAGGAACTGGAAGAAGGCAGGTTCAGCCCTCCACTGGACCTACATGCACCAGTGAGACCCAGCAACTCAATGCTGGTCTCAGAAATAGGCCTCTGGCCTCTTGATAGCCCTTCCAGACCCGCCGCTTGGGAACGATGAGTGTGTGAGGCCAGAAGGAGGCTGAGGACAGGAACTAGATGAGACATGGATACTTGGAACTTGGACAAGATGAGGATACTTGAACTTGGAACTAGGAACTTGGAAGGCACTGCCCCTCAGGGCACCCTACACAACCCACCGTGGGCTGGTCATGGACCACCCTGTCCCACTGAGTGCCCCACACAACCTGAAAAGGCTGGTTGCAGACCATGCGGCAGCATGACATGTGCAGGACTGAGGCTCAGGACGAAGGAGGAATCCAGGCAGCGCTCAAAGAAAGGTCCATCCGGAAGCGGACTCCAATGACCGGAAACGGACACCGGATCAATACGGATTTACTCTCAGGATGGTCATCTGGAGGCGAGGTCCGGCGAGCGAGACTAGGCTTCAACCCGGAGCTAGGAGCTAGCGGACATAACAGGATCAGGACTGGAACATAGGATGTCAGGATTGAAGTCTCGGAACTTGGAACACGGAACTTGGAACTTGGATTCAAGAGGGTCCGGACTGGAACATAGAACATCAGGAACATCAGGACATCTGGACATGGAACATCAAATACTTCTGGACTAGGAACAACTCTACTCGGAAAATCAGGACTTGGATGAGGAACATCTAGACTTCTGGACATCAGTACTTCCGGACGAAGAATATCAGGACTTGGAACATGCGAAGAAGGAGGAATCCGGGCATCGCTTAAAGAAGGGTCCAGCTGAAAGAGGACTCCAATGACTGGAAATGGACACCAGATCAATACGGATTTACTCCCAGGGTGGTCATCTGGAGGTGAGGTCTGGTGGCGAGACTGGCTTGAACCCGGAGCTAGGAACTAATGGATACATCAGGATTGAGAAGAACATGAAACATGAAGCCATCAAGACAGGAGCAGACAACGGAAGACCTTGATCAGAGAAGAGGAAATATGGATGACCATGGAATCCGATTCGAGGGCCCCGAGGGACTGAAGCAGAACCCTTTTATAGGGCTGGACCAGGGAACACAGTGATGTCATCTGGTGGGGCCGTGGGCTTTTCCTGCCACTGGCCCTTTAAATAAACTGAAGAGGCACGTGCCCATGCCTAGAGGGAGTCCAGGAGAGCAGAGGCCTGTGGTGGCATCGTGCTGTGATACAGAAGGTCAGATTGGAGGCGGCTTCCATGATGCGAAGATGAAGAGGTCAGCGGTGGCAGTTTCCTGCCACTTAAGAGGATGACTGCAGCGGCGGCAGCTGTGAAGAGAGAATCCTAGTGGTGTCTTCCCCGCTGCGGAGAAGGAGTCAGTGGGAGTGGCTTCCCAGCCACAAAGAGGAGGTCCTGCCAGCGGCTCAAGGCCACAAAGGAGCGGTGTCTTGGCACTGGCACTAAGCCACAAAGACGGAATAAGTGGCGGTGGCTACCTGCCGTATATGACGGCAGTCTGAGGCAGCAAAGGCCGTATCAATGGGGGACCGGTGGCATCAGATTGGTGAGTGGAGGGCCTGCTTTGCGGAAATGAGGTCTGTGGGCAGGAGTGTAACAGCACCCCATCTTCAGTCTCTTCTCGATGGCTGAAAAGAAGAAGACATATCTACTATACCAGCTTGGATCTTGGGGGTCCAAACACAGAATAGTCAAAGCTTGGAAGGAGCTGATGAATGATAGGTGAATTGACATTCTGAAGACAACGTAGACACATGATGAAACTCAAAAGAAGAATCCAGAAAATCACTGGAGCACCACTTGCACTCAAAACTTCCAACATCCACAAAAATTGCAAGAATAATTTCAAGTCATGGTCAGTAATTCCACTGTAACAGTTATGCTTTTATTCCGGCAACTCCTCAATTTACACACAGAATCTTGCAATCTGAGGAGTTGTCGGAATAAAAGCATAACTGTTACAGTGAAACTCAAAAGAAGACATGACCCAGGTTGAATTGGAGGCACTGAAGTAGTAACATCATTTTAAGGGATGGTCCAGTTCAGATTGTTATTAAATCAGGATGAGAGTGAGGAACACCTCCACAGCATTTCTTTCTTGAAAGCAGTAGCCAGATAGTAGATTTAAGGCATCATTGTTGGAATCTTGGATGTAAGATGGCATACCAAGAGAGTGCCAACTTGCAGATTATCATTTGTTTAATTGAACATGGTGGGGCAGGGCAAAATAGGCTCGGCGCGCGCAGGGGGGGGTTTGGGGTAGGTTTTCAGGGGGGTAGGCACGTACCCCTTCGAAAATCTACCCCGGTATGAGGAACACCAGGTGGAACTAAACAGTCCAAACATTGCTCCGAAGGTGGAAAGCTGATTTTGGGGGAATCTTATACTCTTGATGATAGATGGTACATGGTGTTGCAGTTGACAGGTAAAATGGAGAGATGGACAGGGTTACTGAACACAAACGCTTGTAAAACCAGATGGATGAGTGCAGCCCTTTGAATAAGGTCGAGAAGGAAGTTGCATCTCAGGTATAATCCAAATGTTAATGCAGGCTTCCATGTGATAGACGCAGATGCTCCACCTTATACAGAAAGCTGTTTCCTAGAACAGGATCTCCAGAATGGCTTGACAGATGGCAAGCTCCAGAAGGCAAGGCTTGGAGACAATAAAGGATTCCAGCAGAGTCTATTGGACGCTCATTTCCATCATAGGCGGATAACGAGAGCAGATGGTAGCAGAGGTCTTTGCGAAGACAGCTTATAAGGGTGGAAACAGCTAAAAGCTGGCAAGATTTGAACATACTTGAAGAGCAGTCCTTAGATGGAGCAAGGGGTCCTTCCTGGTGGAAACTGAGCAGAAGAACCGTGCAAGCTTTCCAGAGGAGCCTGAAGGTGGTAATCACGGACCTCTGTCTGGCAGCGAAGACAACATCAGATGGGCGGATAAACAACAAATCAGGATCTCCCAATCCGGATTCTAGCAGCTCAAAAGCTGTGCAAAAGGCACCAGAAGGGTGGTGGTTTGCATGCTATGGATTCAAAACAATTTGCCATGTTGAAATTAAGGTAAAGAGGTACAACAAGATGATATCTTCAGGAAATCTGGAATGGAATTAGAAGCTGGAATTCCCACTTGTGCAAAGCAGAGTAGGGATTGTAGCTGTAATTAGTCCCATGACAAGCATCAAGCTAAGTGAAGCATTGACTGAATTGGAACCAGCGGGACGGAACCAGGCCGAGGGTGCAGGCACCTCCTGCAGGTCGTTCAAATCCAAGGACCTGGAGTTTCTGCAGAATTTTAATTCAAGTAAGCGTACATTCCCAGAAGCTTGATGATGCTTTGTGATGAAGCAGAACTTGGTAAGGGCGATGTGGAAACCTGAGTGCAGGTGCCTCCTGCAGATCGTATGGAATCCAGGCTGAACCCCACATCGCTGTGAAACCGAACAGAGATGGTCTCTGGAACGAGTGCAGGTGCCTCCTGCTGGTCGAAATGAGTTCCAGGACTGGACTGGCTTGAAGAGGATCTGGATGCAGGCGCCTCCCAGGATGGTCATCTGGAGGCGAGGTCCGGCGGATGAGACTAGGCTTGAATCCGGAGATAGGAACTAGCGGACCCAACAGGATCAGACTGGAACATAGGATATCAGGATTCAAGACTCGTAACGTGGAACTTGGAACTTGGATTCAAGAGGGTCCGGACCGGAACACAGAACATCAGGGCATCTGGACATAGAACAAAAATTACTTATGGACCAGGAATGAGCGGTCTCGGAACATCAGGACTTGGATGAGGAACATCTAGACTTCTGGACATCAGGAATTCTGGACAAAGAACATCAGGACTCCTGGACGAGGAACATCAGGACTTGGAACATGCGACAAAGGAGCAATCCGTGCAGTTCTCAAAGAAGGGTCCAGCCGGAAGAGGACTCCAGTGACCGGAAATGGACGCCAGATCAATACGGATTTACTCCCAGGATGGTCTTTTGGAGGTGAGGTTCGGCGGCGAGACTGACTTGATCCTGGAGCTAGGAACTAATGGATACATCAGGATCGAGAAGAACATGGAGCACAAAGCCATCAAGTCAGGAGCAGACCACGGAAGACCTTGACCGGAGAAGAGGAAACATGGACAACCATGAAATGCGATTCGAAGGCCCTGTGGGATTGAAGCAGAGCCCTTTTATAGGGCTGGACCAGGGAACACAGTGATGACATTATCAGGTAGGGCCGCAGGCTTTTCCCGCCTCTGGCCCTTTAAATAAACTGAAGACGTGCACGCCCGCACTTAGAGGGAGTCCGGGAAAGTAGAGGCCTGTGGCGGCATCCTGCTGCGATGGAGAAGGCCAGGTTGGAGGTGGCTTCCATGCCACGAAGATGAAGAGGTCAGCGGTGGCGGCTCCCTGCTGCTTAAGTGGATTACTGCAGCGGCAGCAGCCGTGAAGAGAGAATCCTGGTGCCGGCTTCCCCACCGTGGAGGTGGAGTCAGTGGGAGTGGCTTCCCAGCCGCAAAAAGGCGGTGTTACGGCTATGGCTGCTGTGCAACCACCTCACCACCAAAGGTCCCTCAAAAGGCTTGCTCTCCTGGCTGGTCCAATCTGCCCTAGTCAGCTGCTCTATGTCCCGGACCGTCTTTATAATCCTGCCTACCCAAGGCTCCAGTGCTTCGGTATCAAACTCGTTTGGGCTCCCTGCTCTAGCCTCTCCTGCTACTTTGCACTCCGGCTTCTGCCTTGCTGCCTTGCCTTTGGGCTTCTGCCTTGCTGCCCTGCCTTTGGGCTTCTGCCTTGCTGTGTTGCCCTCGGGCTTCTGCCCTGCTGCCCTGCCTTTGGGCTTCTGCCTTGCTGCCCTGCTTTCGGGCTTCTGGTTTGCTGTATAGCATTAGGGCTTCTACCTTGCTACCTAGCCGTGTTGCCTTTGGGCTTCTGCTTTGCTGTGTTGCCTTTGGGCTTCTGCTTTACCTTTGGGCTTCTGCCTTGCTGCCCTCCCTTTGGGCTTCTGCCTTGCTGCCCTGCCTTTGGGCTTCTGCCTTGCTGTGTTGCCCTTGGGCTTCTGCCTTACGTTTGGGCTTCTGCCTTGCTGCCCTGCCTTTGGGCTTCTGCCTTGCTACCTTGCCCTCGGGCTTCTGCCTTGCTACCTTGCCCTCAGGCTTCTGCCTTACCTTTGGGCTTCTGCCTTGCTGCCCTGCCTTCGGGCTTCTGCTTTGCTGTATAGCATTAGGGCTTCTACCTTGCTACCTAGCCGTGTTGCCTTCGGGCTTCTGCCTTGTTGCGTAGTCTTCGGGCTTATGTGTTTTGTGTTCAGTGTTAGTGCTGTCCTGGTTTGTCTGTCTGTTCATTGTCAGTCTGTCTTCCCCAGGTTCCCTCAGTTTCAGTTCACACATACTCACAGTCTATATCACTCTTACCTGCACACTAACCTGTATCCACTCTTACCTGCACTCTGCTCCTGTGTTCTGACCATCTTTACCCGCACTCACTTCCATACATACCTCCATGCTGCTTATGTGTATCAAGCTCACCCTTACCTCCACACACCTTGTATCAGAGACTCCCTCAGCCTGTATAGAATTCCCTCTAACCAACACCCAGCTACAATCCAGCTCCACAGGTTCCAGCCAGCACTCAGCTACAATCCAGCTCCACAGGTTCCAACCAGCACCCAGCTACAATCCAGCTCCACAGGTTCCAGCCAGCACCCAGCTACAATCCAGCTCCACAGGTTCCAGCCAGCACTCAGCTACAATCCAGCTCCACAGGTTCCAACCAGCACCCAGCTACAATCCAGCTCCACAGGTTCCAGCCAGCACTCAGCTACAATCCAGCTCCACAGGTTCCAGCCAGCACCCAGCTACAATCCAGCTCCACAGGTTCCAGCCAGCACCCAGCTACAATCCAGCTCCACAGGTTCCAGCCAGCCCCAGCCTCCTTGCCAGCCAGTACCCTGCTCCACAGGTTCCAATCTTCACCCAGTACTATTCACTCCTGCTTCTCTCCACCCGGGGGCACCCCTGCAGTTGGTGTTCTCTACATCTGACCACTGCCTAAACGTATCAGGAGGTCCCGGCGGCAGCTCAGGGCCACAAAGGAGCGGTGTCTTGGCGGTGGCACTAAGGCAGCAAAGACAGAGTCATCGGCGGTGTCTACCTGCCCCATATGACGGGGGTCTGGGGCGATGACGGCCGCATCAACAGGGGACCAGCAGTGTCAGAGTGGTAAGTGGAGGGCCTGCTCGTGCGATGGGGTCAGCGGGCAGGATTATAACAGGAGGAGAACTACTGCCGCATGAAGCAGCCTGAGATAGTGAGAAGTGTCATTGCCACCACCTTTGCAGGAGCTGAAACTGAAACCAGCATCGCTATCCTTGGTATAGGAGACGTGTGGGAGTTGTGGTTCAGGGATCAGTGGAGTCCAGAGGTTTCAGGCTACTTCACAAATCTACAATCTTTTGAAAGGGTGAATAAACATGTGGACAAAGGTGAACCGGTAGATGTGGTGTATTTGGATTTTCAGAAGCTGTTCGACAAAGTCCCATATGAGAGACTTCTAAAAAAACTAAAAAGTCATGGGATGTCCTATTGTGGATTGCAAGCTGGTTAAAAGACAGGAAACAGACAGTAGGATTAAATGGTCTGTTTTCACAGTGGATAAAGGTAAACTATGGAGTGACTCTGGAATCTGTACTTGGACTGGTGCTTTTTAATATATTTATAAATGATCTGGAAAGGAGTACGATGAGTGAGGTGATCAAATTTGCAGATAACAAAACGTTATGCAGAGTAGTTAAATCTCAAGCAGATTTTAATAATTTGCAGGAGGACCTTGTGAGACTGGCAGATGAAATTTAATGAAAGAAGTGCAAAGTGATGCCTATAGGGAAAAGTAACCCTTGCTGTAGTTACACACTGTTAAGTTCTAGGTGACATAATGAATACTACATTGAAATTGTCAGCTCAGTGTGCTGTGAATCAAAAAAGCAAACAGAATGTTAGGAATTATTAGGAAGGGAATGGCAAATAAAACAATGGATGTCATAACGCCTTTATATCGCTCCATGGTCAGACAACATCTTGAATATTGTGTGCAATTCTGGTCACCACATTTGAAAAAAGATATAGTTGCACTGGAGAAAGTGCAGAGAAGGATGACCAAAATAATAAGGGGCATGGAAAGGCTGCCCTATGAGGAAAGGCTAAGGAAGTTAGGGCTGTTCAGTTTGGAATAGAGATGATTGAGGGGGAATGTGATAGAGGTCTACAAAATCATGAAAGGACTTGAACAAGTTAATGTAAATTGGTTATTTAGTCTCTCAGATAAATGAAGGACTAGGGGGCACTCCATGAAATTAGCAAGTAGATCATTTAAAACAAATCAAAAATTCTTTTTCACTCAGCACATATTTAAGCTCTGGAATTCATTGCCAGAGGATGTGGTTACAGAAGTTAGTGTAACTTGGTTTACAAAAAGTTTGGATAATTTCCTAGAGGAAAAATCCATAACTGCTATTAATTTTAAACAATAGTAGCTTGAGATTTATTTAATGTTTGGGTACTTGCCAGGCACTTGTGACTTGGATTGGCCACTGTTGGAAACAGGATACTGAGCTTGATGGACCCTTGGTCTGACCCAGTATAGCATTTCTTATGCTCTTATGTTCACAATTGATATTAGTGAATAAGGTGGAGTTGCCAGACTCAAGGAAAAGCTACAGGAAGGTCAAAGCTACTGCTGCGGTGCCTCCTGAGATCATTACCATCAGGAAGAGAATACTGACTTTTCTACTCCTGCTGCAGGATACCGGAAGATGACATCAGCATTAGTGTCCTTGGTATGAGAAACATCTGGGAGTTGTGGTCAGGGCTCAGGACAATACAGGAGGTGAAGCAACTAGCAGCTGATGCTAGGAAACAAGGCTGGAAGTAGCAGACTTTCATAGCTTATCTTTCCACAATACTTTTTAAGCCAAAGATAGCACATTAGGCCACACTGATTAACAGGAATTCTTTCTGGAACTGTGTTTAATTCAAAGGGCCAGGTATTTGCAGTGCTGCTTTTTTATAGGAAGGGTTGTTACAGTTTGAATCCTTGGTGTTACTGCTTGTTTGCTATATAGAGTTTGAGTATCTTTTTGCAGGGTTTTGTCTTACTGCCCAATAGGGTAGATTTCAAAAGGGTTTACGCACGTGGGATAACTTTATCCATCTAACTTTAGATGTAGATGTAGTATACTTGTATTTTCAGAAGGCATTTGACAAAGTTCCTCATGAGAGGCTTCTAGGAAAAGTAGAAAGTCATGGGATAGGTGGCGATGTCCTTTCGTGGATTGCAAACTGGCTAAAAGACAGGAAACAGAGAGTAGGATTAAATGGACAATTTTCTCAGTGGAAGGGAGTGGGCAGTGGAGTGCCTCAGGGATCTGTGTTGGGACCCTTACTTTTCAATATATTTATAAATGATCTGGAAAGAAATACGACAAGTGAGATAATCAAATTTGCAGATGATACAAAATTGTTCAGAGTAGTTAAATCGCAAGCAGATTGTGATAAATTGCAGGAAGACCTTGTAAGACTGGAATATTGGGCATCGAAATGGCAGACAAAATTTAATGTGGATAAGTGCAAGGTAATGCATATAGGGAAAAATAACCCATACTATAGTTACACAATGTTAGGTTCCATATTAGGTGTTACAATCCAAAAAGAGATCTAGGCGTCATAGTGGATAACACATTGAAATCATCGGTTCAGTGTGCTGCAGCAGTCAAAAAAGCAAACAGAATGTTGGGAATTATTAGAAAGGGAATGGTGAATAAAACGGAAAATGTCATAATGCCTCTGTATCGCTCCATGGTGAGACCACACCTTGAATACTGTGTACAATTCTGGTCGCTGCATCTCAAAAAAGATATAATTGCGATGGAGAAGGTACAGAGAAGGGCTACCAAAATGATAAGGGGAATGGAACAGCTCCCCTATGAGGAAAGACTGAAGAGGTTAGGACTTTTCAGCTTGGAGAAGAGACGGCTGAGGGTGGATATGATAGAGGTGTTTAAAATCTTGAGAGGTCTAGAACAGGAAGATGTGAATCGGTTATTTACTCTTTCGGATAATAGAAAGATTAGGGGGCACTCCATGAAGTTAGCATGTGGCACATTTAAAACCAATCGGAGAAAGTTCTTTTTTACTCAACGCACAATTAAACTCTGGAATTTGTTGCCAGAGGATGTGGTTAGTGCAGTTAGTATAGCTGTGTTTAAAAAAGGATTGGATAAGTTCTTGGAGGAGAAGTCCATTACCTGCTATTAATTAAGTTGACTTAGAAAATAGCCACTCCTATTACTAGCAACGGTAACATGGAATAGACTTAGTTTTTGGGTACTTGCCAGGTTTGGCCACTGTTTGAAACAGGATGCCTTGCTTGATGAACTCTTGGTCTGACCCAGTATGGCATGTTCTTATGTTCTTAAGTTATAAAACAAAGAAAAAACCCCCAAAACAGTAGGGTTTAGGGGGTGGGGAGGAGAGGGGAAGAGGAAGGGAATTTAGGTAGGGGGGAGGGAACTGGGGAAGGCTCGAATTCGTCACTGTGCGAAAATTGTGAAAGTCCCACCCCCTTGCGCACCGCCCGCTCTGACGCACATGTATTATAAAATCTGGCATGCATGTGCGCACAGCCCACAGATTTTCTAACATGCATACGCCGGCGCGCGCATGTTATAAAATCGGCGTGTCCATGTGCGCCGCCGGGAAGCGCACGCACATGGACGAGCACGCGTATGTTTGAAAATCTACCTCAATGTGTCTGGCACTGGCAGTGGAAAGTGTGTATGTTGCTGTTAATGAAGTTACAAAAGAATTTGACTTTTTTTTTTATGGTGAATTTTAAGGGAAAACATTCAAGGTCCATAGTTGGGGGAATTTCTATGGAGGTGGAGTGTGTTACAGAACTGGAGGTTCAGAATTTATATTGAGATTCTGTCCCTTCCTGTAATAGATTCCAGACTTCACTCTCATGTCTCTAGAAGAATTAGTTGTTTGAAACTATCAAAATTATTTTTATTAGTTTTACTTGAAGGTTGAAATTGACCACCTTTTTAAAAATTGAACAGAAGGCTCTTGGGACCTTTATAGCCAATTTTAAGACAGGAAGCCATGCTATGGAAGTGGACATGATGTGAGGAAATGCCTCTTTAGCTTACCCTCGTTGCATCCAAATATTTCTGTACACGTCTGTATTGTTTGTACCTGGTGAGAGGGTGTACATGTATGGTTGTGATCTGTCCACTACTAAAAATAGTATATGAAATTCTTATTAAATACCAGCAGCGCTTTCTGCGGCCATCTTTCGCCTCAGTTTTGCTTGCTCTGCAAATCAGATAGAAAAAACAGTTTCACTAACTGAAAGATGAATTTTCAAACAATGCATGTATCAAAATTAGCTCTTGTGTATGCATAAAATAGCACATATGCAGTTACATATTTTCAAAACTGCAAAATACACTCATTAATTGGGGTCTATACATGTATAAACAGGGTTTGCTAACGGCATTCCAGGGTGGGACCAACTTTTATGAGAATCAGTTGCTATTTTAAAACCTTCCAAAGTGACAAGCATAAGTCTTTTACTTGGGTGCATTTAGTCCTGCTCAATATCTGGTTTAAGTGACTGAAAACATTTTAAAAGTGAAAAAATGACTAGGTAAAGTGTATGGGTGAAATGGGGGGACTTCAGGCTGAAGAACCAGGAGGGTCTTTATGAGCTGCAGATATTTTGGCTGAACTGGTAGACTAATTGATACAACTGGATATTTTATTGCCAAGTGCTTATTATAAAATCCCCTGACATATGTGTGAAAGCTGACTTATGGGGGGTAAAACATCTAACATGAGTAAAATCTACTTGCATATCCTTTAAAATCTGAAGTACAAATATAGGGCTATATCATTTCATGCTTATTCGCCTAATTTCCAACTTTTCCAGCTAAGTAGTGCATTTGATACTTCTTAGCCGCATGATAGAGGTGTTTAAAATCATGAGAGGTCTAGAACGGGTAGATGTGAATCGGTTATTTACTCTTTCGGATAGTAGAAAGACTAGGGGGCACTCCATGAAGTTAGCATGGCGCACATTTAAAACTAATCGGAGAAAGTTCTTTTCTACTCAACGCACAATTAAACTCTGGAATTTGTTGCCAGAGAATGTGGTTAGTGCAGTTAGTATAGCTGTGTTTAAAAAAGGATTGGATATGTTCTTGGAGGAGAAGTCCATTACCTGCTATTAAGTTCACTTAGAGAATAGCCACTGCCATTAGCAATGGTTACATGGAATAGACTTAGTTTTTGGGTACTTGCCAGGTTCTTATGGCCTGGATTGGCCATTGTTGGAAACAGGATGCTGGGCTTGATGGACCCTTGGTCTGACCCAGTATGGCATTTTCTTATGTTCTTATGAATTTGAACTTATCCGGTATAACAAGCTCGGTATCAGTTGGCCCTTAGTGCTGTGACATGATTGGTGCCACCTAGCAGGCTCACCCACTAAGCTCACGTTGACAGCTGTTGGACAGGCTGGAGCTTCACTTATATCAGCCACCTCTCCCACAGGTTGGGTTCTGGTGACCTGTAGAACTTAGGTGGTTTCCTAGGGAAGTCTGGAAGACGAGAGTTCAAAGACTGACTGATATCAAGGCTGGCGGCAGACAGGAAATACCAGGAATAGGCCATAGGTCACATCAGGCAGCAGACAAGAGAAACCGGAGGCAGGCCAGAGGTCGAGGCAGGCAGCAGACAAGGTGAAGTCAGATCCAAAAAGGGAGGTCAGGTCCAGGTGGCAATCAAGGAGGGTCAAGGTCAGAAGCTGAAGTCAGAACCTGGGAGAGCAAGCCGAGACATAGGAGAAGACCAAACCAAGACACAGGCACAGATGTGTCAAGGCAAGCATAGTCAGGAACACAGAATAAGGCAGGAACACTGAGAAACTGGAACGCAGGAAAAGCAAACACACACTAATGGCACAAGGCATGGTAGGAGATCTGTTGCTGAGGTGTCAGTGGCTCCCCCAAAGGAGGAGTCACTTCTTTATTGCTCCATGGTGAGACTCTGTATTGCTCCATGGTGAGACCGCACCTTGAGTACTATGTACAATTCTGGATGCCGCATCTCAAAAACGATATAGTTGTACTAGAGAAGGTATAGAGAAGGGCGACCAAAATGATAAAGGAGATGGAATGGCTCCCCTATGAGGAAAGGCTAAAGAGGTTAGGGCTGTTCAGCTTGGAGAACAGATAGCTCAGGGTGGATATGATAAAAGTCTATAAAATCATGAGAGGTCTAGAACAGGTGAATCGGTTATTTACTCTTGGAGTACCAGCACGCGTATGTTATAAACTCTGATAGCCGTGTGCACATGCATGCCAGACTTTAAAATATGCACATACATGTGCGGGCGGCGCATGAAGGAGTGGCATATTTTCCCTAAATACACTTACGGGTGCGCACACATGGATGTACTGATTTTATATCATGTGCAGGCCAGCTTGCGCATGTTAGAAAATCCATGGGCCGCGTTCACATGAACACCGGATTTTATAATCCACGTGTGTATGAACGGGCGGTGCGCAAGGGGATGAGACTTTAGCAATTTCCGCACGGTGACGCAATCAGGCCTTCCTTAATTCTCTCCTAGCCTGCTCCAATTAAGGAGCGAACTGGGAGGGAACTTCCTTAAACCCCTGCCTAACCTTTCTTCCCTTCCCCTCTCCACCCCAACCCCTAACACCTACGTAGCTACCCCATTTTTTTAACTTTTCTGCTTACTTCTCCGAAGCAGAAGCAAGTTATGCGTGCTGGCCAGTTGGCTGCCGCATGTGCGCTTTCCCAGGACAGCATACAATGGTGCTGTCACGGCCCATCCCCCACACCACTGGTCCGCAGCCCCGGAGAGGCCCGGCACTTGTGCGCATAGCGAGGTTTACTCACATGGCCAGGCCCATTTTAAAGTGCGCATGGTGCGGGCAAGCCTTGCCATGCATGTAAACACCGTATTTTACATGCGTGGGCCTTTGAAAATTTGGGTATTAGGGTTTTAGCCCTTTATCAGAGGAAGCCAATAATGTCATCCAAGTGCTCCCGGGCTATCCTCCCACTTTGGGCCCTTTAAAAGGCTGAATGTTGGGTGCCCATGTCCTATTCTGTGGTTGACTATGTTGGATGCTGGCGTCGTTCCTGGCTTGAACAAGTGCTGGCGGCATCGGGAGTGAGTGAGGTGGCTTGCAGGGTCTTCCCAAAGTCTCTTTCCCCACCTTCTGGGTTTAGGGTTCTTGGAGAACTCAATTGCAAGCTGGGAAGCTTGGAGGTTGACTTCCAGTATTTTTCTTCAGGCCTATAGCTTTTCCAGATGATGAGATACTGGAGTTTGTTCCTGACTCTTCTAGAATACAGGATCTCTTTAACCTCATATCCGGTATCTACGGCTTCTATGTCTTTGGGTTTAAGCAGAGGTCTCAAGGGCTAGGATTATACAGCAAGTTTAATTTAAGAAACATGGAACACATCATATATGTGGAAGCTTTCAGGTAGTTTAATTTGTAAGCCACCATTCCCACTTGTGTTCAACGGGGAATAGTCCCGCAAACCTTGGGGTGAACTTCATCATCAGGTCCTTGAGGCGTAAGTTTCTGATGCTTAGCCAAACCAACTGCCCTGGCTGAAGTTGGGGTGCAGGACGGCAGTTTATATCAGTTTTTTCTTGGAACATTTTTCCATTAGCTAATGGGTTCTCTGCCAGAGTTCTTGCAATTCGTGGCCCATTATTTTGGCTGCTGGATAATTCACCAAGTCTGGAATGGGCAATGGTGTATGGAGATGGTGGCCGAATACCACATAGAAGGGTGAGGACCAAGTTGTTGGTTCATGTAAGACCTGAGTAAGGTTTAGAGGGACCTGTTCACCTGCTCAGTTTGCCTAGTACTCTGGGGTGGTACATCAACGTAAAATTGAGGGTGATGTCAAATTTCTTGCAAAAACCTTTCCAGAATTTGGCAGTGAATTGTACTCCCCGGTTAAAAAGGATATGGGTAAGAAGGCTTTGCAATTTGAAAATATGTTAACATAGAGATTAGCCAAGTTCTTCACAGAAAGGAGCCCAGGAAGGGATACAAAATGAGGCATTTTCGAGGAACTATCCACCACCACCCAGATTGTGGTATTGCCACTAGAAAGGGGAAGGTCCATCACAAAGTCAGTGGCCAAATGAGTCCAGTGTTGTTTGGGGACTGTAACAACACCCACATTCAAGCTCGGGACCTCTTGTTCATGGCACAGATGGAGCAAGAGTCTGTGAACTACTTTATGTCATATTTCATCCTGAGTCACCAATAGTGATGGAAGATTAGCTCCAGGATCCTGGTTTTGCCAGGATGGCCTGCCAACCGAGAGTCCTGAACCCAGCCCAGCACTTTCTCGCGGAGCTCTTGAGCGACTACTGTCTTCCCTGGAGTAACTACCACTGCAGCCATTACTATGAGCCTCACTGAGTCAATTATGTGCTGGGGTGGCTTCAGAGAATTTCAGTGTGAAAGGAAAGGGACAGGGCATTGGCCCGCTGGTTTTTCTCTGCAGTGCGGTAACTTAACTCAAAATCAAATCTGTTGAAAATCAAGGACCAGCGGACTTGCCATGGATTCAAATGTTGTGCTTGTGACAAGTATTCCAGATTCTTGTGGTCTGTTTAGATGGTCATGGGATACCTGGTATCTTCTAGTAAGGGCTGCCATTCTTGAAGGGCTAGTTTGACAGCCGGCAGTTCACGTTCACTGATGGCATAATTCCTTTCTGCTGGAAAGAATTTCTTAGAGAAATAGGAGTAAGTCAAAAGGGTACCATGGCTGTTGTGCTATAAGAGGATAACACCTACACTGAGGATAGAGGCATCTACTTCCAGCATGAATGGTTTGGCAGGGTTCAGATGATGGAGACATGGATCCCTAATGAAGTTCTGCTTGTCAAATGTCTGGATGGCACTGTCATCCCAGTTCCTATGTTGGTGCCCTTCTTAAGGGCCCTTCATAAGTGGAGTGGCCAGGGAGGAGGATAATAGTTCACAAAGCTGCAGGGCCTTGAGACCTACTGGTCACGACCAGTCCAGGATAGTCTTCCGCTTGTCAGGGTCCATCTGGAGACTATCTCAGAAGATAATATATTGTAGAAACTGCAGCTTCTGTTGCTCAAAAGTATATTTATTTTATTTTGCGTAGAGATGATGCTCTCAAAGTCATCAAAGTATTTGCTTAATATGTTTTCGATGTTGGTCCAAAGTTTTGGAGAAGACAAGTTTATCAAAAAGATACAGATCACATGGAAGTAGGGAAGGTTACATAAAATTTCATTAACCATTAACTGGAAGACAATGTGGGCTCTTCACAACCTGAATGCCATCACTAAATACTGGTAGTGCCCATCTCTGATATTAAAAGCTATCTTCCACTCGTCAACTTTTCTGATTCTGATTAAATTATATGCCCCACAGAGGTCAAGCTTGGTGATTGTCTGTCTGCGCCCTCCTAAGGCAGTCGAAAAGTTCTGTGATGAGCAGCAAGGGATAACAATTCTCTTTGATTATGACATTGAGTCCTCAATAGTCGATGCAAGGGGGAGAGATCCATCTTTCTTTCCCACAAAGAAAAACCCTGCTCAGCAGGGGAGGAAGACAGGTGAATGAAACCCCTCTCAAGAGATTTTTGGATATACTTTGACATCACCTTAGTCTTCAGGGTGGATAGAGGGTAAACCTTTCCCTTGGGGGGCCTCTTCCATGGAAGGAGATCAATGGGGCAGTCAAAGTAGTGCTGTGGCGGGAGAGTTTCAGCTTGCCACTTTCTGAAGAAATCCACATAGGCAGAGTATGGCGACAGTAGGCCAGGAAATTTCAGGTTTACCACGGATCTTGGTGGATTACAACAAATCATACACAGCTTTAAAATCACATCACACAAATACCAACTTACAATTTAAAAATGATAATCTTAAAACAATAATTTAATCTTCTTTCCCTCCTCCCAACATTTACTCTTTCCCATACATCATAAACATATTTCTTACAAATTACCCATCTAAACAAAGTACCTCACTCTGCCCCAAATAACTCACTCTGCTAATTCAATAGAAAAAGCTAGTGAAAAGTGGGCTCAAAGAATTTTCCTAAAGCGAAAGAGGTCCTTCTCAGTACTTATTTCATAGGGGAGATCATTCTATATAGTAAGACCTGCCACCTAAACATTCAATTATGATATTCTGATAATCAAACTTCTGTAGAAGATGGAACATCTAGCAAAAACAGGGCTGAGGAGCGCAATAAATGTTTTAAGTTGATAATGCTGTATTACTGATGATATACTCAGTGGTGTTATCTGTCTCTGACATGGTTGATATGATGGTTAAGCTGTCATCACCCATGGGAGCTGGAAAGCCAGGGTGCAGAAGTGGACCGCATATTCTCCAACTGACATGGCACCCTGCCATATCTGAAGGAGTTCCATTGCTGCAGAGGAGGTATGGCCTGGCTCACTGAAGATGAAATGGAACTCTCGCAAGAAATTATCTAATTCTGTCAGCACAGGGTCATTTCTTTCTCAAAGGGGGGAGGCCCAGGTCAGGGTGGAACCCTCTAACAGAGACAGGATGTTGATAACCTTGGCCTTATCGTTGGAAAATAGGGCTGCCTGGAGCTCAAAATGCATACGGCATTGATTCCGGAAGCCCCTACATTCTTTAGCCTCCCCGTGGTAGCATGGTGGTGGTGTTAGCAGTGGAATGGATCTTCAAGACATGGTTAGCTCAAGCGGCTGAAGAACAGTGAGCAAGACTGGTGCAATTGCTGTGGATGGCAAGGTGTCCATTTGGACCACTAGTCTCCCAAGGACCCCAGTCATCTGGACAAGGATATTCTGTTGTTGTTGGATGCAAAGAGCCATATCCGAGATCATCTCTAGGGCAGCTAGATATTCCAGTTCAATGGCCTCAGCAACCTGTAATGAGCTTGGTATCAGTGGACCCTTAAATGCTGCAGTGTGATTGATGCAACCTAGCAGGCAAGCCTGCTAGGACCAGGTCGATGACTGGCAGACTTTTGGGACAGGCTGGAGCTTCACCTATACCAGCTGCCTCCCCCACAGTTTGAGCCTTTAGATTCAGGCTGCCAGCAAGACTTTGGTGGGCCCCTTGGATTGGCAGGCAGACAAGACTCCAAAGACAGTCCGTGATCATGGCTGGTGGCAGACAGGAGACACTAGGAACAGGCCAGATGTCGGGGAAATCAACAGACTAAAGAATACAGAGGCAGGACAAAGGTCGAGGCAGGCAACAGACAAGGCGAAGTCAGATCCAAGGGAGAAGGTCAGATCCAAGGAGCATCAAGGTTTGGAGCTGAGATCAGAATCCAGGAGAACAAGCCAAGAGACAGACAAGGAGAGATGGGACAAGACACGGCAAATATGAGGCAAGGCAAGGATATGCAAGAACACAGAGGAAGGCATGAAGGCAGGGAAACCAGGAAACTGGAACACAGAAACAAGGCAGCATGGTCTGAAGGTTCAAGGCATGGCAGGAGGAAGTCAATGTTGTCATCCAAGGGTTCCCAAGCTATCCTCTGGCCACAGAACTTTTAAGAGGCGTGAGTTGGGCATGCACGCCTAGAGAAAGGCCAGGGAGAGAAATCCAAGTGGCATCTTATGTTGGGTTCTGGTGGTATTCCTGCCACGGACAAGCGCAGTTAGCAATGGGAGTGAGTGAGGCAGCTCTTGGGGCCATCCTGCGAGCCACTGAATATAAGATCCAGATAAGTAGTGGCATTTGTCCGGCTATATTGCAATTTATCCGGTTAAGTAGCAGTAGGCTTACATAGCTGGAAACATCTGAATAGCTCTATTTGTTTGTCTTATCTGGCTATGTGCTGCTACCTAGCCAGATAAATAGCCCGAACTTGCACGGCTCATGGTTTTACATTTGCGAGCATTTCTATGCACATATGTACTCATATTTTATAATCTGCACATTAATGAACTTTAGAAAATACTGCAATATTTTACAGTAATTCACATTAAAACCATAATCCCCAGAATTCAGACTAGACAGACTCCTTGTAGCTTACCGCCTCCTCCTTTTGTACATACTCTTGAATTGCAGTGGAGTCTCTGAGTTACTGCTTTCTCCTGAGATTTAATAGAAGTGTTCACCAGAATTGCCAGCACTGATAATTTGCTAATTCATTACTTTTACTCACCTTGCTGCTCTTCTCTGTTGAAAATAATTTCTAAGCATGTTGAAAGTGAAACCTCTTCGACCAGGCATATCAGAATTGGAATTTGTACGTGTAGGGAGGTCAATGTCTGAATTAGGTTGGTCTCTCTGAGTCTTGTCTCTCTGAGTTGGTCTCTCTGAGTTGGTCTCTAAATCCAGGAAATGTACACGTCTTCGTACATTTGTTGAAGAGGACTCTTCATCGCAATTCTCCACTGATTTAATTGGGGCAGATCTAATAGCCCGGGAAGGATTATGATAATAAATGGTCAGGTTGGATAAAGGACATGGAATTGGCCATGTAAAGGACGGATAATTAGACACATTGAAAAGGGGTTGGGAAAATAATTTGAACTTATCATCAAAAAAAGAAACATATACTGGGCAAATGAGGCAGGAGAAGGTATTATAATTTAATGCAAGTCCTTTAGGAGGTTTTTGGAGGGAAATAAAATAAGGAATATACAGGTGAACTAGGGAGGTGGTATGTTTGATTCGTAGGGGTAAGGCTAGTTGATTCAGCCTACAAAAAAGAAACAGAAAGTTAATGCAGTGTAGTGTACTCTGAAAATACATTGAATAGTTCAGAAAGGACATTTCAGTTCTACATTAATCTTGTTTAAAATGCAACATTTTACCTCGATTTACTGAATGATGTAGTTTACAAGGATTCTCTTATCATTATTTAGCTGAAGGAGCACGTAAAAATGATAGGCAAAAAAGGATCTTCCTGCAATACTCTTGACTTAGGGGGGTAATATTCAGCCACTGGCAAACTTATCTGGCTAATTTTGGAAGGATATTCAGTGGTGCAGTCGCACCATTAAATTTACCTGATTACCTTAAAAGACAGTGGGATAACTTTATCCATCTAACTTTAGAACTGCTATATATTATGAACAGAGTTAGCCAGTTAACTTATCCAGTTAATTTAACTCCTCCTAAAATTGCCCCAAGAATGCCACATGTTATTCTCAAACATTTAGCCAGATAATGAGTTCTCCGGCTAAATTTTTTCCAGATAAGTGGCTGAAATATTCAAAAGTTGGCACATAGTCAGATGATTCACAAGTTATTCAAATAAATGCCACTGAATATAGACCCGTTAGTGTCCATCCTATGAAAGAGTGTGAGAGACACTGTGGGGTCAATTTTAAAACCCCCGCATGCGCATCCATGTGTGCTCAGTTAATGGCACGCACACATGGACGCGCAAATTTTATAACAAGCGCGTTCCGGGAACTGCGTTTCCCTAGGACAGCATCGAATGGCACTGTCCTGGCCTGCCCCCCGCCCCTCCTCTCCCAGACCACGCCAGCCGCATGAGAGTGTGAGAAAATGTGAATGACACTGAGCATATTTGTGTGTGAGAATGAGTGCATATGTGACAAAATGTATGAAGTAACTTTTAAACAGCCACACGTGTATACAGGCTGGCACCAAAGGACTTTGCCATTTTATAACATAAGCACATATATGTGCATACAATTTTATACAGACCTGCGCATGTGCGCGCAACTCCCTTATCTACCATGTAAGTTGGGGAAATCTTACAAGGGATGTAAGCTGATGCCGTACCCTGTGTTCCCAGTTTGTTCCTAGTTTGCATGGTTTAGGGATAGGACTTGCAAACCCCTCAAATTTTAGAGCCACATTTCCCCCCTGTTAACCCCACCCTTAAAAGCCAGCTGACTGGGCTCAATTTTTTAATTTTACTACTTACATGTCCTCCATAGCAGAAGTAAATTTGTGTGGCAGGAGACCCCAGTGTATGTCTGTGCGCGCAAGAATTTGTGTGCACGTTTTTTGGCCAGACCCTGACATGCCCACCCCCCTTCTAGACAATGCCTATGCTTTGCTTCTTTTTAGAAAGTTTGCACTTGTGCAGGCAGTGGGTGATACGCGCATCTGAGGGTAGATTATAAAATTTGCTCGGTGTACACTGACCCAAGTTGTGTGCATTTCTTCTGCTTTTGGCGCACATGTCTTTTAAAATCTACCTATATATGTGTAACACAGAGAGAGTGTTTGAGAGAGACAGTTCATGCGGGTGAATGTATGAGAGCCTATGCAACAGAGAGATGGAGAGAATCGATATGAAAAAGGGCGGAGAACGTTTCTGCATCCCATTTACATCCTGTAGCCCTCCCACCACCAAATGAGGCATCCCAGCTCAGGAAGGAGAGCTGACATATAAGCCAGTCATGCCCAGTGAGGAAAGTTATCACCAGGGTGAGGTAGCCTGAGACAAAGAGGAGTTTCACTTCCTCCATGCATGAGCTGAAGCTGACAGCTGAGCATTGTCATCCTTTGTATGGGAGATGTGTGGGAGTTGTGGCTTGCGGATCAGAAGAGTTCAGAAGGTGGAAGGTATGCACAATTGATACAAGAGTACATGCTGGAGATGGCAGAATAAAGGTGAAGATATAGGAAGGTCACTGCTGCTACTGCAGTGACTTCTGAGTCCACTACCACCAGGAAGAGAATGCAGACTTTTCTTTCCTCACTGAAGGACACCAGAAGATGACATGAGTATCAACGTCCTTGGTATGGGAAACTTCTAAGAGATGAGGCCCAGGGGTCAGAAGGGTCTAGGAGGTGCAGCTGTTTCTGGGGAATAAGGCTGGAAGCAGCAGACTTTTTGTAGCTCATTATTCCACAATACTTTTCAAGCCAAAGATAGCATATTGGGCCACCCAGATTGGCAGGAATTTTTCTGGAGCTTTGTCTAATTCAGTCAGCCAGGTATTTGCAGTGCTGCTTACTCACAGGTAAGGTTGTTACTGTTTGAGTTCTTGGTGTTACTCCTGGTTTGCTGTATAAAGTTTGAGTGTCTTTCTTGCAGGGTTTTGTCTTACTGCTCAATGTGTCCGGCACTGGCAGTAGAATGTGTGAATGTTACTGATAATGAGTTGACACCAGAATTTGAATTTCTTTTATTGATAGTGAGTTTTAAGAGGAAACATCCCAAGTCCATTGTTGGGGGAATTTCTGTGAAGGTGGAGTGTGTTACAGAACTGGAGGTGCAGAATTTATTTTGAGATTCTGACCCTTCCTGTAATAGATTCCAGACTTCACTCTCATTTCTCTATAGAAGAATTAGTTGAATGAAGATATCAAATAATTTTAAGAATAGTTTTACTAGATGGTTGAAACTGGCCAGCTTTTCAAAACGTGTGCAGAAGGCACTTTGATCTTTTTCTTAATATACGTTTATAGCCAATTTAAAGGCAGGAAGCCATGCTATGGAGGTGGGCATGATGTGAGGAAATGCCTCTTTAGCTTGCCCCCCTTTACACTTAGCTTCATCCCCTGTTGCCCCCAAATACTTCTGTCTAGAGACCCCACTGTCTGTATTGTTTGTACTTGGTGAGGGGGTGTACATGTAGGGCTGCAATCTGTCCACTAATAAAAATAGTTTATGAGATTGATATTAATTACCAACGGCGCTTTATGCGGGCATATTTCCTCTCCACAGTTCTGTTTAGTCTGTAAACCAGATAGAAAACACAGTTTTACTCACAGAAAGTTGATTTTTCAAACGATGCATGCATCAAAATTAGCAGATGTGCAAATAAGATAGCAGATACACAAATATATGCTATTTTCAAAACCACAACATACACCCATAAATCATGGTCTGTAAATGTAAAAAAAAGGGTACACCAAGGGTATTCTAAGGTGGGGGCAAACATTTACGCAAAGAAATTGCTATTTTAAAATCTGCCAAAGTGACGTGTGTGCGGGTTTTACTCGCAAATATATAGTCCTGCTTAGTAACTGGTGTAAGTAATCGTAAATATCTTAAAAGTGAAAAAGTGACTGGGTGGAAGAATTAGTGTGAAATGTGGGTACTCTTCAGGCACTTTAGTAAATATGTCTCTTATTCCTTGTCTCAGTATGCAACATTTTACAGTAATCCAAAATATACCAGGAGCCCAAGAACTTAGTCTAGAATAACGAGGTCTATATTCAGCCACTGTGAGGCTTTGCTAGTAAGCTGGATAAACTTATTTGGCAAACTAGTGCTGTATATTCAGTGGCACACCCACACCCATGATTATACCCAGCTATCTTAAAGTTAGCCAGATAAGTTTATCTGGCTAACTTTAGGACAGCTTTACAGGCTGACCACAGTTGGCCTGGTTAAGTTATCTGGCTAATTCTGTATATTGGAATTAGCCAGACAACTTATCCAGCAAACTCAGCTCCTTTCCAGATTGCCTCTACCCCTGCCCCTGGAATGACCCTGGCTTATATGGTTAAATTCTAGCCGGACAAATAGTTATTCAGCTAGTATTTAGTAGGGATGTGAATCATTTTTTGACGATTTAAAATATCGTCCGATATATTTTAAATCGCCAAAAATCGTTAAAGCCGCGATACAATAAGAATTCCCCCGATTTATCATCAAAAAATCGTAAATCGGGGGAAGGGGGAGGGGAAGGGGGAGGGCGGGAAAACAGGCACACTAAAACAACCCTAAAACCCACCCCGACCCTTTAAAATAAATCCCCCACCCTCCCGAACCCCCCCAAAATGCCTTAAATTACCTGGGGTCCAGAGGAAGGGTCCCGGTGTGATCTTTTACTCTCGGACCTCCGTGCGTTGTTTAAATGGCACCGGCGCTACCTTTGACCTGTCATATGACAGGTCAAAGGTAGCGCCGGCGCCATTTTGTTTTTTTTGTCCCCCGACGTCAGGAGCGTAGGAGATTGCTCCCGGACCCCCGCTGGACCCCCAGGGACTTTTGGCCAGCTTGGGGGGGCCTCCTGACCCCCACAAGACTTGCCAAAAGTCCAGCGGGGGTCCGGGAGCGATCTCCTACCGCGATCGTTTTTCCGTACGGAAAGACGATTCGACTGCAGGAGGTCGTTCCGGACCCCCAAGGACTTTTGGCCAGCTTGGGGGGGCCTCCTGACCCCCACAAGACTTGCCAAAAGTCCAGCGGGGGTCCGGAACGACCTCCTGCAGTCGAATCGTGTTGCCGTACGGCCGGCGCCATTTTGCGCAAAATGTCCAGCGGGGGACGGGAGCGATCTACCGCGATTCGACTGCAGGAGGTCGTTCCGGACCCCCGCTGGACTTTTGGCAAGTCTTGTGGGGGTCAGGAGGCCCCCCCAAGCTGGCCAAAAGTCCCTGGGGGTCCAGAACGACCTGCAGTCGAATCGTCTTTCCGTACGGAAAAACGATCGCGGTAGATCGCTCCCGTCCCCCGCTGGACATTTTGCGCAAAATGGCGCCGGCCGTACGGCAACACGATTCGACTGCAGGAGGTCGTTCCGGACCCCCGCTGGACTTTTGGCAAGTCTTGTGGGGGTCAGGAGGCCCCCCCAAGCTGGCCAAAAGTCCCTGGGGGTCCAGCGGGGGTCCGGGAGCGATCTCCTACGCTCCTGACGTCGGGGGACAAAAAAACAAAATGGCGCTGGCGCTACCTTTGACCTGTCATATGACAGGTCAAAGGTAGCACCGGCGCCATTTCTACAACGCACGGAGGTCCGAGAGTAAAAGATCACACCGGGACCATTCCTCTGGACCCCAGGTAATTTAAGGCATTTTGGGGGGGTTTGGGAGGGTGGGGGATTTATTTTAAAGGGTCGGGGTGGGTTTTTAGGGTTGTTTTAGTGTGCCGGTTTTCCCGCCCTCCCCCCCCACTGGACCCCAGGTAATTTAAGGCATTTTGGGGGGGTTCGGGAGGGTGGGGGATTTATTTTAAAGGCTCGGGGTGGGTTTTAGGGACGTTTTAGTGTGCCGGTTTTCGATTTACACGATTTACACGATTTATATGATATTTAAAAAACCCAAACTGCGACGATCCGATTCCCTCCCCCTCCCAGCCGAAATCGATCGTTAAGACGATCGATCACACGATTCACATCTCTAGTATTTAGTAGGGATGTACATTTATTAAAAATAAATGTTAATTCTGAAATGAATATGCCCCTTTTGTTTCATTCGTGGTCCTAAAAATAAATGGGGTACTTCCCATGAATGAAACATATGTCATTCATTTCATTTGTTTCATTCCTATAGACAATAATGTGTTATGACTCCACAGAGTTCCTCTGCCTGCTTTTTACCCCTCACCACTGCAGGATCATGACTCCATAGAGTGACTGCTTTGCTGCATTGTAGGGAGATGACTCCACTGAGTTCCTCTGTCTCCATTTCTCCCATAACCACCACACGGTCTTGAATGCACTAAGTTTCTCTGCCTCATTTTCCATGAACACCACTGCTGACGCATGACTCCACTGATTTCCCTGTTCTATTTTACTCCAAGAACTATTTGGGCAAAGCAAGGGAAGTCAGTGGAGTCGTGCCTCAGTGGTGGTGTTTGTACAAACACTGTGACTGGAGCATGAGTTCCTCTGCCTGATTTGCCACAATCACTACCACTGGGCATGACTCCACTGAGTTCCTCTGCCAGCTTTGCCATAATAAAAAACTTTGGGCATAACTCCACTGAGTTCCTCTGTCTCCTTTGCTCCAAACAACACACCGGGTCTGACATTTGATGCTGACGCCTTGCTTACTCCATCCATACTCCCTGGGTCCTGACACTTCCAGCTTCAGCATGCCATGCTGAACCATAACTGTTATGGCCTGACATTTCTTGCATCATCCTGTCTTCCTCCAACCACAACCACCGGAGACTGACACAGTTTCAGTCTGCCATGTTCCAATCACAAATCCTGGGACCTACCACATCCACTTTCTGTTTGTCATATTCCATCCAGAAACACTTGGGTCTGCCACTTCTACTTACAGTCTGCCATGTTCCAATGACAGTCCATGGGCTTGAAACTTCCAGTTATAGCATGCGCTGCTCCAAGCATAACCATTGAGTTCTGACTTAACCAGCTTCAGCATGCCATGCTCCAACCATAACCATTATGACCCTACACTTCCAGTATCAGCATGCCATGCTCCAACAATAACCATTATGACCCTATACTTCCAGTATCAGCATGCCATGCTCCAACAATAACCATTATGACCCTACACTTCCAGTATCAGCATGCCATGCTCCAACCATAACCATTATGACCCTACACTTCCAGTATCAGCATGCCATGCTCCAACCATAACCATTATGACCCTACACTTCCAGTTTCAGCATGCCATGCTCCAACCATAAGCATTATGACCCTACACTTCCAGTTTCTGCATGCCATGCTCCAACCATAACCATTATGATCCTACACTTCCAGTTGCAGCATGCCATGCTCCAAACACAAGAACATAAGAACATGCCAATCTGGGTCAGACCAAGGGTCCATCAAGCCCAGCATCCTGTTTCCAATAGTGGCCAATCCAGGCCATAAGAACCTGGCAAGTACCCAATAACCAAGTCTATTCCATGTTACTGTTGCTAGTAATAACAGTGGCTGTCAACTTAATTAATAGCAGGTAATGGACTTCTCCTCCAAGAACTTATCCAATCCTTTTTTAAACACAGCTATACTAACTGCACTAACCACATCCTCTGGCAACAAATTCCAGAGTTTATTTGTGCATTGAGTGAAAAAGAACTTTCTCCGATTAGTTTTAAATGTGCCACATACTAAATTCATGGAGTGTCCCTTAGTCTTTCTATTATCTGAAAGAGTAAATAACTGATTAACATAACCACTGTGTATTGACATTTCTTTCTTCAGCATGCCATGCTGTAACCATAACCATTGTGGCTTGACATATCTTGCATCAGTCTGTCTTGCTCCAAACTTTGGGTCCTAACACTTTCAGCTTCAGCATGCCATGTTCCAACCATAACCACCATTGCCTGACACTTCCATCTACAGTGTGCCTTGCTCCAACCATAAACACTATGGCTTGACATATCCTACATCGGCCTGTATTCTTCCAACCACAACCAATAGGGCTTGACATTTCCCACTTCAGCATTCCATGCTCGAGCCAAAACCACTGCGGCCCTCCAGCTTCAACATGCCTATGGTTCAACAATAGCCATTGTGATCTGACAGTTCCAGGTTTAGGATGCCATGCTTCATCCAGAATACTTAGGGCGCGTATGAGCCTGTCTTCCTCCAACCACAAAACCTGGGGTCTAACACTTCCAGTTTGAGCAGTCCATGATTCAACCATGGCCATTGTAACCTGACACTTCCAGCTTCAGGATGCCATACTCCCGCCATAATTCATGGGGTCTAATGGTTCCAGTTTCAGCATGCCAACTCCAACCATAAAAACTTTGGCCTTTCAGCTTCAGCATGCTATGCTCCAACCATAACCACTGTGGCCTGACACTTCCAGTTTCAGCATGCCATGCTTCGACCATAGCCATTCTGGTCTGACATATCCAGCATCAGCTGGCTTAGCTGTAAACACAACCTGTGGGGCCTGATACTTCCACCTTCAGCATGCTATGCTCCAACCATAACAACCATAGTCTGTCACTTCCAGCATCAGTATGCCATGCTCCAACCAGAATTCCTGGGACCTGCATGAGCCAGTCTTGTTTCAACCACAACCCCTGGGGCCTAACATTTCCAGCTTCAGCATGCCATGCTCCAACCACAACCACTGTGGCTTGACCTATCCTGCATCAGCCTGTCTTTCTTCAACAACAAACCCTGTGGCCTGATACTTCCAGCTTCAGCATGCCATGCTCCAACCATGATCACTGTTGCCAGTCACTTCCAGCTTCAGCATCCCGTGTTCCAACCATAACCACTGTGGCCTGACATATCTTGCATCACACTGTCTTGCTTCAATCACAACACCTGGGGTCTGCCACTTCAAGCTTCATCATGCCATGTCCAACCATAACCATTTTGGCCTGATGTATCCTGAATCAGCCTGTATTCTTCCAATCATAACCAATGTGTCATGACACTTCCAGCTTCAGCCTACCATGTCCCAAAGTGCACCACTGGGGCCAATTCTGTGTCTTCAACCCCTGGTTCTGAGACTTCCCTCCTGGAAAAGGTTTTCAATTGGTCCATCTATCATACCTCTCCGGGTGTGCATTTTTGAATCATATCTCCTTTGCATCTCATCTCCTCCAGGATATACATTTAGATCCTTCATTCTCTATTCATATGCCCTCCAATACACATCCCACAGCATTTTGGACTTCTTTATATCGACCATTACCATCTCTATTCTTTTTGAGATACAGTCTTCAGAACTGAACACAGCATAGTAATCCCATCCCAGAGAGGTTTTAGCAAGGTCCTGTATAAGAGCATTCTCACCTCCTTTTTCTTACAGTTATCCCTCTTCCTATGCAGCCCAGCATCCTTCTGGCTTTACCTAATACCTTGGCTCATTGCTTTTACACCTTCAGATCACCAGACGCTATTACCTCCATGATGTTTCTCTTTGTCAGTACACATAATTGTTTCTCCCTACCATCACATACAGCTATTTTGTATTATTGCAGCCCAGATGCATATCTCTGCACTTCTTGGCATCTAATTCTACCTGCCAAAATTTCAACCACTCTTCAGACTTTCTTCATTGACTTTTCATTCTCTTTACTTCTTCAGGCCTGTCCACTCTGTTACAGATTTTAGTATCCTCCACAAAAAGGAAAATGTAACCTTCAATCCCCTCTGGAATGTTGCTTAGAATGTTGCATACAATGTACAATGTAATGTCTGCTTCTGGAGATGCACACCAGCTCTCAAGTGTCAAGGCAATTTTACGACCATGCTCACATATCTTGCCTATCTCAAAACAAAAAGACTCGGGATCTTTATTAATTTAAAATAAACTTTGCAGTCCCTAGGAATGCAACATTTGCTGCCTGTAGACGTATTTTACAAATGATACATAAACCTGATAGCCAGGGTCGGTGCAAGGGGATTGGGGGCCCTAGGCAATTTCAGCCTTGCGCCGTCCCCCGGCAGGACGCCCCCACCCTCGCCCTGGTCGCAGCCCCGACTCTTCCCCCACCCTCCCAACTCCCCCCCCCACGAAAAGTGGGGGCCCGGGAGCGATCTGCCGCTCCCGGGGTGGCTGCCACTAATCAAAATGGAGCCGGTGACCTTCAGCCCCTACCAGGTGACAGGGGCTACCGATGCAATTGGTTGGCCCCTGTCACATGGTAGAGGCTAAAGGGCACCGGTGCCATTTTGGTTAGTGGCAGCCGAGGATTCAGGAGCAGCAGATTGCTCCCGGGCACTGCGCTGGACCACCAAGGGAATGTTGGCAGGGTACCATGTGGGCGGGGGGGGTGGGGGGAGGCACGGCGCCGCGGTAGGGGCAGAATTTTGAAAGGGCACATTTTGCCCTTTCAAAATTCTGGCGCCTACCATGGCACCCCCTACCACTCAGCGCCGTTGGCACAGGCCTAGCTCGCCTAGTGGTTCCTCCGGTAGGGATGTGCAGACAAAAGGTTTTCGTTGAATCGGTGATACGTTTTCGTAGAGGGTCGATTCCATTCAATATGGAAGTATGGAGAATTCCATAAGTTGCCGATCTGTCCATACGTTTCCCGGTTCCCATTAAAGTCAATGGGGGAAGGATTTCCAGCCTATTTTTGGCTGCAGAATTGGGGTTTTCTTATCAATTTTCATGAAACTTCTGGGGAGCAATCATCACAACAACAAAAGAGCTCCAAGGTACTTAGACTGTGGCAAAGTGGCACCTAAGTGGCATGAAGAGCTTAAGGCACTGGAAAGGTGCAAAGGGGTACCAGAAGTGGCAAGAGTGCTTTAACAGAGGCACAAAGCAGCAGTGAGAATGTCAAAAACACACCACAGCATCAAAACAGAGCACCGATAGCAGATGCATGAACCATCAAAGGCAGCACCACAGGCAAAGCGGCAAGACACGTGGCATTGACATCCAACAGCACAATGAAGGGGGAACATAGCAAGCAAGCAAATAGACTAGCACCAACACACTGAGGAATCATGAGAGTGGCAAGAACACCACAAGGAGTTAAGTGAGTCATCTGGTGTATGGCAGCAAAGCAGAGTGGCAGAAAGCTGATAGGGGCAAGACAGGCTGGCAGAGTGGAGGTAGTCTGGTCTGGTCCCTGTGGTTTTGATAGGGGAAAGACAGGCTGGCCCAGGAGAGAGTTCCCTTTCCTTTGTGCAGGCAAGGACTCCCTGGAACGGGTCCACCCCTAGAGTTGGGTGTACCCGGTGTTTACATTGGCGTCCAGTCAATATCGTTGGCGTCTAGCCATCTAGTGAATTCCCTTGGCGTCTAGTGAATTCCAACTGTACTTACGCACTTCAGCTATGACAAAGGAAATTGAAGATCTCTCAGCAAGAAGAATACTGCTACTCAAGTCCAAATCTGCAATATCAACCTATGTTGACTTTGTACCGTAGAGGTCAAACACTTCTAGGAACACAAGGCCTGGATGAACAGGCACAGCAGTTGAGGTCAAAGACTTTTAGGAACACAAGGCTTGGATGAACAGGCACAGCAGTCGAGGTCAAACACTTTTAGGAACACAAGGCCTGGATAAACAGGCACAGCAATCGAGGTCAAAGACTTTTAGGAACACAAGGCCTGGATGAACAAGCGCAGCAGTCGAGGACAGAGGTCAATCCCACCTAGGGACACAAGGCCTGGATGAACAGGCACAGCAGTCGAGGACAGAGGTCAATCCCACCAAGGGACACAAGGCCTGGATGAACAGGCACAGCAGTCGAGGTCAAACACTTTTAGGAACACAAGGCCTGGATGAACAGGCACAGCAGTCGAGGTCAAACACTTTTAGGAACACAAGGCCTGGATGAACAGGCACAGCAATCAAGATCAAAGACTTTTAGGAACACAAGGCCTGGATGAACAGGCACAGCAATCAAGGTCAAAGACTTTTAGGAACACAAGGCCTGGATGAACAGGCGCAGCAATCGAGTTAAAACACTGGTAGGAACATAAGGCCTGGATGAACAGGCACAGCAATCAAGGTCAAAGACTTTTAGGAACACAAGGCCTGGATGAACAAGCGCAGCAGTCGAGGACAGAGGTCAATCCCACCTAGGGACACAAGGCCTGGATGAACAGGCACAGCAGTCGAGGACAGAGGTCAATCCCACCTAGGGACACAAGGCCTGGATGAACAGGCACAGCAATCGAGGTCAAATACTTTTAGGAACACAAGGCCTGGATGAACAGGCGCAGCAATCGAGTTAAAACACTGGTTGGAACACAAGGCCTGGATGAACAGGCACAGCAATTGAGGTATAACACTTGTAGGAACACAAGGCCTGGATGAACAGGCACAGCAATCGAGGTATAACACTTCTAGGAACACAAGGCCTGGATGATGGACAGGCACAGCAATCGAGGTATAACACTTGTAGGAACACAAGGCCTGGATGAACAGGTGCAGCAGTCGAGGACAGCAGTCAATCCCACCTAGGGACACAAGGCCTGGATGAACAGGCGCAGCAATCGAGGTCAAACTGTGGTAGTAACACAAGGCCTGCACAGTAGACATAAGAACATAAGAACATAAGAAATTGCCATGCTGGGACAGACCAAGGGTCCATCAAGCCCAGCATCCTGTTTCCAACAGAGGCCAAAAACCAGGCCACAAGAACCTGGCAATTACCCAAACACTAAGAAGAACCCATGCTACTGATGCAATTAATAGCAGTGGCTATTCCCTAAGTATAATTGATTAATAGCCATTAATGGACTTCTCCTCCAAGAACTTATCCAAACCTTTTTTGAACCCAGACGGTCAGGCACAGTGATTCATGTCAGGAACATGTGCTGCAGTGCTTACATTATCTTGAGCATAGGAGGCAATTGGAGCTGCTGCAAGGCTTTGAATAGCTTTTATTCATCTTGCCATTCACAGGGAAAATTTGGAAAGCCAAGCAAAGGCAGGTTTACTTTCAAAAACACTAGCATTTCCATCAACTCTGGTGCCAGCCTTGAGCGGTGAGGGCTCATGATATCCCCTGTCATTGAAAAGACACGTTCACTGGGCACACTGGTTGGTGGACATGACAGATATCGTTCAGCCACTTTGGCTAGGTGTGACCAGACAGTGGACTTGTGTGCCCAATATGCCAGCGGATCTGTCTGCATATTCTCTATCGGCTCTGAGAGACATCGTGTCACTGACAGCTGTGCTGCTGTCTCCACCTGTGCTTGGGAGGGCTCAGAGTCACTCAATCCAGCTACTTTCTCTCTCGCCCATTGCACAACTGATGAATCTTTATGGCCAACATGCCTTGGGCGTTCTGACATGGAGGAGGAGGTACTATCTGTCACTGACACAGTGCTTCTCCTGCCTTGGCTAGCAGCACAACTCTGTGACGTGCCTGCTGTTTCCACCTCTGCTTCAAGCCTAAGCTGTCTCCGCCTATGGCGCTCCTCTTCAGGGACCTTAGCTAACAGCAGCTCCTTCACAAATGACAGACAATTGGTCTGTAGGGCGAGTTTACCTTTCACACGGGGATCACAGAGGCGAGCATGTATGTGCTGTCGTCTGTTAAAGGCCTTAATCTGTCTTTCACCTGCTGCTGCAAAACGTCCAGACACTGCAGCACCTCGGCAGTCATTCCCTCTTGCCGTTTAAAGGCCTCCAAATGGTCATCCAGGAATTTAACTATAGGGATGATGTCAGCCAAGGTGGCACTTCTGGAACTCAGCTCCTCTGTGACATCCTTGAAGGGCTGCAGGATTTTTACCAGCTGACTCATGAGTAGCCAATCGTGATGCCCTAGGGGATTCTGCACACCTATGTCCATTCTACCAGAAAGTTCATTAAGGGGTGTCTGCAGCTCCAGTATCCTCTCCAGCATCATAAAGGTGGAATTCCACCAGGTGGCAATGTCTTGAATGAGACGCTTCTGAGGCATATCCAAATCAGTCTGCTTTTGTCGGAGAACCTGCCCCGCCTTGACACTTCTGTGGAAGTGTGCTGCTATGTTCCTGCACTTCTGTATTAACCTACGCAGGTATTCATTCTCCTTGTCCTTGGACTCCAAGCCCAGAGCTGACTTCACTACCGGATGCAGAGTGTGTGCAAAACATCGGATGTTCTTAAACCGCCCATCGCTTATTGCCTTAACCATGTTTGCACTGTTGTCTGTGACAAAAAACCCTGCTCGCGTTTTCCTGTCTCACTGGTGTAGTTGCCAGCCCTCCAGCATCTTTCTGATGCATGCTAGAATATTGGCAGCGGTATGGGCCTGGTCCGTCAGGTGGGTGTGCAGTAAAGCCCACCTCCACCCTGATACTTCTTCAGTAATAGAGCTGCTGGCTGCCCCTGCCTCTGCCATGTCCCACCAGTGTGCTGTCAGAGAGAGGTAAGAGTGTGCAGCATTCATGGCGGTCCAGATATCGCAGGTGAAATGCACTCTTCCGTCTGCCTTACCTAGCAGTGCTTGCAAGCGACTGCGACACTGCTTGTACAGGCTGGGGATGACCTTTCTACTAAATGTGGTTCTGGAGGGGACTTTGTAATTTGGAAGTACGACCTTCAAAAAACGCTTGAAACCCACATTCTCCACTAACTGCAAGGGCTGGTCATCAAGGGCAATCATTTCCCCAATGCTCCTGGTTACAACTTTTGAGGCTGCCTGCATCCTACCCCGGGATAGCGTTACCGCACTCCACCCCATTTCCTCCATGGTGGATTGTCGCTTCTGCCACATGTCAGTGGGTTGCTGGCCTGCCGCCTGACTGCTAGAAGGGTATGAGGGCGTGGGCTGACTCTGCTGCTTTCCTACCACTGCACACTGGTTGGAAGGGGTCCCCCGACTGAAACTGCCACCATCCCCAGATGGCAGTAATCTTGTTGGGTGTTGCCTCTTCATATGATGGTTCATGCCAAAATTTGATAGATGTCCCATTTGCTTGCCTCTGCTAATATCCCTGGCACAGTAATTACACCGAGCATAATGCGGGTCGTCTGTCACTTTAAAATGTTTCCAGATCGGAGATTTCTTTTGTGATCATCCTTTCTTTACCACCTTGGGGGTGGTTGATACTGGCACTGGAGTTGAGGTACTAGTGGGTGGTGCACCCTGAGAAGCAATACCAGCGGAGGCACCAGTCACCCTCTGTCTCCCTTCTGACAGCTCTTCCTCCTCCTCGATATCACTGTAATCTCTCCCCTGCTGCACAATTCTGGAGGTGGAGGCTAAGACAGGACTAACTGATTCTATCGAAGATTCATCAGCTATTACTTCTTCCATTTCTGATGAGAATCCCACCCAAGAAGATTCTTCTTCTGAATCAGAAGCTAACAGTGACAGCGCTACCTTGTGAGCGCTAAGTCTTAATCGAGACTTCTGTCCCCCGGCTGCTCTTGGGTGTCTAAATTTTGTCGGGCTTGACTCTGCCTCCCCTTCCCTCTTCTCCAAAACTACAGGGCCAGAAACAAGTGGTGGCGATGGCAAAGTTTCATGGTCCGATTTCGGGTTTTTTTGCCATGGAACTGCCATCCCCTACAAAGAGTTTAGATTGCGACAGTTGCCTTTTTAGCTGTACTGGTGGTGTTGCACTAGTGTCTTTTGCGGAGCCTCCGCTGCCAGTCCCAATAAGTCGATTGCATCTCTCTTTCCCTGACATTATGGATTTTATGTCACTGAGTGGTAACACTGCCCACTGTCCCACAATAATAATGTTCAGTCTGTTTAAAATGCCCAAATGAAAAGACTCAATAACAATGTTCAGTCTGTTTAAAAATACCAAAATGAACAGACTCACTCAATAACAATGTTCAGTCTGTTTAAAATGCCCAGATGAACAGACCCACTCAAGGACAATGTTCAGTCTGTTTAAAAATACCAAAATGAACAGACTCACTCAATAACAATGTTCAGTCTGTTTAAAAATACCAAAATGAACAGACCCACTCAAGAACAATGTTCAGTCTGTTTAAAATGCCCAAATGAACAGACTCACTCAATAACAATGTTCAGTCTGTTTAAAATGCCCAAATGAACAGACTCACTCAATAACAATGTTCAGTCTATTTAAAATGCCCAAATGAACAGACCCACTCAAGGACAATGTTGTTCAGTCTGTTAAAAATACCAAAATGAACAGACTCACTCAATAACAATGTTCACAGTCTGTTTAAAAATACCAAAATGAACAGACCCACTCAAGAACAATGTTCAGTCTGTTTAAAATGCCCAAATGAACAGATTCACTCAATAACAATGTTCAGTCTGTTTAAAAATACCAAAATGAACAGACTCACTCAATAACAATGTTCACAGTCTGTTTAAAAATACCAAAATGAACAGACCCACTCAAGAACAATGTTCAGTCTGTTTAAAATGCCCAAATGAACAGACCCACTCAAGGACAATGTTGTTCAGTCTGTTTAAAATGCCCAAATGAACAGACCCACTCAAGGACAATGTTGTTCAGTCTGTTAAAAATACCAAAATGAACAGACTCACTCAAGAACAATGTTCAGTCTGTTTAAAATGCCCAGATGAACAGGCCCACTCAAGGACAATGTTGTTCAGTCTGTTAAAAATACCAAAATGAACAGACTCACTCAATAACAATGTTCAGTCTGTTTAAAATGCCCAAATGAACAGACTCACTCAATAACAATGTTCAGTCGGTTTAAAAATACCAAAATGAACAGACTCACTCAAGAACAATGTTCAGTCTGTTTAAAATGTCCAAATGAACAGACCCACCCAAGAACAATGTTCAGTCTGTTTAAAATGCCCAAATGAACAGACCCACTCAAGAACAATGTTCAGTCTGTTAAAAATGCCCACTGCACTGACAGACTAAGTAATTGGAATTTAATAAAGCAGGAATTTTTGTCACTCCAGAAACATGGATGACATTGAAAATAATATCTCTCTCCAAGCCAGTCCAACACCCTCAATGGTAAATACTAGTGGTCAGTGCTAGCTGACTAGACCACTAGACTGTAGACTGCTTGAAAGAAACAGGAATACTAGTGACTGTAGCTGACCCCTGGCACTAAAGCAAGACAAGGAATATTTTTCTTTCCTTTGCTAGCCTAAGCTTAGCCTAGTATCTGTTCTGTGTTCTCTATCAGTTCTGGTTCTGGTTCTGCTTCTGGTTCTGCCTGCCTGCCTGCCACCCAGTCCACCTCCCCACAGAATCGCTGGAAATAACTGCGTGGCTCAGCCTCCTCGTGCTGCTGTTTATATACTGATGGCTCGTCAGTAAAATGCACAGAGAGCACTGAATGACAGCGCGATTGGCTGCATTCAGTGCTGCTCATCAAATGTCAGCGTGGATACGCTGCGTTCCGGTATCCATGCCGACCTGTCCGACCCTTTCCTGTGAGTCACTGCGACTCACAGGAAAGGGTCAGACAGGTTGGCATGGTTACCGCAGGGGCGCCGCCATTTTGTGGTAATAGGGCTCCGAGCTCACAGCTAATAGCGGCGAGGAAAAGCGCGCGCCTCGCGGTTCAACGTATTCAACAGAAATATGTTGAATACGTTGTAAGTCGCGATGCGTTTCTCCTTCCAACGTATTTTGCGGATGGCAAAAAATAAGTTGCGGATTACAAATACGTTGAAAACGAATGCACACCCCTATCCTCCGTGTTACGCTTGGGCTCCGGTCAGGAGGCGTGAACACCACCCAGCAGGGTGGCTCCAGGTGGAGAGAGACAGGAAGCTAGAAACAGTGTCTGGTTCCAGGCTGGGTCAAGGCAGGCAGCAATAAGCAGTGTCTAGTTCAGGCTGGGTCAGAGCAGGTGGCAAGGAGCAGAGTCTAAGTTCAGGCTGGGTCAGGGCAGGCGGCAATGAGCAGAGTCTAAGTTCAGGCTGGGTCAGGGCAGGCGGCAATGAGCAGAGTCTAAGTTCAGGCTGGGTCAGGGCACAGTAAGCAGGGCAAGGCAGGTCAGAAGGCCCGTAGGCCACACACACACAGAAGGCCCGTAGGCCACACACCATAAGCGGGGCAAGGCAGGTCAGAAGGCCCGTAGGCCACACAGACACAGAAGGCCCGTAGGCCACACACCATAAGCGGGGCAAGGCAGGTCAGAAGGCCCGTAGGCTCCACACACACAGACAGAAGGCCCGTAGGCCACACACCATAAGCAGAGCAGGGCAGGTCAGAAGGCCCGTAGGCCACACACACACAGAAGGCCCGTAGGCCACACACCATAAGCAGAGCAGGGCAGGTCAGAAGGCCCGTAGGCCACACACACAACAGAAGGCCCGTAGGCCACACACCATAAGCAGAGCAAGCAGGTCAGAAGGCCCGTAGGCCAGGTGAGAACGAGGAAGGAGGCCCGAAGGCCGCGCAAGGCAAGGCAAGGCAAGGAAAGGCCCGAAGGCCGCGCAGGGCAAGGCAAGGAAAGGCCCGAAGGCCGCGCAAGGCTAGAGCAGGGAGCCCAGGTGAGCTCGATGCCGAAGCACCGAGGCAACTGTCAGGCAGGGTTATAAGGACACACCCAGAGCACAGAGTGGACAGATAAGATGGACTGGGCCTGTCCGGAAAGCCAGCACTAGAGAGACCCCTGGTGGTGAGGCGGTTGCACTGCAGCCAAAACTGTAACAGTACCCCCTCCTCAAGGCCTCCCCCTCCTCCTGGGTCCCATCTTAGCAGGGGGTACTCAAAGATGAGATCTGGCCCCTCCGAGGGCAACAACAGCTGGAGCCATTCAACAGGCTCAGATGGCTGAGTTAGAAAGTCTGTAGTGGTACCGGTTTGAGCCCCTCCGGGGGTGGCAGCAGGACCGGTTTAGCAGGCTCTTCTCGGGGTAGTGCAGCAGGTTCGGGCCCCTCTCGGGATGAAACAGCAGGCTGGAACACCTCTCCGGGCGTTGTAGCAGGATCGGACCCCTCTCGGGGCGATGCAGCAGGATCGGACCCCTCTCGGGGCGATGCAGCAGGCTTGGCCCCCTCTAGGGGCGATGCAGCAGGCTTGGCCCCCTCCTGGGGCGATGCAGCAGGCTTGGCCCCCTCCTGGGGCGATGCAGCAGGCTTGGCCCCCTCCTGGGGCGATGCAGCAGGCTTGGCCCCCTCTTGGGGCGATGCAGCAGGCTTGGCCCCCTCTTGGGGCGATGCAGCAGGCTTGGCCCCCTCTTGGGGCGATGCAGCAGGCTTGGCCCCCTCTTGGGGCGATGCAGCAGGCTTGGCCCCCTCCTGGGGCGATGCAGCAGGCTTGGCCCCCTCCTGGGGCGATGCAGCAGGCTTGGCCCCCTCCTGGGGCGATGCAGCAGGCTTGGCCCCCTCTTGGGGCGATGTAGCAGGCTTGGCCCCCTCCTGGGGCGATGCAGCAGGCTTGGCCCCTTCTTGGGGCGATGCAGCAGGCTTGGCCCCCTCTTGGGGCGATGCAGCAGGCTTGGCCCCCTCCTGGGGCGAGGCAGCAGGCTTGGCCCCCTCTTGGGGCGAGGCAGCAGGCTTGGCCCCCTCTTGGGGCGAGGCAGCAGGCTTGGTCCCCTCTTGGGGCGATGTAGCAGGCTTGGCCCCCTCCTGGGGCGATGCAGCAGGCTTGGCCCCCTCCTGGGGCGATGCAGCAGGCTTGGCCCCCTCTTGGGGCGATGCAGCAGGCTTGGCCCCCTCTTGGGGCGATGCAGCAGGCTTGGCCCCCTCCTGGGGCGATGCAGCAGGCTTGGCCCCCTCTTGGGGCGATGCAGCAGGCTTGGCCCCCTCTTGGGGCGATGTAGCAGGCTTGGCCCCCTCTTGGGGCGATGCAGCAGGCTTGGCCCCCTCTTGGGGCGATGCAGCAACCTTGGCCCCCTCTAGGGGCGATGCAGCAGGCTTGGCCCCCTCTTGGGGCGATGCAGCAGGCTTGGCCCCCTCTTGGGGCGATGTAGCAGGCTTGGCCCCCTCCTGGGGCGATGTAGCAGGCTTGGCCCCCTCCTGGGGTGATGCAGCAGGCTTGGCCCCCCCCTGGGGTGATGAAACAGGCTCAGATGGCAGAGCAGCAAGGTTTGAAGCAGTGCACATAGAAGACTCAAGTAGCACTGCTGTGGGCTTGATACCTCGAGCCACACTCTGAGGCTCCTTATTTTGTTTCTGGAGGAGCAGTTTAGAGAAGGCACAGGCAGTTCTAGGACGTCTAGGGAATGTGCTCGTTAGTGTCTCAACAGCAGCTGTGGGCAGCAGAGCCCTGCTAGAGTTAATCAACTCTCTCCGTTTGAGAGAAACCTGTTCCTGAGGCTCTAGCACTGGTGTCACAGAAGCCTTCTTGGCCAGGTAAGTCCTGGGTTTTTCTATCCACAAACTGCCAGCAAAAATGTCTGTTTTAGTTGAGCCAGAAACAGAATACTGGTTAGGAGAGCTGATAGCTTTTTTTAATGGCACAGCTGGTCCTAGAGCAGAACACCGGGGGCAGGGTTTGCCTGGTGGTAACAAACACGGAAGACAGGAGCATTTCCACCACCCTGGTTTAGGAGCCAGACAGTTCAAACATTCCTGATAGACAGAGACATTTTTCTTGTTGCAATTATTGCATGACCAGTGTTCCTGACCAACAAGTTCACAGGCTAGACAGTTCTGATAGCTTGGATAATTCAAAGTTTGACAGGAATTGCAGGTATAAAACTTTAAAGAAGGAGGCATCTTGAATTAGTGAAAAAGTTGACTCACCGGCAGGACACAGACCATCTCTTCCCCTGGAAATTTGATGGCTTCGGCATACTGTTACGCTTGGGCTCCGGTCAGGAGGCGTGAACACCACCCAGCAGGGTGGCTCCAGGTGGAGAGAGACAGGAAGCTAGAAACAGTGTCTGGTTCCAGGCTGGGTCAAGGCAGGCAGCAATAAGCAGTGTCTAGTTCAGGCTGGGTCAGAGCAGGCGGCAAGGAGCAGAGTCTAAGTTCAGGCTGGGTCAGGGCAGGCGGCAATGAGCAGAGTCTAAGTTCAGGCTGGGTCAGGGCAGGCGGCAATGAGCAGAGTCTAAGTTCAGGCTGGGTCAGGGCACAGTAAGCAGGGCAAGGCAGGTCAGAAGGCCCGTAGGCCACACACACACAGAAGGCCCGTAGGCCACACACCATAAGCGGGGCAAGGCAGGTCAGAAGGCCCGTAGGCTCCACACACACACAGACAGAAGGCCCGTAGGCCACACACCATAAGCAGAGCAGGGCAGGTCAGAAGGCCCGTAGGCCACACACACACAGAAGGCCCGTAGGCCACACACCATAAGCAGAGCAAGCAGGTCAGAAGGCCCGTAGGCCAGGTGAGAACAACGAGGAAGGAGGCCCGAAGGCCGCGCAAGGCAAGGCAAGGAAAGGCCCGAAGGCCGCGCAAGGCTAGAGCAGGGAGCCCAGGTGAGCTCGATGCCGAAGCACCGAGGCAACTGTCAGGCAGGGTTATAAGGACACACCCAGAGCACAGAGTGGACAGATAAGATGGACTGGGCCTGTCCGGAAAGCCAGCACTAGAGGGACCCCTGGTGGTGAGGCGGTTGCACTGCAGCCAAAACTGTAACACTCCGGCCCTGCTGATAGCACTAGAGCACTAGAGCTTTGGGGCTTGTTACAGCTACACTTCTTGCTGCGTTTCTATGCTCCTTTCATTCCAGATTTTAAAAAAGTATTAACCAACACCATTGCTGCCACTGCTGTTTCAAACCTTTCTTTCCACATTATGGTGCCTGCTCGCTCCGCTGCTCTTTGCATGTGCAAGAAATGGTAAATGCCTTTGGGAATGTTATGGCTACCTTTCTCACTATGTTGCTCTGTTCCTACCATTCCAGGTCTTATGATATAACAGCATCACTGCTGTTGCTGCCATTCCAAGCCGGCCTTCGTACTTCAAGATCTTCTTCCAGCTCTGTTCAAGGTTATTGCCAAATCCCCTCTTCCTACAGTACTTCCCCACTTTTCGTCTTGCCCTAGCCATACACTGCTTTGCAAATTTACTGAAACACTCCTCAAGGGTTTTTTTTTCTATATTTAATGTTTATTAAAATCAGCATAACCATACAAACAAAAACATGTCATTACAACGCTGTCAGCAATTCACAGCCATATAGAAGTCATAAATCAGCACATAAAGAATAAGAACCATAATGCCAACAAGTTTACCATCCCTCCCATTCTCCAACTATGCCAAAACAAAATAACATCCATGGCTATACACATAAGCATACAAAATCTCAGACAGGTGAAGTTATCACATACCCCATAGAAAATCTACAATACTAAATAGATCCACAAAGAGACAGTAATGAGTTAGACCTCTTGGCCAGATACCACCAATATGTGAAATAACAAGGCTTTCAGCGGCAATAGCCTTTGTCCAAGAAACTCATTTATATTGTAGGGACGAGCGTTTAATGTTCTCTCGACATTATCCACTACAGTATTATGCTCCCGCCTCCATACATTGGAAATATAGTGGGGTGGGAATTCTCTTTGCGCTTACCTAGTAGTTCAAGTTCATGATAAATATTGCGACCTTCGGGGCCGGTTTCTTATTTTGAGGGTTACAATCCATGACAGGTCAATGTTATTCGTGAGTATCTATTGTCACCCGGGCATGCAGGCGGAGACATTAGGGGAGGTGACTCAGCAATTATTCACTTTCCAGGGACTAATTTGGTTCTAGCAGGAGAGTTTAACATGGCCTTGTCTCCTGCGGTAGACACATCGAATCCGGCCTCTAGTGGGGCAGGGGGAGCTCAAAAGTCCCTGAAATGTTTTATGGCTAATAGTCAAGTGATAGATATCTGGAGGCTTCAGTTCCCTCATAGTAGAAATTACTCCTTTTATTCCCATCCACATAACTCCTACACCAGAATTGACTACTTTTTCATTTCCAAAGATTTAGTGGGGGAAACATCCCAGACAGATATTGCACCAATCACGTGATCCGATCATACTACTATCAGTTGATTGTTGTCTATGCAGCCTAAAGACACCAGGCAGAAATTTTGGCGACTGAATGACTCCCCACTAAAGGAGTCCAGTTTTCAGGAACGCATTGCAGAAGCCATAGAGGAATATTTCTCTCTTAACAATGTTGCCAGGGTCTTGTCAACTCTGCAGTAAGCGGTGCAGGGCCTCTGGAAGCTAGGGCTGTGGAGCCTGATCATTCATGGTGACCTCTGAAGTCCTCTCCTGAGAGCTGCTGGGTAAGATATGCAGAAGAACTGTTTGGTCCTCCTCTCAATCATAATCTTGTACTGTTCAATTTGGGAGGGCATGAAAGCTGTATTAAGAGGGCATCTTATCAGTTTAGCCTCTTACCATAAAAAACAAAAGCAGAATTGTAGGTAGGCCCTTTTACGGGAACTTCGAGCTCTCGAAGGGAGTCACAAATGCCATCCAAGGTCTTTCTCCATATGACTTGTACCCGAAAAAGAGCAGAACTCATGGCATTAGATAAGGCACATATAGCCTTCAAAATGGATATCCTCAAGCAGAGGCATTATGAGTTTGGGGACAAACAAAGTCAATTGCTTGCTAGGCGGCTTCAGAAAAAATGAATACAAGAAATGGTATATAGTATTAAACGACAATCTGGTACAATGCTTTTAAAGCAGCTGGAGATACAAAATAGATTTCGGGAATACTATGAGCAGCTCTATACGCTAAAGACCGAACCCACTGCTGACGCTATTTCCACCTTTTTGGCAAATATTACCCTGCCAGAATTATCTGCAGAGGACCAGGTACAAATAGGCAAACCCATCTCACCCTTTGAAGTAGACTGGGCCATTAAGGATCTTAAACCAGGGAGAGCTCTGGGTTGTATGGGTAAACCCCTTTCTTTTTTTAAAAAATATAGGACCCAATTACGAGGCCCGCTGTCCGCTATGTTTAATGAACTATGGGAGGGAGGATGTCTCTGCCTTATGTGAATTTGGTGGGTATTACCATCATCCCTAAACCAGGGAAAGATCCTGCAAACTGTGCTTCATATAGACCAATTTCCCTGATGTATATCGATTTAAAAATTCTGGCCAAAATTCTGGCATTTGATTGCGAGGATTGATAGGGCACCTTATACATGCAGATCAAGCAGGTTTTATACCCGGTCGAGCATAAGAACATAAGAACATGCCATACTGGGTCAGACCAAGGGTCCATCAAGCCCAGCATCCTGTTTCCAACAGTGACCAATCCAGGCCATAAGAATCTGGCAAGTACCCAGAAACTAAGTCTATTCCATGTTACCGTTGCTAGTAATAGCAGTGGCTATTTTCTAAGTTCCTCCAAGAACTTATCCAATCCTTTTCTAAACACAGCTATACTAACTGCACTAACCACATCCTCTGGCAACAAATTCCAGAGTTTAATTGTGCGTTGAGTAAAAAAGAACTTTCTCCGATTAGTTTTAAATGTGCCCCATGCTAACTTCATGGAGTGCCCCCTAGTCTTTCTGCTATCCGAAAGAGTAAATAACCGATTCACATCTACCCGTTCTAGACCTCTCATGATTTTAAACACCTCTATCATATCCCCCTCAGTCGTCACTTCTCCAAGCTGAAAAGTCCTAACCTCTTTAGTCTTTCCTCATAGGGGAGTTGTTCCATTCCCCTTATCATTTTGGTAGCCCTTCTCTGTACCTTCTCCATCTTTTTTGAGATGCGGCGACCAGAATTGTACACAGTATTCAAGGTGCGGTCTCACCATGGAGTGATACAGAGGCAATATGACATTTTCCGTTTTATTCACCATTCCCTTTCTAATATTCCCAACATTCTGTTTGCTTTTTTGACTGCCGCAGCACACTGAACCGACGATTTCAATGTGTTATCCACTATGACACCTAGATCTCTTTCTTGGGTTGTAGCACCTAATATGGAACCCAACATTGTGCAATTATAGCATGGGTTATTTTTCCCTATAAGCATCACCTTGCACTTATCCACATTAAATTTCATCTGCCATTTGGATGCCCAATTTTCCAGTCTCACAAGGTCTTCCTGGAATTTATCACAATCTGCTTGTGAGTTAACTACTCTGAACAATTTTGTGTCATCTGCAAATTTGATTATCTCACTCGTCGTATTTCTTTCCAGATCATTTATAAATATATTGAAAAGTAAGGGTCCCAATACAGATCCCTGAGGCACTCCACTGTCCACTCCTTTCCACTGAGAAAATTGTCCATTTAACCCTACTCTCTGTTTCCTGTCTTTTAGCCAGTTTGCAATCCATGAAAGGACATCACCACTTATCCCATGACTTTTTACTTTTCCTAGAAGCCTCTCATGAGGAACTTTGTCAAACGCCTTCTGAAAATCCAAGTATACTATATTTACCGGTTCACCTTTATCCACATGTTTATTAACTCCTTCAAAAAAGTGAAGCAGATTTGTGAGGCAAGACTTGCCCTGTCTTTCTATATGTTCTGTGATTTTGATGTTTAGAACACTTTCCACTATTTTTCCTGGCACTGAAGTCAGGCTAACCGGTCTGTAGTTTCCCGGATCACCCCTGGAGCCCTTTTTAAATATTGGGGTTACATTAGCTATCCTCCAGTCTTCAGGTACAATGGATGATTTTAATGATAAGTTACAAATTTTTACTAATAGGTCTGAAATTTTGTTTTTTAGTTCCTTCAGAACTCTGGGGTGTATACCATCCAGTCCATGTAATTTACTACTCTTCAGTTTGTCAATCAGGCCTACCACATCTTCTAGGTTCACTGTGATTTGATTCAGTCCATCTGAATCATTACCCATGAAAACCTTCTCCATTACGGGTACCTCCCCAACATCCTCTTCAGTAAACACCGAAGCAAAGAAATCATTTAATCTTTCCGTGATGGCCTTATCTTCTCTAAGTGCCCCTTTAACCCCTCAATCATCTAACTGTCCAACTGACTCCCTCACAGGATTTCTGCTTCGGATATATTTTAAAAAGTATTTACTGTGAGTTTTTGCCTCTACAGCCAACTTATTTTCAAATTCTCTCTTAGCCTGTCTTACATTTAACTTGCCAATGTTTATGCTTTATCCTATTTTCTTCTGTTGGATCCTTCTTCCAATTTTTGAATGAAGATCTTTTGGCTAAAATAGCTTCTTTCACCTCCACTTTTAACCATGCCGGTAATCGTTTTGCCTTCTTTCCACCTTTCTTAATGTGTGGAATACATCTGGACTGTGCTTCTAGAATGATATTTTTTAACAATGACCACGCCTCTGACATTTTTTACTTTTGTAGCTGCTCCTTTCAGTTTTTTCCTAACAATTTTTCTCATTTTATCAAAGTTTCCGTTTTGAAAGTTTTTAGCACAAGAGCCTTGGATTTGCACACTGTTCCTCTTCCAGTCATTAAATCAAATTTGATCATATTATGATCACTATTGCTAAGCGGCCCCACCACCGTTACCTCTCTCACCAAGTCTTATGCTCCACTGAGAATTAGATCTAAAATTGCTCCCTCTCTCATCGGTTCCTGAACCAATTGCTCCATAAAGCTATCATTTATTCCATCCAGGAACATTATCTCTCTAGCGTGACCCAATGATACATTTACCCAGTCAATATTAGGGTAATTGAAGTCTCCCATTATTTCTGCACTACCAATTTGATTAGCTTCCCTAATTTCTCTTAGCATTTCACTGTCCGTCTCACCATCTTGACCAGGTGGACGGTAGTATACCCCTATCACTATAGTCTTCCCCGACACACAAGGGATTTCTACCCATAAAGATTCAATTTTGTATTTAGTCTCATGCAGGATGTTTATCCTGTTGGACTCTATGCCATCCCGGACCTAAAGCACCACACCTCCTCCAGAGTGCTCCTCTCTGTCATTGCGATATAATTTGTACCCCGGTATAGCACTGTCCCATTGGTTATCCTCTTTCCACCATGTCTCTGAGATGCCAATTAAGTCTATGTCATCATTCACTGCTATACATTCTAATTCTCCCATCTTACTTCTTAGACTTCTGGCATTAGCATACAAACATTTCAAAGTTTGTTTTTTGTTTGTATTTTCATTCTGCTTTTTAATTGATAGAGATAAGTTACAATTTTTTTAGCTCAGGTGAGTTTTTAGTTACAGGCACTTGGACTACTTTTCTAATTACTGGAACCTCACTGTCGGGATGCCCTAATTCTAATGCATCATTAGTATCCTTTAAAGATACCTCTCTCTGAACCATGCGCTGCTGAGCGACTGTCGGCTTTCCCCTTTGTTCTAGTTTAAAAGCTGCTCTGTTTCCTTTTTAAAGGTTAGTGCCAGCAGTCTGGTTCCACCCTGGTTAAGGTGGAGCCCATCCCTTCGGAAGAGACTCCCCCTTCCCCAAAAGGTTCCCCAGTTCCTAACAAAACTGAATCCCTCTTCCTTGCACCATGGTCTCATCCACGCATTGAGACTCCGGAGCTCTGCCTGCCTCTGGTAATCTGCGCGTGGAACAGTGAGCATTTCAGAGAATGCTAGTCTGGAGGTTCTGGATTTAAGCTTTCTACCTAAGAGCCTAAATTTGGCTTCCAGAACCTCCCTCCCACATTTTCTTATGTCGTTGGTGCCCACATGTACCATGACAGCTGGCTCCTCCCCAGCACTGTCTAAAATCCTATCTAGGTGACGCGTGAGGTCCGCCACCTTCGCACCAGGTAGGCATGTTACCAGGCGATCCTCACGCCCACCAGCCACCCAGCTATCTACATTCCTAATAATCGAATCACCAACTATGATGGCCGACCTAACCCTTCCCTCCTGGGCAGTAGGCCTTGGGGAGATATCCTCAGTGTGAAAAGACAATGCATCACCTGGAGAGCAGGTCCTTGCTACAGGATCCTTTCCTGCTGCACCTGGTTGGTGCTCTCCCATCATGAGACCTTCTTCCTCCAAGGCAGCACCAGGGCTGCCAGTCTGAAGTTGGGACTTGACTACTATGTCCCTGAAGGTCTCATCTATATACCTCTCTGTCTGCCTCAGCTCCTCCAGGTCTGCCACTCTAGCCTCCAGAGATCACTCGTTCTCTGAGAGCCAGGAGCTCTTTGCATCGCATGTACATGTACAACTTCTCACCGGTGGGTAAAAAATCATACATGTGACACTCGATGCAAAAGACTGGGAAGCCCCCCCTCTTGCTGCTGGACTGATGCCTTCATCTCAATTTTGATCAGTTCCTAGTTAAGTTTTAGGTTGCTATGGGAGTAGGAATGTGTCTAACGTCCTTTAAATGTATTAGCGAATTCACTATGTGTCTGGTAGTGGCCTACCGGGGTCTGATCGAATTCTCAATAACGTTTTTGTTGATGTTTTTTATTTTGTGAAAGTGGCACCTGCCTATAAATTAAGGAATGAGCTAGGATTGGGAAATCCAAACAGTCTAACTTCAGTTAGTCAGCCTGAGTGACTCACTGCTCCCTTGATTAACAAATGTTGGTCCCTATTCAAACCCAATCACACTACCTCAACACCTTTCCAAGGTGAGTAACTGAGCTGAACTATTCAACTTTTTTACTTAGGTATACACTGCTCCTAGCTTATTTCTAGCTTCTGGCTACTTTTTGGGTTGGGTTTGGGTTTTTTTTGTGTGGGTTTTTTTTTTTTCAATACAAGCACTCAGTATTAAATACAAACACTCAGTTCTTTAAAAGTCTGGAGAACACTCAGTTCTGCAGACTTTTAAAAATAAACACACTACCTACTGCTACCTTATTGACTGACTAAAAATACAAACAGTCTAACTTGTTTATTCACTGCCTACCCACTGCTACCTTATTGACTATTTAAAAATACAAATAGTCTAACTTGTTTATTCACTGCCTTTCTGACTATTAAAGGCACAAACACACAAACACATTAAATAATATTCCCAAATAGTTAACTTTGCCCCAATACTTGTAAAAAAGACAATGTCCCAAGCAAAACTTACTGATTTCTTTCAGCCACCAGCAAGGTGATCCTCTCCTCTCAGTGTTCCCACTGATGCCTTCGCCTCTGCCTCCATGCCTTGGTTCCTTGATGTCCACTTTCCTGGCGTGCCGTTGTCATGGTCCCCGACCAGCCCCACGGGTGGGCTATGTAGGGCGCTTCATGATGCAATGCCTTCCTCACTTCTGCAGCACTAGCCTCCGGGAGACTTCTGCTTCTGTACTTGTCCCTGGTCTACGGAGTCCCTTGTGTTTGCTCCGTCCGTGCCAAAGACTCTGCCAGAACCTTTACCGTCAGCGTGGTCCATGACCAGCCACTAGCGACTGAGTAGGGTGCGCCTCTGTGCAGGCCTCTACAGCTTCTGAGACATGTTCCTTTTCATTGCTCCACATATTGTCTAGAGGCTCTTCGAGTCCAGCGTGGTCCGTGACCAGTCCCGCGGGTGGACTGAGTAGGACGTGCTGCGTCGCAGTTTCAACCCAGTACTTGCTTGAGTCTTCTGAATGCCTTGTACCTCGCCTGAGTCTTCTGAATGCCTTCTACCTCATTCCTGAGTCTTGTCTGTGTATCCAAGTACCTCATTCCTGAGTCTCATCTGTGCATCCAAGTACCTCATTCCTGAGTCTTGTCTGAATCTCCATGTTCCGGTCTTCGCTGCCCTGGCCTCCATCCGGCCTGCCGCTTCTTTCCGTACTCTGCGGCAGGTCTGAAAGGGCTTGGAACGGTCAGAGGACTGTTCATAAGACCACCATTGCGTTGCTGGTCTTCCGAAGCGTGCAGGTCCAGAGGAGGGTCAGTATCTCTAGTCATCTGTCTTCTGTTCAGCCTCGCTCCTGTCCAGCCCATGCTCGGGCATGCCTCGCCTGCCGCAGCACTTCTCCAGAGTTCCTCTGGGGTCGAGCCGTGGTCCAAGAACACACATCTCCTGGTAAGCGGGACCGCTCTCCTAGTGCTCCATAACAGATTGTGAAGGCCATGTGTTCGGCGATCATGTCCTTGTGATGGGCCCATGCCAAGTTCCGGAGTTTCTTTGCCAAGGAATTTTTTTTTTAGGAAAAAACATTTGTTCCAGTTTCTTCGCTGAAGATCTACTGACCTGCTGGAGGCGCCATCTTGCTTGAATTTTTGTTTTTTCCACATCGCTAGAGGCTTTAGCATCTGTCTCCACCAAGTACCTTCTTAAGACTTTGTTGGGCCTGGGTACACTTGCTGTACGACCTGCAGGAGGTGCCTGCACCCAGGTTCACTATCATCTTCCAAGCTGCAGCATCTGGTTCCTGTTCTGCACGACCAGCTTGTCCAGAATTTTTTATTTTTTCCTCTGAGCCCTCTTGTTCTACTCACAGGACTCACCTTATCTTGTTGGAATCCTGTGCATTTCATCCATCAAGTTCACCATCCTGTAAGAGATGTCTTCAACTCGCCAGCCTGTGGCACTTCTCTCCAGACGATCTGCAGGAGTCGCCTGCACCCCATCTGTGGTCATCCATTCAATGGGGCCTGGAGCATCGGTCATCTCTTCAAGCTGAATCAGCAGATTTCTTTGCTCTTCCCGCTCATTTCCTTCAGTACTTCCAGTTATCACATGCTTGCCTCGCTCACCACCCCGAGCTCACTACCAGCGACCTCTTCTCTGGAATTCGCTGCAAGCTTCACCATCCAAGTAAAGGTGCCTGTCCAAGTATGCCTTTTCAAAGTACATCTACTTCCAGCTTGCTCAAGTAGTCCAGAGGATGTCCATCTCCTACCATCTGTCTAGAACCACTCTAGTGTGAGTGTCAACTAACCAAGCATCACTAAGATTCTGCCCAGCCTTAGGGCCCACTCCTAAGATGGGAATTACAGAACTTTTGTGCCTATGCTACTTCTGCTCTGCTTTAATCTTGAGTCTCACCACCAGTGACTTAGAACTAACAGTTCTACTAGCCTGAACATTAGCAATATGTCTATACTAGGGAGTTCAATTACCAGCCAAAGAACTTCGGCTTATGTGCTTTGCCAAGCATAATTCCGTCCATGAGCGCCAGCAGTGACTAAACATTCTTCTACCATCCTTAAATAACGCATACTAGGAAGTCACGCTTGTCTTTACGCCCTATCATCTAGAGACTACCAAAACATCCAGTCACCAATACTTCTAAGCTCTGATACGTGAACCAACTGAGAGATGTCTTCCATCTTCTAGTGATACCAAGATTACTCCTTACCGCATCTCGAATTGCCACCTTGACTCAATGCTTCAACTTCTTCCACCTTGAGTTGCTGAGTGCTAGTCTCTGGAACTGTCAACTCAGCATCTAGTCTTTGCCTAGTTATTCCATCCTGCACTACAGCTTCAGCCTTAAGTAGTGTTAAGGACTTCAGTTCAAAGCCAAGTCTTGGATGGAGCCTTGCCTCTGCCATTTTGCTCCTTGAACCAAGATGCCATCTTGCGGTTCTGTATCCTGCACCCTGCCTGATTATGCCTTCAGCATTCCATGTTCAAAGTTCGTCTCGCCTGGACCTTGACCACTTCTGTCTTGTCTTCTGCCCAAGTAGTCTTCTCGCTACAGTTCCTCGCCAAAAAGTTCCAGACTCTTCCTTGGATCCTTGATTGTCCCTGACAGTATATGGAATACCGCCTTCTTCCCAAGCTGTTGACAAGAGGCTTGAGGAGGGGGTCTTTAAGGAGGGGGTACTGTTGCAGTCGTGCCACCGTTGCTGGGCTCCCCCTGGCTGCCTCTGGTCCTGCGCGGCACGGTCGGGCCGCCGGGAACTCGCCTGTGCGGCTGGGACCTCCACTGCCGCTCCGGCTCTCCCCCTACATGCTACACCGCTCCCAGGGTCTTCAACTGGCAGGGAGGCCATCCCTGCTGGTGCCTGCTTGTGCTCGGGTCCTTGCCTGGCAGGGTTGCCATCCCTGCCAGAGCCTGCAGCTCCCTCCTCTTCCTACAACCGGTCATCTCTCCAGCTACAGGGCAGGGCTGCTCCGTCTGCCTTGCTTCCTTTGGGCCTTCCAAGTCACAGGGATGCCACCAACGACCCTGCTCTCTCTTCCAGCTTCGTAAGGCGCGGGCGCACGCCTCTCTCCTGTTTTTCAAGGGCCAGCCAGATATGGCCCTCTGCTGACCCCTCCCTGGGCATTGTACTCTTCAGCCCTACAAAAGGGCTCAGCATCCATTCCAGCTTGGCCTTCGCAAGGAGTTAGACACTCCTGGGATCCTGCTGTCCTTCACTCCAGGAGTTGTCCTTGTTCCAGCACTTCTTGAAGGTCCGGTGTTTCCTGTTCTTCGTTGGAGCTCCTCGTCTTGTCCTGATGTCCATGTTCCAGTCCAGATGTCCGCCTGCTGTTCCTGATGTCCGTGTTCCAGCTTTGAGTTCTATCTTCTGTTCCTGTAATCCATGATCCAGTCCAGATGTTGTTTCTCCTGATCCTGCGGTCCATGATCCTGTCCAGTTGTCCTGAATCCCTGGTTCCTCGTGCCATTTTTCCTGGCATGCCATGTCATGGTCCTTGACCAGCCCCACGGGCGGGCTGTTTAGGGCGCTCCATGGTGCAATGCCTTCCTCACTTCTGCAGCACTCGCGTCTGGGAGACTTCTGCTTCTGTACTTGTCCCTGGTCTAAGGAGTCCCTTGTGTTTGCTCGGTCCATGCCAAAGACTCTGCCATAACCTGTACCGTCAGCGTGGTCCGTGACCAGCCACTAGCAGCTGAGTAGGGTGTGCCTCTGTGGAGGCCTCTACAGCTTCTAAGACATATTCCTTTTCATTGCTCCACATCTCGTCTAGAGGCTCTTCGAGTCCAGCGTGGTCCATGAGCAGTCCCGCGGGTGTACTGAGTAGGGTGTGCTGCATCTCAGGCTCAACCCAGTACTTGCTTGAGTCTTCTGAATCCCTTGTACCTTGTTCCTGAGTCTTCTGAATGCCTTGTACCTCGTTCCTGACTCTCGTCTGTGCAACCAAGTACCTCGTTCCTGAGTCTCGTCTGTGCATCCAAGTACCTCATTCCTGAGTCTTGTCTGAATCTCCATGTTCCGCTCTTCACTGCCCTGGCCTCCATCTGGCTTGCCGCTTCTTGCCATACCCTGAGGCATGACCGAAAGGGCTTGGAACGGTCGGAGGACTGTTCATAAGACTACTATTGTGTTGCTGGTCTTCCGAAGCGTGCATGTCAGGAGGAGGGTCAGTATCTCCAGCCATCTGTCTTCAGTTCAGCCTCGCTCCTGTCCAGCCCATGCTCGGGCATGCCTCGCCTGCCGCCGCACCTCTCTGGAGTTTCTCTGGGGTTGAGCCGTGGTCCAAGAACACACATCTCCTGGTAAGCGGGACTGCTCTCCTAGCGCTCCGTAACACTCATACATAAAGAAGGGTGTATATACTATGTGAAATAAGAGGGAGATATATACTCTGACAAGGAAAGGGGCACAGAATACACTGAAAAGCCTTGTGTTAGGGGTTGGATAGGGATGTGGGGAATGTGGAGGGCTATGTAAGATCCGATTCTGGGTAGGCCAGTTTGAAGAGCCATGTTTTGATCCCAGATTTAAATTTTCGAAGACAAGGTTCTAGCCGAAGTTCAACTGGCATTGAGTTCCAGAAGGAGGGGCCTGCAATAGAAAGGGCTCTCTCTCTGGTGGAGGAGTGGTGGGCATATTTGAGGGGAGGGGTGTGGAGGGTGCCTGCGAGGGAGTTTGTAGTGGGACGACAGGAGGAATGAAAGCGAAGGGGCTCCTCAAGCCAGGAGTAATTGCGGTTGTGCAAGGAGTTATGAATGATAGTTAGGGTTTTGTATTTGATGCGGGATGAGATAGGCAGCCAGTGGAGCTCCTTAAGTATAGGGGTGATGTGGTCAGATTTATGAGTGTTTGTAAGGATTCTTTTAGAGGGGTCTGATAGTGGCGTAGGGGAGGCCTAGAAGTAGGGAGTTACAATAGTCCATTTTTGAAAACATTGTCGCTTGTAGAACTGTGCGGACGTTTTGTATGTGAAGCAAGGGTTTAAGTTTCTTGAGGTTGTGGAGTTTGTATTAATGTGGTTTTTATAGTTTAGTTGATTGTCTATGGATACCCCTAGGTCTTGCACGAAGTCGGGGGGTGTAATTTAGAGATGTGAATCGGAACCGGAATTGGTTCCGATTCCGGTTCCGATTCACATCATTAATTTTTTTTGTGCGGCCCGATCGTAGTTTTGTTTATCGGCTGTGCCCTAGCCGATAAACAAAAAACCCACCCAACCCTTTAAAACTGTTCCCTTAGCTTTCCCCACCCTCCCGAACCCCCCCAAAACATTTTGTAAGTACCTGGTGGTCCAGTGGAAGTCCCGGGAGCGATCTCCCGTTCTCGGGGCCGTCGGCTGCCACTAATAAAAATGGCGCCGATGGCCCTTTGCCCTTACCATGTGACAGGATATCCGTGCCATTGGCCAGGCCCTGTCACATGGTTAGAGTAATGGACGGCCGGCACCATCTTTAAAAATGGTGCGGGCCATCCAGTGCTCCTAACATGTGACAGGGGCTGGCCAATGGCACGGATACCCTGTCACATGGTAAGGGCAAAGGGCCATCGGCGCCATTTTGATTAGTGGCAGCCGATGGCCCGAGAGTGGGAGATGGCTCCCAGGACCCCCACTGGACCACCAGGGTCGGGTGGGTTTAGGGGTTGTTTTGGTGTGCCATTTTTCCCGCCCTCCCCCCAAACGATAAGTGAACCCCAGGAACAAAATCGTGGGGTTCTGTTATCGGGAGCCCCTGATTTCTGACGATTTTGAAAATATTGTCTGATATTTTCAATCGTCCGAAGCTCGATTCACATCCCTAGTGTAATTGCATGGGGGGTAGGTTCACCGGGGATGGGAGGAGTACGGCAATTTGTGATGATGAGGAGTTCGGTTTTGGCAGTGTTTACCGCCAGGTGAAGATTAGAGAGGAGGGCATTGATAGATGTGAGGCAAGTTTCCTAGAACTTGAGGGATTTGGTGAGGGACTCTTGGATGGGAATGAGAATTTGGACATCGTCCGCATATAGGAAAAATTTAAGACCTAGGTGGGAAAGTAGGTGGCAGAGGGGTAAGAGGTATATATTGAATAGAGTGGAGGATATTAAGAGCCCTGAGGGACGCCTTGGGTGAGGGGGATGTGTGATGATTCTGCATTTGCGAATTTACCTAAGTTAAAATCGCAAATGTTATGGATTGTTATGGAGGTAGGAAGAGAACCAGAGGTGGGCTGTGCCTGAGATGCCAATTTCAGTAAGGCGGGTAAGGAGGATTTTGTGACTGATAGTGTCGAAGGCAGAGGAGATGTCAAGGAGGGCGAGGATGAATGATTGTCCATGGTCCATGCCCTTGAGGAGGGAGTCCATGTATAGGGAGGGTGGGGGGTGCAAGGCTGTAATGTTCACCTAGTACCTAAAACTCATGCACAGGCAGTGACTGCACGGACTCCATGTACTGTTTTGGGTCAGTGGCTGTCCCCAGTCTCAACTGCAGCAGGGATGGATGAAGTCTTGGCTATGGCTAAAAATGTGTTTTTTGTTAACACCAGAGGAAGCTGTCAGCCTAGATCCCTTTTGGTCTTCCTTATTCTGGAGAAAGTAGGCAGAGCAGAGTATGGAGAAATATAACTGTAAAAGCAGCAGACACTGTGTAGCACACAATCAATAAGAATGTGCTGAGTATTGGAGGCCAGCTACAGTAAGAGAAATGGAGGGAGGAAGGAGAAAATGCCTGTGCATTTTTAGTGAGGTTTCTGTCTGAGGTAGCTGGGCTGAACTCTGAGAGAGGTAGCTGACTGTGGAACTAGTGAGTCTTTTGGAGAGTGTGGATGCCAAGAAGGGGTGGAAAAGGAAGTGGGTGCTGCAGGCTGGGGAATGACTGACAGCAAGCAAGCACGAACCTTACATAATGATGCAGGAGGCACTCGCTAAGTGAGCACATGTACAGCAGCACCAAAGCAGAATGTGTGTTGTGTGACAGAGAGAGAGAGAGAGTGTGTGTGTGTGTGTATCTAAACCACTGGTTGGGAGTATGGTTGCCTCATTGCTGGCAAAAGACTAACCCCTGCCAGAAACCCAGGATATCTTTCTATCTGTCTATGAACATACAAGAGATTTAACCAGGGGGCAGGCACAGGGGCCAACCAAATGAACTGATGTAGGGGATTGAAGTTCAGTTTGTTTATCCACAAACTAAGGTGTGCTCTATTTTTTAGTTAATTAGGGAAAAAATATAAAATTTACAGTAAAAATATTTTAGCGTCAAGTCATATGATGGACCTCTCAGGGGTCAGCTTGGCATGCTTTTGGAAGCTGTAGAAGAACTTACTGCAAGAAAGCAGAAGAGGGAATCAAGCAAAAGCCCATGGGCCTGTTTTGAAAAAAATCCTCCGGGGTGATATTTTGCTATGGTCTGCCCCTGTGTGTGAGAGTGTGTGTGTTAGATGGAGAGGGAGACACTATGTGTGATAATCAGAGTGAGTGTGAAAGAGAGAGGGAGAGAGCTGGGATCTGAAAGGGCAGAAAATGTTTGCTTCATCCCCCCTACATCCCCTAGCCCTTCCTAAAAGTATTTGCAAGGTACCAAGAGCCATTTGTACACACTTTTGTCTCTTTGTGATTAGTGGCCACATAACATCTGAAATGACATTCTGGGTCAGACTACAGTCCATTGAGCCCAGCAACCTCTCTCCAACAATGGCCAGGCCTGGTCACAATTCCTGCAGATCTCCAACAGTTGAGCTATTTCTTCTATTTCACTCCTAAGTACAAGTGCTGGCTTTCTCAAGTCCAGCTGACCAATAAGTGTTTAGAGACTTTATTTTTCAAGAATTTGTCCAATCCTCTTTTGTGCCCCACAGTGTTAGTTGCCTTGATCAAGTCCTCTGGTGACAGATTCCAAAGCTTGATTGTGTGCTGAGTGAAAAAATACTTCCTATTATTTGTTTTAAGTCTTCTGATTGCTGGTTTCATTGAGTGTTCCCTAGTCCTATTATTGTTTCAAAATGCATATAACCATTCCCTATTTACCTGTTCCACCCCACTCATGATTGTATAAATATCAATCATATCCCCCGGTGAGGCAGTCTATAGAAAACTCCCTCAGACTAATTTAAAGGACCGGGCACAGCTGTCTCGCCCAGTACCCCTTACAATTCAGACACATAGGGAATCCTGGATGAAGGGAGAAGCCCCTCACCAGAGTTTAATAATTTAGGGCCTAGGAGGCTTAGAGAGGCTCCTCAGAGCCTCTCTAAGCTTCCTAGGAGTCAGAAATATGCTAAGACCTATGTTTGATACCCAATCTTTGTGAGATACCTAAACTTCAAGGTGAGCTGCCTAATTTGTTTGTTTTGCTTTGTTCTGTGCTTTGTTTCCACTGTAAATAAATTTCATTTAAGGATCAGCCAGAGTCTGCCTCCTTTTTCCTCTGCCTCTTTCCAAGCCGCTACCACTCGACTTACCATACCCCTTTACTTGTTTCTTTTCCAAGCTAAACAGCCCTAATCTCTTTAGGCTTTCTCCATAAGAGAGCCTTTCCATCCCCATTATCATGTTTGTCACCCTTCTCTGTTTCTTTTTTATGTGTGCTATGTCTTTTTTTTAGATGGGTTGACCAGAACTGCACACAATACTAAAGGTGTAGTTGCACATGGATCTATAGAAGGCATAATAATATTCTCAGTTTTGCCATCTATTCCTATCCCAATAATACCTAACATTCTATTTGCCTAATGGGTCCCCACTTTCGGTGGGTGGAGCTGGCTGACTGACGAAGGCCGGCTGGAGTTTCGCAAATTCCAGCCCTCGTTCCCCGCAGGTTGAGCCCTTGGGTGCCGGGGCAGCTGGAGTTAGCTGGGCCTCCATCCGAGGTCTTCTGGGAGATGAGGTCAGCCAGGGGCCAGCAACATACATAAAGGAAAATCTGTACTGGATGGGGCAGAGTCCTGGAGACCCGGGCGCCTAAAGGAATGAAATTCAGACAGGGGGCGCCCGGGTAAAAGCAGGCCGAAGCCTGAATAGCCAAGTCCAGTGATAAGACTTCAGAGGTGCCATGGAACAGGCCAAAGTCAGGGCAGGCAGAAGGTGATGGCAAGGCGAAGGTTAGGTCCGGGAGATAATCAAAGGCATAGTTGGGCAAGGCTAAGGTCAAAGTTCAGGAGATGATCAGTAGCGTGGTCGGGCAAAGCAGAGGTCAGTTCCAGAAGACAATCAGTAGCATGGTCGGGCAAAGCAGAGGTCAGTTCCAGGAGACAATCAGTAACATAGTCGGCCAGAGCAGAGGTCAGTTCCAGCAGACAATCAGTAGCGTGGTCGGGCAAAGCAGAGGTCAATTCCAGCAGACAATCAGTAGCATGGTTGGGCAAAGCAGAGGTCAGTTCCAGCAGACAATCAGTAGCATGGTCGGGCAAAGCAGAGGTCAGTTCCAGCAGACAATCAGCAGCATGGTCGGCCAAAGCAGAGGTCAGTTCCAGGAGACAATCAGTAGCATGGTCGGGCAAAGTAGAGGTCGGGTCCAGGAGAAGATCAATGATGTGGTCAGGCAAAGCAGAAGTTGGGTCTAGGAGAAGATTTATGATTTGGTCAGGCAAACCAGAGGTCGAGTCCAGAAGTCAGTCCGTACATCAATGGAACAAACACAAAGCACAGGAACAGATGAAGTAACAGGACCAGGATCAGGAACAAGGAGGAAACAGGAACCAGGAGCATGGAAGTAGTCCCTGGGGACAGCAACGAAGTACACGTCCATCGTGGAGACCTGTTGCAGAGACAACTATTCAGAGGCTGGGCCCGGCCTTATATACCGGAGCCCAGTGACATCATCACTCGGGGCCGCGGGGTAGGATCCCGCTGCGACCCTTTAAAAAAAACAAGGGATGCGTGCATGCCTAAGGAGGGAAGTGGCGCGGGACGGTGGCGTCTCTCCGTGGACCACGCGGGGAGGCTCGCTGTGGAGCACAGGAGTCTGCCCTGGAGAGAGGGGCAGCAGAGAAGGCATGAGGTCTGAAGCAGCGGCCAACCGCTGCGAGGAAAGTGGAGCCAGACGCTGAAGTAGGTAGAAGAGGGTGAAAGGGCTTGGCTGTGGGCCTATGGTGGCCAGCACACGCAACAGCAGGGCTTCTCTCTGCAGGATGCATCAACTCCGCCTCAGTCTAAAGGTCCACAAATTCAACACACTCCTAACTGGATCCCAGCATTATGGACCTATAGTTGGGATTATTTTTCTCTACGTTACTGACATTAAATTGCATCGGCTTTTCAAATGCCCAGTCTTCTAGTCTCACAAGGTCCTTCTGTATTTCTTCACAATCTGCTGCTGTTTTAACAACTTGAAAAAAACTTTTGTGTCATCTGGAAATTTAGTCACCTCTTCCATTGTTCCTTTCTGCAGAACATTAATGAATGAGCTAAATAGCACAGGTTTCAGCAAAGACCTCTTGGTACACTCCACTAATAACCTTTCTCCATTTGGAAACTGACCATTTAGTCCTACCCTCTGTTTCCTATCTTTTATCCAGTTACCAACCCACAAGAGGACACTGCCTGCTATCTCATGATTTCCCAATTTTTTAAGGAATCTCTCATGAGGGACTTTGTCAAATACCCTCTGAAAATCAGAATACATTATCGGGCGGATTTTAAATGCCCTGCCCGCGTAAATCCACCCGGATTTACGCGAGCGGGGCCCTTACGCGCCGGCACACCTATTTTGCATAGGCCACCGGCGCGCACAGAGCCCCGGGATGCACGTAAGTCCCGGGGCTTTTTAAAGGGGGCTTGTCGGGGCGTGTCGGGGGCATCGCCAAATGACGCGGCGTTCCGGGGGTGTGACTCGGCGTTTGGGGGGCGGGTCCGGGGGCATGGCGCCAGCTCAGGGGCGTTCCGGGGGCATGGCCGCGCCCTCCGGAACAGCCCCTGGGTCGGGTCTTGGCGCGCCAGCAGGCCCCTGGCTCGCGCGGATTTACGTCTAGCTCCGACAGGCGAAAATCCATGGATAAAGGTGTGGGGGGGGGTTTAGATAGGACCGGGGGGGTGGGTTAGGTAGAGGAAGGGAAGGGGAGGGGAGGGCGAAAGTAAGTTCCCTCCGAGGCCGATCCGATTTCGGAGCGTCCTCGGAGGGAACGGAGGCAGGCTGTGCGGCTCGGCGCGCGCAGGCTGCCCAAAATCGGCAGCCTTGCGCGCGCCGATCCCGGATTTTATAAGATACGCGCGGCTACGCGCGTATCTTATAAAATCCAGCGTACTTTTGTTTGCGCCTGGTGCACCAACAAAAGTATGCGAACGCGCTGTTTTTTGAAATCTACCCCTATATTAACAGGCTCACCTTTATCCACATGTATATCTACACCTTCAAAAATAAATTTGGTAAATTGGTAAAACAAAAGCTCCTTTGTAAAAACCATGTTGACTCTCCGTCATCAAAACATGTCTATCTATGTGGTCATTCTACTATTTTACTCAGCACTGACATCAGGCTCACCGGTCTATAGATTCCCAGATCATCCCTGGAGGCCTTTTAAAAAGTTGGTGTCACATTAACTAACATCCAATCTTCTGGTACAGTGGCTGATTTGAATGATAGGATGAAAATGGCCAGAAATCGGTCTGCAGTTTCATGTTAGTGATCCTTTAGAACTCTGGGATGAATACCATCCAGTCCTGGTGATTTGTTATTCTTTAGTCTGACAATCTGATTTATTACATTTTCCAGTTTCACAGTGATTTTGTTTAATCACTCAGAATCATCACCATCAAAAAAGGTTTACAGTGTGAGTATGACCCTGACAGCTTCCTCAGTAAAGACAGAAACAAATAATTTATTATATTTGCTAGTTCCATCTCCTCCCTGAGTATCCCATTTACCTCTTGGCCATCTAATGGCCCAACTGATTCCCTCAGAGGCTTTCTGCTTCAAATGTACTTGAAAGATATTTTATTATTTGTTTTTACTACTAATTCTTTCTTGTCCTGCTTAATTAAGTTTTTAGATCTTTTCATATATTTAAGCAACCTGCCCTCTGTAATATATTGATGTTAACAGTTCTTTGTAAAGCCTATACGCTGCTTTTCCTGTTCCATGTAAACCGATCTGTATGTCTGTCTAGAAAAACTTTAAATAACTAAGTAAATAAATAGAATATAGGTGATATATCAAGTTTGAATAAACATATATATTAACTAATTTGCCAGTGCTTATGCGCTTCCCTGGTTTCCTCATTTGGATTTGCTTTGCTTTCCATTTGTTTAAAGATGCCATTTTGGCTTTAATTGCCTCTTTCAGCTCCATATTAAGCCATGCCACCAGTATTTTGGTTTTCCTTTGACCTTTTTTAATGCATATAATACATTTTGTGTGGGCCTTGAGGATGGTAATTTTAAACAGTGTTCAGGCCTTCTGCAAGTTTTTAACTTTGTGATTTGCTCTTTTTAGTTTTTTCTAATACATTTCCTCATTTTATCATAGTCTTCCTTTCCATAGTTAAATGCTACTATAGTAGTTGTCCTTAGTATTCACGTTTCAATGATTATGTCAAATGTTATTACATTATGATCACTGCTGACAAGCGAATCTATCACTTTTATCTGTTGTGCAGGTCCTGTGTTCCATTGAGAACTAGATCTAATATAGTTCCACCTCTCGGTTCGATGACCATCTACTGCATGAAGCAGTCATTGATAGTATCTAGAAACTTTACACCCTTTGCATGTCCTAAAGTTACACTTACTCATCAAGTCTTCCAATATTATTGTGTTGCCCATTTACTAGAGATGTGAATCGTTTTCTATATCATCTTAACGATAGAAATCGTGTGGCAGGGCAAGAAAATCGTGTTAGGCACGATTTTTTAGTTAAAAAATCGTTAAAAATCGTTTTTTCCGATTAGTGCGCACTAACTGGGAGTTAGTGCGCACTAACTGAAAATGATACAATTTGACACTTTTCAGGTCAGTTAAGGTCAGTTTAGGAATGAATATGTATTCCTATTGGCTGCCCTCTTATTTATTCATGTTACCAAGCTTCCCACTGACAGTATATGGGGGATGGGAAATGGAAACAGTTGGTAGCTTGACAAAACAAGTAATGTGATCAGTCAATGTGACTAGAACTTGTGCCCTAACCCTGATACCAGGGGTATTGTGATCTTCCTGCACACAGTGCCCTATCCCTATTAATACCAGGAGTGTTGTGATCTTCCTGCACACAGTGCCCTAACCCTGGCACCAGGGGTGTTGTGATCTTCCTGCACACAGTGCCCTATCCCTATTAATACCAGGAGTGTTGTGATCTTCCTGCACACAGTGCCCTATCCCTATTAATACCAGGAGTGTTGTGATCTTCCTGCACACAGTGCCCTAACCCTGGCACCAGGGGTGTTGTGATCTTCCTGCACACAGTGCCCTATCCCTATTAATACCAGGAGTGTTGTGATCTTCCTGCACACAGTGCCCTAACCCTGGCACCAGGGGTGTTGTGATCTTCCTGCACACAGTGCCCTAACCCTGGCACCAGGGGTGTTGTGATCTTCCTGCACACAGTGCCCTATCCCTATTAATACCAGGAGTGTTGTGATCTTCCTGCACACAGTGCCCTAACCCTGACACCAGGGGTGTTGTGATCTTCCTGCACACAGTGCCCTAACCCTGGCACCAGGGGTGTTGTGATCTTCCTGCACACAGCGCCCTATCCCTATTAATACCAGGAGTGTTGTGATCTTCCTGCACACAGTGCTCTATCCCTGGCACCAGGGGTGTTGTGATCTTCATGTACACAGTGCCCTATCCCTATTAATACCAGGAGTGTTGTGATCTTCCTGCACACAGTGCCCTATCCCTAATACCAGGGGTGTTGTGATCTTCCTGCACACAGTGCCCTATTCCTGATACTGGGGGTGTTGGGATCTTCTTGCACACATCCCGGTATCAGGAATAGGGCACTGCATGCAGGAAGATCACAACACTCCTGGTATCAGGAATAGGGCACTGTGTGCAGGAAGATCACAACACCCCTGGTATTAGGGATAGGGCACTGCGTGCAGGAAGATCACAACACTCCTGGTATTAATAGGGATAGGGCACTGCATGCAGGAAGATCACAACACCCCTGGTATCAGGGATAGGGCACTGTGTGCAGGAAGATCACAATACCCCGGAGGAGTGAGGGTCAGGCAGCTCCCCCATGTCTGTGAAGCCAGCCTCTCACTAGTAATGCAGGGAGGGAGCTGTCTCAGACTTCACCATCCTCCCCCCCCTCACCCACACACCATTCACTAGCTGGGACATGGGGGAAGTCAGGAGTGAGGGTCAGGCAGCTCCCCCCTGTCTGTGAAGCCAGCCTCTCACTAGTAATGCAGGGAGGGAGCTGTCTCAGACTGGTATCAGGGATAGGGCACTGAGTGCAGGAAGATCACAACACCCCTGGTACCAGGAATAGGGCACAGGTTCTAGTCATATTGACTGATCACATTACTTTTTTTGTCAACTACCAACAGTTTTCATTTCCCATCCCCCCAACCATCACCTCAGTTGGAACCTTGGTAACATCAATAGATAAGAGGGCAGCCAGCCAATAGGAATACATATTCATTCCTAACTGACCTTTACTGACCTGGGTAGTGTCAATAATTTGTATCATTTTCTGTTAGTGTTCCTGAGTTTCCATTTCCATTTCCCATCCCCCCAACCATCACCTCAGTGGGAACCTGGTTAACATCAATAGATAAGAGGGCAGCCAGCCAATAGGAACACATATTCATTCCTAACTGACCTTTACTGACCTGGAAAGTGTCAATTTGTATCATTTTCAGTTAGTGCGCACTAACTCGGAGTTAGTGCGCACTAACTCCCGTTAGTGCGCACTAACACGATTTAACGATTTTTAACGATAAATCGTTAGAATTTCTATTGTATCGTGTTCTATAACGATTTAAGACGATATTAAAATTATCGGACGATAATTTTAATCGTTAAAAAACGATTCACATCCCTACCATTTACTATCCAGTCTAATCTCTAGCAACATCTGACAGTCTGTTTCTTCATCCTGGCCAGGTGGGTGGCTTTATAACTCCACTACTATACTCTTCCCTTTTACCCTTGAACTTTTTGTCCATAAGAATTCAAGAATACAATTTGTTTCCTGCAAAACTTTTATTCTGCTTAACCCTGCCAACCTTAACATATAGTGCCACCCTTCCACCAATTTCATCTGCCCTTTCATGTCAATATAGGGGCCGATTTTAAATTTTATGCACGCGGGGTACATTTCTGTGTGCTACCCGGCGCGCACAAATGTACATTCAATTTTATAACATGCCTACCTTATTTGATGGAGTTACTGCCTCTGGCAGGTGTAACTTGCGCACGCTGGCGCGCGAACCTCCGGCACGGCCGATGTGCCGGAAGACTTGGGAACACCCCCAGCCCCACCCCAGCTTGCCTCCATGCCCCAGCCCGCCCCCATACCGCCCCCATGCCCCACCCCCGGACCGCTCCCATGCTGCCGCCATGCCCCCAGTCCCGCCCACAATCCACCCATTTTTGAAAGCCCCGGGACTACGAGAAAATCTGCCCCATAATTTGTACCCTGGTATTCCAGTATCCTATTGGTTATCCCCCTTTCACCAGGTCTCCAAGATACCTATGATATCTATATCTTTCTTTTGTACATACATTCTAACTCTCCAGTTTTATTTTTCAAACTTTTTGCATTTGCATGCAGATATTTTAAAGTAGGTTTATGTGTATTTTTATTTTTATATGTACTACAACCTGTTCATTATCAGATGATACATGCAGTTTAGTCATTTTTATCTTTGTGCTCTGTATTTAAATACATTTGGGCTTTTTCAACTTTTACAATTCCTCTCTATCGAGACATTCTAACTTACTTGGTTTGCCAGAATACATTGAAGATACCTTCCTATGAACCATGCACTGATGAGTGACTGTTGGCTTTCCCCCATGTTCTACTTTAAAAACTGTTCTTTCTTCTTTTTTAAATTTAGTGTCAGTAGCCTGGTTTCACTCTGGTTAAGATGGAACCCATCTTCTCAGAATAGGCTCCCCCTTTCTCAGAATGCTCCTCAGTTCCTAACAAATCTAAAATCCTATTTCCTGCACCATTATCTCAACCTTGCATTAAGATTCCAGAGCATAAATGTGTGCATTCACTCACGCAAGTTTGTACAGAATAATAAATGTATATTGTTTACTATTGACAGGGGGGAGGGGGGGAAATCTGGGTGGACTAAGGAGAGTTCAGGAGGGTCTCGATGATCCCAAGGAGGAATGGGTGAACTGGTGGGCTAATTGGTAAAACTGGTAATTTCACTTAAATGTGTATATTTTAAAATACACCGATTTATGCCTGTAAAAACAGACTATTACAAATAAATCCTATATTATTTTTGTATGTCCAATATAGCATGTATATTTTTAAAATAGGGGAATAAAGTATATAGTCAATGCATTGATATATGTGGTTTCTACTGATACATGAATGTGTGCAGAAGCCTAGATACACATGTATGTTCCTACACAAGTTACACATTTTATAAACTGAGCAAGAATCATATATGCATTTTATAAAATATTATAGTAAATTTTCATACAGCCAGATACATGCATATATTCTGCCGCATGCTTTTGTTTGATAGTTATCCTAAATTTAGCATCCTAAACCTCCCTCTTGCACCTTCCTATGTCATTGAAACTCACATGTACCATGACAGCCAACTCCTTCCCAGTACTTTCTAAAATCTTATCTAGGTGACATGTAAGGATCACTACTTTCGCACCAGGTAGTAAAGGTACCAAGCAATCCTTATGCTCACCAGGCACACAGCTATCTACTTTCCTAATGATCAAGTCACCCACTACAACAGCCATCTTAACCCTTCTCTCCTGGGCACAGACACTGGGGACATCCTTGGTGTGAGAGGATAAAGCATCACCTGGAGGGCAGGTTTAGCTACAGGATCACTTCCTGCCACACCAAGGTGATGGTCTCCTGCTAATTGGCCTTGCTCCTCCAAAGCAGCACAAGGGCTGCGAGACTGGAGTTGGGACACTCTAATATGATCCTGACGGTCTTCTCTGAATACCTCCTTCTCTGCTTCAGCTCCTCCAGGTTTGTCATGCTTGCATCCAGAGACTGGGCTGTAGAGAAAAAATATTTGACTTAAAGCCAAAATATTGAACATTTATTATAATTAGATCTTTATTGATACATGCTAAAGATTAAAAGTAAGAAAAAGATGGAGCACTACTTTGTGTATCAGTGGAAATGTCCATATATTTAAGGAGTTTTATTTTCACCCAGTGAATATAGCTGAGTAGTTCCTTAGAGTCCAATATTCAGCGCTATTTGTACGACTAAGCTCAGATGTGGCCGGACAAATGGTGCCATTGAATATCCAGCCATACTCAGCCGGATGAGTCTAGGGTGAAGCAGAGACATTCCAGAGCAGAGTCAGCTATCCAGCTAACTTAGCCCATCGTTCATCAAAATGAGTTATGGCGTTAATACCATAACACATTGAGGGGGGAGGGATTGGGGAGGGGTTTGGGTGGGATTTAGTTAAATTAGGGACACTATGGCATGCTATCAATGCTGGAAGTAACCATATCTTTTTCCCTGGCATTAGGCTATGTGATTTGCCTGAAATGGCCATTATGCAATTTGTGATAAATATTTGTAATTTCATTCTGGCCATTTCTGAGTGAGTGAGAGAGAGAGAGAGAGAGGGGAAGGGACTTGGTTTGAATGTATGGGGTGACAGATGGGAGAGAGACTAGTTGGGGTGATGACTAGAGAGAGAGAGATTCAACCTGGTACGTGTGGGGTGACTTGTCACTCTGTACAGTTATCCCAGTTACCCTCCCCCCATACATACACCAGGATGCCTCTCTCTCCCATGTCACCCCATACAGTCACCCCAGTCACTTCTCCTCTCACCAGTCCCATCCCACACACAACATACTGTCTCTCTGTCACCAATTACCACCCCAACCAGTCTCTCTCCCGCCCATCATCCTAATCAATCACCCCAGTCACTCCCCTTTCACCAGTCACTTCCACACACCAGGATGCCTTTCCTCACCACACACCAACCAGTCTCACTCCCACTGTCACCCCTTATAGTCACTCCAGTCACTCCCCCTCTCATCAGTCACCTCCTCACATATCATAAAAACATAAGAACATAAGAAATTGCCATGCTGGGTCAGACTAAGGGTCCATCAAGCCCAGCATCATGTTTCCAACAGAGGCCAAACCAGACCACAAGAACCTGGCAAGTACCCAAATACCAAGATGATCCCATGCTACTGATGCCAGTAATAGCAGAGGCCATTTCCTAAGTCAACTTAATTAATAGCAGTTAATGGACTTCTCCTCCAAGAACGTATCCAAACCTTTTTTGAACCCAGATACCTAACTGCACTAACCACAACCTTGGCAACAAATTCCAGAGCTTAATTGTGTGTTGAGTCAAAAAGAATTTTCTCCGATTGGTCTTAAATGTGCTACTTGCAAACTTCATGGAGTGCCCCCTAGTCTTTCTATTATGCAAAAGTGTAAATAACTGATTCACATCTATTTGTTCAAGATCTCTCGTGATTTTAAAGACCTCTATAATATCCCCCCTCAGCTGTCTCTTCTCCAAGCTGAACAGCCATAACCTATTCAGCCTTTCCTCATAGGGAATTTGTTCCATCCCCTTTATCATTTTGGTTACTTTTCTCTGTACCTTCTCCATCGCAGCTATATCTTTTTTGAGATGCAGTGACCAGAATTGTACACAGATGCAGTCTCACCATGAAGCAATACAGAGACATTATGTCATTTTCCATTTTATTAACCATTCCCTTCCTAATTATTCCTAACATCTTGTTTGTTTTCTGACTTCTGCAGCACACCAAGCAGATGATTTTAAAGTATTATCCACTATGATACCTAGATTCTTTCCCTGTGTGTTAGCTCCTAATACGGAAGCTAAAATCGTATAACTACAGCAAGGGTTATTTTTCCCTATATGCAACACCTTGCACTTGTTGCGCCAGGAGGTGGACCCTTGGCCTAGTGCAGGGTTTGGCAGGCTCCCTGGTTGGACCCAGAGAGCGCTGCCACCAGGAGCCGGAGCACAAGAGGAGACAGAGGCTAGCTGGAGCTTCGCCACTAGCAACCCTGGGTACCCCCGGGTTGAGCCCTTGGGTACCCGGGCCGTCTGATCTTATGATGGCCTCACAGGATCTCCTTGATAAGAAGTTCAGGGGTGTGCCCACCACGATCAAGGGTGCATGGTCGATACTTTGGCCAGAAGTCCTGGGTGCCTGAGAAGGCCAGAAGAGAGTCTCTGAATGTATAGCAAGAATCAAGGCCAGATTCAAGGAAGCGTGGTCAGCCAATGCAAGGGTCAGAGCCAGTAATCAGTCCGTGGATAGTCAGCCAAAGTAGAGGTCAAGTTCCAGGAGGCAGTCAGACGTGGTCGAGTTCAGGCAGAGGTCAGTTCCAAGCAGTGTGCAGACGAGTTCATAAAAACAAGCAGAAGGTGAGAGGTAGGCAGCGAGCAGAGTACCGAGAAGGCAGTCCGAGGAGACAGAAGGGCGCTGGAACAGAAGGGCGCTGGAACAGGACTGGAACGAGACTGGAACAAAGGCTGGAACGAGACTGGAACGAGACTGGAACAAAGGCTGGAACGAGACTGGAACAAGGGCTGGAACGAGACTGGAACAAGGGCTGGAACAGAAGGATGCTGGAACAGGACTGGAACGAGACTGGAACAAAGGCTGGAACGAGACTGGAACAAAGGCTGGAACGAGACTGGAACAAAGGCTGGAACAGGACTGGAACAAAGGCTGGAACGAGACTGGAACAAAGGCTGGAACGAGACTGGAACAAGGGCTGGAACGAGACTGGAACAAGGGCTGGAACAGAAGGATGCTGGAACAGGACTGGAACGAGACTGGAACAAAGGCTGGAACGAGACTGGAACAAAGGCTGGAACGAGACTGGAACAAGGGCTGGAACGAGACTGGAACAAAGGCTGGAACAGGACTGGAACGAGACTGGAACAAGGGCTGGAACGAGACTGGAACAAAGGCTGGAACAGGACTGGAACGAGACTGGAACAAGGGCTGGAACGAGACTGGAAACACAGACTGGAACGCAGATGCAAACTAGAAATCACAAGGATCGACCAGATTGCCAAGGCAAGGAAGTCAGGGCAGGATCTTCCTGATACAGGACCTTCAATCAGGGCGCACTGCGGAACTGGGACCCACGCCCGGCCTTACAAGGTGCCGGGCGGTGCACGCGCACGCGCCCAGGGGCGGGGCAGACACCACAGAGGATACCGAGCCCTGCCGTGAGGCCTGGCTGGAGGATGAAGGCCCGGTGATCGCCGCCGCGGGACACCGAGGCATAGCCATGCATGCCACCGCTGCAGGTGAGGACGACCCGGAACCCCCGGAGGAACTGGTGAGGTGAGCGGGCCCATGCGTGGGCCGAGCGAGGTTGGGACGCGCAACAGTTCTTGTCCACATTAAATTTCATCTGCCATTTGGATGCCCAAGCTTCCAGATTCACAAGGTCCTCCTGTAATCACAATCCGCTTGTGATTTAACTACTCTGAATAATCTTGTATCATCTCAAATTTGATAACCTCGCTCGTCGTATTCCTTTCCAGATCATTTATAAATATATTAAAAGCACAGATCAAAGTACAGATCCCTGAGGCACTCCACTGTTTACCCTTTTCCACTGAGAAAATTGACCATTTAATCCTATTTCTGTTTCCTGTCTTTTAACCAGTTTGTAGTCCACGAAAGAACATCTCCTCCTATCCCATGACTTTTTAGTTTTCTTAGAAGCCTCTCATGAGGGACTTTGTTAAACACCTTCTGAAAATCCAAATACACTACATCTACCAGTTCCCCTTTATCCATGTTTATTAACCCCTACCAGGCTGTCTCTCTCTCTCAAGCCACTACCCCAACCAGTGTCTCTCCTATCTGTTATCCCATTGTTACGCTCGTCGCCCATGGCAGCCCCACGGTGCAGCCATCTCAACTCTCTAAGCAACTTCCAGATTCCAGCTTCCCGTCGCTTGTGGCAGTGGGCTCCGACCTCGGGCTCCCGCTAGTGCCTCCAGTCCTGCTCCACTTCCCAGGACTTCCAGCCAGGATGCCTCCATCCACTGGGCCTCTCCGCAGGGTTCACGGAGAGACTCCGCCAGCAGTGCCGCGCCCCCCTCAAGGCACGCACGCATCAGTAAACCTTTTAAAGGACCCGCGACGGGAACCTGGCCGCGGACCTGGATGCTGATGTCAGATCCTTCAGCGTATAAATGCTCAGGCCTCGCTCCATAGCATTGCTTTTGCAACAGGTCTCCTCGATTCCCTGTTTGGTTCTGAGTACTCATTGCCTCCATGCTTTCTTGTTCCGTGTTCCTGATTGTCTCCAAGTTCCTGATTCCTCGTTCGTCTCTTCTGTACTTTGATTGTCCTCCTGGTGCTGACCTCTGCTACGTCCGACCTTGCCTGCCTTCTCCAAGCCCGACCTCTGCTAGGTCCAACCTTGTCTGCCTTCTCCGTGCCTTAACCATTGCTATGCCTGACCATGCCTGCCTTCTCCATGCCTTGACCATTGCTATGCCTGACCACGCCTGCCTTCTCCGTGTCCTGACCATTGCTACGGATGACCACGCTATAGACTCCTTTGTGTTCAGAGTTCCTTGTTGTTTGCTACACCATCCAATTGCCGCCAGCTTTCACTCAAGTTCGATAGTGACGCCTCTATCCCTGTCCTCTGGATGTGACTCCTAAGGCTCCAGCCTTTCTTTGCTCAAGCACCTTCAGTCAATCCTCGTTCCTTGGTGCTTGGGTTCCTGTACTGTGACAGTCCAGGATAGAACTACGCCACCTGCTGGCTGCTGTCTCTGGGCTGAACTACCTGCCTTTGACATCCAGTCTCGAGGCTTGCTTAAGTCCTGCCAGCCCCGGCACCCAAACACTCAACCCGAGGGGAACGTGGGCTGGTATACGTGAAGCTCCAGTGGCCTCTAGCTTCAGCCCACTCCACCTGCGGATGGGGACCCGTTGGCCTTGCCTGCGGGTTGCGTCAACCCCACCTCAGCCCAAGAATCCACCTCCAGTGCAACACTCATAAAGGTCTGTCATCCCATTCACCCCTCTCTCCACTCACCACTTATACAGTTATCCCTTGTCACTTCCTCTCTCACTAGTCACCCCCCCCCCCCCCACACACACACACACACTCACCAGTCATTACCCCAATCAGTCTCTCTTCCACTTGTCACCCATATATTCACCCCAGTCGCTTCCCCTCTCACCATTTACTGCCCCCTCACCCAAACACACAGAGAGACACCAGGGCATATGCTATATGAACAATAACATTCAGCTGAAACAGCGAAAAGATAAGTTTATGGTACTATTCTAAGCAATATACTTTATATTGTATTGATCTTAAATGCACAATAAAAAACAAAATAAACTGGGACTTAATTAGACCAATGATTATATATAAGGCTGATGGTCTTTGGAAGTGTTTAATTACTCTTGCAGATGAAGCCTAGTATGACAGTCTATTTCTACTAACATTTAAGAACTGTGACTTGTTGGTATTGAAGTAACTTTCCTAGAAAGTCAGCAGCTGAATACCTAGCTCTAGAACTGCAACTGCCATCTATAAAATAAGATGAGCGATATAATATTGCATCTGTCTGGCTTTACTCTTTCACCAGCTGGATGTCAGTGCTGTGTATGAGGGAGTGACAGCAATGCCTGAGCATGGATAAAGTATCTCCCTCTTTCCACTAGCAGGTGCTTTCTGCCTTAGAAAGGCAAAATGCCAGGATAATAGTGTTTGTACCCATGTGAAATGTGAGCAGGGCCATCAAGAGGGGGCAGAGTGGGGCAGTTTCACTAGACTTTGGAAATAGTAAGAGGCTTGTAAAACATAAGAATTGTGGTTGGTTTGGATGAAAGTTGTTTTCCCAGGTTCTCGGTAGCCCTGATTGTGAGTTATCGCACACTGATGATTGCTTCCCACAATTGCGGTTGGGAAAATCCCTTCTGGGAGCAATATTGAATAGCCCTTATTGTTTGCAGCAAACATGGGCACTGTAGGCATGCTGCAACCTTTGAAAACTCAGTTACTGCAAAGAGCATGCATTAAAAGTGTCCACATACTTAGTACCTGCTATTTGTGCAGGTGACCGAGTGCATGCACGTGTGAAAATGGAATGGTGCGTGAACTGTCTTATTCCCCTGAGCTAAACGCGCCCAGAGGATGGCCTCCAATTTTTACCCATCTAAAAGCATGGACAGTATGGAAGCCTGTGAGTACTTCCCCACATGCTGAATAGATTGTCCCTGCAGAGGCAGTAAACAGTCCTAGAGCCATATGAGGGAACTTCTGAATTCTGCTCAGTACCTGAGTTATCTGTAGATTAGTAGGGGGAGGTTGAAAGGTGTACAGGGGCTGTACATCAAAGCGGATTACTTTCAGGTACTATAGGTATTGATCTACCCCAAAGGGCTTACATTCTAATTTTGTACCTTAGGGAATGGAGGGTAAAGTGACTTGCCCAAGATCACAAGGAGCGACAGTGGGATTTGAATCCTGGTTTCCCTGGGTCATAGAAGAATCCAACAAGGAAGGACAATAAAACTGTTAATGTCCTTTACAACTTAAAACATTTTTATTGTATGCCAGGCAAATGTGCCAGTGTACCAACGTACGTAACAGAAGCTTCACGGTCCCCACTGCTCTAACCACTAGGCTTCTCCTCCAATCCATAATACACTTCTAAACATGAAAAAGTCTCTCCCTCCTTCTCACCATGAGCAAAGAATCCCCTGTGCTTTCCCTCCCTCCCTTCTTCCTTGGCATTTCTATGACAATGTCCATTGTTTCAGTATCCCGGGTGCCCAGTTTACCCTATTGAATAGCTGGCTCTGCACAGCCTCTGGAGATTTTAGCGTTGTCTCTGGAGCCTTGGCAATTTCTCTGCAAATCTGGAGTCTCTGGACCAAATCTAGAGAGCTCCTAAGTATGCCTAGAGCTCACTGGGGGAAGGGAGGAAAACAGGGCCAGTGCAAGTTTCTGTAGCACCCTAAGCAGAGCAATGTAACACCGCCCACCCCTCAGACCCACCGTGAGTTGAATGCGCCTTCTGATAGTGTTAGATACATAGAGTTATGTTCACCCTCTTACAGTGCTCTCTATCTCTCCCTCTTTATGTTGTGTTGCTTTGCGACTGCTGTCATATCTTCTTTCACATTTTGAAAAGGGCACCCTTGTGTGCCCCAGCAGCACTAGATGACTGACTAGTCCTGCCTAATAGTCACGCTGGCCCTGGATGAAAAGGAACTCCCCCTCTCTCCCAGCACTAGGGACACTGCCTGCCCATCTGGATCAGTGCTGGGACACACATGCCTCTCACATTTCAGATCCCACTGACAGATGACAAGTTCTAAGGACATCAGACATGTCTTTCTCAACTTACCTCAAATTTAGGAAGAGACTCGTGACTCTGATCACCGGCTATGTCCTAATATTCTAGATAATTCGCTGAACGATCTTCCTTTCACTGTGCCTCTCAGCTACAGAAGATAAGGAAAACAGTCTCCACGGAGAGAAACAAATGTTACCTGCTAATGTTCTGGAATTAGAACTTCACCATTGTGACATTCCTCAAAGTCTGCTTTGGTTTAAAGCTGAAAGATGCACAAAGCTCATATAAATCCCCCACACTCCTCTTAATATGCCTGTACTGTCTCTCTTCTAGAAATGTCTACTTAGTAGCTCTTATTTCCTAGAACATAAGAACTGCTAAATGGATCAGACAAAAAGTTAATCTTGGTCCTCTCTATCATAGTTGCAAGCCACAAGTGCTATACTGAAGTGTATAAGGAACAAGGTATGCACATTTCTTTATTTACAAAATATATAACTTCCATGATCACTGTGGTTTACATAATTACACTCATAAAACAAACACAATATAAACTACAGTGGACAATACAACAAAATGTCTGTTCCCATTCAACTAGTCTGATCTTCCCGGGCGTCCCCTAGCTCGCGCATGAACCAGGACTCAGCCCCTTAAAGAGGATGCGATAGGAAAACCAGGCCCGACTCCTAGCTGCCGTCAGGATCCCGGGCCTTCTTATGGGAGCTTCCCTGGTTGTCCTGCGACTTGGCAGCGAGTCTACTTGCTGTGGTGAAATTCTTCATCTTCGGTGGTTCCTGTCTCCAGAGTCCTTCTCCTGCCCTCCACACCTTCTTCCTGTTCCAGCTCCCATCCTTGGTCTCCTTTGGATGGATTTCCTGGCTTCGACCTCGGACTGGCTACCGGCGATTCCCTGGCTTCTGACTCTGGACTGGATATCGGCGATTCCCTGGCTTCTGACTCTGGACTGGATATCGGCAACCCTCTGGCTTCTAACTTTGGACTGGCTATCGGTGACCCTTGGGCTTCTGATCTGGGCCAAGTCTTGGACGACTCCGCTGACACTTCCACTCTTTTCACAGGCGCCCACCTAAGATCAGCCGGCCCCCGAACCCAAGGGCTCAACCTGCGGGGAACGGGGTTGGTATTGGCGAAGCTTCAGCCGGCCCTCTGCACCATCCCGGCCTCGCTTTCCGATGGTGGGGACCTGCAGGGGTTCGCCCTCGTAGGTTGCGCCCACCTCACCTCGGGCAATGGGTCCATTCTCTTGTTCATTGCCATAACAGATTCGCAACAGATTGCCAAGTCCATGGACCCGGCAGACGCTTCTGCAAACCAGGCCATTCCGGGCCTGGCCCAAGAAATCATGGAACAACAGAAGGCCTTGGCCACCTTAGCCTCCACAGTTGAGAACCTAAGCCTCCGCCTCAGATCAGGACTTCCTGCCACTGCCCCAGTGGCCTCCATGCCTGTTCACCGGCTGATGATTCCTTTGCCAGCACCTCTGCACTACTCAGGAGACCCACAGCTGTGTCGTGGTTTCATGAATCAGTGCAATATGCACTTTTTCTTCAACCTGTCCTCTTTCCGGAAGACAAATCCAGGACCACCTACATTCTCTCCTTCTTGGAAGGGAGAGCTCGGGCCTGGGCCTCATCATTGTGAGAACGTGCGGCTCCAGTTCTACAAGATTTATCCAGCTTTTTGAATCTTTTCCGCACAGAGTTCGATGATTCGGCAAGGAGAACAGTTTCTGGATCCACCTTACTACACTTGCAGCAGGGTTCTCGGTCCCTGGCAGATTATGTAATCAACTTCCATACCCTCTCCTCAGAACTCCACTAGGAAGCTGGCTGCCTAAGGGCCATCTTCCTCAAAGGCCTAAGCCCCAGTATAAAAGACAAACTCATGGCACGCGAGTTGCTGGCCTCCCTTAACTCGCTCATCGACTTGGCTGGCCTCATCAACCAGCACCCTTGGGAATGCTCCCGTGAACTCCAATTCCCCAAGAGACTGGTCGCATCTCAGAGAGCCGCCCCTGCGTTCATCTCTGCCCACGGGGCCTGCAACCTGTTCAGTAAAACCGGGAAGCTCTCCGGCCTAGGCTCTGCAGGAGGACTCTTCATAGACCTCACTTCGCTCTCTCCTCCGCTCACCCTGCCTATATCCCTTACGGTGGGCAACCAGAAGTTTCACACTCTAGCCCTAGTTGACTTGGGCGCTGGAGGCAATTTCATCATGAAACAACTCGTGGAACACCTCCACATCCCAGTCAATTGTTCACCAGTTCCCCTGGTGCTTTCCTCTATCCAGGGGGATTCCCTGCCTGGTCGAGTAATCTTGTTCACTGACTCCCTCACAGTCCGGACTGGGGCACTGCACGTGGAGCTTCTCTCCTTCCATGTTCTGGACCGGGCTATACACCTGATAGTTCTAGGGCTACCTTGGCTACGGAAACACTCCCTGCATTTCGACTGGTCCACGATGCAGCTCTTCAACTGGGGCCCAGCATGTCATTCCACGTGTCTCGAACTGGTCACCCCCATTTGTTGTGCAACCATACCTACGCTGTTGCCCGGCCTACCACCTCAGTGTGCCGCTTTTGCTGATCTCTTCTTAAAGACGCCGCAGATACCCTGCCTCCTCATCGCATCTTCAGCTGTGCCATCAATCTACAGCCTAACTCAGAGCCCCCATGGGGCTGTACCTACCCCCTATCCCCTGGCAAGACTCAAGCCATGATGGAGTACATCCGTGAAAATCTCAGTAAGGTCGTCATACATTGCTCCACATCCTCAGCAGGGGCAGGATTCTTTTTCGTCTGGAAAACAAATGGGACCCGGAAAAGCTCAAAGGAATCCAAAACTGGCCCCAACCCTCCGGTCTATGCCCGCTACAAAGGTTTCTGGGGTTTGCGAACTACTATAGATCCTTTATCCGCAATTACTCTACTTTGGTGGCCCCGCTCACCGCCCTCAAGCATAAAGGGGCCAACCCCAAGCAGTGGCCTCCTGAAGAAGTTTTGGCCTTTCTTAACCTCAAGGCCGCATTCATCCGTGAACCCTTCCTCTGCCATCCTGACCCCAGGCAGCCTTTCATTGTCGAGGTGGACGCCTCCTCCGAAGGGGTATGAACTGTCCTGAGCCAGTACTCTGCCACCAGTACCCTTCATCCATGCTCCTTCTTCTCGCGACAGTTCTCCCTGGCTGAATGGAACTATACCATCGGGGACAAGAAGCTGCTCGCCATCAAGATGGCTTTCGAAGAATGGTGCCCATGGCTGGAAGGGGGCCCAGCATCAGATTTCGTGCTATACGGATCTTAAAAATTTGGAATATTTGCACTGGGCCAACGCCTCAACCCAAGGCAAGCATGATGGGCACTCTTCTTCACGTGATTCCATTTTGTGCTCCGCTATCACCCTGCTAGTAAACATCAATGGGCAGACGCCCTTTCTCGATCTTTCAACGTCGAGGACAAGCCGGAACCTCCTCGACACATCATTGAGCCCACTAGAATTCTCCTGGACGTCACAACACCCGTTCCACCAGGGAAAACCCTGATAACCCCAGGCTTTGGAACACAGTCCTCCACTGGGCCCACGACTCACGTATTGCGGGACATCCTGGTTAACCTTGGACCCTGGCACTCCTTCAACGATGCTACTGGTGGTCCACCATGAAAAAGGACGTCCAATCTTACGTCGAATCCTGCCACACCTGTGCCCATCATAAGAACCCCACTGGCCAACCTTGGGGTTTGTTCCATCCGCTGCCCCCTCTTAGCGAGCCCTGACCCACATCTCGATTGACTTTATCGTTGACCTCCCTTTGTCCAAGGGTAACACCGACATCTGGGTAATAGTGGACTGTTTTTCTAAAATGACACATTTTGTCACCCTGCCTGGCCTTCCGTCCGCTCCTCAGCTAGCTCAACTTTTCGTTCACCGCGTCTTTAGATTTCATGGCCTTCCCAAGTATATTCTTTCGGATCAAGGGTCGCAGTTTACTGCCAAGTATTGGAGGTCGCTTTGCAGAAAATTCGATATCACTCTCAAATTCACCACTGCCTATCACCCCAGACCAATGGGCTGGCTGAAAGAACCAACCGAACCCTCAAGCAGTTCTTAAGGTTCTATGTGAACTCCAAGCAAGACAACTGGGCCAAGCTGCTCCCCTGGGCAGAGTTCGTCCTCAACTCCCATCAGTCTTCCGCCACTGAGGTCTTCCCCATTCCAGCTAGTCTATGGCAAACAACCACTCCCACTTTTACCATTGCCCATTGCAGTACCCTCTCCCGTGGCTCAGCTAACCGTAAAGGAATTGTACCGAATTTGGACCTTCACTATTGCGTCTGTCGGTACTAGACGGCTTCGCCCCGTTTGCCTCTCCTTGTTCACGGCTCCTCCTGCTTACCTTGAGAAAATGGCTACAGCCCCGTCTACAAGCCGCCCTCTCCAGCGTCCCCGGAATGGCTATGGTACTGCCTCCCGCCACCCACGTCTTTATTCCAGCATTGGTGCGAACCTCGGGGGCGTTCCCCTCTACTGACGTTACATCATCCGGATATATAGCCTGTACTTTGTTGCTAGCTCAGTGATTTAGCAAAGGATTGGTTTAGGCCGGACTAAGCTACTCTGCTGCTTCTGTGTTGCTGCTGGAAGCTCCTTCTCTGCCCTTTGGGGTAATTGCTAAACCAGGTACCTGCTCCTCAGGGGCCCTCTGCTTTATTTCAGGTGCCTTACAGGGATCAGGTACTCGCTCCTCGAGGGCCTGCTCTCCCTGTCTTGGTGCCTGTACCATCTTTTCAACCTGGTGGAATCGCATACCTACAGCAACCATCTAGTGAGTAGTCTAACTCTCAGTCTCTCTCATTCACAGTACTAGGGATGTGAATCGTTTTTTGACGATTTAAAACAATCGTCAGATATATTTTAAATTGTCAAAATTCGTTAGAGTCGCGATACAATAGCAATTCCCCCGATTTATCGTCAAAAATCGTAAATCGGGGGAGGGGGGGAAAACCGGCACACCAAAACAACCCTAAAACCCACCCGACCCTTTAAAACAAATCCCCCACCCTCCCGAACTCCCCCAAAATGCTTTAAATTACCTGGGGTCCAGTGGGGGGGGTCCCGGCGCGATCTCCCACTCTCGGGCCACGGCTGCGTTAATAGAAATGGTGCCGGTGGCCCTTTGCCCTTACCATGTGACAGGGCAAAGGTAGCACCGGCGCCATTTTGGTTCCTGTCACCCGACGTCACGAGTGCAGGAGATCGCTCCCAGACCCCCGCTGGACCCCCAGGGACTTTTGGCCAGCTTGGGGGGGGGCCTCCTGACCCCCACAAGACTTGTCAAAAGACCAGCGGGGGTCCGGGAGCGACCTCCTGCACGTGGGCCATATTGCCAATATTCAAAATGGCGCCGGCGCTACCTTTGCCCTCACTATGTCATACGGGCAACGTCGGCCTGTATGACATAGTGAGGGCAAAGGTAGCACGGCGCCATTTTGAATATTGGCAATATGGCCCGCATGCAGGAGGTCGCTCCTGGACCCTAGCTGGACTTATGGCAAGTCTTGTGGGGGTCAGGAGGCCCCCCCAAGCTGGCCAAAAGTCCCTGGGGGTCCAGCGGGGGTCCGGGAGCGATCTCCTGCACTCGTGACGTCGGGTGCCAGGAACCAAAATGGTGCCGGCGCTACCTTTGCCCTGTCACATGGTAAGGGCAAAGGGCCACCGGCGCCATTTCTATTAAAGTAGCCGTGGACCGAGAGCGGGAGATTGCGCCGGGACCCCCCCACTGGACCCCAGGTAATTTAAAACATTTTGGGGGGGTTTGGGAGGGTGGGGGATTTGTTTTAAAGGGTCGAGGTGGGTTTTAGGGTTGTTTTGGTGTGCCGGTTTTCCCGCCCTCCCCCCTCCCCCGATAAAATGATTTTTTAACAAAAAAAACCATGACGATCAGATTCCCCCCCCCCCCAGCCAGAATCGATCGTTAAGACGATCGATCACACGATTCACATCCCTACACAGTACTGCCTTGCTGGGAAACCTGCACCGGAACCCCCCTATACCAATGGGGTGAGAAGGCTCCCCTCTGCTGAAGGTCCTGTGACTGCTACATCCAGACTGCCTCACTACTGCCACCTCTGGTAGTATCCTTCAAAGCTGTTTAATAAAAGAACTAACTCTGTGTTTGTGCATCCTGAGTCTAGCCCCATACTGTGGTTCCTCATGGGGCTCCTCCCCGTGGGTGTAGTCATCTGCCACATTACCCAAGGATCCACCCAAACACCGCTTGACCATTACATTCACTCGGCAACTGCTGCGCAAAGTGGGACAGATCGCTAAAAGATTCTCTGACGTTCATCGTAGGCCTAGCCCACAATTCAAACCTGGCGAGAAAGTGTGGCTTAGCACATAGTATATCCGGCTTAAACTCCCTTCAGTGCGTCTAGCCCCTCCGCTACATTGGACCCTTTTCAGTACTTCGCCATCTGGGGTTAACGCTAGGAATACCTACTCTCCTGGGAGGGCGGGGGGTCCGGGAGCCATCCCCTGCACTTACACCCTCGGCTGCCGGTTTCAAAATGGCACCGATAGCCTTTGACCTACTATGTCACAGGGGCTACCGGTGCCATTGGTCAGCCCCTGTCACATGGCCATCAGCGCCATCTTGTGCTCCTACCATGTGATGGGGCTGACCAATGGCACCGGTAGCCCCTATGACATAGTAAGGACAAAGGCTATCGGTGCCATTTTGATTACTGGCTGCCGACGGCCCGAGTGCAGGAGATCGCTCCTGGACCCCCGCTGGACCACCAGGGACTTTTGGCAAGTCTTGGGGGACCCTCCTGACCCCAAAAGACTTGCCAAAAGTCCAGCAGGGGTCCGGGAGCGACCTCCTGCACTCCGGCCGTCGGATGCCAGTAATCAAAATGGCGCCGATAGCCTTTGCCCTTACTATGTCACATAAGATGGTGCCGATGGCCATGTCACAAGGTGGGGGTTCCTCGGCCCAGCAGCAGCTGTCACCAGAGGAGGACAGAGGGAACAGCCACAGCCAGTGGGCCAGGTAATATTATCAGATAAATGAGCCCTGACCAACATTCCACAAATGCGAATTGGGGGGGGGGGGGAGGTGAGAGTGAGGGAAGGGGGTTTCAGTGAGAGGAGAGTTAGTGGGAGAAAGAGGGTGAGTGAGGAAGAAGTGTTTTCATGGGCTTAACAGCTTGTATTATATGGGCCACAGGGCCAGTAAGTCTAAGTAGTATTACTAGACTAGTATATATGTCTGAGGCTGAAAAATAAAATTATTTTTTTGTGATCAGACAGTTATAGTGGCTGTGATAGATGTACTATGATGTTGTATTTGTTATGCTATCATATATTATCTATCTATTCTAATAATCTAGAATGACATTCCTCCACTCTCCCCTCTCTCCCTCTCCTATGTTATAGAATTATATATATTGAATTTTTTAAAATTTCTTTACAGGGCAAGAAGAGGCAGCCCCAGCAAGAGCTCAAGCAGCAACAGAGCCAGCTGCAGCCGGGCCCAGTACCAGCACTGCTGCTAGTGCTTTACTCCCTGCAGGATCTCCTCCAAGCTGTGTATGCCCTGCAGATGCACAGTTTGCCATGCTGAAGGAGATCCTGCAGGGAGTAAACCACCTCAGGCTAAATTAGATGCTCATTGTGAGGATGTGGAGAGGAGGCTGTCAGCCGTGGAGGAGGCCATTCAGGAGCAGAGGCAGAGGCATCTCATAAGAACATAAGAAATTGCCATGCTGGGTCAGACCAAGGGTCCATCAAGCCCAGCATCCTGTTTCCAACAGAGGCCAAACCAGGCCACAAGAACCTGGCAATTACCCAAACACTAAGAAGATCCCATTCTACTGATGCAATTAATAGCAGTGGCTATTCCCTAAGTCAACTTGATTAATAGCAGTTAATGGACTTCGCCAAGAATTTATCCAAACCTTTTTTGAACCCAGCTACACTAATTGCACTAAGCACATCCTCTGGCAACAAATTCCAGAGCTTTATTGTGCGCTGAGTGAAAAAGAATTTTCTCTGGTTAGTCTTAAATGTGCTACTTGCAAACTTCATGGAATGCCCCCTAGTCCTTCTATTATTCAAAAGTGTAAATACTGAGTCACATCCACTCATTCAAGACCTCTCATGATCTTAAAGACTTCTATCATATCCCCCCTCGGCCATCTCTTCTCCAAGCTGAACAGCCCTAACCTCTTCAGCCTTTCCTCATAGGGGAGCTGTTCCATTCCCGTTATCATTTTGGTTGCCCTTCTCTGTACCTTCTCCATTGCAACTATATCTTTTTTGAGATGGAGCGATATAGAGGCATTATGACATTTTCTGTTCTATTAACCATTCCCTTCCTAATAATTCCTAACATTCTGTTTGCTTTTTTGACTGCTGCAGCACACTGAGCCAACAATTTTAAAGTATTATCCACTATGATGCCTAGATCTTTTTCCTGGGTGGTAGCTCCTAATATGGAACTTAATATGGAACTTAATATGGAACTTAATATCGTGTAACTACAGCAAGGGTTATTTTTCCCTATATGCAACACCTTGCACTTGTCCACATTAAATTTCATCTGCCATTTGGATGCCCAATTTTCCAGTCTTGCAAGGTCCTGCTGTAATGTAACACAGTCTGCTTGTGATTTAACTACTCTGAATAATTTTGTTGTTGCGGCCGGGTTCTGCGGCTGAATAGTGGACCCTTGGGCCAACCCACCCCGAGGGGTGGAGTAGGTCGGGAGGCGGAGCCAAGACTCAGAGGGCAGGATGTTAGTAGCAATAGAGTCTGATACAGGATCTTCACCCGGGTACACAGAACCCCCCAGGAGGAGCCCGTAGGGTTCCGGCACCTTGGGACTTGGGCCCTCGAGAGCGAGTCCAGCAACAGAGAACAAGGGAGTCCACAGATGACAGGGGCTGGCACAAGCTCTTCACCCGGGAACCCGGAACCCCCCGGGAGGAGCCCGTAGGGTTCTGGCACCTTGGGACTTAGACCCCAGAGAGAGAGAGAGAGTCAAGCAACAGAGAAGCAGGTACAACCAGTGGTAACAGGGCTAGCACAAGCTCTTCACCCGGACACCTAGCAACCCCCCGGGAGGGGCCCGAAGGGTTCTGGCGCCTTGGGACTTGGGTGCTAGTGAGAGAGGCTGCAGCAAGGAACTAGACAGTTCAGAGAGAATAGAGTTCAAGACAAGAGCTTCACCCGGGCACCTGGAACCCCCCAGGAGGGGCCCGTAGGGTTCCAGTACCGTGGACTTAGGGAACAGCAGAGACAACTCTATCTCACAGGCGTAGTTGCAAGAGGCGCCTGACGTGGAGTCCGGGGTCTTGGCGAAGCAAGACGTAGTCAGGACAAACCGAAGTCAAGGCAGGCAGCAGGCAAGGCGTAGTCAGGACGAACCAAAGTCAAGGCAGGCAGCAGGCAAGGAGTAGTCAGGACGAACCGAAGTCAAGGCAGGCAGCGAACACAGCAAGGAACGCAACTCAGAGCTACAGGACTGTAGTGAACCTCGTTGCAAGGTGAAGAGGAATAGTCTGAGCGCCGGTTATATCTGGGTGGCGGGTGACGTCATCACTGCGGGCGGAACCAGGCTTCTGGGTTCTGGGCGCACAAAGAGTCCATCTTCGCGCGCGTGCGCGCGAGGCCACTGCAAGCGGAGCAAGGAAATGGCGGAGGCCACATGGGCCTGTGTGCGTCCCTGGGAGCCGGAGGATGGTGAGTGCAGCGTTCCCTGGCCCAAAGGTAAGCGCCGGTCAAGGCGGAGAGAGGAGAGGCGGAGCAGACCGCAACATTTGTATCATCTGCAAATTTGATAACCTCACTCGTCGTATTCCTTTCCAGATCATTTATATATATATTGAAAAGCACCGGTCCAAGTACAGATCCCTGAGGCACTCCACTGTTACCCCTTTTCCACTGAGAAAATTGACCATTTAATCCTACTCTCTGTTTCCTGTCTTTTAACCAGTTTGTAATCCACGAAAGGACATCGCTTCCTATCCCTTGACATTTTTGTTTTCGCAGAAGCCTCTCATGAGGGACTAATAGATCAGAAATTTCATTTTTTAGTTACTTCAGTACCCTAGGATGCATACCATCCGGTCCAGGTGATTTGCTACTCTTTAGTTTGTCAATCTGGCCTACTACATTTTCCAGGTTCACAGTGATTTCGATTCAGATGGACTGAACCAAATCATGATGAACCTAGAAGATATGGTAGACTTGATTGACAAACTGAAGAGTGGCAGATCACCTGGAGCGGATGGTATACACCCCAGAGTTCTGAAGGATCTAAAAAATGAAATTTCAGACCTATTAGTAAAAGTTTGTAACCTATCATTAAAATCATCCATTGTACCTGAAGAGTGGAGGATAGCTAATTTAACCCCAATATTTAAAAAGGGCTCCAGGGGCGATCCGGGAAACTACAGACCGGTTAGCCTGACTTCAGTGCCAGGAAAAATAGTGGAAAGTGTTCTAAACATCAAAATCACAGAACATATAGAAAGACATGGTTTAATGGAACAAAGTCAGCATGGCTTTTACCCAGGGCAAGTCTTGCCTCACAAATCCGCTTCACTTTTTTGAAGGAGTTAATAAACATGTGGATAAAGGTGAACTGGTAGATGTAGTGTACTTGGATTTTCAGAAGGCATTTGACAAAGTTCCTCATGAGAGGCTTCTAGGAAAAGTAAAAAGTCATGGGATAGGTGGCGATGTCCTTTCGTGGATTGCAAACTGGCTAAAAGACAGGAAACAGAGAGTAGGATTAAATGGGCAATTTTCTCAGTGGAAGGGAATGGGCAGTGGAGTGCCTCAGGGATCTGTACTGGGACCCTTACTTCTGGAAAGAAATACGAGTGAGGTAATCAAATTTGCAGATGATACGAAACTGTTCAGAGTAGTTAAATCACAAGCAGAATGTGATAAATTGCAGGAAAACCTTATGAGACTAGAAAATTGGGCATCAAAATGGCAGATGAAATTTAATGTGGATAAGTGCAAGATGATGCATATAGGGAAAAATAGCCCATGCTATAGTTACACAATGTTAGGTTTCATATCAGGTGCTACTACCCATGAGAGAGTTCTAGGCGTCATAGTGGATAACACATTGAAATTGTCAGTTCAGTGTGCTGCGGCAGTCAAAAAAGCAAACAGAATGTTGGGAATTAGAAAAGGAATGGTGAATAAAACGGAAAATGTCATAATGCATCTGTATTGCTCCATGGTGAGTCCGTACCTTGAATACTGTGTACAATTTTGGTCGCCGCATCTCAAAAAAGATATAATTGCGATGGAGAAGGTACAGAGAAGGGCTACCAAAATGATAAAGGGAATGGAACAGCTCCCCTATGAGGAAAGACTAAAGAGGTTAGGACTTTTCAGCTTGGAGAAGAGACGGCTGAGGGGGGATATGATAGAGGTCTTTAAGATCATGAGAGGTCTAGAACGGGTAGATGTGAATCGGTTATTTACTCTTTCAGAGAATAGAAAGATTAGGGGGCACTCCATGAAGTTAGCATGTGGCACATTTAAAACTAATTGGAGAATGTTCTTTTTCATTCAACGCACAATTAAACTCTGGAATTTGTTGCCAGAGGATGTGGTTAGTGCTGTTAGTATAGCTGTGTTTAAAAAAGGATTGGATAAGTCCATTACCTGCTATTAATTAAGTTGACTTGGAAAATAGCCACTGTTATTACTAGCAATGGTAATATGGAATAGACTTAGTTTTTGGGTACTTGCCAGGTTCTTATGGCCTGGATTGGCCACTGTTGGAAACAGGATGCTGGGCTTGATGGACCCTTGGTCTGACCCAGTATAGCATGTTCTTATGTATAACTTTATGGAAGGGCAGACAGGCCGGCGTGCCTGGAATGCATGCCAGGCGAGCTTCAGCCATTTCACGCTGGAAAGGGTGGGGGAGTGTAAGGCAGAGATATTTAATTTTAAAGATACTCCCATCGTGGCCCCATCCCATTGGATAGGTGTCACGGGGAGTATCGGGAGGGGGAGAGGATATTTAAGGAGCGCACACCACGGGGGGGACGACTCTCTTCCTGTTCCTGGATCTCGGCGGAGCTGCATCCCTTCCTCCCGCCCTTATGTTTGTGTTTTGTAATATGGGTTGCTACATGTTGCTGTCGCAGCTTGTTGGGCGGTTTGCCCAAGCATCATTGGTGCAATGAGGTGGCTTGACGGGTAGCCAGTTTGTGCATTAACCGGCTGGGGCAATACCTATTTGATTAATGGCTGTTCTGGACTTGGCTCCTTGCTGGTTGGTGGCGGGGGCTGGAGGTTAGGTGGCGGGTTGCTACCTAACGGGGAGTTGGCCTGTGGCGGATAACAGTCTGTTTTTCTGTACTGAGGGTTCGGGTTGCTTATTTGTTCTGTTTTAATAAAGCTGCGGCCTTGTTGATTCCCATCTCTGAGTGTGCTGTAGTTATTGTGGTGTGTTATTGTGAAAGGGCGGAGAGAGGGATGAAGTGAAGTCCTGGCTGTGCCTGTTACTTGCTTACACACCTCCACTGACAGACAGGGCCCAGACTCAACCATGCATAAACCAAAACCCTCTCACTAATCTATGCCATCCCCATACCATATCCCCTTAGCCTTTTAGAGAAATACCTCCAGATCACTTTTACTTCCAATTTTCCCTTCTTCACCTGATCCCTGATGTCTTCCCTCTTAGCTTCACAAACTGCAAAATGCACCTAGGATGGAATCTGGAACCCAAACATGTTCCCGTCATTTCTCCTTCCCCATCACTTTTTTTCCGAACCGGCTCCATAAATGTGAAACCCTGTGCTCTGCTGTTGAGTCTCACCAAAGCGGCATGAAAGAGACACAGCGAGAGATGTATGTTTAAGGAATACCCACTCTGCTGCCACTCCAAGGCAGGCAAGAAGGGTCTGGTGAGTTTCCTTCTGCACAGCTTTGGCAGCTGCACCTCTTTGCCAGCGCTTGTCCTCTGTGGTTCTGGCCCCATGTCTCCCAGCGCTGGCACTTCCCTTGTGTAACCCATCCCTTGCCTCCCTGCATATAATCTTAGATTGAAAACGAAAATCTAGAATTCACAGAAGACATAAAAAACAGAGACAGAGCAGCACACCACTGGGACACATTGTAGCCACAGCAGGAATGACACTTAAGCATGTGCTTTCATTTGAAACAAGTGTCTATATCGTTTGATATCCTTTTTACAAAGAAATAACTATAAAAATCACAAAATTTTGTTTTGGTTTTTTGTGTGCGCTATTTCTCCGTAGCACACTATGGGCTGAAAAAAAAAAAGCCCTCTTCTGTTGAAATAGAATTTAGATGAGAAACCCCCCCACCCAAATGAAACAAAACAAATTTGGGGGTTCTTGGGTGCATTGCCAGAGCCAGTTTTTTTCTGCACTTGGGGCAGAAATAAAGAATTACACTTCCCTCCCACATCTCCAAAAATACCATATGAAGTTTTAGATTTTTCCCACTTTATAAAATAAGAATCTCATCAATTTTAAGACATCCAGGGCTTTTTTTTTCAAGGGGTACTTGCCGGTACTGAGAACTGGCACCTTTTCTTCCATCTGCTTGATTTCTCCTGTTGTCCATGACAAAAAAACATATATCCTGCATGTGAATACTGGTGGCATTTTTTTCCAGAAAGAAAGCACTGATAGAATCTAACATGCAATGCAAAGGTTGAGTTAAAATAGTAAAAGAGTAGAGAATATTACAAAATAATATGCAGAGTCGGCAAAGTATTCCTTTTCTGCAGCAGCAGTGGTGGCTCCAGCACAACATCCCCTTCTCTCTCTTATCCCTTTACTAATAGCATCCACCCCATTTTTTTCTCTGCTCTCCCTCAACAAGCAGCATCCATCCCCCTCCTCTTTAACTCTCCCATACCCTACCCAGCAATATCCATCCCCCTCTCTCTCACACACCTTGCCCAGCGGCACCCAGCCCCCTCTCTCACTTTCCTCAACACCACAGCATTTCAGCTCCCCTCTCTCTTTTCCACCCCATCCAGCAGCATCCATCCCAGTGGGATGGTTGCTACTGGATGAATAATTGATCTCCTTCTTCATTGGTGTGACTCCATTTTAGCAAAGGCCGTACTTCCTTACGCCAGAGTTTCCCCACATCAGAGTGGAAATCCCTGATCCAAGGAGCCTGCTCTATGACATCCGCACCACTGTGGACATTCCTGGTCCAAAGGAAGCACGGTCTGCGAAGGTGAAGCTCGTGACCCAACCAGAAAAAAAAAATCACAACATGAATAAAATTTCAAGATTATTTCTCTTCAGAAATAATTGTAGAGGTAAAAATGTAAGATTGACAGTGCAGCAATTGCATAAAATGCAAGGTTTCATATTCAACTAGAGTCCAGTAACATTTGAAGAGCCAAGCTGATAACCTGGGAAACAGAGCATATGCAAGGTATATTCATATGCAGTGAAAGTCCAATCAATAAAATCAACATGTAACCCTTTTCTTACAAGGGGGTATGATCCTTCAGGACACACAAAGGTATTTTAATATCTACGGAGCTGACTTTGCTGTCATTTGTCCCCTTCTGCTGGTTGTAACCCAGGGATGAGTCCTTTCTGTGGGAGGGAAGCCATTTTAATGTATAGCAGCTAATGGTACTGGTATACTTCAAAATGGCATCCTCTGCTGGGGAGGATGTGCCCGAGTTAACTCGAGCCCCTCCTAAGCAGACAGTGTCATTTCATCGAAGAAGAAAGAAGACCGAAGCAAGAAGATCTCCGAGGCCCAAGCATCGAGACCCGGCCCTCTCTAGCTCATGCATTCCGCTTTCCTCCTGCCTCATCTCCCCTCCCTGGCTACACTCCACCGACTCATGCACTACACTCCTTTTTAAGAAATTAAGAAATGTCACCACTCGCCTGCTTGTCGCATTCTTCTGCTCCCCCACTCGCACCTCGTCGGTCATGCTCCATTCTTTCCAAAGCCACAAACACCCACTGCACTCTTTCAGGAACCCATACACAAAAGTGAATAAAAAGACCGACAATTAGAAACCAACAGTACATGCACTCTAATAATTAGGGCTGTGCATTTGTTTCATACGTTTCCTATACAAGCATGCAATATGAAACGTATGAAACATATGAAATGAATGCCCATCTAATTGGCATATAATGGGAAACATATGAAACGAATTAAACGAATGCACATCCCTACTAATAATTCACTCAAAAATGCAGACAAAGACAAAAGTTTGGGAAACAGCAAGGGAAAACAAGCAGCACAAAAGACACCACTCAGCAATTGCAATTGAACAACCACCAACTTCAGTCTCAAGAAAATCTCAAATGCCTAGTCCAGATTTCGCCTAACATCACCCAGTACTGACAAAATGGCCCTGAAAGAGGCGGCTTTTTATTTACATGCAAGGAGGAGTGTCCAAGAAAACAGATGGACATCTGTGCACCACCAATCACACCACATGTCAGCCTAGGTCACTTCTATCAACCAATAGAAGCATTTTTCAAACTAGCACCAGTATTTACCACTGGTTTTCTGCATGTCATTTTTATCACTGGTTTTGGGGCACTTTTTGGGCTTACCGTGAATTCTTAGTGCTGGTTCATTTGCATACCATTTGTTTATAGCATCAAGCAGGACTGCATGTTTTTAACACATGCAGTATTGAAAATCGGTACTAAAGTTTTGTGCCCTGGAGTCCCAGCAGTGATGCTCCAGCTGTTTCATTGTCCTAGTCATCACTGACAAGCTACTGACATCCTTGGTGATGCTCGCCTAGATCTTCCTCTTGTTCGTCAAGGATGTCATCTGCACGAAGCATACACTGTGCTTCTTGCAGACCTGCCACACCAGAAGATCCTTCTCTTCCTCCTTGAAATGCAACATTGGGTTGATACTGCTTCTGCTCCAGCTACTGGTTTCCACCTGCTTGTCGCTCCCAGATCATGACCAGGGTGGGTACCTACTTCCATGAGCACTACTCCTACTACCTGCTCCCCTCCCCCTCCCTGTCCACCTGCTTTCCTTGTGGTGTGAGTTTTATTACATCAGCTCCAGCATTAGTAGACAGCCAGGGAGTCTCCCAGAAGATCCAGGTAACGTAGTCCAATTGTTCCCACATCTGTCCTGGAGGACCCCCAGCCAGTCAGGTTTTCAGGATATCTAAAATGAATGTCCATAAGCTAAATCGGCATGCAATGAAGGCAGTGTGTGCATGTCCCTTCCACGCATATTCTTTGCAGATATTCTGAAAACCAGACTGGCTGGTGGGGGGGGTCTCCTTAGACAGGTTTGGGAACCACTGACTTAATTCAGTTATCTGCCATCATGATGCAAGCGGAATAAATCTAGGACTGGCTCATCCTGTTCCTTTTAATATGTTTCAATACGGTCATCTTACCCATAAAAATAATCAACGTGGAGGAAAGCTGCAATACACTCAAGCAAATATAGAGAGGAACACGATGTATTGCAAAGTCTTTAGGTCTGTCCTTTAAACAAAAACATATTCAAAGCCTTGAAATCTAGTCATAAGATCTGTTCTTCAAAAAAAAAAAAGAGACATCCACATAATCTTCTTTCATAATCAGGAGCTGGTAATAAATAGAGCAGGGTCAGCATACAAAACAGTAGGTCCCTCACCACAGTCTGCATTTCTCCCTGTGGCAGCATCAGTAGAGACAACACACACGTAACGTTGAATACTTCAAATTCCCATACGTTCCACTGGAGTTAATTTACAGAGTTTTGTGTCCAGTGGAGCGTATGGGAATTTGAAGTATTCATCTTTATGTGTGTGCTGTCCCTCTCGACGCAGCCACAGGGCAAAGCACAGACCAAGTCGGAGAACCTACTGTTTTGTACGCCGACACTGCTCTATTTAGCATTAAACTCCTGGCTATGAAAGAAGATTGAGTGGTTGTCTATTTCTTTGAAAAACAGATCTTATGACTTCTAATAGAGTTCAAGTCTTTGAATGTGTATTTGTTTAAAGGACAGACCTAAAGACTTTGGCAATACATCTTGTTCCTCTCCATCTTACTCATGACACGTTTGGGAAGGGCCATAGCCAGGCAATTTGGCACATATGGCAATGTGAAAGGGGGCACCCTCACCCTGTAAACCAGTGTTTCTCAAACCAGTCCCTAGCCAGTCTGGTTTTCAGGATATCCATGATGATTATGTATGGGACAGATTTATATGCACTTCCCCACTCCATGCAAATATGCTCATTCATTGTACATATTCTGATAACCAGACTGGCTGGCGGGTATGCCAGGTCTGGCTTGAGAAACCGCTGTACATAACACAATGAGCTGGAAGACTTACATTTTCTCCTGCCCCCTTTCACATCAGGCACCACCTTTCTCCTTCAGGGATCCACTCCTCTTTTTTCCCCTCTCCATCCCATCAGAAACACCCTTTCCCCAGCTCCCTCATCACAGATCCCTTCTATAATAAAGCTAATTTTTATTAGTTGCATCATAAGAAATTCATAGAACTTAAATTTCAGTAAGTTACGTTGTAAGAAATATGTTCCATTGTAAAAAATAAGCATTCCCCCCCTCCCCCCAGCTTATTTCCTTTCCGTTAGCTGTAAACCGATGTGACATCACTGATCTAATGTCGGTATATAAAAATGTATAAATAAATCAATCTCCTGCTTCTCTCTCTTCATTTACAATTATCCACCTTTCTACCCTCTCCTGCTCCTCCCCCATCAGGCACTTCCTTTCTCTTCTCCTTCCCTCCTCCATCAGGTACCCCATATCTCTTTCCCCCCTCCGCTTTCCCCCTTCTACCTCAAGTACACCTTTTCCTCAGCTCCCTCATCAGGGACCCCCTCCTCACCCATCCAGAACCTCTTTTCAAACCTTCCTCCTTCTCCAACTGGCACCACTCCCCTCCATTTTTCCTCCCCGTTAGGCATCCTCCTTCCCCATCAGGTCTCCCTCCTCCCCTCAACCAAGACCCCATTCTCCCCTACCTCCCAGAGTTTGTGCCTCTTTTTCTCTCTCACCTCGCCATTATGCATTCCAGTGTTGGTGGGACTTAGTGCAGCTCTCTGCAGGCCCTTTAGCCTCTAACATTGCTGCTCTCCTTCCCATATGGTTCATTGATCTTTGTTTTAATTGGCCAGGACTCTAGATGTGGCCCCTGGCCCCCTGTGCACCTCAGAGGGTGTAGATTAATAGTCAAAGGTTATGTTAGGTTAAAGTGGAGATTTTTCCCTTATGGGAGGTCTTGCAGTGGTGCAAGAGGTGTAAAGATTGCATTGAGGGGAAGTGAGAAGGATCCAGTGATTAGAGGTCATCTTTTGGTCAGAAGGTGTTACAGATAGTTCCCTGACTGACAGTTCAGTGCAGCCCCTAAGGGCTTGCTTTAAGGAGAAGGTTATAAAACCCTCAACTGTACCCGGTTTGTTTGTGACAAAGGACTGTGCATTGTCTGTCACCGCGCCATTGCTATGGAACACAATTCCTGAAGCCTTAAGACTTACAGAGAATACAAAAAATGTCAAGGCACTCTTAAAGTCATTTTGGCAAGGACTGGCTTTTGTTTGACCTTCTTATTCTATTACTGATATTGTAGGCATCCGGAATGTAAACCTAAAGTTGGCCACTACTATTATTGATAGAATTGCCATAGTTTTTGCACCAGCGTGTTTTACATATGTTTTAATGTTTATGTCATTGTATTAATTATGCATGTTTTTATGTATATCGCTTGGGGCCTTGGTACAAGGATTAACACATTTTAATAAATACAAATACACAGATACAACTGAGGATGTAGCAGTGACTCTTTCCCAGGGTTACAACAGGGGAGAAGCAGGAGTAAGGCAAAAATTCTCAACCAGAGTCTCAGGAAGTCTGGAGGAAAGGACACTAAGATTTTTGCAATACTGTTTTGAAGGTTTAAACAAAACAAACCTGTAGTTTACTGTGAGGGAACTCGCTTGGACCAGGAGGCAAACTGTGCCAGCAAAGACTCTCTGCAGACCCAGAGCTAATCAGGACATTGTGAGTAACTCAATTTGATTATGGAAAGGAAAAGAGAGCCAAGATAGGCTGAAGAAGATACAGAGTAAAGAGAAAGAATTAACTGTTGCTGAGAAAAGAGATTTTGATGAAGAATTGAGATTTCTATTTTTGTTATTACTACTTCCTGTGCGATTTCCCTAGGTTTCATTTTGAGGCTACAGCAGTAAACTATTTTTATGTTGGAACACAAATACTGAGTGGACCATGGTTTATTTCTTGGGAGTGTCCCTGGCCCAGCACTGTGCCTGCAGGTTATCCTGCCCCTACCTTGAGAGACTTCAGTGCTCCCCAGGGCTGGGGTTACATATGTGCTGAGCACAGCATAGGGTGGGGTTTGATAGCAGCAGGGAGAGAGACCTCCTAGATTTACCCTGTTCAGGGGAACACCCACTCTTCTTGCAGCACAGGGCCCCTGTGTCCTGAAAGTAATATGTGGCAGCAGGGCAATCTTGCATTCACAGCACACTTCCTGCACTGGCTCCTAGGGCAGAGGCTGTAGGCTAGCAGTGGCAGTGCATTTGGGTACCTCTCATACTTATCTCAAATGGAAGGAGGATGACTACAACTACCAAGATGCACTGGGTTGTAAATTCAAAACCTAGGAGAAATTAAACACTTATCTCCAGAAATAGGGTCAACTGACAACTCTGAAGTAAGCACAATATTCTTTTATTTAAAATGCCTCTTTTTCTGAACATAATTAATGGGATTAATTGAAAACCCTTCATACATGGTTTTTGAACTGGACGAAACAAAAAGATATTTTTCAGAGAATACTAACCAAAATTTCACATATATCTTGAAATAAATGAAGGCTTCCTAATCTTATTCCCTACAGTCAGCTGGGTTTTCAAGATGTCCTCACTGAATATATGGGGATTGGAAATCAGTATAGGCAGGTTTATTTTGTGCACATTGCTTGTGGACCTGCTGAAAACTCAATTGGCTGTTATATAACCACGACAGGTTTGAGAATACCTATTAGTGTTTTGTTTTGTTTAATCTAAATCCCTCGAACGTGTAACTTGCCTTGAGGCTATTGCTAACATATCAGCACTGCGTTGACTAAACGTACAGCCACAAGTGCTTTTTCCCCATTTGCAAATGCAGTGAGCAGTTTGATTGCTCCTATACATGCTAAATTTTGTAAACCTGGGATATCTTTCATTGGGTGTGTGAGGAGAAGAGATCTTGCCACACTCAATTTATTTTAAAATAGCGAGAAGAGGTCTAATTATTGCCAAACAACGATTGCACTTACAGTCAGGGCTTTCTTTCCTTTTGCAATTAACAAAATGGAACACTTGGCTTGCTTCTACAGCGTTGTGAATAAAGCTTGTTGACAACAGCACCACACCCTTTAATGAGATTTGGTAGATGTGTTTTCTTTTTCCTTTCCTTTCGTTTATAAAAAATATATGATACTTTCTTTTTGTTTGTTTTGTTTCTCTACATCTAGGTTTCTTTTTTAAAACAGCTCTCTGGTAACTGCAGTTTGTCAAGCGAACAGCTGATGTCACTTTTTTTTTTTTTAACAATTGATACAATCAAGTTGTCTTCCCGTCATATGTCTGAAACTGATGCACAGAGCTCAGCATATCATTCGCATGCAATTTAAAAAGGAAAACTATAGAAGAAATTCTAACCCACAAGTGGCTAACCACCAACTTTATTTTGGATTTGGATGAGAGTAACAGTAAATGAGGTATGGAATGTTATGTCATGTTTAAGACTCAGATTAATTTAATATAATTTTAGTTAAATACTTGTATATTATAGCAGCACAAACTATTTTTCTTTCCTTACGGGGAGAAACTTCTCCATACTAAAAGTATAGTAATATAGTATACTTCCTCCTAAAGTGTTTTGTATATTAATTGAAAGTAAAGTCGTTTGTTTCTTCCTCTCCAGATTTTTTTTAAGGGTTTTTGAATGTTTAAGGCTAATCTGTCACAAACTTTTAGTTTGGGTTTTTACTCAAGCAATTGTGTATATAACTTTCTGGGTTTTGTTTTGTTTTTCTCTGTGCATGTTGCTATGATGAACAGTTTCCTAATTCCATTAGAACTGATGGGATTTGTTTTCAAGTGGATCTTTGTGGAGGCTGTATCTAGACTGACTACACATGTCTTAATCTCTTTAATGGGACAAACCAGTAGTAGTGATGTATGGCATCAGCTGCCTGACAAACTTCTCCATGGTGTATGTAGGAAGCAAGGTATTTCATTGGCATGTTCTAGTAGGCTACAATGCTGAATTGGGTGGGAAGTCGTGTTGAGATTTAATATAACTATCTTTTTATAGTATTCTGAGAGTGATTTCTTTCCCTACCACCCTGCAAAACATACAAACACATTAAAAATGTCTATCAAAATCATATTTTAAAGGGAATTACATTTTTTTTTTTTTTTAAATCAATGATTGAAGTAGTTAAATATAATTTACTCACTGGAAAAGACAAATTTAAGTATCTCTGCCCCTGATGTTTTGTGGTGAATAACTGTATGGATCTGATATAGCTTGAATTTAACTTCTCTGCTTATAATGGGGTTTCTCTATTGAAAGCACTATACTTTTAAGTAAGTTGTTTCTTAAGCTTGCATGTGTTGGTTCATTTGCATGCATGGGAATAAGACTGTGTGTGTATTATTTATATATATATATATATATAATATGAAATTTTATTTGTCCACTAAAAAAAGCTAACTAAACCTTTTGGGAATTGTACTCTCTCAAGTTGAAAAGGCATGAGCTGATTGTAACAAAAAATGACATTGCTAGAAAATACACTACAGTGATGGAGTGAAAAGTGATGTATTAGTGCTATAAAGGTGATTTATTTCTGATGGAAGTCTGTAGTCATGTTGTGCAAGTTCTGATGTGCTTTAATCATTTAACTTCTTCAAGGGGGCAATTTCAGACTGGGAGTCTCCTAGCCTTAGCCACCCTGCCCTTCCATTGCAGCATCCATGAGCTATTTTAATACCTAATGTACCTCTGCATCTACTTTCAAAGCATGTGCAAATGTATGCAATAGGCTTTGAAAATGATCCCTGTCTCCCCTCCCCCCCCCCCCCCCTTATTTATTTAGTTAGTTTTTTTGCTAGGAGGTATTACTTCAACATGATTTTTATAAGGGTTTACTCAGTCTGCCATCATTGTACAGTGATGTAGTAATTTTATACTGTTTCTTCCCTAAATAACTTTGGCTACAGTGTCATACCATGCCATCTTGCTTTGCCATAACTCTGGAGCTGGGATTTATGCAGCACATGGTGCATTAGCTATGACCCTGCATTACAAGTGGATTTCCTTGCAATCAAGGACAAGGTCCTGAATAGGTAGAAACCTTTTAAATAGAACTGTAAAGGTAGTAAGCACAGATTGACTCTAACCACCCCTCCATAGATTTTAGAGGGATACTTACGATCTTCCTGGTCCTGAGTTTGAACCACCCCTGGTCAATAATGACAAAACAGGAGTTCTTAAAATCAAAAGAAACCAGAAGGATCAGAGCCAAGGCCACAATCTTCTGTACATGTACAATGGATTGCATTCTACTGCTTCTTAAAATGGTTTAAGGCCTTTAGCAAGATTGATTATAAATAGATGTAATAATCCATGCAAAAAGTAAGAATTATTGTAACTGCAATGCAACACTTTTGCTTAGTTTTGTTTTTTTTTCTTAAGACCAATTTGATTGGTTTCTCTAAAACAAAAAAATCAGTCTCCAAAATGAAAAATGAGTTCTGTATGGAAGACCATAAGATTTGCCATACTAGGTCACACCAAAGGTCCATCAGTATCCTGTTTTCAACAGTGACCAATCCAGCTCACACAGGTACCTGGCAAGATCACAAAAGTTGACTAGATTCCATGCTGCTTATCCCAGGGATAAGCAGTGGATTTCCCCAAGTCATCTTTAATAATGGTTTATGAACGTTTTGCTTCCAAGAACTTATCCAATTTTTTTTTTAACTCAGCAACACGAACAGCTTTTACTACATCCTTTGGCAATGAATTTGAGTCCAGTTATGCATTGAGAAAAAAAAAAAATAATTCTCCTTTTGTTGTAAATGTATTGCCCGGTAACTTCATTGAATGTCCCTAGTCTTTGTAGCATAGTGCTGTCTTGTATAATTTCTTCTGTATGCTTACACATTGTGTTTTGCTACCATCTTCTGGTTACTTGGGTAAACAGCATCATTACATTGGGTTTACAAATAACCCTTTATTCTGGGTGAGCCCCAAGGTATGCTGGAAATTCCTTCCATTTTATGCCAGCAATTTAGAGAGGGTTGTGGCCAGTCTCGTGGGTGTCACACTCTCTCTCTGGCCTACAGAAGCCATTGCTTTTTACCAGTGCTACTACTAATTGGGAACATAAGTTGCCAAGCAGGTTCAGACCAAGGGTCCATCAAGCCCAGCATCCTGTCTCCAACAGAGGCCAAACCAGGCCACAAGAACCTGGCAAGTACCCAAACACTAAAGATTTCATGCTACTGGTGCCAGTAATAGCAGTGGCTATTCCCTAAGTGAACTTGATTAATAGCAGTTAATGGACTTCTCCAAGAACTTATACAAACATTTTTAAAACCCAGCTCCACTAACTAATTGCACTAACCAAATCTCCTAGCAACAAATTCCAGTGCTTAATTGTGTGTTGAGTGAGAATTTTCTCTGATTAGTCTTAAATGTGCTACTTGCTAATTTCATGGAATGACCCCTGGTCCTTCTATTATCCAAAAGTATAAATAACTAATTCACATCCTCTCATATTTCCTCCCCCCCCCCCCCCCCCCCCTCCAGCCGTCTCTTCCCAAAGCTGAACAGCCCTAACCTCTTCAGCCTTTCCTCATAGGGGAGCTGTTCCATTCCCTATATCATTTTGGTTGCCCTTCTCTGTACCTTCTCCATTGCAATTATATCTTTTTTTGAGATGCGGCGACCAGAATTGTACACAGTATTCAAGGTGCGGTCTCATCATGGAGCGATACAGAATTCGTCACCCTGAGATTGCCATGGCTTAGGGAGGGGTAGCGGAGGGTGCGCGTGTGTGTATCGGCGGGGTTTCCTCTTCTTTAGACACCCCTTCTCCATATGATATATCTGTGGCCCATGGCTTTGGTAAGCACTTAAAGGAATCTGAGCTCAGAACTCAAGCCCTTGGAGCTCTTACTCAGTGCTTTAGTTAATGAATCTTGGTCACAATCTCTTCTTCCCCGCCCCCCCCCCCCCCCCCCCCCCAGGGCAATCCTGAAAAAAACATGTAACCGAATGAATATGAGAGAGATTTTCAATGCCATTTCTGTAAGTAAAGCTGCATGTGTACCATGCATCTAAACCCCAGCATCGTGGCTGTGCGGGGATAGAGCGAGGGCAGCAGAGTAAAGTGGCACTTCTAGGGATGTGCAGACAAAAAGTTTATGTCCATAAGTCGAAAGGGGGGGTCAATTTCGGTCAATATGGACATATGTAGAATTCCATAAGTTGAGTCTATGTCCACAACCGGAACTTTTGGCCAGCTTGGGGGGGGGCCTCCTGACCCCCCCAAGCTGGCCAAAAGTTCCGTTTGTGTCCAACGAGGGTCCCGGAGCGAACGCGCGGGGAATCACGTGACGTCCGTGTCACTCCGACGTGACGCTGACGTCACGTGCTCCTCGCAAAGGAATAGAGAAATGGCGTCCTGACTCTCCGCTGGACCACCAGGGAGTTTTGGTAAGTCTTGGGGGGGGGGGGGGGGATTAAGGAGGGTGAGGGGTTTAAATTTTTATTTAGGATCAACAATCGCGATTTCCAACGTATTCAACATAGCTATGTTGAATAAGTTGGAAATCCGATCCTTTTCGCCTCATCACTTTTTTAAGTTAAAAAAAAAAAAAATTACGTTGCGTTTTACATATGCGTTGAAAACGAATGCACACCCCTACTTGAGTACTTGAGTATAGTGTGACTATCTCTCCTCCTGTGGGAAGCAAGAAGTAAACTGCATTGTGTGCAGTATGATCAGAAGCAGAGCCAGTTTTAGGCAAATTGTGAAGAAGCTTTACAACTATAACTCTGCTCTTTCTGGCAGTGGGAGGCAGGTTGTACTCTCATGGGAGCCATACATTTATTTGTCTCTTCAGGGCTGGAAGCTTGGTTTAGCTGTTCCTTTGTCTGTCTCCTTTTTTTTTTTTTTTTTCCTGTAGGGGCGCAAAATTATTTCAGGACCCTGCGTGCTGAGAGTGACTGGAATAAACTTCACACATTTGTCTCTGATTACATTAAGCTGACTAACCATGCTGGAGTTATTCTGTTAACGTCCAAATTAGCCTTTTACTGAAAGGCAAGAAACTTGTAGAATGGCAGCAAATACAAAATCCTCTGCTCTTTCCTTTCTGTCTGTGCAGGAATCTCTGAACCAGGACCACGAAAACTTCTTCCCTCCCGTGCTTGGGGGGGGGGGGAAAAAGTAGAGTTCCCATATGGGCAGGGTATCCTTTTAGCTGGGCAGAAAACACCTAACCTCCAGTAAACTGTCGACACTGTCCTTGGAGAATCCCTTTCTTTCTCCCCAGGGGCTGAAGAAGCGCCGGGTAGGTGTCCTCTGAGATCCTTTTACTTTTGTTCTTACTCACAATGAGTTGCCCCTCCTGAGATTTCTCTGGTTTCTCATATTCTTGCTGGATCCCTGATGGGACAGATATTCCACCCCCTCGGTGGAAACAGGCAGTTCGTCCTGCTCCAAAGGCAGGAAGGGAAGGGGCAGCCAAAACTTCCTCCTGGATCTCGAGCTCAAGTCCTTTTACATTTCAAAAGAAGTTTAATACCTGAATTCCTCCTTGCAGCAGTTCACTACCACCTTCCCTCCTCATCAAAGGTATGGAGGGCAGGTCTTCCCTGCCCTGAGCCCAGGTGGTACCCAGGCTTCTAACAATTAACTTGTAACACCCCCCCCCCCCCCCCAAAAAAAAAAAAAAACAAAACACCCAGAGGGAGAATCCCAACCAACCAGTAAGTGGACTGGAAGGAAAACCCTCCTGACACTGGTCAGGCTCCACAGGTAGGGTTTGCCCGGCTCTTCTGACTGGGCCTTTAAAAATCAACACACGAGAACTCACTACGTCCTAACTCTTGGCAAACCATAAGGGACTGTCTCCATACTCTTGAGAGAGAGAGCTGCTTAAAAATCCTTTTTTCAGGGGGAGGGGTGGCAATTCCAGAATCCCCAAAGGGAGGGGCTGAATACATAGAAATGACGGCAGAAAAAGACCAAACGGCCCATCCAGTCTGCCCAACAAGCTCCCTCACTTATTTTCCCATACTTAGCTGTTTCACTGACCACCAAGTTCAGGGCCCTTGTTGGTAACTGTTTGATTGAAATTTCCTGCCCCCCCCCCCCCCCCCCCCTGCCGTTGAGGCAGAGAGTAATGTTGGAGCTGCATCAAAGGTGAATCGTAAGGCTTAATGGTTAAGGGTAGTAACCGCCACATCAAGCAAGTTACCCCGATGCTTGTTTACCCAGACTGCATAGATCAATGCCTTGTTGGATTTGAATAGTAACCTCCCCCCCCCCCCCCCCCCCCCCCCTTAACTAATCTATACTGTTCTTAGTAAGGGTTCACCCAGGCCTTAATGGTAACAGAGCTAGGTGTCTGTCACACTTAAATCTGGCCCTGTTCAGAAGTGCTGCTTCACATTTTTGACCCGTTCCTGTATTATCCCTTCTGATCCCGTGTTTGAAATACGCAGCAGTGCCAGCCACAAGCCTCGCCCCTACTTCACAAGTAAGATGCAATTCTGTTTCAGTTTATCAAGCTGAAATAGTCAACTGTCAAGCTGTACCCTGTTGGCATATTCTGTCCATGCTATTTTCATTTTCAAGCTAAGAAGAGGGGGGAACACATGTTCTGAAGCTCCCAGCATGCATTGTATGCTTCAGGGTTAGGCAGAAGCTTTTTGCTTCTGCACTGCATGCATTAGTTCATATTTTGAGAACAGATAATGTTATCTCCTCTTCGGTTCTGGAATCTCTCACACAAATTCTACAATTTTTTTTTTTTTTTTTTTTATTTTGTAATGCAGCCTGCTCATTATTAAATCTACTCAAGATGGAAGAGAGCCGAGTTACCATGGCATGTGGATATTACTCATGGGCATGCCCTTTGCCTTACTATAAGACATTTATAAAAAGTAATCGTGTACCAGGATAGCTGCACTTTAGCTAATTTGTCTCTTTGTTGTAAAAAGGTAACTCTTCCTTGTAACCATAATTTCATTCACGTATCCATGTGATAACATTGTTGGAATTGGTGATTTAAGTTCTCTTCTAGTCTAACACAATTACTTTTTTAAAACCATTCTTCATAGGAAATGGATATAATTTTCCTGTTTTGTCTATTTTCAGGGACCTTCATTTTCTGTCTTCCCCCCCCCCCCCCCCCCCCTGTAAACATATCAAGTGTTTGTAGCAGGAACAGCAAGAGAAAGTTCATGGGGGGGGGGAATGACCTGTTTTTCTGGGTAAACTATTTTTGTTCTTATTAAACTGATAAATTCCCAGGGAAAGTGAAATAGGGCCTTCTTTCGGTTGATCTTTTACATATGCAGATGCTTACAGATGGAGAGCTTGCACTAGAAAACCCTGCTCATGCCACAGAACTGGGAGGAATTGTGTGTTCATCTGGTGCTCAATTTCCTGTTTGAGTGGGACATGAGAATCTGTGTTCGTAACTTAATGCTGTCTTGTCATCTGATAAACCTCTAGCCTGTCACATTCATACAGAAAGAAACAGTGTGAGCCTGGCTTCTCCTAAGCAAGTAGCTGCTCAGTTAGCCCTCTATAAAATATCATTTTTTAGTCAAGCCACTACAAGGGGGGACCTCCTGTGTGTATGGTAACAAGAGCTGGAAGGGGTTTGCATTAGGAAGGATGGAATATTATCCTTAGGGCATGTGGGGGATGATTAGCTTATTGGTTCTGTGTAAAACATGACTATCTTTCTTGTACTGAAAACTTCTATTTTGATAACACTGGAGGCTTGGGGTTCCTATATTCTAAGCATTTTTGGTTCCCATAAGTAAAACTCTTTTTACTTCCTAGGTCACTTATTGCCAAATAGTAGGGGGATCCATTATGCATTCCATATGCCACAAGTCCATTACTGCTTTATGATGAATAGATATTCTGCAAAAGGCTATGGTCCTCCCGTGAGTTGTGCTTTTTCCTCCAGAAAAAAATCACTTGCTGCCTGTAATGAAAGCTCATTTTAAACTTTTTGAGGGTGCATTTTTTTTTTTCATGTTAGACAAGCAGGAGAAGATAAGACTTCCTCCACTGTATTTTGCTTCTGGTTTTTTTTCTTCTTCTTCTTTTTTTTTTTTGACCATGCCTGCCCTTACTGCCATCCTCTCTCTCCTAGGTCTTAATGTAATAAGATGCACTTGGTTCTGCTTCCAGCTATACTCCCAATTTAACAAATTTAGCACACTAACAGGAGCAAAACTGCACACAAGTAGTGAAAATGGCATGTTAATAAAGGCATTAGCTGCTACCCCAACAACGAGATGAGGGATATATAGGCCTAACTTGGTGTTAGGAAACTGAATTCCTAGTCAGAGAAGGAGTAAAGCTTCTGGTGCTAGTGTTCAGGCTATGGGACTGATCCTGGAAATTGTGGGGCAGGGGGATACTGTATGCTGGGTTTATACCCCTTTTTTTTTTTTTTTGTGCTTGCTTAGTTTTTCAGCTGCTTTCTCAAATCAAGTGATCATGAAATGGATGCTATGATCTTAAGGGGATGTTTCCTAGATGATGCCTTGGATAGGGTTTTAACTGGCAAGGAAACATTTAGCAGCTTGAGAATATCATCCATCTATCAAATTTAGATAAATAAGCTCTGACCGTGCCGCAAATGCGTAGGGAAACAAACATCTCCGGGCGCAACGGCTTGTATAGAGATAAAAGGCTTGTGTTCATCAGTCGTGTCTATGGCCACCAGGTGGTGCGCAGAACAGTGGAAGGTGCAACATTCAAAGGCAATGGGCTCTGTCTCGACAGTACTGTCGCTTGCACATGTACACAAGGCTCCCCCCCCCCCCCCCAAAAAAAAAAAAAGCATGCATACATAGGCTGTTTTTGACAAGACAACCTGAGCAACACCAGATAGTATTAATTAATATGCTTTGTCTGCAAAGCCCTCTTTCTCTCTCATTCCATGAAGTTAGCAAGTAGCACATTTAAGACTAATCGGAGAAAATTCTTTTTCACTCAACGCACAATAGAGCTCTGGAATTTGTTGCCAGAGGATGTGGTTAGTGCAGTTAGTGTAGCTGGGTTCAAAAAAGGTTTGGATAAGTTCTTGGAGGAGAAGTCCATTAATGGCTATTAATCAAGTTTACTTAGGGAATAGCCACTGCTATTAATTGCATCAGTAGCTTGGGATCTTCTTGGTGTTTGGATAATTGCCAGGTTATTGTGGCCTGGTTTGGCCTCTGTTGGAAACAGGATACTGGGCTTGATGGACCCTTGGTCTGACCCAGCATGGCAATTTCTTATGTTCTTACTCCAACACACATGGTCAGGCAGGTATAGGTGCACAATTATGTACGCAAATGCATGCAGAAGCATTCAAAGGCTGCCACGCTTGTGTGCGCACACACATTTATGGGCACCCCCACACAAGCTGTTTATAGGCTAGACTACCAGAGCAACACTAGACACTTTGTGTGTGTGTGTGTGTGTGTGTGTGTAATACATATTTTCAACCATTGTATGCCTAGTTGAGCAGCTGAGGATTCTGTTGCCTCAAGAGTACTTTTACAGATGTTCTCAAATAGAAGAAAAATGTAAGCTGATGTGCCTTGCATTTAAATAGTTTCCCAATTTCATATGCCTGTACTTGAACATCATTTTGGAAAAATCCCTCTTTGTAGTGATATCTACAAATGAAATGTGCCCCCCCCCCCCCCCCTTACGGGTTGACTCCTAGGTGTCACCTAGTCCCTATAGATATCAACCAGCTAGAGGGAATACCATTTTGCAGTTCTTCCTCTAGAGGCAGATGAGTGGGTGGACCCAGCTTATAACCAAGGGCTAGATTCATTGTGGTATTTGAGTTCAGCTTTTGACGAGAGAGTTGCTCTGAGTAGATTTTTTAGTGAGGTCTTCAGCCTCGCTCACTATATTTTTGGGAATACTCCTTCCTGTGAACTCACTACCAGCGGGCCAATACAGTAAAGTGCGCCCATGGTTACCCAGTTTTTAACCTGTTTTGGATGCGTAAGGCGTACCCGCGATTCAGTATCGGCTTTTACGCGTCCTTACCACTTGCCGAAAAGGACGCATATCCCTTTCCGCCCACCGCATGTATATGACGTGTTAATGATCGGATTAGCTATTCCCTCCGATACAATAATGTGCGCCCAAATTATCGCCCTGTTAACCAGCTCATTTACCGCGTCTTTAACCTGAATATTTACCGCCCACCTGTCCCTGGTGTTAGTGTGGTGTTCAGTCAGCTTCGTACCGGACAGCAGTTGAGAAATGCGAGGCCCACCTGTGAGTGTAGTGGTGCGTGAGCATGCTGACGTGATCGCCCAGCATCCCTAATACTTTTATAATATAGAGACTAGCGGATTCACTCGCCAGCCCTCTGCTTGGACATCAGAGGTCGGGCGCTCAAGGCAGTGGTGCCTACAGCGGCTTGGATGTCCGCTGCCTTGAGTGCCCGGCTGGACATCCAAGCCGCGACCTCGGACGTCCAAGGTCGCGGTGTCCATGATCGGAGGCACCGCTGCCTTGAGCGTCCGGCTGGGCGCTCAAGGCAGTGGTGCCTACAGGTGGGGAAGGTCTTTGAACGGAAGCAGCGACCTCTGACATCCAAGGTCGCGGTTTCCGTTCATGGACCTTCCCGCCTGTAGGCACCGCTGCCTTGAGCGCCCAGCCGGACGTCCAAGGTTGCGGCTTGGACGTCCAGCCTGCGCTCAAGGCAGCGGGGTCTGTAGAAAAGAACCATCCACTTACCTGGTGGCATGATATTTCAAAGGACAGGTACCAGCACACCTTGCTGCATACCGCTCTATACAGTAAAATGGATTGCAAGCGCCTACCGCTTCATTAACGCGTTTTGGATGCCGCTTGGATTTGCGTCTAATTTGAATACTGAATCGAGCGGTATGTGAACCAAAATATGCGCGCGGCAAACAAGCGGGCACCCAGCGCTGCCGCACTGTTTATTACGCGTCCTTACTGTATTGGCCCGCAGGTTGGGTACTTTTCTATAACTAAAAAAAAAAAAAAGAGACTTCAGTATAACTTTTTGACTATATTTTAAGGAATTAACTGGGTTTCAGCTTGGTACTCTGGAGATGGCCATCCCCTGAATCTGGAGGCCAGGTCACTGAACATCTGTTAGCAACCTTCTAGAGACAGAGAAGAGCCACAGTGACATCCCAGAATGTTTTTGGACATTTAGTAAAAGTATTTTTTCTTTGGGTTTAGAGGAGGTCTTTTTGTCAGCCACCTTCTCTCAATTTTGGAGATTGGGCAATGAGCCTGACTCCTAACAGCAAGGTCTTCCTTTCAAAGAGGTCCAACTAAAAAAAAATCAAAGAAACAAGAGCATCAGAGAACCCTCCACAGGATCTTCCCCCCGGGATACAGGTTGCAGGCTGGGTAACAGTGTGAGGACGGCTGGAACTCGGGTAGGACACTGAAAACCTCTAAGGGGATCCTCTGCAGATTAGGGAACCATGAAGCTCTCACTCGGAGAGTTAAAAATCCCCAGGAACCAGAGTCACCGACACCTGCAAAGAGAGGAAGGACAATCTGTATAGCTATATGTTTCACCTGAACATTGATTTCTTTCTGAGGAAATCGGTAAATATTATTAATTTTGAACACCCAGACCTGTGTCCTGACTCCTTTGTCCCATCCAGCATGCAAAATTATGCTGTACAGCTGCGCACCAGAAAGATTCACCTTACCTCCTGGGCCACAAGCTTCTGCTTTCCCCTGTAGAAAGAGCTCTGCCCCTGGGGAAATATCAGTGAGGAGACCTGTGGCAGAGGAAGATAATTTATATATTTCTGGGACTACTTTGTGTGCCCTGGAAGTATATATTGCTTTTAAAACAGGTTTACAGAAGCATACAATGTCTTGCCTTCTCCAGATGGGTGTGATGTCATTGGGATGATGACATAAGGATAATAGGAAGAGAGTTTAAATGACAGTAGAGGACAGGCTCTTAATATTTTTAATTCATGAAATTCTTGTTTCTAACCTTGCTGAATACAAATGCTTTTACATAGAGATTAAAATAACTTCATGGTGAGAACCAATCCTGCTTTCATACAGTCCCTTTGCTTAAACTCCAGGTGTCAAGTTAATCTTCATTTTTACATGGATAGCACTTGGCTTATTCTATACGCCACTTGGTCTCCTGCCTTCCTTTTAAGAGCTCTCTATATAAGCCCTCCATAAGCATCACCTGGATCCACATATTTTACGTCTCTTCTGCTATCTGTGTTCTCTTCATTGGGTTTAGATTGTCCTCCATGAAATATCTCTTGTATTGGTACAACTATTCTTTTAAAGCCACACTTGGTATCTCAGGCAGACTAATTCCTCAAACAATTCCTGAGCTTGCTGTCTGTGTGGGTTCCAAACTTTTACTACATAACCTTTATTGTACCCACTGTGCTATCTACGAAAAAATAGGTTGCAGAAAAATATGCACCTTCTACTGTCCTCCAGGGACTGCCTGGGCTCCAATCTGTTTTTTGATTCAGACATGTATAACTTGGGATTGGGGTGTTGCTGCAGACCTATATTTCTATAAACCACTCATACCAAGGCAATTTGTAACTCAGTTGTTTGAGAGTATTTTGCATGCTTGGCCATGTCACTCGCATTTGCTGGCAAAAGAGAAAACAAAAGCCAGAGATATGGTCTCCATAGGAGGCTGAAATAATGAAACCTTAAGAGTCACCTTGGGGAAATTGTATTTAATTGATCTATATTCCACCTTTTGGCACTTCAAAATCTATTACATTCAGGTATTTGTAGGTATTTCCCTGTTGCCAGAGGGAACATTAATTTTAAATGAAAATGTTTAAATGATTCAGTGGACAATGGCAACAAAATTGTCTTTTTGTCTAGTTTCAGAAACACTATGAAATAAAGACTTTTATAAAAATTAGTATTTCATTTTAGTGCGTGCCAATGGGACTTAGTGTGCACTAACTGGAAATGTTACAGATGTGTCAATTGGAGCAGCTCATTAGACAGCGGTATGGTTCTGCATTCCCATTGGCTGACTCCTTAGTTAATTGTTCGTATTGCCAAGGTTGCAAGGTGTGTGTGTGGGAAACAAACAAGTGATGTAATAGCATCAAGTTCTAGACAGCAAAAGCATGCAATACAAACACACCTTGAATTTGCCAATCCCTTTTGTATTTTAGGAAAAGGGGCCCTGGCATTTTGGGATATGCATACTTTGAATTCTCCTGGTGCATTTCTGTGTCTTGGGGATAACTGGTAAGAGAGGAGCAGCCTAGTGTGTATGTGGGGGTGATCTGTCACCCCCCACACTCACCAGGGAAATTCAAAATATGCATATCTGTAACATTTTCAGTTAGCGTGCATTAAGTCCCGTTGGTATACACTGATTCTGAAATTATGGAAACCCAAAATAAACACCTTCCAAACCATTGGGCAGCCTCTGTCACAGTGTAGGGGCAAAAGGTGACTGGTGCTGTTTTGACTAATGGCAGCCACTGGCCTGGCAGTGGGAGGTTGCTCCCAGGCCCCCTGCTGTATCGGGGGCCTGGTGGGAGGGGGTCTGCATGTGGGGGGGGGGGCTCCATATTTTAATAAATGGGAAAGGTTGGGGCAGGTTCTATTTTTTTTTTTTTTTTTTAATGAAACCTAAATGAAGGGGGGGGGGGGGGGGGAACGATCCAGGGATGGACCCAAAATGGCCCATTCCCCAAACTGAAACAAAGCCCCCAACAAAAATTTTAAAGGTTTCACGCCTAGCTCAGAATACTCTCCTTGCTGCTCCCTGCTTCATGTTGGAGCAGGGATATTTATATTCCTCATATCTCCCCAAAGGAGTGGTATTCCTCATCAACACTGACACTACCCTGACATCATCAGAAAGTCTGAGACGTCTGACACATCTTGAGTGCAATCAGATCAGCCAAAGTCACATCCCACATGCTTGTAAAGGGCAGCTACATATTCTTAAAGCAAAAAGGGGCACCTCTAAATATCTCTGAAGGGAATATTGCTCCTGCTGTTAGGATGAATAGCCATGAGAATATGGTTGTTCTCTGCTCATGAGGCTTCCCTAATGGCTCCATAGCATCCTCTGGCTCTTCCTTCATGTAATAACTTACTACCAAAACATCATGCTCGCAGTCTTTTTTTTTTTTTTTTTTTTTTTTTTTTTCAGAACTCAACTGACCTTCAGATCCCAGTCTTATACCATCATGACTGATACATGTCAAAGTATCATCCTGCCCCTCCCCATAGTCTTTTACCAAAATCCATAAAAACAGTACCCTAATGCTGTTGGTTATGGATATGTCTATGCTCCTGCAAATTCTTACAGTGTTAAATTAATGAATATCCAGACAATTGTATAGTGATGCCTCATTTAACACTTCAAAACTTTGTTTAGGGGTAGAAAACTGTATTTCAAATCTGTCCTTCTGTCACCTCTGAAAAACTTGCCCACGTTTGTGCGTTTTCATTGTGCTTAGATTCAGTGGACAGTAAACACCTATTTACTACTGTTGGTGGGTAAACCTATAGTTTAACCAGAGAGGGCATGAATATGCTTGTTGTACCTGTTCTGCCTTAATTTCAGATATTGTTATATAATGAGGGCTGGGCACATTATGAAGCTGAAAGATTAAACCAGGGCACCTCAAACCTATCCTCAAGTCACGTTTTCAGAATATACTTAAGAGAAATTTGCATACTATCTCTAGTGTGTAAATTTTGTGCATATTCACTTGGATTATCCTGAAAATCTAACTACATACAGGGCTGTGGATAGGTTTGAGAAGCCATGTATTTTATTTTGATTTATATTCTGCATTTCAAGTACTTCAAAGCAGATTACATTCAGGTAGGCTTTTCCCTTTCTATCTAACTTTTGTACCTGATGGTGAAGTGAGTTGCCCAAGGTCACAAAGAGTGGCAGTGGGATTTGAACCCTAGTTCACAACCCACTGTTCTAACCTCTAGACCACTCCTCCACTCACATTATTTGAGTATTCACTCAGTCCTTGAGGGCTGTGAGCCCATCAGATTTTCAGGATATCTTTGAATATGTGAGTGCAGAGACACTACCCCTCCCCTCCCAGGTCTCCTCTAGCTGTTCCCAGTTCAAGCCTTGGGTATAAAAGAGATGGTGCCAAATAATGGTTGGATGGTCTGAATAGTGAGCAAAATGTTCTGTGGTTGATGGAACTTCATACAGTTTGGACACGCTCTCTTTTTTGGGGTGTTTACCACACTGAGCAGAAAGCACAGCTTATCTAACAGTTAATGGAAATCAAGGTGGTCATAGCAGCTGTTTGCCTTCAGGAAATCTTGATGTGTGGGTTTGACTGTAGGAGTAGAAAAAGCAAGTGTCCAGCTGCACAAAAGTCTCCTCCAGTTTGAAAATAAATTCTGTCCCTTTTTTTTAATTATTATTAAGAAGCTGCTTTAGTGACAAGTGCTTTTTGACCTTCTGGAGAGAGAATTGTTAATTCAAAGGCTGGGTTTGAATGTGTGGGCGATTGCATGTGACTGCAGCAGGAGAGCTAGAGTCGGTAGCACCAGCATGGTCTCTTCTTCCCAGCAGCTGTGAATGTGGGAAGAAGAGACCCTGTTAGATAAAGTCTCTGCAGAGTCGGCCAGAAGAAAATCAGCAGCGCTGGCCCAGAGCAAAACTATGACCCAACATCTGCCCCCGTGGCCAATGGGACTCATTTCTCGAGGCCGCGAGGGCTGGAAGAGAAGGAGGCTGTTGCTGCTGCTACTAGTTTGGTGGGGAGAGCGAGCGAGTGTATGAGACGGTATGTATGTAAGTGTGTGAGAATATGCATGTAAGTATTTTATTTATTTATTATTTTTATTATACCGAGTTTCATGATAGGAATCACATCAACCCGGTTTACAATTAACAATGTGAGTAAAGGCAGAGAGTAACATAGTAAAACATTTCCCAATTCAACGTCACATATAGAATGAAACTTAACAGATATAATAATATTTAGGATGTGAGAAAGTTACAAAAAACAAGGAAAAATAACTAGGATCTGAAAGGGGGAGGAAATTGAAGGAAGAATATTAACATTTTAGCCAACTGTATCAATTAATAAATATGTATAGTATTATAAAAATATAGTATAAAATATAAAGTATAAAAATATAGTATAAAAATATAAGTATGATTAAGAACCTGCATGTGTATGTAAGATTAAGAGCCTATGTGTGACAGAAATTTGCAAACACCCCTTCCTCCTCCTAATTAACAACAATCTCAGGGCATCTGGAAATGGAGAATAGAGCACTTTTTTTAATCCTTGTTTTTAATTATTGGTCTCTGTGTCTATTTGAACTATAATATTGGTGTCTAGAAACTTTTTTTTAAATTGGATATTCCATTCATCAGCTGTTCTGAAATCCTGTTTTTTATTAGTATGGCTTTAAAGCAAGAAATTCAAATAAACATTATTTTATGAGAACTGGTGACTCTCTCTTTTTTTTTTTTTTTTTTCCTTTTCTGCACTGCATACAGACTCTGGCTTGTGATTTCCAGTTCAATTTTTGACTACAAATTTCTATTTATGCTTTATGGTCTCTTTATTCTGTTAGGTGAGGGTCTGCACATGTGACTGAGGTGAAGAAGGCTGCTGCTGCATGTAGTTTCTAGGTAGGGCTCTATAGCAGTCTGATTTGTGCCATTTTCCTAACAGAAATATTGGAGTTTTAAGGCCTGGTGTAATATTTTCAATATTGCCTCTTCTTAGGTAAAGTGGTTACTGGAAGTTGGTGCTGTTCTGGTATGGGAGGTTTACTATTTATATAATTTTATGTTAAGAGAGAGTACTCCTTTTCCCTTGCCAGTCTTAAAAGTAAATGGGGCCTCTCTTTTTTTTTTTCCCCTTTAAATTTCCACTGTAGATTGTAACGAGCAGTGTGTCATGCATATGTTCCGACCAAAAAGATGGCGAACCACTGCTAGAAAATGCTGATCTGCGATGGAGAATCAAAATCATTGCTGCGATTTAAGGTTTCGTGGCATCCCGGAGACTGAGAATTTTAGACTGCCATGCAATGGTTAAGAACTTGTGCGCTTTATTAAAAAAAACAAAAAACTGTGAGTGGCACGGATTAGGATAGTGTTCATAGTCTAGAGGGAATCTTTTTATGTCCTGGAAATTTAGTTTATATGGGGAACGTAATGTTGCCAGTGTGTGCAATTTTGTTTTCATACTTTTTTTTTCTAATGGTGGGAATTTGTATAATGTCCTTTAAATGGTATGGGACTAAAAATCCCCTGCATGAGACAATAGCATAAGGATAGGGGGCCCACTATCATCCTCTTGCAAGAAACCCATGTTAAAAAAACAAAACAAAAAACAAACTCTCAGTATCTCTTAAAGTGGCCTGTTTTTTTTGCTACTGCAACTAAAGGCAACAAATATGCAGGAGTGGGGATTTTGTGTCATAAAGATTTATAGGGCCTGTCTATTAGTAGTCAGGCTGATCCCAAAGGCAGATATATTTTAATTCAAGTTTGGAAGGAGAAGTTTACTTTTTGAATGTATACGCTCCAACTGTAGGGCAGATAGACTTTTTTTTTGTCTGTCTTGGTCGAGTTTTAACATCAGAAGGGGAGGGCCAACTGATCCTGACTGGGGATTTTAATCTAACCTTGTCTCTGATGTTTGATAACTCTGGGGGAGCTAGTTCTTGTTCTAGTGCACCACAAGGTTTAATGAAGCCATGGGATTTAATAGATGTTTGACATCTTATTTCCTCAGGGTAGGTATTATTCCTTTTTATTCTTGCCTTCATAAGTCCTATTCCAGGATTGATTTCTTGTGGACAAATTTGGTATTATCTAGATTTTTCTCATGCAGAGAGAGAGAGGCTCCATGTCCTGGTCTAACCATGCAATGTGGCAGGGAGGAGCATGGTGCACGATATTGAAAACCTAATAATACTTTATTAGGAAATGAGTCTTTTTGCTCTCAATTGGCTGAAAATATCAGAATACTTGGCTATTAATGATGTGGGAGATATTTAATCCATCCATTCCTTAGAACTGTTTTGAAGGCTGTTTATAAGGGGGTGCCTCATTTCAAGGGTGGCCTTCATTAAAAAAGAAAAGTCTGAGAGGAAAAAAGCTACATAAACACATTTTTGTCCACGTCAGTATATAGGAGGATGCAGAAGCTTAGGATAGTTTGCAGGCATTGGAAACTGAAAGCATAGCATTCCACTTGAACCGGGTAAAGCAAGAACATTTCAAACAAGTCAAAGCTGGCAGATTGTTGGCTTGTAGGTTAAAGAAGCATATTTCTCAACACCAAATCACTAAGACTAAGATGGAAGCTGGGGATATGTTGACGTCATCTAAACATGTTGGGCAACATTTCATGCATTTTTATAGGAAGCTGTATGATTCTGATATCTCTATCACACGTAGTCAGAGAGAAACTTACTTGGATTCCATAGACCTGGGTCTCTCAGAAGATGAACAGTGTTATTTTGTTGCTGAAATAACCTCTTTTTGATGTTTTGCAGATGATCAGACTTAAGGTTAGATAAAGCTCCGGAACCAGATGGTTTTACCACTTCTTTTTTTTTTCTTCAGCAATAGTTCCTCTATTGCTGAATTGCTTTAATTTGTTACATGTCAGTAATTCATTGTCCATGGGGGCAATGTAGCTGGAATAACTATTTTGGCTAAACTGGGTCGTGACCCAACCCTTTGTGGCTCTTATATGCCTATTTCATTGAATAATGTAGACCTTAAGATTCTAGCCAAAGTTTTTTAGCTAACTTTTTTATCAATGTTATGGCTCAGATGGTACACCTAGATCAGGCGAGGTTGATACCTGGGAAAATGGCCAGCGACAATGTGCATAAGATCAACTTACTCTGGTGGGTTAGGGAGCAACATAGTCCGGCAGTCTTGCTTTCGGTAGATGCCGAGAAGGCCTTTGATTTAGTATATTTGGAGAAAATGAAATTTGGGTGGCTTTTTTTTTTTGTTTGGTTTTTTTTGTATATATATAAACACCATAAAATATAAATAGAAACGTGTGAAAAAAACTGAACTGGGAGCCACAAGACATTCTGTATGCATTGCAACAATGGAAAAAAAGATAAATCGCCATTCTTCATAAAACATCAATCATAATAGTAAAACCATACTAATAAAGAATAGCTATTTCAAAATAGCTGCTGAATAGAACATCCAATAATTAAAAACTCATTCCAAACATCAAGAAAATATTTCAAAACAGACACATCAAATAACACCCAATAATTAAAAAAGGATTAAAGACAAATCCTATGCTTTCCATACTTGCCCCAGATTAACACGGGGGGAAAGTAGGAGGTTATTGCACCCAAACTGTCTCCCATATTTAATCTCCATGCACACACACTCTCTCTACTAGCCTCAGTTTCGCATGGATGCATGCACAAATGCTCACTCTGCCACACTTAACCTCATGCATGTACGCACACACATGCACTCTCTCTGCCTTGCTCAATCACATGCATTCTCTCTTCTCTCCTCTCAAACATAAGAACATACCATACTGGTCAGACCATAAAGCCCAGCATCCTGTCTCCTGCAGTGGCCAATCCAGGCCATAAAAACCTGGCAAGTATCCAAAAAGTAAGTTTATCCCATGCTAGTAATAGCAGTGGGTATTTTATAAGTCAACTTCATAGCAGGTAATGGACTTCTCCTCCATGAACTTATCCAAACCTTTTTTTAAACCCAGCTACACTAACTGCACTAACCACATCCCCTGGCAACAAATTCCAGTCTAATTGTGTGTTCAGTGAAAACAAAATTTCTCAGAATTAGTTTTAAATGTGCTACATGCTAACTTCATGAAGTGCCCCCTAGTCCTTCTATTATCCAAAAGAGTAAATAGCCGATTCACATTTTCCTATTCTAGACCTCTCATGATTTTAAACATCTCTATCATATCCCACCTCAGCCATCTATTCTCCAAGCTGAACAGTCCTAACTTCTTTAGCCTTTCCTCATAGGGGAGCTGTTCCATCCCCTTTATTATTTTGGTCCCCTTCTCTGTACCTTCTCCATCGCAACTATATCTTTTTTTTTTTTTTTTTTTGAGATACGGCGACCAGAACTGTACACGGTATTCAAGGTGTGGTCTCACCATGCAGGGCCAGAGGACCCACTAGGAGAGCTAGGGCGCTGAGACTTAGGGGGCACAACGGCAGGCAGCAGAATTTTGACAGGGCAAAAAGTGCACTTTCAAAATTCTGCCAGCTCCCGGGGCCTCGGCTGCCACTAACCAAAATGGCGCTGGTGACCTTTAGCCCCTACCATGTGACGGACAACCAGTGGCACCAGTAGCTCCTGTCACATGGTAGGGGCTGAAGGCCACCGGCACCGGGGCGGATTGGCCTATTGGGGGATCTGGTTCCCCCGGTGGGCCGGTCTAGCTGTTCACGTGGTCAAAGAAAGGAAGATCAGCACAGCCGGAGACCAGGTCGGCAGGGCCAAAGATCTTCCTTTCTTCGGCCCCGCCGATCTTCTTCTTCTTTTCTTCAGCCACGTAATCAACTAGACCGGCTGTGCCGATCTTCTTTCTTTGTGGGTGTATGTGGTGTGTATGTGAGAAAGGAATGGTGCTTCTGTGTGTGAGAGAGGGCCCTATACCACCAGCTTCCAGGCTGGCCTCCAGCCTGTGGCACGGAGTCTTCCTATCCAGAGGTCTGTCACCATGCAGGCCACCATAGAAACAGACCCAACACTGTGTGTGTCCATGACCTATGGCAGTAGCTATTTAAGCGCACACCATCCTTATGCAGCAGGGTGTTTTTGACAGATGACTGACTATGGGAATAAAAAATATGAAATTTTATCCTAGATGGGATCTAAAAAAAAAAGTACTATAATGGGGGAAACGAGGTACATATCCCTTCTAGTAGGAAAACATACTTTTTAACAAACTTGGTCATGCGGCCTATTTGATCAAACTTTTTTTCTTTTAATATCTAGGTGTCTGACAGGCATTAACAACCTTTATGTTTAAAAAAAAAAAAAAAAAAAAAAAAAAAAAAAAAAAGAAATGTGATAATACATATACCTCAACTTTTGTGCTGGTAGCACAACTTTTTTGAAAAGTTGTATGGAAGATGAAATTTCTGAATTTTAAGCATCCCTCTTCTGGAAAATAAAAATTTAACTTAAAGTAGGTAGAGACTTTACATTTTTTTTTTTTTGTTTGCTTTAGTATTTTGTATTTAAAATGTTCATCTCAGCAAAATCACAAATTTTAAGATACTGATGGCAGGTGGGGATTGCTTTTTATTTTTTTTAATTAACCTTAGAAAATTTATATTTTTAAATGACTAAGACTGGAATCTTCCCATTTAAAAGGGAACATAAGAAAATGCCATACTGGGTCAGACCAAGGGTCCATCAAGCCCAGCATCCTGTTTCCAACAGTGGCCAATCCAGGCCATAAGAACCTGGCAAGTACCCAAAAACTAAGTCTATTCCATGTTACCATTGCTAATGGCAGTGGCTATTCTCTAAGTGAACTTAATAGCAGGTAATGGACTTCTCCTCCAAGAACTTATCCAATCCTTTTTTAAACACAGCTATACTAATTGCACTAACCACATTCTCTGGCAACAAATTCCAGAGTTTAATTGTGCGTTGAGTAAAAAAGTACTTCTCAGATTAGTTTTAAATGTGCCCCATGCTAACTTCATGGAGTGCCCCCTAGTCTTTCTACTATCCAAAAGAGTAAATAACCGATTCACATCTACCCGTTCTAGACCTCTCATGATTTTAAACACCTCTATCATATCCCCCCTCAGTCGTCTCTTCTCCAAGCTGAAAAGTCCTAACCTCTTTGGTCTTTCCTCGTAGGGAAGTTGTTCCATTCCCCTTATCATTTTGTTAGCTGTTCTCTGTACCTTCTCCATCGCAATTATATCTTTTTTTGAGATGCGGTGACCAGAATTGTATACAGTATTCAAGGTGTGGTCTCACCATGGAGCGATACAGAGGCATTATGACATTTTCCGTTTTATTCACCATTCCCTTTCTAATAATTCCCAACATTCTGTTTGCTTTTTTGACTGCCGCAGCACACTGAATCGATGATTTCAATGTGTTATCCACTATGACACCTAGATCTTTCTTGGGTTGTAGCATCTAATACGGAACTTAACATTGTGTAACTATAGCATGGGTTATTTTTCCCTATATGTATCACCTTGCACTTATCCTCATTAAATTTCATCTGCCATTTGGATGCCCAATTTTCCAGTCTCACAAGATCTTCCTGCAATTTATCACAATCTGCTTGTGATTTAACTACTCTGAACAATTTTGTATCATCTGCAAATTTGATTATCTCACTCTTATTTCTTTCCAGATCATTTATAAATATATTGAAAAGTAAGGGTCCCAATACAGATCCCTGAGGCACTCCACTGTCCACTTCCTTCCACTGAGAAAATTGTACATTTAATCCTACTCTCTGTTTCTTGTCTTTTAGCCAGTTTGCAATCCACGAAAGGACATCGCCACCTATCCCATGACTTTTTTTACTTTTCCTAGAAGCCTCTCATGAGGAACTTTGTCAAACGCCTTCTGAAAATCCAAGTATACTATATCTACCGGTTCACCTTTATCCACATGTTTATTAACTACTTCAAAAAAGTGAAGCAGATTTGTGAGGCAAGACTTGCCCTGGGTAAAGCCATGCTGACTTTGTTCCATGAAACCATGTCTTTCTATATGTTTAGAACACTTTCCACTATTTTTCCTGGCACTGAAGTCAGCCTAACTGGTCTGTAGTTTCCTGGATCACCCCTGGAGCCCTTTTTAAATATTGGGGTTACACTTGCTATCCTCCAGTCTTCAGGTACAATGGATGATTTTAAAGATAAGTTACAAATTTTTACTAATAGGTCTGAAATTCCATTTTTTAGTTCCTTCAGAACTCTGGGGTGTATACCATCCGGTCCGGGTGATTTACTGCTCTTCAGTTTGTCAATCAGGCCTACCACATCTTCTAGGTTCACCGTGATTTGATTCAGTCCATCTGAATCATTACTCATGAAAACCTTCTCCATTACGGGTACCTCCCCAACAGCCTCTTCAGTAAACACTGAAGCAAAGAAATCATTTAATCTTTCTGTGATGGCCTTATCTTCTCTAAGTGCCCCTTTAACCCCTCGATCATCTAACGGTCCAACTGACTCCCTCACAGGCTTTCTGCTTCGGATATATTTAAAAAAGTTTTTACTGTGAGTTTTTGCCTTTACAGCCAACTTCTTTTCAAATTCTCTCTTAGCCTGTCTTATCAATGTCTTACATTTAACTTGCCAATGTTTATGCTTTATCCTATTTTCTTCTGTTGGATCCTTCTTCCAATTTTTGAATGAAGATCTTTTGGCTAAAATAGCTTCTTTCACCTCCCCTTTTAACCATGCCGGTAATCGTTTTGCCGCCTTTCCACCTTTCTTATTGTGTGGAATACATCTGGACTGTGCTTCTAGAATGGTATTTTTTAACAATGACCATGTCTCTTGGACATTTTTTACTTTTGTAGCTGCTCCTTTCAGTTTTTTTCTAACAATTTTTCTCATTTTATCAAAGTTTCCCTTTTGAAAGTTTAGCACGAGACCTGTGGATTTGCACACTGTTCCTCTTCCAGTCATTAAATCAAATTTGATCATATTATGATCACTATTGCCAAGCGGCCCCACCACAGTTACCTCTCTCACCAAGTCTTGTGCTCCACTGAGAATTAGATCTAAAATTGCTCCCTCTCTCGTCTGTTCCTGAACCAATTGCTCCATAAAGCTATCATTTATTCCATCCAGGAACGTTATCTCTCTAGCGTGACCCGATGATACATTTACCCAGTCTATATTGTGGTAATTGAAGTCTCCCATTATTACCGCACTACCAATTTGGTTAGCTTCCCTAATTTCTCTTAGCATTTCACTGTCCGTCTCACCATCTTGACCAGGTGGACGGTAGTATACCCCTATCACTATAGTCTTCCCTGACACGCAAGGGATTTCTACCCATAAAGATTCAATTTTGTATGTAGCCTCATGCAGGATGTTTATCCTGTTGGACTCTATGCCATCCCGGACATAAAGCGCACACCTCTTCCCAAGTGCTCCTCTCTGTCATTGCGATATAATTTGTACCCCGGTATAGCACTGTCCCATTAGTTATCCTCTTTCTACCATGTCTTTGAGATGCCAATTAAGTCTGTCATCATTCACTGCTATACATTCTAATTCTCCCAGCTGACTAAGGATGTCTTTCTGTTCCATATCTCCCACATGAATAATCATACGACTGATAAGTTTGAAGAAAGACACTTGCTTTATTGCCTGAAAGCGTAAAACAAGAGAAGCTGCACGGTGTGGGTGGCTGTCCCTTGGGAGGACAGAACCTGAAGGAAGGGTGTCATTTCACCTTCTGATAGGAATGTGGTTTTTGTTATTTAACGGTTGGGAGCATCACTTTCACTTTTAGTAAAAGTGAAAAATTATGCTACAAGCCTGAAAGCAAGGTGCTTCTGTGAGAGTGTAATGTGTATGTGAGTCAGGTAGGGTGCTTTGTGTGTGTGTGAGAGATGGAGCATGTTTTTTGAGAGGCATGTGTGATTGAGAGAGACTGATCAGGGAGATGACTAGTGTGTGTGTGTGTGTGTGTGAGACAGAAACTGGTCCTGAGGGTGTGACACGTGTGTGAGAGAGAAGAGACTGGTTGTGGTCCCTAAGGAAGAGGACTGTGAGGACAGCTTCAGCAGCTACTCCTGCTTCTGGTGTGGCCTGCAAGGGAAAGGGGTAGGAGAACTGCTGGAGAAGGTAAGTAAAGGTGGCTTTAAGTTCATTTTTCTTGATTGACTACCATTTTAATTATTGGGTAGTATGTGATGTCTGTTTGAAATATTTTATTGGTGTTTGAGTCTTTATTGGATATTCTATTCATCAGCTGTTTTGAAATTTTATTTGTATGATTTTATAATTATGATTTATATCTTGATTTTATTGATTTGTTTCACGTGGAATGGTGAAATATTTTTGTTTTTCCATTGTTACACTGTATAGAGTCTGGCATGATGCGTTTTACAGTTCAGTTTTTGTCTGCATATTTCTATTTATACTTTGTGGCTTTATTCTGTATTTGGTGAGGGTTTTTGTTCTGCATGCAAAGACTGAGATGAAGCATTCTTTTAGCACATGGTTTCTCTGTAGAGATCTGTAGTAGCTTGGACTGTTCTGTTTTCCTGATAGGTGTATTGATATTTTAGATTCTGGTGTAATATTTGTGGTATTCTTTTTCATAGGTGGGGTTGTAATTCTTTGAGTGTTGGCGAATAGTACTGTGATACGGGAGGACCATGCCAAAATATAACACAATAGGTATGATGCCATATAAATTCCAAGATGCAAAGTTTTCTTGTTGGCATCACAACAGTGCATGAAATTATCACAACAACTTGTATATTAAATTTACCTCCATGTCATTTTTCATGTAAGATGTTATAAATGCATAATTTTAAGATTGTGTATGGGGAGGGGGTGCCAGACTGTAAGGTTGCCTAGGGTGCCTAATACTCTTGCACTGGCCCTGTCACCATGGAGCGATACAGAGGCATTATGACATTTTTCTGTTTTAATAACCATTCCCTTCCTAATAATTCCTAACATTCTGTTTGCTTTTTTGACTGCTGCAGCAAACTGAGCTGACAATTTCAAAGTATGATGCCTAGATCTCTTTCCTGGGTGGTAGCTCCTAATATGGAACTTAACATCGTGTAACTACAGCAAGGACTTATTTTTTTTCCTATATGCAACACCTTGCACTTGTCCACATTAAATTTCATCTGCCATTTGGATGCCCAATCTTCCAGTCTTGCAAGGTCCTCCTGTAATGTAACACAATCCGCTTGTGATTTAACTACTCTGAATAATTTTGTATCATCTGCAAATTTGATAACCTAGCTCGTCTTTTTCCTTTCCAGATCATTTATAAATATATAGAAAAGCACCGGTCCAAGTACAGATCCCTGAGGCACTCCACTTTTTACCCTTTTACACTGAGAAAATTGACCATTTAAATCTACTCTCTGTTTCTTGTTTCTTAACCAATTTATAATCCACAAAAGGACATCTCCTCCTATCTCATGACTTTAGTTTTCTTGGAAGCCTCTCATGAGGGATTTTGTCAAATGCCTTCTGAAAATCCAAATATACTACATCTACTGGTTCACCTTTATCCACATGTTTAACCCCTTTAAAAAAAAAAAAAAAAAAAGCAGATTTGTTAGGCAAGACATTTCTTGGGTAAATCCATGTTGACTGTGTTCCATTAAACCATATCTTTCTATATGTTCTACAACTTTGATCTTTAGAATTGTTAGTGTCCACTATTTTTTTTTCCCAGCACTGAAGTCAGGTTCACTAGTCTATAGTTTCCTGGATCGCCCCCTCGAGCCCTTTTTAAATATTGGGGTTACATTGGCCACTCTCCAGTCTTCAGGTACAATGGATGGTTTTAATGATAGGTAACAAATTTTAACTAATAGATCAAATTTCAATTTTTAGTTCCTTCAGTACCCTAGGATGCATACCATCCGGTCCAGGTGATTTGCTACTCTTTAGTTTGTCAATCTGGCCTACTATATCTTCAAGGTTCACAGAGATTTGATTCAGTTCTGTGTAACTCATCCCCTTAAACCATTTCCGGAACTGGTATCTCCCCAACATCCCCATTAGTAAACATGGAAGCAAAAAATTCATTTAGACTTTCTGCAATAACCTTAACTTCCCTAGGAGCCCCTTTAACCCCTCAGTCATCTAATGATCCAACCGACTCCCTCACAGGTGTCTTGCATCGGATATATTTAAAGTTTTTATTATGAGTTTTTTGCCTCTATGGCCAACTTCATTTATTCATTCTTGTATAATGTACAAATCATACCGGTTTACATTAAAACAGGAGATGCAGGAAAAAAAGTTACCTTTGTCAAATACATTTAACATTAATAACAATGAAAATTGTTAACAAGGGATAACAACTATGAAAAAAGAGAAAGGTAAACAAAAGTGGAAGAAACTTAGAAGTTAAAAAGAAAAATAAACGAAAAAAGGTAGCACCAAGGGGTGCACAAAGGGGAGTGCCCCTTTGTCGCACCCTTTCGGCGCGCGATGCCAGGTGGAATGGCGCAGTTTACCGGCTAGACGCTGGGCTGGATGATATCACAAGGGGGCAGGTCTCATGCTCACTGTTTTTCTTCATAGCGATCTCCATTCACATTTTAAAGCTGGCTTTTTTTTTTTTTTTTTCATTTTTTTGAGCTTTTCTCTTCAGTGACACATCTCAAAAGTGCCCGGTGCTGCTGGGCAGCCCCCTCCACCTCTTAGCCTGTCTTATCAATGTCTTACATTTAACTTGCCAGTACTTATGCAGTATCCTATTTTTCTTCTGTTGGATCCTTCTTCCAATTTTTGAAGGATGTTTTTTGGCTAAAATAGCCTCTTTCACCTCACCTTTTAACCATGCCGGTAATTGTTTTTTGCCTTCCTTGCACCTTTTTTTAATGTGTGGAATACATCTTTTAACAATGTCCACCCTCTTGCACACTTTTTTTACTTTTTGTAGCTGCTCCTTTCAGTATTTTTTTTTTCTCATTTTCTCAATTTCCTATTTGAAAGTTTAGCACTAGAGCTCTGGATTTTTTTTACTGTCCCCCTTCCAGTCATTAATTCAGTTTGATCATATGATCACTATTGCCAAGCAGCCCCCACTACCATTACCTCTCTCTCTCCAAATCCTGTGCTCCACTGAGAATTAGATCTAAAATTGCTCCCTGTCTCTTCTGTTCCTGAACCAATTGCTCCATAAAACTGTCATTTATTCCATCTAGGAACTTTATCTCTCTGGCATGACCCGATGATACATTTACCCAGTCAATATTGGGGTAATTGAAGTCTCCCACTATTACTGCACTACCAATTTGGTTAGCTTCCCTAATTTCTCTTAGCATTTCACGGTCTGTCTCACCATCTTGGCCAGGTGAATGGTAGTATACTCCTATCACTATAATCTTCCCCGACACAAAAGGGATATCTACCCATAAAGATTCGATTGTGCATTTAGTCTCATGTGGGATGTTTATCCTGTTGGACTCTGTGCCATCCCAGACAAAAAGCACCATACTGCCTCCTGGATGCTCCTCTCATTGTGATTATAATTTGTACCCTGGTATAGCACTGTCCCGTTGGTTCTCCTTCCACCATGTCTCTGAGATGCCAATTAAGTCTGTCATCATTCACTGCTATACATTCTAATTCTCCCATCGTACTTCTTAGACTTATGGCATTAGCATACAAACATTTCAAAGTTTGTTTTTTGTTTGTTTGTATTTTCATTCTGCTTTTTTAATTGATAGGGATAAATTAGAATTTTTTAGCTGAGGTGCGTTTTTAGTTAAAGGCATTTGGACTACTTTTATTATTGGAACCTCACTGTTGGGATGGCCTAATTCTAATGCATCATTAGAATCCTTTGAAGATACCTCCCTCCGAACCATGTGCAGCTGAGTGACTGTCTACTTTCCCCTTTGTTCTAGTTTAAAAACTACTTTATCTCCTCTTTTAAAGGTTAGCACCAGCAGTCTGGTTCCACCCTGGATAAGGTGGAGCTCATTCCTTTGGAAAAGACTCTTTCCCCCAAATGTTTCCCCAGTTCCTTAGAAAACTGAATCTGTCTTCCTTGCGCCATCTTCTCATCCATGCAATGAGACTTTGGAGCTCTGCCTGCCTCTGGGGACCTGCGCATGGAACAGGGAACATTTCAGAGATTGCTATCCTGGATGTTCTGGATTTAAGCTTTCTACCTAAGAGCCTAAATTTTGGCTTCTAGAACCTCCCTTCCACACTTTCCTGTCATTGATGACCACGTATACCACAACAGCTGGCTCCTCCCCAGCACTGTCTAAAATCCTATCTAGGTGACACATGAGGTCTGCCACCTTTGCACCAGGTAGGCATGTTACCAGGTGATCCTCACACCCACCAGCCACATGGCTGTCTCGATTCCTAATAATCGAACACCAACTATGACGGCTGACCTAACCCTTCAGTCCTGGGCAGTAGTCCTTGGAGACACATCCTCCGTGCGAAGGACAATGCACCACCTCGAGAGCAGGTCCCTGCTACAGGATCCTTTCCTGCTGCACCAGGTTGATGCTCTCTGATCATGAGACCTTCTTCCTCCAAAGCAGTACCAGGACTGCCAGTCTGAAGTTAGGACTTGGCTACTATGTCCCTGAAGGCCTCATCTATATACCTCTGTCTCCCTCAGCTCCTCCAGGTCTGCCACTCTAGCCTCCAGAGATCGGACTCATTCTCTGAGAGACAGGAGCTCTTTGCATCGGATGCACATATACAACTTCTCACAGGCGGGTAAAAAAGGCCATTCCGGCCAAAGACATGCTGTGGAGTACCATTCCTTGGGACAAGGCCCAGGACCAGATCTCAACAACCTCCTGGCACAGGAGGAACACTCATGCCCTCCTGCTTGTTGATATACCACATTGTGACCTGGTTGTCAGTCTGGATCAGGACTATCCTGGAATGCCCAGAGAGTTGTTCAGATCACTCAGAGCTCCAGGAAGTTGATCTGGCATTGTGCTTCCTGGGTAGATCATAAACCCTAAGTGCAGAGTCCCTCCAAATGGCCTTCCCACCCCAGGTGGGTGGCATCCGTGGTGAGTACTGCCTGCATGGGGAGACTGAACGACATCCCGCACTCTAGCTTGGAGAGAGACTCCGGACCCCAAGGTCTTCAGTGGCCAGATGCCACACAGAGTTCATTGGGACTTGCACATTTGCTTTTTGTTTTGTTTTAGAAACCACAGAGGCACCCAGTTTTCTTTTGAATCAGAAAATACCAGGAATAAAAGCCTCATCCCAATTGACCTGGGGGAACAGGCTTGACTGCCCTGGGTATTACTAAGGCAGAGATCTTATGCAAGAGGGTCTCCTGACATGCTGAGGGCCTCAAAAAGGGCTTGGCAGAGAATCTGGAGGGACAGCCAACAGATTCAGCTGGTATTCCTGCCACACTAGGGACAATCAAAATCTATCTCCAACCAGGAGGTCCCACAGCACAGGGATGAGTGGCTAGCTCCTGCTCCCTCCCCACCAGTGAGAAACCCTGTGGCGGGGTTTGGTTGGGCAGCTGGCTGTTTCTTGGGTGCTCGATACCGTCTGGACCGGCCCCAAAAGCTCACTCTCTGAGGGCAGGTAATATTTTCGCTGATGATAAAATGATTCACGGCCCTAGTTGTGTTGACCTCGTGGCCAAAGATCGCAGGTCAGAGGTACTGGTGGAAAGATGCTGGAGGGTCTCATGGTAGTCCTGCAATTGAGCCACCACATCCCTGACTTTATCGCCAAAGAGATTTTTTTTTTGTCAGTAAACAGCAAGTAGGTGAGCCTCTCCTGTACCTCCAGCTAGAGGTCCAATGCCCGGAGCCAAGCCATCCTGTGGGTGCCAATCCTGGCAGCCACAACTCTTGCTGATGTCTCAAAAACATATGTGGATTGTATATCCATGCTTTCCGTATTCCAGGCCTTGATGCATGACCACCAATAGAGTGTCCTGCTGGTGCAGACTGTTAGCCACCTCCTGAACCTGTTTCTAGAGGATACGGGAATACTGAGCCATATATAACTGATGGGTGGCTATTCGGGAAATCAACATGGTTCCCTGAAAAACCTTCCTATCCAGCACCCTATGTTCTCTCCCCGGGGGAGCCAAGGCATGGGTCCATGAGCACTTGGCCTTTTTCAGCGTGGGCTTGACTACACACAAATTTATTTATGTGCTTAACTTGGTGCACAGGTTGTGTATGTGCCTTGCTGCGCTTAATTTGGGCGCATTTCATTTTTGAGCGTTAGCCGTTCCAATGCATGTTTACCGCAGCAATGGCGCCAATAAGCAAGAAGACTAAGCGTCTTCCTTTTGTGTTGCCTGTCATATTAGGTTAGAAGCTAGGTCAGGCTGAGAAGCCCTATCAGCACGGCTCAGACTCATAGGGAGAGTTGTCTTCCTTGGATTTTACTAAGCTTGACTCTTCCCATTCTGATGATAGGTTGATCACGGCCTTGACTAGGGAGAGGCCAGATCTTGGTTCTCCCTTGATTGATTGATTTGGTTCCTCTGCTGGCAAGGACAGTTCTGTGGGACCAGCTCCAGTTCCTTCTGGGCTTGGTCTGGACCCAGCTGCTTTTTCTTAGGTGGAATTTTTTCAAGGCTTGCAAGCCTGTCTTCAGGTACAGTTTTCCGCTCCCCCCCCCCCCCCCCCCTTTTTCTGTCAGGTCAGACCCTCAGCCAGTGGCTCCTGCTTCTGGTCCTATGCTAAAGTGCCAAAGCTTGCCTAGTCTCCCTGTAGGAATTCCCAACAGGAACCCAGATGGCACTGATGAGGCAGATCCTGATTCTCCTGGAAGAAGGGAAATTCCTCGGACTGGAATCATATTGAACCATTTTATGGTTCTTTCATAGAGATGAACTGCTGACCCTGATTTCCTAGACTTTGAAACAGTTGGATGTTCTTGGTTCGGATGCCATGTCTGAGACAAAGAAGAATCCCATTTTGGTTTCATTGTGTAAAGCCTCTTGTTTTTAACCTGTGGTGGATGCCATTCAGGAATTGATTGATTTTGAATTGGATGCCCCAGAGGCAGATGTTAAAAGGGGTAGAACATTGGAAGGCCTGTACCCTCTGAATCCTGCTGTGAGAGAGCGTTTGCATCCACTTTGGGAAAAAAATGCACTGGTATGTGCTGTCTCTAAGCTGATGGCTATCCCCATGGAGCAGTGATTCTCAACCCTGTCCTGGAGACCCCCCCCAGCCAGTCGGGTTTTCATGATATCCACAATGAATATGCATGAGAGAAAATTTGCATACACTGACTCCATAACATGCAAATTTTCTCTCATGCATATTCATTGTGGATATCCTGAAAACCCGACTGGCTGGGGGGGGTCCCCAGGACAGGGTTGAGAACCACTGCCGTAGAGGGAGGAGCTGTCTTAAAGGATGTGCATGATAGGAAGATTGAGGCTATTCTTAAGCAAGCCTTTTGAAGCAGTGGCGATGACTTTACAGATCACTTCCTGTTGCGCTCTAGTGGCACAGTCTTTTCTGCTTCTCTCTCAGGTTGATTCTGGAGGGAATTCCAGAGTGGTTATGGAGCTTGCTGCTGCCTTTTTAGCAGAAGCAGGCTGTGATTTGGTCTGTACCTCAGCCAGCGGAGTGGCTTTGATAACTGCCAAGTGTCAACTCTGGATGCAAAATTGATCAGCTAATGCAGCCTCCAAAGCTAATCTTACAAAGATGCCTCTTGTTTGGGAGTGAGTTGGAGAAACTGTCCAGTAAGTGGGGCGAATTTCCAGTTCCTTGGTTGCTGGAGGATAAGAAGCAATTGCAGCCCTCCTTTGGCATGAGAAGTCATCTCTGAGGTTCCAAATGGTTTCGTCCCTACAGAGGGTCGACCTTTCAGGGGACTCAGCCTTTAGGTAGGTCTCTGTCCTTTCATCCCAGACAGTCCCAAGAGGGGTGTGGACTCGGGTTGCGGATCTTTCCGAGCTTCCCAACGAAGGTTTGCTGACCCACTTTCATGAACAAGAGATAGGGGGACGCCTCTCTTATCAGATGTGGGTCGAGATCACATCGGACCAGTGGGTCCTGGAGGTGGTGATAGGAAGATATGTGCTGGAATTTCACAGTATTCCTCAGGACATGTTCTTGGTGTCCCCTTGCCACTCCCTACAGGCAGTAGAGTTTGCTTCAAAGGCTCCTCAGGCTGAGGGCTGTGGTTCTGATGTCCATGTCTCAAAGTATGGGGTGATATTCCTTCTTATTTTGTTGTGCCTAAGGAGGAGGATTCCTTTTGCCCCATCCTAGATCTCAAGAGGGTCAACCATCATTTGAAGGTGACTTTTTTTTCACATGGAAACATTACACTTGGATAATGGCAGTGGAGCCAGGGGAATTTGACCTCCTTGGATCTGTCCAAGGCCTATCTTCATATTCCCATCCGTTTGGAACACAAACGTTTTCTATGTTTTGTGGTGTTGGGAAGCCATTATTTCAGATACTGCCCTTTGGTCTAACCACCGCCCCCAGAATGTTTTCCGAGGTTATGATGGTAGTGGCAGTGGCCTTGAAAGGGATCCTGGTGCAAACATGCTTGGATGACTGGCTGACTTGAGCCAAATCTCAGGAAGAGAGCTGCCTGACACACAAGGTGATCTTGTTGCAGGAACTTGGTTGGGTGGTGAACCTGGCCAAGAGCAGTCTTCAGCCATCCCAGTCAGAGTATCTACGGGTTCAGTTTGCTTCGACATGGGGCAGGACAAAGTTTTTTCCTGCCGGAAGTTCAAATTCAGAAATTAATGTCTCAGGTGTGTCAGTGAACACTATATGCCTGATGGTGTTGTCCTATCTACAGGGGCTCAGCTTGATGGTGGCAACCCTGGAAGTTGTGCCATGGGCGAGGGCACAGTTTTTACTGAGACTGGCCCCCTGGCAACAGGAGATGACGTCAATAGATGAGACTGCTGCTGCCGCCCACCCCACAACTGGCGACCTAAGAGAGGAGGCGGACAGAGGTCCCTATCCTATTGGCGGCTGAAAAAAAGGCCTAGGCCCTATGGGTGTGTCTGGGTGGGTGACTGCTTGTGTGTGGTTTTTTTTTGGAGGGGGGGTGAGAGCCGATGTGTGTATGGGTGGCTGGGTGAGGGGGTGTGTGTGTGTGTGTGTGAGAGAGGTTAAACGTTTTGTATCCTCCTCCAATTTACGACACTCTCAGGAGGACTGGAAATCGAAAGTTCCCAGGTATGGAGAGTGGGAGGTGGGTGGGGTGTGTGGGTTTTTTTGTTTTAAATCCTTGTTTTAACTATTGGATGTGATTATATCTGCTGTTGCTAAATATTTTATTAGTGTTTGGTAATATATTTTAAACATTTTTATACATGTTTTTAATTGTCAAATTTGCTGATAAATTCAGCCATTCTTTTTATTGGTGTGTTTAATGTTTTATATTTCTTGATTGTGTTTGCATTACTTAGGTTGGATTCTTGTAATTTCCAGTTCAGTTTGTCTGCACGTTTCAATTTATATTTTACGATCTCTTTATTCTGTATTTGGTGAGAGTCTGTTCTGCTTGTGTGATTGAGGCTTTAGGTATTCTGCTAGCATGTAGGGATTTACAGCAACCTGGCTTTAATCTGTTTTCCTAATAGGAGGTGTATTGGTGTTTAGGGCCTGATGTAATATTTGCCATATAAGGTTTATTTGTGCTTATATACCGTTGTCTCGGCGTAGCCTTCACAGCGGTTAACATAGCAATAAAATACAATAATAATAATAGAAGGTAAAATTTAACAAGAATAAAAATATCTTTTATTCTATATATGGCTTTTTCATAGGTTGAGTGCTGGCAATTGTGATATGGAAGGCTTACTATATTAGAATTGTAGTTTAGTTTATTCCTGGCTTTCTGTGGGCCAAGTCCACACCCAGTGTACTTTACCATAGGCCTAATACCTTATGGGATCCAGTAAACTGACTTGAGTACTATGAGAGGTAGTTTATTATTGAAAGTTTTTTTGGGGGTTTGTTTGTTTGGTTTTTGTTTTTTTTTTTGCAGTATACACCTGTATAACATGTTGTAAGCAATTATTTTTACTTTACAAGATTGAATGTCTATTCCATATGCACAATCTGCCTTTTTAGGTTGGAAGATAATACATTTTAAAATGGAAAAGAATGCATAAGTTTTAATTGTGGGGAGAGAAGGGGGAATGAAAGGCTGTAAGGTTTTTCTAGGGCACCTAATACCCTTGTATCAGCCCTAAGAGAGTGTCACACACAGAGACTCCCACCATTCACCAAACTCTCATACCTTCAAGGGGAAGATCCTGGAGAAGGGAGGGAGGCAGGCTATAGAGAATGGAGGAGTCATCTCTTTAGACCTAGGGGTGGGGCAGCCAAAGGCTGCCCTGCCCCATTAAACATTTCTCTTGCGCCCCCTAGTGCAGACGCCAAAGACTGAGAACAAAAAAATAATAGGCCCAAAAACTGAGTGGTTAGAGCAGTGGGCTGCAAACAAGGGAAGCCAGGGTTAAAATCTGTTTACCATTCCTTGTGACCTTGGGCAAGCCATTTCATCCTCCATTGCTTTCCACCTGCCCTGGCCCTTGGTGATTTTCACCTGCTTCGTGCCATGGGGGGGGGGGGGGTACCATTTTATCCTGCAACACCAATGCTCCACCCCCCAGAGGCCAACTGTCCAGACATTCACCAGTCACAACTGCAGATGCTCCTACAGAATCGAAAACAGTGCCAATTGCCCAGCACTCAACTGCATTCCCCCCCCCCAAGCTGCCACACACACTGCTCAGCTGTACTCTGAGAATTCCACCATGTCTCTTGCTGTGAAGTTCCTGGAAGCTCCTCTGCACAAACAAAACCACTCCACTCCTGTCCAGCCTGCAAGGAAAGAAAAGCACAAACACCCTGGCTCTCACCCTGAGCAAAGAGGGAGGAAGGAGGGAGGAGGGAGGAGGAAGACAAGCCAACATCGGACCACTCACTGGAAAACCCCAACCAACACGACCCTAACCATGCCAACTGGACTACCAACCGGGAACCTAAGACTCCTGACCAACAGAAGGGAGAGGCATCAGTGGCGTAGCCACGGGTGGGCTTGGGTGGGCAGTTGCCCACCCAACTGGCACCAGAACTGCAAGGCTGTCGCAGGATCCCATCCCCGTGACAGTGAACAAGAGAACCCATGGGGAAGCGCTGCTTCCCCATGCCCCCCCCCCCAGGCAGGAAGATCGGCGGGCCATATGGCCCGACACCGAAGATAGTAGGAGAAGCCAGCTGATCTTCCTGCTTTGGGGGGAGGAAGCGGAAGCTGTGCACGTACTTGAATGTGGATGTGTGGATGAGAATGGGAGCGTGTAGTGTGTGTGTGTGTGTGTGTATAAGGGTGAGAATGGGAGCCTGGGTTTATGTGTGTGGGTGAGAATGGGTGTCTGGATATGTGTGCATAAGAATATAAGCTTGGGGAGGGGTGAGAAAGTGAGAGCTTGTATGTGTGTCTGCAGAGAATGTGAGCGTGTGTGTGGTGGGGGGGGGGGGGCAGAGCATATGAGAGTGAGAGCTTGTGTGTGAGGGGGAATCTGTGAGAGAGCATGTATGTGTGTGGAAGGGAAGAAGACAGTAATAGAAGAAAGACACTGAAAAGGAATTAGGAAATGAGTGACAAGGGGAAAAAGAGTCTAGGACCAGCTGATTAGAAAAATACAAAGATCAGACAACAAAAGGTAAAAAAAAAATAAATTATTTTGAGATGTTAGCAATTTAAATATAAGCAATAGAACTGCTCTCTCAAAATTTATGGACAAGTAGGAGCCGTGTATAAAATTGTAATAATAAGAAGGCTAAAGTATCACAAATCACTGTGAATTATGTTTGTATCATTCAGTAGACCTCCTTCTTAGGCGTAGATGTGAATGCTATTCTGCATAACGTTTTACACCAGTAGTATAATCATGGGTCAGAAATGAATTTTATATGCTTTGTGAGGCCACGGATTTTATAAGATACGCGTGTATCTTATAAAATCCGGCGTACTTTTGTTCGCGCGCACTTTTTTTTTTTTTTTTTTTTTTAAATGTACCCATCAATTTGTCCCTGAGGCAGTGGAGGGTAAAGGGACTTGCCCAAGGTCACAAGGAGCAGCAGTGGGATTTGAACCCTGGTTTCCCTGATTCATAACCTGCTGCTATAAACCACTAAGTAGTTCAGACTCTTTTCATCTGAGAGAGTTTGATCATCAGAGAAGGAAGTCTGTCTTCCACGACATGAAAGGAAAGGCCTTTTCCTAGTGCCTTACACTTTGAGGAGCACTTGTTTGGAGAAGCAGAACAGAGACTGATCAGCTTGGTTTGTTTAAAGAGGTTGCCAGATTTGACTCTTTTTTTTTTTTTTTTTTTTTTTTTTTTTTTGACACCACCACTTGAGTATCCAATGTATTATTGGTACTGGAGTAAAAGGCTTGGCAGCAAGGTTCATTAAAGGGTGAATACACCCAGAGGTAGAGACTAGGACTTGGGCCTTGGAGCTTCTGCCCCTCCTCACCCCCCAATTCAGAGAATCCACTCCCTAGAGTTGTCATGAGATTGAGTACTTATCCGCAGGACTGAGTGGGACCTCTGTACAGTTTGGCCTAAAACCCCGCGGCAGGGGGCCATTTTTGAGACTTGCAAGCATACTGTCAGCTGTAGAGAAATTCCATGCATATTCATTAGGGATATCCTGACAACATGACCGGTTTGCGGTCCTCGAGAGCTGGGAGTGAATACTACTGGGCTAATATAGAAAAAGATGTGTGTGACTTTGTGTCTGTCTCTCCAACTCTGGACCTCCACGTCACAGGTCACCGTGGGGTAGGCTCCGGCGACCCTGACACAAACGCTGCTGCTCTTCAGTATGCGACCAATGTTTCTCCTCCTTGCCTGCCTGCACAGCTCAGGCAGCACTTTTCTTCCTGGGCCATGCAGGCAGGAAAGAGGAGGAGCACCTGGACATGACTTTTTTTTTTTCTCTCTTTTTTTTTTTTTTCTGCTGGTGACTAGATCCCACAAGCCTCCACTTCTTTTGCCGCCGGTGGTAACACAGGCCTCTCCCTGCTCCTGATGCTGCCCTGTGCAATTGCACAGTTTGCACACCCGGTGGTGCAGGGCCTGCCAGATGGATAAGCAGATCAGTGGGAGAGCATGTCAAAGGCAACCAACATCTAACAAGTCTATCACTACAGAACCTCCGTGATTCATTTATTGGAGGAGATAATTAGTTATCGAGACCATATCGGTAAGAGAAATTCTGGCATTTTGAGTAATATTGCTGTTAGGAATGTTAGTTCAAACACTGCACGGAGCGGCAGTAGCCACAGCGGCATTCAAACACTACACGGAGCGGCAGTAGCCACAGCGGCATTCAAACACTACACGGAGCGGCAGTAGCCACAGAGGCATTCACGGAGCGGGATGCCAGTGGCCAGTAGTTGGTGTTCCACCTTCACGGAGCGGAAGGATGGAGGGCTGTTATTTCCAAAAAAAAAAAAAAAAAAACCAAAACCAAAAAAAAACAAGGGTGGGTAAGAGTATGGGGCAAGGGGGTGGCCTGCTTGTTGCAGCGGTTGCTACCCCCAATTGAGCTGGATGTCACTTGGATGCAGATTCAAAGCTGCTCTCTAAATTGGGTGGAGGGGAATTAGGGCTGGAGGGTACTGGAAGCCAATAGTAACAGGTGGGAGAGAGAAAAAGGGAAAAAAAAAAATGGATAAAGTGCGTAGCTTGCTGGGCAGACTTGATGAGCCATTTGGTCTTCTTTTGCCGTCATTTCTATGTTTCTATGTTTCTTAGATGTGCTGTAGGATGGCTTCTGAGCCTGGCTGTTGATTACTTGAGGAGAAGTGATTTAATGGTCTGAGCAATAAGCTGGAAATCTATCTCCCTCCCCATGACACTCCTTGTGATCTTGGGCAAGTAACTTTATCCCCTGGTGCTTCAAGTGCCCATTTAAATTGTAAGGCCTTTCTTTTGGTAAGTGATTTAGCAGTGAATATGACCCATGCTCAAGATGGGTTACAGAATTATTTGGAAGGAAGGCTAAAAATCTGAAAAAACAAAAAGTTGCCACATTTTGTTTGACATGATATACTAGTGGATACACATGCCAAATCTGTTTCCTCTATTGTGAACTTGAATATTCTACTTAGAACAAGTATGTAGGATAAGTGGATTATAAATGGGATAAGAGAGACGAAACAAACATTTGACAGCTACTTTTTTTTTTTTTTTGTCTATTTAAAGCTCACAATCCTGCAGGAGCTATTCTGGTGATAAGCCTTGAAGGGTGAGATACTGAAGTGCTGGGTAGACTGGGCAATCTACCTCCTTGCTTAAAAAATCACTCTGGTTACCATAGTTTTATTGAATTGTAAAGAACAGATGGACCATGAAATCATGGAAATAACGAGGCCTCTCGAACTGTGAGGTTCACTGCTCACTGGACCCAATGAATTGCTAATCCATTCTTTTTCTATGTTGATATGAAGCAGATGAGTGGTACATGCAGCGAAACAATTCAGTGGGCTTCGCTTAAAGATTTTTGTGTTATGCAGTTCAAGTACCTGTATAATCCCGTCCATCTCTTCAAACATAAATGACTGGGCAGAGTGGATGGAACAGCTGCCCTGTTATTCCTGTCTATACTGTAAGGATATATCTCAGTTGTAAGCCATAGACCGTATCTGCTTTCAAGATGTGTGTGTTTTTGTTTTTTTTATCCAATGTTAAATGAAAGCTAGTCAAATGTATTACGTTTAGCCTAATAAAAGGGTACTGCCTTGTATTTTTGTTAAACCTCTATTTCTGAGCATTGAAGAAGACTAATGGGGTAGCATGCTACTTTATCAAGCTTTATTACCTAGAAAGATTTTGTAACTTAAATAACTACCCATACTAGTACAGGGTAGCTATTGCCCAAGCATCTGGCCTTGGAGGCACCCTGCCAGACACACCTGGCTATTTTTGGTTTTACTCCTTTTGCATGATTGTTCAGATTTAGTTTGTGATTGAGCTGAAATGTATACTTTTGGCCTATTTCTGATATTAAGAGTACCAATATACATTTTGAATAAAATCTGCTTAAAGGCTTGGTTTTGGTTTTTTTTAATTTTCAACTATTACATGGTGGACTCTAATTTTCAGTAATAAGCTAATTATGAAAGAGGTATTTTGAGTTTAAGACCTGGAATTTTAATAAAATTTAATAGGCAAAAAATGCAAACTTTCTCTGAAAGGTTCTACCTAACTGTAGACATTTCAAAAGGCAGATGTTGTTTTTCGGCTTTCACACAGCTGAAGCACTGCCAAACAATTTCTGAAGGCTTGTGTGTTGCATTTGATTTTTTTTTTTCTCACGAAAATCCAGACTGATAAGCAAACATTTTACTAAAATCTGACATGAAAAATGTATCATACTTCGTATTGGTAGGTGCTTTTTGACATCAGTTTCTTGCCCTATACACTTGAAATTGTAACATGCTAATATTGCCACCTAGTGACAACAAGCAAAAAAATGTTTCGGGTTTTTTTTTTCCCTCTTTCTCTTTCTGAACATGCTTGAGGGGTTCTTTATATTATGGAGGGGGAAATTGTTGCTGGGTATATTTTCCAAGATGGCTGCTTAGACCCCCAGGAGGAAGATGCAGCACCAGCCTTATGCATGACTTCTTTGCAGGAGTTCTTTCCAGCCTCTGGTGAATGAGTAACTTCTGTATTTGGGTTTCAGAAAAGTTGGTTAGTCCCGATTTTCATGGAAGAAAAGTCTGGCCCCTTCACCCTGTAATCTCCATCCATTCTGGGGTTCTGTTTGTTACATTCTGCCATGAAAGCAGGGACTATATCAGCGGTTGTGACCCCCTGAAGCATTTGTGAGTCTGTAATTTTTGAAAATGGTCTAGCCTTCTGAAATGTGCCAACATGATTGGTAACATTGACTACTTGAGCAAATTTTTTTTTTTAATTTTATTTTTTGCAAGCAATTTTATCTGCTGTACCTGTGGAAGGAACATGTAAATACCTTTAATGTAAAGCAAGTTGCTTTTGGAACCACTCTACCTGGTGTGGTTTTGAACTCAAGTGTGTGTGTGTGACTTTTTGATAAAATGAAGAAAACAGGAAAAAGCACGAGTATTGGCAAGCTAAATATAGACAATTAAAAAAAAAACAAAAAACCAACTAGCTATACAGCTTTTTCCTGTCTTATTCTTTTGGTTAGAATAGCCTTTCGCCTCACTTTTTAACCATGTCAGCAGCCATTTGGCCTTCTTTCCACCTTTTCTAATGCATGAAATACACCTAGTCTGGGCTTCCAAGATGATATTTGTAAACATTGTCCACATCTGAAACAAAAAAAAAGCTTTTTCCTTTGTAGTTGTACCTTTTCAGGTGTTTTTTTTTTTGTTGTTGTTGTTTTTTTTACTGTCCTTCATTTCATCAGTCTCCCTATTGAAAGTTAAATGCCAGAGCAGTAGATTTACTTAATGTCCTCCTTCCAGTCATCATGTCAAATTTGATCGCATTATGATCACTGTTGCTGAGTGGCTCCACTACAGTGTGTGTGTAAATCAGTAATAGTCCATCCAATTTGGCCTTTTTCTGCTATCTTCCCAGCAAGTTTCTTATGGTAAAAACTGCCACTGCGTGCCAGTTAGCCCCAATCCTTATCTTAAGGGTAGTAATATTTACAACCAAGCAGCCTTCAAACCTATAATAAACATACTGCTAGCAACGTTTTTGAGGTGATCATCTTTCCTTCTTCATGATAAACGATGCTGCTTAAATGTGCTTTGCTTTTGAACTTGGCCATAGAAGCAGTCCTGTACTTTTTCCCTAATGTCTGTCTGTGTATCATCTGGACCATAAAAAGTCAGAGCCCAGCGTTCAGTGTCATCTAAATCCAATTCCACTTTTTGCCCTCTCAGTCAAAGTGGAGAACAATGTTTAAAGTTGTGTCAAAAGCATCAAGGCTAATTGGTTAAGGGAAGTAACTGCTACTCCTTTCAGGTTATCACCATGCACTTCTTTTTTTTTTTTTTTTTGTTCATGTCCAGCCTTTAGGGATCCACATTTTGTTTTATCCCAGGCCCTTTTTAATTTTACAGATTTTTTTGTGTCTCTTCCCCCCCCCCCCCCCCCCCCCCCCCCCCCCCCCCCCCCCAATCTCTTCTGGACGGGCATTCCAGGCATCCACTCCACATAGAACCAACATTAGGAACTATTTCTGAGTTGTCCATCCAGGCCTGAGAGGGAGCTGGTTGGATTGTTAGATGATTGAGGGGTTAAAAGGACACTTAAGGAAAGAATGCATTTTTCTTCCCTCAGTGTTTACTGAAGAAGACATTGGGGAAATAACTCATGCCAAAAACTGTATTTAATGATTGGTTCAGAAGACCTGAAAGAAATCAGTGAACCTGGATCATGATATAGTGCAGATTGGCAAACTAAAGAATAGCAAATGACCTGGTCCAGATGGCTTACACCCCCAGAGTTCTGAAAACTCCAAAAATGAAACTGCAGATCTATTACTAGTAATTTGTAACTTATTAAAATCATCTATTGTACATGGAGTTTGAAGGGTGGCCAATCTGATGCCAGTGTTTCTCTCCCCCCCCCCACCTTTCAAAAAGGCTTCAGGAAACAAACATACCAGTGAGTGACTTGAAAGCTGGGAAAAATCATAAAAACTATTTTAAGGAATAAAATCACAGCAAGGCATTGGTTTACTGAGACAGTCAGCATGGATTTACACAAAGGAAGTCTTGCCTCACAAACAGGCCGATACAGTACAGTGCCGGCACCGGGAAAGTGCACAGAAAAGCAGTAAAAACTGCTTTTCTGTGCATCCTCCAATTTTATTATCATGGCAATATTAAGTTGGAGGTCCCAAAAGTTAAAAATTCAAAATAAAAAAAAAAAAAATTAAATAGGCTCGCAGGTTGAAAACCGGATGCTCAATTTTGCCAGTTTCCGAACCTGTGGCTGTCGGCGGATTTGAGAACAGACGCCGGCAAAATTGAGCATTGGCTGTTAAACTCGCTGACAGCCGCCGCGCCTGTCAAAAAAGAGGTGCTAGGAACGTGCTAGTGTCCCTAGCGCCTTTTTTTTTTTTTTTTTTTTTTTTTTTTTTTACCACTGGCATTAATTTGAATATTATTATTTTTATTTTTTTTGTAGTTAAACATGGATAATAGTGATCTGGTGGATATAGTGTGTGTTGAATTTTCAGACATCATTTGACAAAGTCCTCCATGAGATACTCCTAAGAAAAATAAAGTAGATGCACTATTACCCCTTACTTAAGGGGTAAAGGTAGCACATCGAAAACGCGCGTCCAAATGCGGGTTAACAATGCGCTCCACTATAGGACATTCATTTCTACCACCTTCCAACAGAATTCTTTCCAGTTGGAACAGAAGGACAATGAAGCAGAATAGCATGCAGGTATTCAGGTGTTATACAGTAACCAGTGTGGACATCGGATAGATTTTGCTGAGACTTAATTGTGGAAGTATTTAATGAAGCAGTTGCAGACGTACTACTTCGCCATAGAGTTCCTCAATAGATATGCAACTAGGAGCAGAGGATCTGTTTTTGGAAGTTTACTCCTTGTCCAAACCAGAGTTAAAAACATTGAAGTATGCACAAGAAATCATGGAAAAGTTCACAAGGACTTTGGACAGGAGGAGCTGCCATCCACAATAAACCTGGCTTCAGTTTTCTAACCTTCCAGAGACTTCCCTCTGGGGTGCTTAAGAGACTAAAACCATTCAGCTGGTTTTGCTCTCAAGGGGCATCCAAGAACTGCATTATATCTAGTAGATTGTAAGGAATATAATCCATCGTACTGCGGTTGGGAGCCGGTTCAGAACATATATGTAAATCTACTTAGATGCTTCTACAAAGTGCATCTGGATAAACAAGCTCTAAAGCCAGCAGAGGCCAGTGGTGGGGTATACCATCCAGGAGAGGTGCCATAGGACCCTTTTAAGTGCTGGGGAGGATATGAAGAATTTGTCACTTTATTGCATGTGGTGGTCCTGTACGATAAAGCAGCATTGTTGTCATCGTATAATTATAAAAGATATAACTAGTAAAGAACTACTCCTAGGCATAATTTCATTTTTGTTAGTCTCAGATTTTTAAAACGTAAGCTTCTAAAATTTCATCAAAACTCTATTTTAAATAGCAGTCAGATGCTCTATCTTTATTGGGAGTAGGTCATTCCCTCACCCCGCTTGGCCAACCTTCACAGATTAAATAATTTGGCACTTCAGATTGTGGTTGTTCAGCGCTATGGAATATTGGCTTTCTGTGCTAGTTAAAAAAAAAAAAATAAAAATATATAGACTACTGCAACATGGCCTGTTTATGGTGCTCATCTGTTAAGTCTGCATGTATATTGCGCGCGCACACACACACACACTATACCATGGGTTTTGAAAGCAGACTTGAATACACAAACTTTGAAAATCCTTGGTTAATTGGTAAGTCATGCAACACCCACTATCTTCCAATCCTTCCCAGAATTCATCTGCACAGTGCACATAAATATGCATGAAACTGAATTAGGTGTGTACCTCCTATGCTTATAGGCTTCCAGTTTTTTTTTATTTTTCAAAAGCATAAGAACATAAGAAATTGCCATGCTGGGTCAGACCAAGGGTCCATCAAGCCCAGCATCCTGTTTCCAACAGAGGCCAAAACCAGGCCACAAGAACCTGGCAATTACCCAAACACTAAGAAGATCCCATGCTACTGATGCAATCAATAGCAGTGGCTATTCCCTAAGTAAAATTGATTAATAGCCATTAATGGACTTCTCCTCCAAGAACTTATCCAAACCTTTTTTGAACCCAGCTACACTAACTGCACTAACCACATCCTCTGGCAACAAATTCCAGAGCTTTATTGTGCGTTGAGTGAGAATTTTCTCCGATTAGTCTTAAATGTGCGAATTGCTAACTTCATGGAATGCCCCCTAGTCCTTCTATTATTCGAAAGTGAAAAGAACAGAGTCACATCTACTCGTTCAAGACCTCTCATGATCTTAAAGACCTCTATCATATCCCCCCCTCAGCCGTCTCTTCTCCAAGCTGAACAGCCCTAATCTCTTCAGCCTTTCCTCATAGGGAAGCTGTTCCATCCCCTTTATCATTTTGGTTGCCCTTCTCTGTACCTTCTCCATCGCAACTATATCTTTTTTGAGATGCGGTGACCAGAATTGTACACAGTATTCAAGGTGTGGTCTCACCATGGAGCGATATAGAGGCATTATGACATTTTCCATTCTATTAACCATTCCCTTCCTAATAATTCCTAACATTCTATTTGCTTTTTTGACTGCTGCTGCACACTGAGCTGATGATTTTAAAGTATTATCCACTATGATGCCTAGATCTTTTTCCTGGGTGGTAGCTCCTAATATGGAACCTAACATCATGTAACTACAGCAACGGTTATTTTTCCCTATATGCAACACCTTGCACTTGTCCACATTAAATTTCATCTGCCATTTGGATGCCCAATCTTCAAGTCTTGCAAGGTCCTCCTGCAATGTATCACAGTCTGCTTGAGATTTAACTACTCTGAATAATTTTGTATCATCTGCAAATTTGATAACCTCACTCGTCGTATTCCTTTCCAGATCATTTATATATATATATATATATATATATATATATATATATATATATTGAAAAGCACCGGTCCAAGTACAGATCCCTGAGGCACTCCACTGTGTACCCTTTTCCACTGAGAAAATTGACCATTTAATCCTACACTCTGCACACAAACCAATGTTTAGGGTCACAAATCATCCCCCCCCACCCCATATTAAGCTTTGATTTAACATACTTACTGAACATGCCTAGAAGAAATTCTCTAATCTTGCTCTCCCATGGGTTTGGCTGGGGTGTGGAGGAGAATGGAATGTTCATTCCACCTTGTCTTTAGCCAGGGTTTATTAAAATCAGTGGGTCCCCAAGTGGTTCCTGATGAGGCCCCACAGTACCAATGCAGGATAGCTAGGACCTCCTGTGGTATGCCCATCAAGAAAGAACACTCATGCAGATTTAGTACTGTAATTCCTGGTCTTCCCCATGTGTGCTGTATGTATGTTTATAGTCCCGAGGGTGGCTGTCTCGGGGACTATTTAGTTATTGCCTGCCTTACCAGCAGGGCAGGGACTTTACTAGTTGTTACCTTTCTTACCTCACAAGAAGTTCCCAGTTTACTAACTGAGGCTTATGGCACTCAGAGGTTTCGCTGCGCAGGCTGGTTTGTTATAGAAAACACTCAGTCTTTATATTTCTCAATAATACTATTTATTATAGTAAGCAAAGGAAAGCCAGAAGAAGAATACAGGAAAGATACAGCGTTTCCTGGGAGTGACTTGTAGCGTCTTAACAGTGACTCATCAAAGCCTGCTCAGTTTTCAAGTTACACATTACATTCTTATATACAGATTTTGCTAACACTGTCTGTTTTTTGTTTTGGGATGACTTCCTTATTTGGACTAAACCTTTTACCTAAACTAATGATGTAAAAGTACCGTTATCTTTGTACGCTAGGCCTTGAGCTGGCTCCATACAAACTGCTTGCGTCTCTCATGCAAAGCCTGTTAAAAACAAATACACATTCCTTCTCTTGTGCAAAACTGTTCCACTAATTCCATTTAGTTATTTAATCCAGATTATCTTCAGTCAGTTGCATTACATAATTTACTTAAGAAACCAGAATCTCTAAAGCACTTTTACCTCAAGTCCCAGACCTCTGGCTAGGCCCCTTTCCAGAGAAGTCCCTTCTTAAGCATCTCTCAGCCTTAGTAGCCATGTTTCATTGGACCTGCACCCTTGAGACTGTAGGAGGTGACTGCTTTATGTTTGGAGTCCTGTAGACTTTTTCCATCAGCTTGTCCCTTCACTGTTAAGGTGCAGATGTGACAGGGGACACAGACTGAGTAGTGCTTAAGAGGGCTGCCTCATCGAGGAGGTGAGAAAGCAACAAGGAAGGCTATCTAACAAAGCCGTGGAGGCAACAAAGTGAGGATTAGAAGCCAAGATGTCAAAAATATAATCCTTTATTGGAGACTTGGAAGTCTCCAATAAAGGATTATATTTTTGACATCTTGGCTTCTAATCCTCACTTTGTTTCATCGAGGAGGTATCCTTCACTATGGCATGCCTGGGAGATGGTGACCATGTAAATCTGGCCCTGTTTGTCTTCCTTTTTAAACTTAATTCTAGGAAATACCTAAAATTACATTTGAAGGTACCACAACGTCTCCAGCTTCTTGGACTAATTGGCCTACAGAGCTCCTGTAACATTTAAAAGGAGCCCCAGTATTCTCATGCTGGCCCTGCTGATTGTATAGAAAGTCTTAAGTATTCACTGTATAGCCTCTCTCTTCTCGTGGGGAATTCAGCACAATGCAGAACATGTACAGGATTTTCAGTTTCTTCCACAGAATACTAGAGTATGAAAAGAGAAACAAAACACTGGGTTCCTCCTGTTTGTTTCTCCAGAAACAGCCTTGCAAAACTTGTTATCTTCTTGTACCATGTGGTTCAGGGCACTGCACAGCTTCTCTTTCTCTTTCAAAAATTCTTATATGCCACCTATACAATCATGCTGTAGATCTAAGCGGTTTACATACACAAAATGTCAAATACAAATAAGAAAACAAAAATACATTAATACAAAAAAAGATAAAGAACATAAGATGCATTGAAAGGATTATGGTAGGTAGTTGATGAAATAAATGGATTTGTAAGCAGCATATATATGTTGTGAGATTTCAGGTACTGCATGGCTCATGCTTTGAGAGCCTTGTGATACAGAAAGATGATAGTGTTTTTTCTGGGAGCAGTGCCTATACGCCAGAGGTCGGAAGGTGAACAGGTACAGGGATAGGAACCGGCCGCTGGAAAACCATGGACACTGGCTCAGACAGGTTTGGGGGCACACTTTTTTTTTTTTTTTGTTTGGGTGCTGTGGAGAAACTGGGGAAAGGATGCAGTTTTGGACTGGAGGGAAGTATAGTGGGAAGAGTGGCCTACTGTCTTATCAGGACTTCCATTTTTAAGGATTTTAATCTAATTTATGCAATCCATGGAGCCTAAGAGGAGTTGCAGCAGCAGTGATTTTTGAACAGCTGACTTTTTTTTTTTGTAGCAATGATCACAGGCACAGGAAGGAAATTGTTGCAGGAAATTGGCACAGGGTATAGCTCAGAGGTTCCCTTGGTCTATGGATCGAAAAATAAAATGATCAAACCATAAGCTCTAGTTATGGTGCACAATTACAGTACTGGGGGAATTCTGCTCCAAAAACTTAAACTGTACACTTTTGAATAAGAACTATTTTCTGTTTTAAGTGCAAATTACTATTCAGACACTGATTATATTGTATTATTTTGGTTCACGCTACAGATCTTCTGTAATTTTTTTTTTTTTTTTTAACAGAACTGCTTGAAAGCCTCCAAGGCTGAGAAGACATCTGGTTTCCATGACTAGAAAGTGAAAACCTGCATTAAATTAATAGTGAAAGGAAAGAAATTGCTGCTTTTTAATCTTTACATAGTAATTAAAGTGTGTTAAACTGGGTGTTCCCTCATGGTTAATCTGACAGCATAAACTAAGAAAGCTATCTGTATTGCTGCTAATGCTCTAGAAAGGTTACCTGTAGTTTAGAGGGAAAGCTAGCGATTCCTTTACTATAATCCTGCACAGGAAGGATTGTTTTGGCTGGCTAGCTGCTGGGGAACATTAGACCACATTAAACGAACAAGCTAGAATTTTGTAGAGATCTGAGACAGAAGTACATATAAGTAACTAAAGAAAACTGGTTCAAATTATCAGCTGTTACCCAAGTACCTGTAAAAACAGCTGGGGTGGATGGAATAGGTCGCAGATCCCTGCTTATTTCAGAGCTGTAGGAGACAGCTGCAGTTAGTCCAGGGTTGTTCTATCATTAGTCAAGGTGAGATGGCTGCTTCATCTTGCCGCAGACTGGATTATAGAGTTGCACGCTTGAATCCAAAGAGGCCCAGTGGGGAAGCAGCTAATACCATCCCACTGAAGGGGAGGCCCTGAGAGTCCTATGTGTGTGTTGCCCCCCCCTATCCTCAATCCATGACAATCTCAGGGTGACTAGAAATCAAAAGATCCATAATATGAAGAGTGGGGGAGGGGGGATTTTTGAATTAGCTTTAATAGTTGGGTGTTTGAAATAATATTTTATTTGTTTTCCAGAACTCTTTAAAAATGTTGACATGATCATCATTTTTTTATTTTATAATTTATAGCCCGTCCAATCAATTGTTCTTGGCAGGAAACTAATACACTCATAAAATCAACATAAAATATAGATCTAAAAAACACAATTGTTACAAATAATTTAATGGTCATCACAATACAACTATCCAACAATATAACAAAATGAAGAATTAAAATCAATACTCCATATTTTAAATTCAGTTTTGTAAACTAAAAGGTAATCAAATGCTCACACGTCAGGACTGCTTAAAATAAAAAGCTTTAACCTGTTTTCTGAAGGGCAGATAACACTGGGTGTTCTGGACCTCATCTGGCGGGCTTTTTCCATAATTGTGGACTAGCCACACACAAGGTTCTTTCTCTGGTCTCCAAACAGAGCTTGATGTATGATTGGAACCCAGATTTTTTTTTTTTTTGACCTGCCAATCTTTGATTAAGAATTGGTTTATAGAGCTTTAAAGCTGAATTTACACACATTGGAGTATCCCCATCTGTTTTGACCTGTCTTTTTTTTTTTTTTTTTTTCTCCCCCCCCCCCCCCCCCCCCCCCAAATTAGTATAGTTTAACTATTCTGAGTGATATAACTTTTTTTTTCTTATTTTGTTAGAGGAATGATGGTGGTGTCTTCCATTGTTACGCTGCATACAGAACCTGGCTTCTTGAAGGTTTGGGTTCAGTTTTTGTCTGCATATTTCTATTCTTTATGGTGTCTTTACATTAGCAGAATACCTCACCTCAGTCTCACCCTCATATACAGAGTAAAGTTTCTGTGTAGTGATCTATAGCAGCTGGCTTAGCTTATTTTCTTAATAGGTGTTATGACTGTCAGCCGCAGCCACCCATGGTCGACCCAATTCACGTCATGTGCTGCCCTGTTCTCCTCTCCAGGCGAACTCGTGGCTGTGGCTAGCTGCTTGTGATGCATGCAGTCTATCTCCTGGGACGCTGCCAACCTCCGGGTCTTCCTAGGCACACGCGCTACTGAGTCTACCTTTTAAGGATGCTATGGCGGGAACCTCAGGGGCGTCTCCTATTGATGACTGCACCAGCCAGGATTCATAAGCACCGTCCTGGGCCTGCACTAATCAACTTGGCAATGAGTTCCTTCGTTACTGGTGCTTGTGCCTGTCTGCCTGGATGTCTGTTCCTGCTTGGATCTCTACCTCGGTTCCTGGACTCTGGCTCGGGTACCCGCTCCTTGGGGGCCTATGTGTGCTTCACGGGAGACTTGTCTCCAGACCTGCTCGCTCCTCGTAGTGGTCCCTGCGCCTCTCCAGAGGTCCTGCCTGTTGGCCTCCTCGTTGCTTGGGGTCACCCTGGAACTACCTTACAGAGACTCTTGCTCCACACTTCCCTGCTCCTTGGGGCCGTGTCTATGTCTGCGCCTAAGACTCTACACCAGCAACTTGCCTTGCACTCCCCCACTCCTCGGGGCCATGCCTACATCTCTACGCCAGCAACCTGCCATGCACTTCCTGCTCTTTGGGGCAGTGCCTACGTCTCCATGTCAGCGACTTGCTCCACTCTTCCCCGTTCCTTGAGGTAGGGCCTGCGTTGCTACATCAGCAACTTGCTCCACGCCTCCCCGCTCCTTGGGACAGCGTCTACATCTCTACTTGAGTGACTGCTCCGGCTTCCCCACTTCTCGGGGCAGTCTCCGTCACTGCTGCTAGGACTGACTCTGCACTCCTTGGGGCAGCCCCTGTGTCATCATACCAGAGACTCTGTTATTATGCTGTACTACAGTTGTCCCCTACTACTGCTGACTACGCCTCCCGATGGTGAGGACCTGTGGGGCTCCTCCCCTCAGGCTGTAAAACATTCACCTCAGGCCACTAAACCCATGAATCCTAACAATAGGTTTATTTGTTTTAGGGACTGTTGTAATATTTGCAGCGTTGCCTTTTTTTTTCATAGCTAGGGTGGTGGTTTGCTGGCATTTAGTGTTGATATGGAAGACTTTTTACTATATTGTAACTTGACTCATGGCTTCCTAAGAGACAATATACCCATATTTCCTCATTATTGTAATAAAGAATTTAAAAATATTTATTCATTAAAAAAACATGCATTGCACACCCTAAATCACTATTCACCCTCTCATTCATTCATCTAAACAACATGTAATAAATACACACTAAAAACCTCTCCTTAACATAATATACCAAATATTGCATTTAAATTCTATTATTATTAATACAATGTAAACTGCAGTAGCACAAAAGATTCTCATCCAATTACATATTTTCAATATGTAATTGGATGGGAATGTTTACATTGTATTAATAATAGAATTTAAATGCAATATTTGGTATATAAGGAGAGGTTTTTAGTGTGTATTTATTACATGTTGTTTAGATGAATGAATGAGAGGGTGAATGGTGATTCAGGGTGTGCAATGCATTTTTTTTAATATTGTAATAAAGGATTTAAAAATATTTAATGAGGAAATATGGGTATATTGTGTATAATTCTATGATATAGGATACCTGTAGTGAACCCAGTGAAGAGAGATATATGTTCTTTCTAAGAGACAAGCCCACATCAAATGTACTCCACAATACACGTAATACCATATAGGTTCTAAGTATGTTGGTTTTTTATTTTATTTTTCTTTAGGGATTTTAGTTGGCACTACAGCAGTGCATGCATGTGATATTTTTACCTCAAAACTATGAATGTCATTTTATGTAAAACCAGTTAAATCCATAATTTTTATTGTGAGGGCTTGGAGGGGGGGCACGAGACTGTAAGATTTGCCCAGGGTGCCTAATACCCTTGCACCAACCTGGAAAGTCCGTCACCCACAAACCCCCACCGTTCCCCCATGTCTCCAGGGGGCAAATGCTGGAGAAACATGGAGTGCCAGGGTGGCCAGCTTCTTCTTAGAACTATCACTGACATCTGCCATTCCTCTGGCAATTCTGACTGCTGCTCTTCCCCCTTCTGCAGCATTTCAAATCGCCAAAACGACTAGATTTCAAGGGGTTCCTCACAATGATTTGACTTGTGCCGTGCCTTGGAGAGGGCGAGAAGGGGGAGAGCCAACGCATCCCTTGCCTCAGACAGCTGCCCCTGAGTAAATTGGTTCATGGTTAGACTTTACCTCCTGAGAAGTATGGGCTATAGTTAAAATCAGAAATCCCCCAGGTGACACTACTACTATTCACATTTTGCTTTGTGACTCTGGAATTTAAACAATTGTTCAATACTTTTAGTACTGTGAGTTTTTGGCTCCTTGATATTTACTGCAGCTACTTGGCAAACTTTGGAAATACCCCTTTAACAGTATACTAAACTTAGATTTCTATTCCATGGTCTACTATTTAAACTTGGTTAGTATTTTATTTTTCCAGTATTTAAATAGTGAAAAAGATTTCTGTTTTGCAGAGTCTTATGGCATGTCTTAAGAGAAATGCTAAAATCGACTTGGCAGTTTATAATAGCGACGTAGTCTCCATCTTGGTCTGGGCTCGCATACCATGCAAGGCCCCTTGATTTCCCAGGGTTCCAACATGGGGGGAGGGGAGAACTTCAGTGTGTTTGTTTGTTTTTTTTCAAAGCCCTTAGGTTTTTTATATCTGTGGCTTTTCTGCCTACTTTGCTGCTGTATATCTCAAACCATACTTCACAGAGGTGGGTGTTTGTCGAAAGTAGTCTATTAAAACACAACACAAACTGGTGGTAGGAAACAGTCCAGAACAGTAAACCGATCTTTAGAGTATGACAGCAGCCAAACCCCCTCCAAAAATTACACAAGCCAAATTTAATATTTCTTGCCCTTCTCTTCCCACAGGCAAGTTCTTATTGGCAGGTACCCCTTCCACCCTGGGCTCTCTCTTGTTCTCAAGGATTCTCTCTGTGGTGTTGGGCTGATTATGGCTGAATCAATTATTGTCTCTGGCAGGATTCTAAGAACTGGCTACAGAGGCATCCTGCCTTTCCCAGGCAGGATGCCTCTGTAGCAGCTCACAGTGCACTTGTTTTCAGCAATCAGGGGGTAAATCCTTGCCTCCTCAGGACCCCTCTGGATCTGATACTTTTGAGTCCATCTTCATCTCAGTCTTATACAAATCTCCTTCCTAGAATCATTTTCGGACTTCTCTGGACCTTCTCTCAGAACAGAGGCACTGTGGTGCTACTCTGGTGGAGGGGGAGAGCTCCAAAATTACAGCACAACTCCAGTTCTTAGAATCCTAGTCTCTAAGCCTGGGGTTTTACAGTCTAATACCCTTCCCAGAGGGGTGTGGTGCTCCACCATAGTTCAGACATCACATGAAGGCAAGGTCTAGTGAGACCTGTGTCGCACTGAGGGCACTCGGACCAGCTGAAACTTCCACATGCATATTTGTAAGGGGCAAGAATACTTGCTGTGAGGTAGAAAATGGGCTTCCCCCCTACATTGGGAAATGGTAACAGGTATTTATTTCCAACAAGTTCAGAAGGAAAACTGAAGAGATGTGAAAGGTTTCCCAAAAAGGTTTTATCTAGTTAGTAAAGCAATGTTAAAGTGACCATCAAAGGACATGATTGCATAAGCATGTTTAGTGCAAAGCTACATTTGTCAAAATAAGTATAAACTTGCTTTTTTCTCTCATTCTGTTTAAAGGGTTGAAAATTTAAACTGTATGGACTCACGGTGGGACATAACACATCTAAGCCTATAGTAGATCATTGTTTAAATCAGTTTAGTTTGTAAAGTATTAGTTCTATTGGCCATGTGTAATGACTCTTTACATTAAATATGTATGAGGGATGTACATTTGTTTAAAATTAATGGTATAGCAGAGGGCATATTTTTTTATTCTACAAGCCCAAAAACAATCATTCAAAGATATTGGAGAGATTTTTGCTCATATGTCTACATGGGTAGGGTGTCCTGTCTTATTGTATGTATCACTGGGGTTGCTGGATATTTTTGATTATATGTCAGATAATGACTTGTTTTGTAAGAAAAGCCATGCTGTATGATTTAAAAAAAAAAAAAAAAAAGTATCCTGCTGCAGTGGATAAGTAAGGACTTGCCCTCTTTGGAAATGTGGTGAATGCAAATACAAAATCTCCTCCTTATGGAAAAATTGACTGTATTGAAGAGTGCTAGCAAGTGGCGACAAACTTTTGAAAGTTTTTGGAACCCATTCTTAATCTCGCTTTCTCACAAACGCCATAGACTGATTGTTAATTCTTTTTAACTATATATAATGAACCCACCTTTAGTTTATTGGGGGTGGGTGGGAAGGGTTTGAGGGGTAATGTGAATGTGGTTGAAACTATCCTATATGTATTTGGAGGTATACGGAGTATGGTTATTCGTTGAGTTGCTGGTGTGTGATGTTGTACCCATGCTATACCCTCTTACTCAAACAGTTTCTTAGTGTCCAGTCAGATGAATCCAGAACAAGTGGGTTATGCACCTCTACCAGCTGATGGAGCAAACTGATGTCACTGCAGGGGTGTATATATACTGTGACATCAGCCTGCCAGTATTCTCAGTCTCCAGCAGATGGTGGACATGCATCTCCCTATGGGGATTGCTTTTTGAAATTCTAAATTCAGTAAAAGAGAGCCCCGCTCTCCTGTGGTGATACTTAAAGGTCCCTCCCCTCAAGAGGTGTGCCTAGGTCCGGTAGCTGGGTTTCCCGATGTGAACTTAGCTGCTAGTTCAGCTGAAAGGCAGAGGGTGCAGGAGGATGCCGCCCTCACCCCCACAGCCAGAGACCATTTCTGTACTCGGCTGGTAAGTGCTGACCTCAGGTAAGATTTAAAAAAAAAAAAAAAAAAAAAAAAAAATTACCTGAATCAGAGGGGTTTCAGTACTTCCTCTGGTCTCTATTCTCAGTGTGCTGTGCCAATATTCATTCCCATTCCCATTGGGGTTGGGGAACTGGGCAGCTTGGTTGGTTGGGCCCCCAGTGGGCTAGGCCGTGCACTTAGGATTTTTTCTTGCACGTGCATGATAGGCCACAGCGGCCTTTTTTGAGTGCTCTTGTGACGCCCTCTATAGGCCATCGGTATGTGCAGTGTGTCGTGTCTGCGCTTGTTTTTTGGGTGCGCTTTCTACGCACGCAAACATTTTTATGCACTTAACTTAATGCACAGGTGGTGTGTGTCCCTTGCCGTGCTTTCTTGTAGGTGTTTATATTTTGGGTGCATTTCATTTTGAGTGTGAGCCGTTCTGCCACATGTTTACCGCAACTATGGCACCAGTAAGCAAAAAGCCTAAGTAACTTTCTATTTGTGTTGCCTGTCATATTAAGGATATGCATGATAGAGGATTGAGGCTAATCTTAAGCAAGCCTTTGAGGCAGTGGCAATGACTTTTATAGATCGCTTCCTGTTGCACCCTAGTGGCACAATCTTATCTGCCTCTTTCTCTCTCAGGAGGTTGCTTCTGGAAAATATTTGAGTGGTTATGGAGCTTGCTGCTGCCTTTTTAGCATCTGTTACATCCAAACATACATGGATTTAGAAAAGGATATAGTACTGAATCCCTTGTCATATCATCATTTGACACAATACTCAGAGGATTCGACTGAAATACTGATTTCATACTAGTACTTTTGAATATTTCTGTAGCAGTCGATGTTCTAAACCATGAAATTCTACTATCAAACCTCAAATACATAGTCATTTCAGGGCTTGTTCATCAATGGTTCAAATTATTCCTTCCAAATTGACCGCAAAGAATTACCCTCTGTGATTCAAAATCAAATTGGTACTTTTTACTAATACTGGCATGCCACAAGGTTCAGCATTACCTGCCACTCTCTCTCTTCAATATTTACCTCCTCCCACTTTGTCACCTCCTTTCTGGTCTGGATCTGAACTTTAAAATCTGCACTGATGACATTCAGTTCATTATTGCTTTTTCAACTTCTTTGTCCAAAACCCTATCACTCCTTCATCTTTATCTAAAAACAATAAACACCTGGTTATTACATAATTGTTTAAAAATGAATACATCTAAAACAGAATTGATCTTTCTACCCACTGTTCCGGATTCATCTCGGCTGCACCCAGACAACTTTACATATGCAAACCATATTGCGCCAGAAATTTAGGTATACTAATTGATAGGGGTGTGCATTCGTATTGAACATAAATGTAAAACGCTACTTATTTTTTTTTTTAACTTAAAAAAGTGATAAGACATAAACGATCGGATTTCCAACTTATTCAACATAGCTATGTCGAATAAGTTGGAAATCGTGATTGTTGATCCAAAATAAAAATTTAAACCCCTCACCTTCCTTAATCCCCCCCCCCCCAAAGACTTACCACAACTCCCTGGTGATCCAGCGAGGAGTGAGGACGCCTTTCCGAGGAGCACGTGACGTCTGCGTCACGTCGGAGTGACGCGGCGTCACGTGATTCCCCGCGGGTTCGCACCGGAACGCTCGTTCGGCCCAAAAGGAACTTTTGGCCAGCTTGGGGGGGGTCAGGAGGCCCCCCCAAGCTGGCCAAAAGTTCCTTTTGGGCCGAACGAGCGTTCCGGCGCGAACCCGCGGGGAATCACGTGACGCCGCGTCACTCCGACGTGACGCCGACGTCACGTGCTCCTTGCAAAGTTGGTCATTTCATCCTTCACCTCAGGCAGCAGATTCCCATGAGCCGCCCTGAACAGTAAAATATCTAAAGACTTTCATCCAATGAGGAAGCCACAGCTTTAACTTTCTGCATAATGCTAGTTGCTTTCATCTTTGATACACAATGGATATCTTCCCAAGTTTTAACAGAATTGCATTTTTCTCTAACCCAGACTCAATTAACTTTGTGACCTTGCTCACACAAATCCCCAAAACCATTACAATCAAAGGTATTTTTCTTAATACTCATAGTATATTGATTTAACATAATTTATTACTATAAACTGCTCTATTGGATGGTAATGAGCAGACTCGATTTTACTTGGGTGGAAAAAAAAATTATTATTTTTTTTTTGATCTGCGTAAGTGTCCTCATTTCAACATATGAAAGTCTAGCCACTTCAGTACTTGCACCATTGGCATTCAGCATGACGCACTCATCATTTTTATCGTGAAGTTCTTTACTAAACCCCCCCCCCCCCAAATTTTTAAATACCTGGTGGTCCAGCGGGGGTCCCGGGAGCATTCTCCCGCGCTCGGGCTGTCAGCTGCCACTAATCAAAATGGTGCCGATGGCCCTTTGCTCTTACCATGTGACAGGGGCTAACGGTGCCATTGGTCGGCCCCTGTCACATGGTAGGTGCACTAGATGGCACCGGCTGTCCATTGCTCCTACCATGTGACAGGGACCGGCCAATGGCACGGATACCCTGTCACATGCTAAGGGCAAAGGGCCATCGGCACCATTTTGTTTACTGGCAGCCGACGGCCCAAGCGCGGAAGAATGCTCCCGGGACCCCTGCTGGACCACCAGGTATTTAAACATTTTGGGGGGGGGGTCCGGAGGGTGGGGGGATACTAACAAACTCATTTTAAATAGGCGGCACTATTTTTTGGTTATCGGCTTGGGCGTAGCCGATTTTTAAAAAAAAAAAACCCCGATCGGATTGCAAGAAAAAGATTTCACGATGTGAATCTGAATCTGAACCGATACCAGTTCCGATTCACATCTCTAATAGTTTCTCTACAGCTCAGCTATCCTGGGATAGTGGTTCCAGTACCTGAAGGACTTCAGCCCTGCTGGGCGTAGCAGCTCATTACTGCCACCTCTGGTGGTTCTACTACCTGTCTAATAAAAGAATTCTGTGTCTGTCACCATACTCAAGCCTAGCCAGTGGTCCCTCTCAGGATATCCTCCTGGGGGCGCAGTCATCTGCCGTCGGCCCAAGGATTCACCTATCTGTATTCTTCTACAGATGAGTGTCCTCCTTCAAGCACTCCGCTGGTAACAGATGGCTACTCCTTTTCTACCAGGAGTCTTCAGCAACAGATTCATACCAGCATGCTAATTTCTCCTTCTGGAGCTAGTACACAACAGATTGCTACTCCTAGCTCTAACACAGAGCTTTCCTACAAGATTGCTAACTCCTCCCCTTCATAGGAGTTTAACCATAACAGATTGCAATCTGTAAAGGATCTGCTAGGGAGTTGGCAAACTCCTATCTGATGTCTCTGCCTATCCGGAATCAGATCTACTACAGATTGCTAACTCCTCCTTCCATAGGAGCATATTCCTTACAGAATGCTAGCTCCTCCCCCCCCCCCCCCCCCCAGAGGAGCTTGCTCATAACAGATAGTCACCTGCTACAGCTTCCCTTAGTCTCTACATCAATCTGCCATCAGCTCCATTGACTATTGCCAGCTCTATGCTCGTGTTGCTGCTCTTCCACTTAATTCCTCTCTCCCCTTCTCTCCCTCCCCGCCCCAAAGTGGTAATCCTTTAGAAAAGGCATGATGTAGGGAAACTTGAGTTGCAGTGGGGATGAGAAAACAAGTTCAAAAAGGTTCCAGGTCAGTGACCCGGTACAAAATCACCACTGCACCCTCCCCAATTCAATTCACCAATTTTGACAGTTCAGAGGATCAGGCTGGTCATGTAGTTGATGTGTGGAGCCTAAAATGACTTGCTCAACACTTGTTGGCTTTTGCCCCAACCACTTAATTATCTGGTCCTCATTACATGTTGTAATACTAATAGCATATTGCAGAAACTTGCTGAGATTAAACCTGTCGGTGTCCCTCGAATTGCCTGTTCTCTATTTGTATAGAGAAGAAAACCTTTCCCTCCTTGTTGTCAGCTTATGTTCAAATTGCTGTATAGACTTAGACTACTATTATACAGGCTCAGATCAATCAGCAGAGTTGTTAGCATTTGAAAGCCTACCAGCTTATACCCTAGTTCTACAAAGAGAACAATATTTTTAACTTATTATCTTTAATAGATGTCCAGGAGACTTATGCCTATTTGGTACTAAAAAGCATGCATCTGAGCTACTTAAAACTTTACAAGCTTGTAAAAATATTGTGCTGATGCATATTTGACACAGTCTATTTGCTTCAAATAACCTTAAATACAAATTTTCAATTCTAACTTTTTTTTTTCCTTTTGCAAAGTAATCTAGGCAACTGTGTCTGGTGCCAAATTTGCATAGGGGCCAAAGTCCCCACTGCTGTTGTACCTCTATCTGGGCTTGTTGCTATAGCACAGATTCTCTCTTGCTGGGTTGACCCCCGCAGCAGTCAACTTGAGAGAAAATTCAGCACATGTCCTTCTCCTACAGTCGTCTCACACCGATTGGCTCTGATGCCCTGCCTGTTGCATGAGTTTCCATGGTAACAGGAAGCTTGAGTAGGTGATAGGGCACTGTAGGTCGAATTAGCTTGTAATGGCAGTGGGAGGCCCTGTGCTAAATTTTGTTTGTGTTGCTAAGTTACTTCTGTGAGGCTGCAGCTAAAGAAGACAGGTGGCTCTACAAGATGGTGGGGGGGGGGCACAGGATTGTTTGTTTAATTACACTTTTTGTGAAACTTCAAAGCAAATTACGTTCAGGTACTGCAGATATTTCCCGATCGATAGAGGGCTCACACTCTCTTTATTTGGAGCTGAAGGAAAAGAGAGCGACATGACTTGCCCAAGGTCACAAGAAATTTTAGTAGGATTTGCGCCCTGGCTTTCCTGGTTCTCAGCTTGCTGCTGTGCAAATCTACTAAGCTACACTTCCATTGATCTGCCTGGACCAAATCAAAACTACAAGCCCTGCATAAACGGGGTAAAAACCACTTGGCTCCATGCCAAAGCAATGAAGTAGCTGGCAACATATCTAGCTAGGTTTTTTTTTTTTCCTTGTCTTTTTTTGAGGGAGCAGGATTCTATGCTTCTCACCCTTCCTTATGCTCACACATAATGTAACCAAATATTAACTCTACTTGAAACTTGTAAAGCTAATTAGCCTAAGAGGTAAAATGACTGGAATTATATTGCTGTTCAGATGGTCCTTTTTCATACTAAAAGGCAAGTATCTTTTTTTTTTTTCCCCTCCAGCAGGTGTGTAAAGTTTAGTTTCTATTTTGTTTGAGCTTTCAGTTTCCTAAGTGAAACCTGGCTTGCAAAGCTGTGCAGTTTAACAGTTGCAGTGGATCCCAGAGCCACCTGGGTTTGCATCACAGCTAGGAATGGTGTTGCCTAGCAACCAGAGGGCTGGCAGTTGACCCAATCAGGAACAAGGACCTGGTTGCAGTGGCGAGGTCAGGAATGTGAGAAATTTATTATTCATCATGGCCAGAAGGGAAAATGGGAGGCAGGGCTTTAACTTTGACCGTTCTGTGGGTGAGGAGGAAATTCAGGGAACCAAGTTTGGGTTTTTTTTGTTTGTTTTTGTTTTTTGTTTAATTGATCTCTGAATAGGCTGATTAAAAATGATCAGCAGAGATATGATTGCCATAGCCACATGCATCTGGTTTTTTTGTTTTTTTTCTTTGCCAATAAAAGCCAACCTCTGTCTTTCTAAGTTTGCCCTTTTTGACCTTCAGTAAGTAAGCTGTCAATCCCTTTGCTTTCTCCTGTTTCATAAATATTTGGTAGCCTGTGCTTTAAAATGTTTTGAAAACTGATTAGCTGCAAGAACTTATAAAAGCAGCAAAATGGTCAGTTTTTAATAGTTTTATATGATCTGAGTATAGCAAAGACTGATATTACAGAGGTCCACATGTACAAATCTGGAGAGTCGAATTCTGGAGGAATTGTCTGGTCTTTGGACCAACATCTAAAATCTGTGGGTGTTCGCTCCTGCAGAAGTAGGTCCCAGAAGAAATGTTGCAGGAGCCACATGGGAAGGAAGAAAGAGAAGCAGAATCTGTCCCAGTAGCATAGCTTTGCTCCACCGAATTTGTGCTGCATGGTAGCCAAAGAAGTAGCACTGTAGCTAGGCTGCCACAGATTCCTATACCACCATGGCCCAAGAAAATGAGGACTAGAGGGGAGGGGGAGACTGAGGCCCTGATTGTATTTGTGAGAGCCTGTTTTTGAAGGTGGAAGACAAGGAAATAAGAGAAAATTAAACCAACCCCCCCCCCCCCCAGACTGGGACCAACTGATTAGAAAAATAAGATCAGAAACATAAGTAAAAAATATTTTGAGTTTATAGTGATTGGCATTTGCCAATCTTTGGGAATCTATGTTCTTGTACATAGATTCCCAGCTCTTTCTTCAGAATTCAACTGTTTACACTCTGGTTTCTCAGGCTTTCCATTTTAGTTTTGTCTACGTGTTTGTTCCTATATAGTCCTTTATTCTGTATTAGTGAGGGTGATTTGTGTTCAGCATGTGTGATTCAGGTGCAGTATTTGTCAGTGTGTAAGGATTTGTAGCTGTACAGCTTGTTCTGTTTCCCTTGTAGATGGTATATAATATGGGCAGCGAAGACCAATGGTCCCTCCCAGCTCCTAACAATAACAGTCACCAAAATAATACTCTGACAAAACAATTGGAAGGAAAAGAATGCTGCAGCTTTATTAAACAATCGCCAGAACCAACAAATCAACACATATACCCAACCCAAGGAATCAACCGATTCTCTCCCCAGCAAGCCAATCCCTTCACAGGCCACCAAACCTGTAATAACCAGCGGCATCCTGCCACTAACAGAGACCCCCACCACAGCCCAGCTAGGGGTCCCAACCATGTGGCAACTCAAACAACCAGAATCAAGAAAACCCACCACCTAGCAGATTCCTTGCTCTCAACCCTGCTCCCAAAGAATCATGGTTCTGGTTACTCAGCCAAAGAGAGGGGCCGGGTGGTCTAAACCACCCAGCCCCCCTCACCCCCCCCCAAGGCCTCCTGAATAGTTTAATGAATAAATCGTTACCTATGCCCAAGAGGTGAACCCCATCCCTGCAGTAAAGACCAGGACATGCGTCCCAAGACCAAATATAAATAACATGAACCCCACTGTGCACAAGTAGCCAGGAACCAATCTGCCTATTTAACTTGGCCCTGCTATGACCCCAAATCCTCAAATCTCTGCAGACAGGCCTTTGAATACTGTCTAACCAAACCAAAGTTGTGTCAGGCAGCCATGATAGAATGGCCAAATCCTTCCGGACTGTATGACAGGACCAATCTCCCAAATCACCACCAAGGTGAACCAGCAGAAGCTCCAGAGGTGCCCACTTGGATAACTAGGACTGCACGAGAGGGAGTAGCTGGCTCCATCTCATCTGGCGAAGCCCTAGCCACTTCACCTGCACTCCATGCTGAGCCAGACCAAGGTGAGGGCCATAAGGTCGCTTTTCTGCCCATTGATGAGCCCAAACAATATAAGAATGGCCGAGCAGCCACACTCTTCGCACAGGCAGTTGTGAATGTGGAAAACCAGAACATTAATGCAGACAGCAGACCACACCACCTACTGCTTGTCCAATCTCACATAAATGGCAAACGCCCCAGACTTCCAACGGCTGATGCAGCAAATCATGCCTCCTGGACAAGCCTGAATCAACTGCTGAAGTAGCCACACCAATGCAGAAAGAGTGAGTACCATAATAGCCACCACTCAAACCGAGAGCTGTCAACTTTCTGCAAAACCATGCTGAACTTGTATCTAGTGAGGGGGAGCAATCAGCGTGAACAAAAAAGGGGATACTGCCCGGAGGATGCACAGATAAGTACTCGTGCACACTGGCAAAAGGACAGGTCGCAAGTCCAGGAATGCTAGACAGGACCAACCAGGTACCACTCCCAGACTGATCTGTCTTGGAGCAGTGAATCTTGAAACGTAGCCTGTTACCCTCCAAAAACACGTTTTCTGCTCTCAAGCCATTATGATCACAACAGGACCCAGAACGATCGACCAGTTCACACACCCTAAATGCCCCAAAAAAGGCTAACACAAAGGCAGTACAGAATTGGCAGAATTTGAATGGGGAAAAAAAATATCTGGCATGCACTCCCACATTCGCAATAACATGGCATGGGTAATGGGAAGCCTCCCATTGATGGAATGGGGCAAGCTGTGCGACCATCCAGACGACAATAGTCTGACCCAAAACTATCAGAAGGATTACCCCAGCCATGGGCCTTTAAAAAAAAAAAAAAAAAAAGACAATCCTAATATGAGTGGCGGCAAGATTTTGACAATTCTGCTTTCTTAGAGGACATGATATAATCGGAGAGCAGCTAGTCATAAATTGGTCCCCAAGACCAACCATGAGCAGTTAGGAATCTCAAAACCTTGGAACACCCATTCAGATATGAAATCCATGTATTTTGCCGCCACAGATGACCTCAACAAATTCCAAGCTTCAGGACTCTAACCGCAAAGGAAATCTGGGAGGACAGCAGCTTCCGAGTCCACGTTTGGCACCAGCCTCCGACACTGCGCCCACTTAAAACAAGAGTCAGTTATTTTGTTGTTCACCCCAGAAACATGTTGCGCAGAAACCATTGCATTCGACCAGTAAACAGCGCAAGACAAATTCGTGTAGCAGATTGGCCACTAGAACACACTTGGTGGACAAATTGTTGATAACCTGGACTACTCCCAAGTTATCGCACCACAATACTACTCTTATTTAGAAATTGATCCCCCCCCCCCCCCCCCCAAATAACTAGAGCAACCACAATGGGAGAGAGCTCAAAAAACGTGATATTCCTTGTTGAACCTGCTAAAACTCAGGCTACGCAGCAGTAAACCATGCTCCCTGACAGTAGATACCAAAGCAGATACCACCCACGGCATCCAAAAGTAATTCCAGAACACAATTCGTGAGTGAATCAGACTGCCAAACAAACTCTGTAAAAACCACCCCAAAAAGCATGCCAAACCTTAAGATCCTCATGGATCCGCTGAGAAATCCGAATGCAGTAGTGACTCTTCTGAACGCCAGACACTGCTGCAGATAAATGCCATAAGATAACGTGGCAAGCAAAATTTAAACTACCAACTAGGGATTGCATCTGACAGAGCGCGATTTTGGCCCAAAGCACAGGGCTGCTGGAAGCACTAGGCGAACTAGCCCTGGGCCTAGGGCGCCGAGTATTCAGGGGTGCCGCGAGCAGTGGTATCCCGAGGGGAACCAATGCCCCCCGGGTGCAGGGAGGCTAATGCGGCCACCAGTGGACCTCGTCCCACTGGTGGCTGAGCAGCGACACGCATATAGCAGGCAGATCGGCAGGGCCGTGGTGGAGCTCACATCACCACGACCCAAAGAAAAAGATTGCATTTAAATGCGCCGATGCTCCTCCTCCTTCCTGCCTGCACAGACCTGGAAGTAAACGTTGCCGGAGCTGCGCGGGCAGGAAGGAGGAGGAGCAGCATCAGCGCGTGCAGAAGAGGAGCAGCGCATTACGGGCCACCGTGAATCCCAAGTCGAAGAGGCCCGGTAGCAGGGTCGCTGCAGAGCCCATCCTGCGGCGACCCCGCGAAGAGGAGGCCCAGAGGTGAGAGAGAGGCCGAGGGTCTGTAGTGTGTATGAGATGAGTTGAGAAATTGTGTGTGGGAGTGAGGACCTGAATGTTTGCAGAGACAGCACGTGAGAGCCTCTGTGTGTGTGAGACAGCATGTGGGAGTGAGAGAGCCTGGGTGTGTGTCAGACAGCATGTGCCAGTGAGAGACTGCATGAATGATTGTATGAGAGAGCGTGTGTGTGTGTGTGTGAGAGAGAAATGCATGTGAGAATGAGAACCTGACTGTGTTTGAGGGAAGAAGATGGAGAGAAAAGAAATAGAAAAAAAGGCAATATAAGAAAGGGAAGGTGAAAAAAAAAAAGCCTGACACAACAGATTAGAAAACTAAGATCAGACAGCAAAGGTAAAAAAAAATTACTTTTTAGTGATTGGCATATGTAATCTTTGGGAATGTGCAAGAATAGCACTTTCTCTATGCGGATCTCACAATGTACGAGATCAGCATGGAGGAAGTGGAAGCCCATGGGGCCTGTATAGAGGAGGCAGGAGAATGGGCTTCAGTGCCAGTAGCAGAAATCGGTGACTCCCCAATAGCCATGCGGCAGCAGTGACAGTGGCAGCAGAGGAATGAGAGAGGTTCAGAGGTTGCTGGCAAAAGAAAGAGAGGGGGGTGGGGTCTGCCTTTAGTGTGCACATGTGTTTGTATGGGACTCCACCCTGGGGGTGTATGTGTGTGAATGCATGGGTGCCTGCTTGGGGGATGGGGAGGGAGTGGTGTGAAAATGAATGGGAGCCTGCCTAGGTGTGTATGTGTTTGTGTATATGTGAGGGAGCCAGTGAGTGTGAGAGCATGTGTGTATGAGAAAATCCAAGGAAGTAAGAGTTTGTGTGGGAGTGTGTGTGGAGGGGGAGAGAGTGTCTTCGAGCCTGAGAATGTGTCAGTGTCTGTGAGAGCGAGCGAGAGGTTATGGTGGATATAAGAGCATGAATGTGAATGTATGTGTGAGAGAGGATAACTTCTAATCCTCGACAATATTAGGGTGACTGGAAATCAAGAGCTCCCACAGAAGGGGACAGCAGGGGCTTTTTAAAATCCTTATTAGTTTTAATTATTGGATGTTATTTGATATATGTGCTGTTTTGAAATATTTTATTGGTGCTTGGGAAATTGTAAAAAATGTATATGATTTTAATTAATAGCAATTCTATTTATCAGTTTTAAAATATTCTTTTATTATGGTTTTACTATTATAAATGATTTGTTTCTTGATTTTATTTGTTTTATGAAGAATGGTGGTTCTATTTTTCTATTGTTAATACACAAGAGTCTGGTTTCTTGAAGTTTCCATTTCAGTTTTTGTCTAATTTGTGCTCCTTTATTTTGTATTCTGTATTTGAGAGTCTCTCTGCTCTGTGTGTGTGACCGTGATGAGATTCTGCTAGCATAGGGATCTATAGCAATCGGGTTTGTTTTGTTTCCTCAGTAGGTGGTGTATTGGTAGTCTAGGACCCAATATAATATTTACCCTTGCTTTTTCACAGGTAGGGTTATTGTTGTTTGAGTCCTTGGTGTTATTACTGTTATGTTACGATGGGATTGCAATATAGATTTTGAGTGTCTTTTTTTTTTTTTTTTTGCAGGCTTTTGTTAATTCACAATGTGCCTGGTAGTGGAAGCTGTTTGTGCTGCTGTTATTGTGAGGTGACACCAGAATTTGAAAATATCTTTTACTATGATGAGCTGTAAGGGAAACATTCAAGCTCCATTGTTTGGGGGAATTTCGGTGGATGTACAGAGTTAGAGAACTGGAGGTGCAGGATTTATATTGACATTCTGTCCCTTCCTGTATATTCCAGACTTCACTCTCATAGCCATATAGAATTAGTTGAATGAGGCTATCAAATAATTTTATAGTAGTTTTACTAGAAGTGTGAAACTGGCCAGCTTTTAAAAATTACACAGAAGACCCTTTGGACTTTATTAACACTTTTTTTTTTTTTAACCAGTTTTAAAGCAGAATCCATGCTATAGAGGTCGGTGTGATAAAGAAATGTTGTTTTGGCTCTCCTCCCCCCCAAAAATATTCTTCTGTCTAGAGACGCCACTGATTTTCTGTGACCTTAAGCATTAATACAAGGATTAAGGGGGATGCTGGAGAGGCACACCAATGCATTAGCCCCCGGGCTCCGTAGACCCTTGGTACGCCACTGGGTGCGAACCATATGGGGCCGCAAGTGGCGGCAAAAAGGAGTGGAGATCTGGCGGGCCGTGAGCAGTGCCCAACCTGCTCGTGACCCAGAAAACCACACAGCCAGTGAGTGTGATCGAGAATGATGTAGGAGTCGAGGCCGAGACCGGGGGCGCAAGGGAGAAGGCTCGCCTAGGGCTCCTAATCCCCTTGCACCAGCCCTGCCAAAGCATATCACATGAGATCTCAACTGCTGCCATTATTAAGCAAGATACCATGGCCACTGAATCTAATTCGATGCCTAAGAACACCAAACAAGTGGTAGGTCCTTCAGTCTTATTTGCGGCAACAGGCATTCCAAAACAATTGGCAACTGCAAAAAAGGTATCCATAAGATGCGCACAGGCATCAGTCAGCAGGACCAATCAAAGAAAATCATCCAAATAATGCACAACGCCGTGAACACCTGCAGACTGCTCAGTAACCCAGTGCCCAAAGGAACTAAACAACTCAAAGTAAGCACTGGAATCAGAGCAGCCCATAGGCATGCATTTGTCGAAAAAAATATTGATTCCTGAACTGAATCTAACAGGAAAATTGTCAGGGTGGAATGGTAGAAGGCGGAAAGCAGATGTCCACTTTTGGCCATCAAAGCTTCCACATCACAGTGACGCACTAACTGAAAGGCCGAATCAAAGGAAGAATAATGCACAGAGCAAAATTCGCCAGGGATGAAATCATTTACTGATGACCCCCCTCGGGAAAAGACAAATTATGAATCAATTGATATTTTCCGTACTCCTTTTTTTGTAACCACCACCAGAGAAGAAATAATCATTTTAGGAAAAGGGGTTCCATAAAAGGTCCAGCAATCCTACCCAAGAAAATCTCCAACAACTTCTGACATACTACTGACTCTAGCCTACCAACCGAAACTGAATTGGAACTCATACCTTCAATTGCACAGACGTATGGGATCGCAAAACCATCACGTAAAGTCACTGAGGCCTGACACTAAGGATACATGTGTAGCCAGGGTGCCATTCCCGCAACTGAAATAAGGGTGGGAGCCCTACCCAATTCAAACTTACTTGGAAGCAGCGGAAGGACCAGGACATTTAATGGCAGGGTGACTGGAAGTGCAGATGAAACAAAGGTATCTAAATTTACAATCAGGAGGAAAAGGCATCCCGATCGGTTAAATAGCCAATAGATCTCAGAAGACCCGATTTGCCGTCTTACCTTGTCCAGCACCAGCCCCCTGAACATGAAAAGGTTGGTTCTGCTGCAAAGGGGCCCCAGCTGCAGAATGCCCTGGTTGACCCAAAGCAAAGGGCCAGCAGAGTATGCCTTATTAGTCATCTGCTTCAGCCAGAGTCGTCCTGGATACCCCAACAAATTAGTTTACCGTCCATCCTATCTCTAAAACACTCATATTAGCTGAGCCACACACAACCTTCATAATACTTATGAGCCCAATGATGGTGTCTGCATATGTTAACAAGGCACCATACTGTGGCTGGTCATAATGACCCACCACACTAGCCAGTCTGAGGAATGACCGAATCCAACTTAAGTATGGCCTTGGGGACCTTGACCTCAACGCCCGGGGGGGCGGGGGACGGGACAATCTGATTTGTTCCTTTGTGGGGTTTTTTTTGTTTGTTTGTGTTTGTTTTTTTTTTTTTTACTTCTTCACATACCCAGTCTACCCTCTAACAAACGAAAGATATCAATATGTTTACATTTCTTAATCTGTTTCTTATACATGCAAGAGACTTCCTCCCACAATTTGGTAAGAGCCACAAGTGCTGGAGCACCCTTTTCTTCCACTTGAGTAGACTGACTTACAGAATCACCCTGGTCCCCAGATGAGGGGGTGGAAGATGAACTAGACCCTCTACTACTACCACGCCGTTTATGGTTTTGCTTGCCACCACGTACTTGCCCTCAACCTTGTCATCCACTTGAATGGACTCCGTAGCACCACTACCTCCAATGACACGAGACACACTAGGATCTGCCATGCCCATCTCAGAAAGGGCAGAACCATGCCCTGACAAACACCGCCTACCACTAACCCAGAAAACAAAGGCACATTAGAGGGCAAAGACATGCTATGAACGGGAAGGGTTTTGGGAAGAAATCCAATAGTATCCATTGTCAAAGACACAAGATCATGTACTGCCAACTCATCAGGGGCATCTGTGCCATGCGAAACAGGAGGGCTCAGCAGGACATGAAGTAGTAGCAGGGCCCGAGCCAGCAGGATCAGCAACTGAAGACTTCAGACCTTGATCACCAGATGAAACACCAGTCCTGATGAGCACAGAGGCATGTTGGTTTCGCCAGCTCTCAAGGCTTGAAGGGCTGGGACGGTCTAAGGTATCTATGCTGGAAACACTCTGCACGCCAGGCTTAAAAAAAACAAAACCAGAGTACCCCGGGAACCCCACCAATCGAACCTGGTCAACCCCGGTGCATCCAACAGAACCAGAAAAGGGAACAGCAGAAACATCACCCCTCACCCTAGGAGCAAAAACCAATGGAAATAGGCATGGGCAGTGAACTCAAGGCCCCAGTAGAAACAGAAGCAGATGGGACAATTGGAGCTCCAAACCCTGCAGAATTGAGCAAGCTAGACACCAAAGATTCAGGGTTAGCAAAGGATTGAGGCCCTATCACTTAACAATCACTCGAAGACCTGAGGGAAGCCTGAGTACACGGGGGGTGGGGGCAGAGCTTGCAGAAATTGGCACATTAGAAAGTGTCTGTGAAGGCAAAGTTGAGGGCTGCCTTAGAAGGACCCTGACCCTGCCAACCAGATTAATATTGCAGCCTCAATTAGGTTATGAGGGTGGAGGAAAAAAATTCCACCTCACACAGAGGCATGGCCACTCGCATCAGGAGGAAAAGAAGGGTTCCCAGGCCCAACAAAAGCATTAAAATTGGCTTGAGTGCCGAAACTATCACGTGGCCCGGACTTGTACACGCTTGTTGACCATAGCCCATGGCCAAAGGCTTCCAAGCACATTTTGGAAGCTTGCTGACCGAACTACCTGAGACACAAGTAGAGGAATCATGGACTGCAGCAGGAGCTGGCACAGCAGCTCCTGGATGCACCCTACCACTAGCAGACATGCTAGGCCCAGGCCCAGAGGATTGAAGGCTCTGAAAAAAGGCAGGCCCAAGGCGGAACCGAACAAGAAGGCCATGCAGGGAAAAAGGGGGTGGCATGCAAGGTAACACTCCCCCATGCTGTTAGCTAATCAATCCCTTGGTGCACTAGGGCTGACCAACCGGGACCCGACGGGGTCCAGTGGGACATCCCCCAGTGCACCAATTTAAAACTAAACAAGGGTCTCTATACCATCTAACCCCTTACCCCCCCCCCCCCCCAGCCCGAACTATTGCGTCGCCTGACTGGAGGAGCCAGCCTGGTGCCCATATTATTATGGGCTTCCAAGACTGGGCTCCTCCAGCCCTTTCCATTAGGCTTTCGTAAGTCTATGAATACCGAATCATTATTAACATCATTATCAGACACTATCATTTTCAACCTAGAAAAGGGCCAACCTTGCCTCCTCGCTCTCCTTGATCTTTCATCAGCGTTTGATACCGTTAACCACTCATGCCTCCTGCAACGCCTAATAGACATTGGCATTACAGGAGTAGCTTTTAACTGGTTCAAATCGTTTTTGGAGAACAGAACATACAAGGTCAAGATAAATAACAAAGAGTCCCACACCATCGAATCCAAAAGGGGGGTACCACAAGGATCATCCCTCTCCCCGACTCTTTTCAATATTTATCTACTCCCACTTTGTCAACTTCTCACTAACCTTAAGCTAAGACATTACCTATACGCGGATGATATTCAAATCCTCATCCCTATAGAAGATTCCATATACAAAACCATATCATTCTGGAATAAATGTCTGTCAGCTATCAACAATCTACTCACCAGCCTCAACTTGGTTCTAAATAAAAACAAAACTGAAATCCTCATTACTCTGGAAAACTATACCCCTTCCTCACATTCTAACACTAATCAACATCCGGTCACCACAGGGCTCTCCACCACACAACAAGTTAGAGATCTGGGAGTCATCATAGACAACAGACTCAGTCTCAACAAATTCGTCAACAACACAACAAAAGAATGTTTCTTTAAACTTCAAACATTAAAGAAACTCAAACCTCTCCTCCTATACAGAGACTTCTGCATGGTTTTACAAGCCATCATACTCCCAAAGCTGGATTATTGTAACTCTCTCCTCCTAGGCCTTCCAGCATACACCATCAAACCACTTCAGATGGTCCTGAACGCCTCTGCAAGAATTCTATCAAATGCCAAAAAGAGAGATCATATCACCCCAATTCTCCACCATCTCCACTGGCTTCCAATTAAATACAGGATCCAGTTCAAGTCTTTAATGATGATACATAAGGCCTTACACAACATCGCACCTCTCAACCTAACATTCCAAATTCAATTACACACATCTGTGAAACCAACCAGAAGCGCCTATCAGAACAGACTAATCACACAACCTGCGAAATCCGTTCTGAGGAAACGTGCATTATCCACAGCGGGCCCTTCACTTTGGAACTCGCTCCCTCCAGACCTTCGTTTGGAACCATGCCACTCTACATTTAAAGGGAAACTTAAGACTTGGCTTTTCAAACAAGCTTTCCCCTAGAGCCAAGAACACGAAGAAAAGTCTTTTCAAGCCCACAACGAGTTATTCAGATCTATTTTTTTTCTTCCTTTGTTAATCAGAAATTTACACATGCTGACTTCAATGTAAAACTTATTACTTTGTTTTTGTTCAATGTAAAACTTCTTTTATTCTGTTCTATGTAAACCGCTATTTGTAGCGATAGTTACTGTTCTTTGTGAACCGGGGTGATATGTATATTATACAGGAACCTCCGGTATATAAATTAATTTAAATAAATTAAATAATAGTGTTCTATAGCCTGGTATAATATTTGGATTGCTGCTTTTTCATAGAGAAGGTTGCTGCAGTTTGAGTCTTGAGATATAGTGATGGTATGGCAAGGTTCTAGGTGTTTTGTGTGTGGGGTTTTTCTTTTTTTTGTTCACAAAATGTTTGCAGTGACGGGTGTTGCATGTCCAATGAACTTGGCCCATTTTTTATAATATCCCCTTTCCTATAGCACAAAAAAAAGATCTACACACACTCCCTTCCCAAAATACTTCTGTACTAAATTATCTATAATCCTCCAAATACTGTATATTTAGTGTTTTAGATCCAAACCATAACCATGAAGTCCCAGCCCTTATATTTTGGACATATCCATACATCGCTGGGATGCAATACATTCATCCCCACTACACACTAGTGCCATGGAGGATCTTATTAGAGATCATGAAAACCCATGCAAACTTCCCCATCTAGGACTTACTAGATATGATCAGCACCAGCAGCTTAAAAATACTATTTCTTAACCAGCCATGTGGTAGCTTTCTACTGTGGTACAGACAGTTCATGTTAAAACAACACACAGGACTGATTGGGCTTACCGAGATTGCAAGACGAGATCTAGAAAGGGAGGGTGACAGCTGCCATTTCAGTGGCAGCCACTACTAGGCAACCAGGAAACACTGAGTGTGCATCTCAGAGGTGGTGCTCCTCCATCCTGTCAAGACCAAGAAGATAAAAAAAAAAAGAAACAAAACACACACACAATGCATTCCTGGGAACTTAATTTCCAGTCATAGATTATGGCGGAAAACTCTCTCACACACACACTAACACTCGCATATTTACAAACAAACTCTTATATAAATGCATACTCCATTTCTATTGGTGAGTGTGTATGTGAGGGGGGAATGTGTCAGAGTGTGTGTGTGTGTTATCCGCCACAATCTGTGACTGGAAATTAAGTTCCCAGGAATGCATTGTGTGTGTGTTTTTGTTTCACTTTTTGTTTTAATCTTCCTGTACCCTTGGTGGTCTTGACAGGATGGAGGAGCACCACCTCTGAGATGCACACTCAGTGTTTCCTGGTTGCCTAGTAGTGGCTGTCACTGAAATGGCAGCTGTCACCCTCCCTTTCTAGATCTCGTCTTGCAATCTCGGTAAGCCCAATCAGTCCTGTGTGTTGTTTTAACATGAACTGTCTGTACCACAGTAGAAAGCTACCACATGGCTGGTTAAGGACTAGTGTGTGTGTGTATATATAATACAAGCCGTTAAGCCCGTCACAACGGGCTACATTACATTTTTGTTTTCGGTCCATTTTCGAAAACAGCACCCTCCTACACTTTTTCTCCCTCATTCCCCCTTCCCCTCAGTCACTCACCCCCTTCCCACCCCTCAGTCCTACTCACTCTCTGTCTCCCACTGGCTCCTTCCCCTCACTCTCACCTCCCTCCCCTTCCCTCAGTCACTCCCACCTCTCTCCCCTTCCCTCAGTCACTCCCCACCCTGTCTCAATCCCATCCCCTCTCCCTCAGCCCTCCTCCACTCCCTTTTTCTCTGCTCCACAACTTCTTACCCTTCCACTTACTCACATCCCTCTCCCCTCAGTCCCTCCCCCTCCCTCAGTCCCTCCCCCTCCCTCAATCCCTCCCACTCTCTCTCCTCCCTCCCTCGCTACTGGCCGCCGCTGCTCCTCGTCGTCGTACGCCGCCATCGCCGCCGCTGCCACCCGACGCTGCTGCTGCCACCCGACGCCGCCATGTTTGTTTGTTTGGTTTTTTTTACGCTGGCCAAGACCGACGTCCTTGCCCGCACATGCGCAGTAGAGCTGTGCTCTACTGCGCATTTGCGGGCCGTCGGTCATGGCCCATTTATAAGGTAGATATGTATATCTTTTTTTTTTTTGTGCTATAGGATAGGAGATGTTATAAAAAATAATGGGCCAATCCATTGGACATGCAAGACTTAAAATATTCCTGCTTAGGGATGTGAATCGTTTTCCATATCGTCTTAACGATAGAAATCGTGTGGCAGGGCAAGAAAATCGTCTTAGGCACGATTTTTTAGTTAAAAAATCGTAAAAAATCGTTTTTTTCCGATTAGTGCGCACTAACTCGAGTTAGTGCGCACTAACTGGGAGTTAGTGCGCACTAACTGAAAATGATACAATTTGACACTTTTCAGGTCAGTTAAGGTCAGTTTAGGAATGAATATGTATTCCTATTGGCTGCCCTCTTATTTATTCATGTTACCAAGTTTCCTACTGACAGTATATGGGGGATGGGAAATGGAAACAGTTGGTAGCTTGACAAAACAAGTAATGTGATCAGTCAATGTGACTAGAACTTGTGCCCTAACCCTGATACCAGGGGTATTGTGATCTTCCTGCACACAGTGCCCTATCCCTATTAATACCAGGAGTGTTGTGATCTTCCTGCACACAGTGCCCTATCCCTAATACCAGGGGTGTTGTGATCTTCCTGCACACAGTGCCCTATTCCTGATACTGGGGGTGTTGTGATCTTCCTGCACACAGTGCCCTATTCCTGATACCAGGGGTGTTGTGATCTTCTTGCACACATCCCGATATCAGGGATAGGGCACTGCATGCAGGAAGATCACAACACTCCTGGTATTAATAGGGATAGGGCACTGCATGCAGGAAGATCACAACGCTCCTGGTATTAATAGGGATAGGGCACTGCATGCAGGAAGATCACAACACCCCTGGTATCAGGGATAGGGCACTGTGTGCAGGAAGATCACAATACCCCGGAGGAGTGAGGGTCAGGCAGCTCCCCCCTGTCTGTGAAGCCAGCCTCTCACTAGTAATGCAGGGAGGGAGCTGTCTCAGACTTCACCATCCTCCCCCCCCCCCCCTTACCCACACACCATTCACTAGCTGGGACATGGGGGAAGTCAGGAGTGAGGGACAGGCAGCTCCCCCCTGTCTGTGAAGCCAGCCTCTCACTAGTAATGCAGGGAGGGAGCTGTCTCAGACTTCACCATCCTCCCCCCCCCCCCCCCTCACCCACACACCATTCACTAGCTGGGACATGGGGGAAGTCAGGAGTGAGGGTCAGGCAGCTCCCCCCTGTCTGTGAAGCCAGCCTCTCACTAGTAATGCAGGGAGGGAGCTGTCTCAGACTTCACCATCCTCCCCCCCCCCCACCCACACACCCATTCACTAGCTGGGACATGGGGGAAGTCAGGAGTGAGGGTCAGGCAGCTCCCCCCTGTCTGTGAAGCCAGCCTCTCACTAGTAATGCAGGGAGGGAGCTGTCTCAGACTTCACCATCCTCCCCCCCCCTCACCCACACACCATTCACTAGCTGGGACATGGGGGAAGTCAGGAGTGAGGGTCAGGCAGCTCCCCCCTGTCTGTGAAGCCAGCCTCTCACTAGTAATGCAGGGAGGGAGCTGTCTCAGACTTCACCATCCTCCCCCCCCCCTCACCCACACACCATTCACTAGCTGGGACATGGGGGAAGTCAGGAGTGAGGGGGTCAGGCAGCTCCCCCCTGTCTGTGAAGCCAGCCTCTCACTAGTAATGCAGGGAGGGAGCTGTCTCAGACTGGTATCAGGGTTAGGGCACTGTGTGCAGGAAGATCACAACACTCCTGGTATTAATAGGGATAGGGCACTGTAAGAGATGACTGTAGTAGATTGAATAAAGATCTGATGTTTCTGCTCTCCTCACACCAAACAAAAACAACACACAAGCAGAGAAGCCCTTCTTACAAAGCTGAGCTAGTGAGTTAAGTAGGAGGAAAAGTAAACATACTGGTGCCAGTGTGGCCACTTAAAAAATACACTTACCAACAATCAATTACATATATTTGAACTGTGTACAGTTCCAGCCAGGACCACCTTTCTAAAATGCACAGTGATTGGCAAATTCAACATGCACTAGCATTTCAGGTGCCTGCTAACAAAAATAATAAACAAACAAGTTCTAGTCACGTGAGTGCTGATCATTACATTACTTTTTTTGTCAAGCTTCCAACTGTTTCCATTTCACATCCCCCCAACCATATTGGTAACATCAATAGATAAGAGCACAGCCAGCCAATAGGAATACATACATACATATTCATTCCTAAGTGACCTTTACTGACCTGGGAAGTGTGAACACTTTGTTTCATTTTCTGTTGGTGTTCGTTAGTTTCCAGTTCCATTTCCCATCCCCCCAACCATCACCTCAGTGGTAACCTTGGTAATATCAATAGATAAGAGGGCAGCCAGCCAATAGGAACACATATTCATTCCTAACTGACCTTCAGTGACCTGGAAAGTGTTTATTTGTATCATTTTCAGTTAGTGCGCACTAAATCGAGTTAGTGCGCACTAACGGGGAGTTAGTGCGCACTAACTCGGAGTTAGTGCGCACTAACTCGGAGTTAGTGCGCACTAACTCGGAGTTAGTGCGCACTAACTCGGAGTTAGTGCGCACTAACTCGGAGTTAGTGCGCACTAACTCGAGTTAGTGCGCACTAACACGATTTAACGATTTTTAACGATAAATCGTTAGAATTTCTATTGTATCGTGTTCTATAACGATTTAAGACGATATAAACATTATCGGACGATAATTTTAATCGTTGAAAAACGATTCACATCCCTATTCCTGCTACCTTTTCTCCTAGGTGCAGCATCTCTCCCAAACACCAGAGTCCAGAGTACTCCTTGGGGTAGATCCACACCCTCACAATTCACAACTGGGGTGATTGAGTAAAAGAACACTGGGATAGATTTCCCCCCTTCCAAAGAATCTCAACAAGAGCTACTTATGACTATTCCAACCACATAACCACCTGCAATATATTGTATCTTCTCAACCTAGACATCTCCTCAATGGGGTGTCAGAAAAATCACTTGAAAGAGACTGGGACATTGTAGGGCGAATTATACTGTTGCTTTTTCTCAACATGCTAATTTCAAGGATTTGAAATAGTCTTTCTGGATTATCTTTTTAAACATAGGCTAAGGGAAGGATTTTACATTTGGGGATAATACTTTTTAGTATAGGGACCTCCTTTTGTATTGAGACCTATGAAACTGTAAAATTATGCAGAAAATATCTCGATTGTGATCATTTTCATTGTTAAAGAATTTAAGTCCATGATTTGAAATATAAATATATTTTGCAGTTATAGCAATCTCTTGATTAAGCACATTACAGGAAAAATATTCACAATACAATATACATCAAATGTTAACCTAAAACATAATACAAAAACAAATACCACACAACTATTGCTGCAATAATCAAAAGCTATTTAAATCACACTCACTCAGTCCCCTGACTAAATGATAGTCTGATCCCTTCGGTTGCTCCTTTAGGAGTGATCCCCTTAGATTTCAATCATTGGGGCATTTATGTATGTGGTGGATTTCCCAACTCTAAGACCTTTTCTGTCCCTGAAGGATGCCTGGAAAGGATGCTGAGGAGGATGTTTCTTGGCCTCTGTTTGTTTGAAAGTCAGATTCTATAGTATTCCCCCACTCCTCACAAATCTGTAACTGTTAATTTAGCATGTGAAAGGTGAGGTAACTAAAATGGCCACTAGATGGTAATCTTTTCTGGTAAAATTACTATATGTATTTGTCTGTGTAAAATATTTTGGGGAAAGTGGTTAATAGACTTTTTTTTTTTTTTTTAAGGGAGACTGGGAGAGAACTACTATAGACAGTATTTCCTTCAGGCTCATTTGAGAGGACCCTGCAGGGGCTTTACCCCTCAAAAGGAAAGGCCTGATGCAGAAAGGTGTTTCTTCTTAAGAGGAGACAACCAGGGTACACATCCTCAATCACACAGCTGAGGAAAGTTGGAGTTCCCAGAGTGGTGAGGAGAATTTGGGAATGAGGAATCATTTTGAAGGGTGAGAGCTGGGGAAAATAATTTGCAACAGTTTGGAGTGTAAATAGAGGAACTACAGTTTTTCCACTGAAAAAGGTGAGAATTACCATGTGTATGGTGAGTGAGTAGTGATGCATGAGTGGTACACTTTGTACTGAGACTAGAAAACTTTGCTCTGCTGTGAAACTGGATAATCAGTGGCTGAAGGCAGAGGATCTTGTATTTGCATTTTGAACTACTGGGATATAGAGGGGATGAGGTTTTCTAATAGTTCCCTAATTCAGGGAAGGTGTATAGACATATTGAAGAGTCGTCTTTGTAGTCTTCCTCACCCTCTGCACTAGAAGAGGCCTGTGAGGCCACCAGTGGAGCCCATCCCACTGGCGGCCAAAGAAAGAAGAGGAAGTCAATTCTCCTGCTTCTTCTCAATGCTGGTGCACTAACCAAAACCATGTGTAGCTAGCAGGTGCTTTATGCTGATCTCGAGATGCATGAGATCAGCATAGAGGAAATGCTAACCCCATAAGATTTGATTAGGGCAAGGGCTGGCACACAACGAGAAGCAGCAGAATAGCTCCCCATGGTATGTGTGAGTGAACGAATGAGAGTCTGACAAGGGGGGATGTGTGTGTGAATGGGAGTCAATGGGGTGTGTGTATGAGAATCTAATTGGGTGTACAAGTGTGCACGTAGGAACCTGACTGGAGGAGTGTGTCTGTGCGAGTGTCACACAAGGCTCTGAGGCATGCACACACACAAAGGTGAATTTTAAACGCAGACATGTGCCAAAAGCAGGAGATGCGAACCTACGTCAGGTTGATGCATGACGACCGCATTTTAAAAGGTGCCTACATACTCTATCTCAAAAAGGGGTGGGGAATTCTAGGGCAGGCGTGGGCGGAGCCCAGGTCTAGTGCCATGTATCTTTACTTCTGCTGGTGCTGATGTGTAAGTTAAAAAATAAATAAATAAATAATAGTTAGCCCAGAGGGATTTAAAGGGTCTGGGGTAACTGAGAGGAGGGCAGGCTATTAAACCAGGGTAACTTTCATACAGGCGCATGGGCACACATTGACACATGCTCCCAGGGATGTGCCCAGTTTATAACTTGTGCGCACATGTTAAAATAGTCTGGGCATGCCTACATGTGTGACCAATTTTAAATGGGTGCAGGTGTAGGCATGTAATTCACAATTCTACTGCATAAGTCTCCATATTGTACAAGTGGCACACGTCCTCACCATGACCAGTTTCATTAGTTCATCCACCAGTTTGTACAATTAAACACTAGGTCCTCCATCCTCCCTGGTTTAATAGCCTGCTCTTATCCTAATTATCCAAGACCCTTTAAACTCTTCTGTTTGAAATCCAATGAGATGTGCACATTTTTCCCATTGCGCACAAATCTCTGTAGCTTTTAAAATTCAGTGGGTGCGCTTAAAGCAGACTTGTGTGCACATCTCCAGATTTTGGCACGCTGGGCTTTTAAAATCTACCTTTTTAGTGTCTGTGAGGGAAAAAGCATCTGTGTATGTGAGAAGTGTGTGTAAGAGTATGGGCATGTATGTGAGAGAGGGAGTGTGTGTGGTGACATTTGAATGTCCCTACCTCCCTCAATTCATGGCAGTCTCAGGATGACTGGAAATCAAAAGATCTTAGGTATGGAAAGCAGGAGATTTGAATCCTTATTTATTTTAAGATATTTTTCTGTTTTGAAATGTTCATTTTTTACAAATGTTAATGAACATAAGAAATGCCATACTGGGTCAGACTAAAGGGTCCATCAAGCCCAGTATCCTGTTTCCAACAGTGGCCAATCCAATTCACAAGTACCCAAACATTAGATAGATCACAAGCTACTTTTGCTTATTAATTAGTCATAGCAGTTTATGGATTTATCCTCTTGGAACCTACCAAACCTCTTTTAAACCCAGTTTTATTCATCAGATGTTCTGAAATATTTAATTGGTGTTTGAGAAATATTAGCACAAAGTTTTATGCGTGTTTTTAAAATTATTGGATGTTGGCATTTTGACATTTTTATCAATATGGTTTTAATATTACAAATGTTTTATATCTATTTTATTGCTTGATGTTTTGTGAGGAATGATTTTGTTTTTCTATTGTTGCACCACATAATATAGTCAGGCTTGTGGTTTCCAATACAGTTTTTGTCGGCATATTTCTATTTATACTTAATGGTCTTTCTATTCTGAATTTGAGTGGTCTGTCTATTTTAGAGGTCCAGTTCATGTGTAATTTCAATTCTTGCTGTGAAAATGATGGCTTTTAAGGCATCATGGTCATCTCTTCCTTTATTTCTATTTTAAACAGAAGTTTGCTCTTTATTAATTTCACTTGCATGAAAAAAATGGTTTGAATGTTTTTGCAGAAATTATTTTTGTTCATTCACACACTTTGTTGCAACTGCTGTTAGTAGATTAGGTGATTAAAAGGGAACATTGGCCAAGTCCATCCCCTAACATAAAGACTGGGTTGCTGCGATTTATAAAATTAATAGCCTTAAGAGCAACATGGAGGCATCCCACATGATACTGCCACAAGAAGCTTGCTGGGCAGACTGGATGAACCATTTGGTCCTTTTCTGCTGTCATTTTGTTACTATGTATTTTGCATCAAAGAAAGTAGCGCTCACAGGGTAATATAACCAAACATTTTTGCCCCTGAGCAAAAATATTTGCACATAGCAACCCAGTCCTTAGAGGGAACATTGAGTTAGATGGGATCATAGAAGGGAATTTTTTGTTGATATTCCTATCCAGCACAGGAAGCCTGCACCCTCGCTGCCTCTGGACTTGGGTGCACTACACCATCTGCTTGACCCCCCCCCCCCCCCCCCCCCCCCCCCCGAGAGACTGGCACTCAGCTCATCTGTTTACTGGCAAACAAGCCTCGATGGTGGATTCGCACCAGCAGTGTCCCAGTTAGTTCCTGAAGAATTGAGAAGTTTGTGGTAAATACTTTTGAAACCATTGCCTCATCTCACTTTACCTTTCAATTCTTGAATACATCATCTTTGCACATTCTTTCTCTTCTTTCTGCTCTCAGTTCATCCTATAGTTTCTCTCATGTTATGGTCCTCTCTCTCTTTTATAAGCAGGATTAGAATAGTAACATCTGCAAGATCTCCCTTTTTAACATCATTTTAAATGGCTGGACCCACTTTTTTTTTCCCATCCCTCCTCCTTTGATGAAGTTCAGATCGGAGTCCAATAATAAGCCCAGAGTGAGTGGTAAAAAAGGCAGCAAAGGTTTGATGTTACTATTAAACCAGTCTGCAATCCGATGAGGCCATACGGGACTGAACCTCTCACAGACTAATTTTCTCACAGTCCCTCTTAGTCCCAGAGCCGTGTCCTTTGTAGGTCGGGGGAAGATGTACTTTCAAAGCCCGATCCTTCACACATACTTTTGAAAAAAGGCACGTGCCCCATATTTGCTTTGCAGAATACCTGTTCCCAGTGCTTACTCCTGCATGCACTGGCCCCGGGTGGTTTTCCAAGTATTTTATGCTCAGGAGTTCCTTTGAAAATTAAGTCCTACAAAAGTGATATGGTAGTTCTGAGTATGATTTTAAAGCGAGGCAAGTCTTTTGGTATGTGTATTTTAATTCTTAATATGTTAATGTATTTTTTTGGCCTAAATGTTTATTGTGAGTGTATATCTATAATCCATACTCAACAGAACCACTTTTGGAAGAGCCAGAATATAAGATTGTGAAATATAATAAATAATGTGACGGGTGACTTTACTATGTGTTCCCCGGGAGAGGTACACCTGTCCCAACACTGTAGAAGATGTAGGTGCCAGAATAAACCAAATAGGAGACTTTGAGTGTAGTGTCCAAAATCAAAATGTTTACTGATGGGTGATTAGGTGAATAAATGGCAAAATTCAAAACAATTCCTTTGGCTTCCACAGGTGGCAGTTTGAGTTCTGTGAGGTTTTTTTTTTCTCTGTCTGTGCAAGGGCCTTTTTATTAGGGTCCAGGGCAAGGGAAAACTCACCATCCAGGGCTTGAATTAATGAGGTTCCCAAGTGGGCGGGGGGGGGGGGGGTGTCTCCTTGTTGGGATGGAAAGCCCCCTTTCCAGCTGACCAAAAATCTATTACACAGAATCCCAATTCTCTCTTTCCAGGGGCAAAGACTCCAATTGGGGGTCCTTAGATGTAACTCATCTCATCAGTCCTTCTCAATCTTAGATATCTCATGATCCCAAGTTGGAAAGGGATCCTCTGGAACATGCAGCTATTACTGTTCCTCACCAGGGCAGCAAAACTCTTACTCCCAGCTCTTGTAACCCAAAGTCTCTCTGCCCCACAAACTGATATTAACAGCAGAGTTGTTCCTTGTTGTGAGGGGTCACCTCTAAAGGGCAGGTCTTTCCCCTATCCCTGGGCACCCCAAACACTGGGTTTCCCATGCCCTGTGCCCAGGAGGGGCTCATATCTCACAAGGCTCCTACAACAAAAATGTTATAACCCCAAAAACAATGCAGAGGGGAAATCCCAACCAGCCAGCGAGTGGACTGGAGCCAGGTTCTTGTGGCCTGGTTTGGCCACTGTTGGAAACAGGATGCTGGACTTGATGGACCCATGGTTTGACCCAGTATGGCATGTTCTTATCCCCCGGCAGAGTTTGCCTGTATCCTCTTTGTAACCTGCTGTCCATCTGGGGTAACTCTCCAAAAGTGAGGAATTAAATCTCAGTTGGGTCATGGGCTTGGGGGCAGCAGAACTGCAAGGGCAAACTGGGTGTAGGGGACACTCTCACATACACTTACAAAAAGCCACTGTCCACATTCAAGTTTGTGCTCCAAATGAAAAGATAGTTTAGAAGTACTGTTGGCAAATATAACTTGCAGCCTCCCAGCAAATTTACTAAGGCTTCACTCTGTCTTCCAGAAAGCCTCAGACAATGTACGTTAGTCTGTACACCACTCTTCAACCTCTACTAAGCCACACTGTTTACAATCTCTTTTTAAACCCAGTAAATCTGTGTTCTCACGTTAGATCTTGGATGGCTTCAAGCTATTTACTTCCCCTTGTTGCAGGAGGCTTTCAACCCTGTTTCCATGATCCAACCGGGCACAGGTTTCTATTTTCTGGTCCCTCCACAGTTCCTTTCCTTTCCAATACAATTTCTGGTTGCTTCACACAGGCTCCCAGAATCTGTAGGCATGTCTCTCCCTACTCTTTCCTCTTTTACCCATTAGGCAAACTAGGCGGTCACCGGGGGACGCAGACAGTGCACAGGAAATACTTCCCCGCCAGCTCTGGCCATGCTTCTACTGCCATGGCATCTCCCGGAGAGAGCACACCAGGGGCGTATTGTGCGTGGCGGCGGCACCGGAGACCGCAGGGAAGGTCGGGGGAGGGGAGGGTAACAACCAACTGAGGTGCAGCGGGTTTCTGCCCTGGGGGAGCAGTGCGATGGGGGTGGGCACAAGGCAGAAGGTTTGCCTGGGGTGCCTAATACCCTTGCACTGGCCCTGCTTTTACCTTTGAAACCCCTGGAGAAGAGGGTTCCAGCTGCTGCCTTATCTTTGCTTGGAGACTCTGGGGAAGCCCCCGCCCTTGCTCTTAGCAGGGTTATATTTCCTTCTCAAAATCCAATCCCTGGGAGCTGAACCAGTCTGTCAAGGAATTTGGGACCACCCCTTGACCAACGGGTAACCTTTTTACTAGCTAGAACCCTTCCGTGCTCTTTTATCCTAACACTTCCCATGGGAGAAATCGCATTAACCACTACACTCTCTGCACACTTTGCAATCCTGTCTGTGACACATGAGGACTATATCTGATTAGGCCTGAAAACTACAATGCAGAGAAAAACCCCTCCTCACAATCTAACTCTTAGTAAACCTAAAATGACTGGCCCCACAGCTCATTCTTCCAAGCTGGTTTTAACTCACTGGCGGCTGGTCATCCCAGCACCCTCCAAGGGGGAGGGGCTGAACCGAATGGTTCCTTCTCTTTCTCTAACTTACACTGCTCTGCTCTTAGGAACTGGAATTCGCTAAGGGCTTACTAGTAACATGACCGTAGGGTCCATTACTCAATAACAAAGGGGGAGCAAAAAGTTAATAGCAACTAAGCTCCATAAATATAAAGGAAAAAAGTGATATTGCTATACAAAAACAAAGATTCCCATTTAACCATTTTAAGGCTAGATTCATCAAACTATTGCATGTGATAGGAAGAGGGGTGTGTTTTATGGTAATAGCACACTTTGAGAACTTATTTATCTTAACACTTTGCATAGGTATTACCGCAGAGTGCGAAAACTTTTCACACTTTGCAGTAAGTGCCACAATTGTAATTCCTACCTACAACCACTGGGGAGGGGGAGAGAGACTGACTAGCTATAAGGCCCTCCTAGTAATTAGGTATTTATACCTCTATAGGAGGCCCACCTAGTTACTCGAGGTGAGGTTTAGGTATTGGGTTAGGGGCCACTTTGACATTCAGAGTGAGACGTACGAACAGAACAGTGCACTCTTGTAAAGATTCAATGTCCTTCGGAATGAGGAAACTCAACCAAAGATGAGATTTGTACAATGTTCTCTCAACCTAGCTTGATGGACTGGGTTACATTTCTTCTACCGTGTTTCATAGTGTGTGCTCTTATGCTTGTAAAGGTCTCCTTTACTGTTTTCAAATAGACATTTGTTTGCCGTTTCACTTTTTAAAGGTCTCCCCTACTGGTTTTTAAATTGACATTGGCTTCATATACAGTGTGTTTGACTACTTAATTTTTTAACATTTTGACATTAGTCTTTGTTAATGGTCTTTAGGTCTGTTTTTTGTCTGCCCCCACAGCGATTGTGTTTTCATACAAGTTTAGGCATTTTAGTTTAGCCCGCTTTAGATTTTTGTGTCTTGTAATATTTTAAACTGGTCATATGTGACTGTGTACTTATGTTTTTAATTTTGAAGATTTCACATTGTCTGCTCAAATCTGCCACTATATGCAAGCATTGGCAATTCTTTTATTCATTTTTAAACTCATATTTTAATATTTATTTTTTATCCAAGTCACATATTAGCTGTTTTTTAGTTTCAGAGCAAGGAATCCGTATGAACTACCTCTGGCTTTTTTCAAAAGCCTGCTTAAACAGGTAAATAGTCACTTCCCAATTTGTTGTTTTTTCTTAGTTTAGATCTTTACTCCTAAGCTATGTTTGGTCCCTAAGCTTCACATATGGAAATAAGTTAATTATTATTATGTAGTCACCAAGCACCAATTTTGGAGGTTTTAATAATGATCTAGCTTTGCCTAATCCCTTTACATTCATCTTGCTACTTCCATATACAGCCTGGAGTATTGATCAATCCATTCTTCTATCTTTATTTTTAATTATATTTTATATTTATTTTTATTTGGTTTTATTCAATATTAGATTTTAGAGGGATCGTGGGAGTTTTTATACAGTTACTGGGTTAGGTTTTAGTTTGACACTAAGTGATGGTCCTTTCTTAATTTTTTAAATTTTTAATTTGTTTCTATCTTTTTTTCTAAGAGGTTTTTTTTTAACACAATACTTGGATTTTAAGGGCATTTCATTCACATGAATTCCTGCATGTAGGCAAACACTGCTATCCTCATTCAACAGGTAGTTATAAACATTTTTTTACATTGATTCGTTGTCCTTACTCTATTTTTATTTTTTAATTTTGAATATTTTATTTTGATTAACACTTGTAGATTTTATATGGGTACCGATTGTAGACACTGTTTCATTTCTAAAAATGGGAGGATAATTGTGAACATAGGAATTAATGTTGAACAATGGGAGGTCATTTCTTAACACTAATTAAGAAATATATCACCCCCTGTTTTGTATTTTAATAGCTCAGTGATTATATATTAAGCTGGTTTTTAAATATATGATTACTAAGTTGACCACTTGATATTTAGTGTTTTTTAATCATAGGCAAAGTTTGAATCCATTCTATTCCACTTGTCTTACCACACCAGAAATATACCAGCCCTTGTATTGTATTTTCATTGATACACAGTTGTCTTTTATGTTTACTCTTTCAATCATAAGCAAAGTTTGAATCAATTCTGTACTATTTGTTTTACACCTGTCATTTTGATTGGTTAATATTCATGTTTTCCTTTATTGTTCAGTCTTATTAATGTTTTATATAATTTTTTAATTTTTCATTGTTATGTTATGCATGGCTTTATGTTTTTTGTTTTCTTTTGGTTTCATTTGTTTCTATTTAGCCCCTGAAGCAGCTCTAAATAGAGCGAAACTCAGCCTGAGTCGGGCTTTCTATGACTAATTATAATAATAAATTCCTTGGTGTCTACCGATCTACTTCGTTTGGTCACCACTGAAAATATTACGCCTCCTATTAGGAAAACGGAACAAGCCAGGCTGTTTTATAGAGCCCTACACAGAAACTACACACCAGCAGAATACCTCACCTCAGTAACATGTGCAGACCCTCACCTAACAAAGAATAAAGAGAGCATAAAGCATAACTAGAAGCATGCAGACCTAAACTGAATTGGAAACTGCAACAAGCCAGAGCCTTTGTATGCAGTGTAACAAAGAAAAAAAAAAGAGAACCATCACCAGTCCTCATAAACAAATTAAGAAATAAAATCAATAGTAGTAAAACCATACTAATAACAACAGATTATTTCAAAACAGCTGATGAATGAAATATCCAATAATTTAAAGCTCAAAAAATTTCCAGACACCAATAACATATTTCAAAACAGATTCAAAGACCAAATAATTTAAAATGATTTAAAAAAAATGCTTTGCTCTCCATATCTGGGAATGTATGATATCCAAGTGCCCTGAGATTGTTTTGAATTAACCAGGGGGTGGATATGCTTTCTTGCAACATTCTCCTCTGTCATACAAGCGTGCTCTCAATCACGCACATATACATGTGGCACTCCTATCTGGTCTGCCCACTAGATGCCTCTATCCCTGTCCATAGAAAACACTTAGGAGCCATCCATACCCTTCAGTCCCTCCCACCTGCAGGTTCTGATTGGATGACTCGGTGCTATTTAACCTGTGGCCATTTTACCACTCAGGGAGGTTCAGTTAGAGAGAGCAGCTGCAGAGTAACATGTATTTTTTCCACACTCTGCTAGGGCCTCCCTCCCTTGCCATAAGTTATTTTCTTTTAGAAGATACCTCACTGTGCACTCCCTGCCTGATTGTCCTTCTTACAATTTACAGTGAGACTTTTAAGCCTGATAGGCTTTGGGGCAAAGGGGCTCTCATCCAAGAACCAAAGACCTGTGCACCTACTCCACTCACTAGTGATGGATTCTGCTGCAAGAAATAGTGAAGGTAGAGAAGCTATCCAGATTAAGATTTTAAGTATTTTTGTAACTTAAGAGTAGTGGGGAGGGGTTTTTTTTGTTTTTTTTTTTTGGATCCCCCTTCCCCACTGGGTGTGCAGTGCTGTGAATAGCCTGGTCCCCATATTTTTCCATCTGAGAAATCACCTAAAGTAACAACAGTTAAGGAGCATGAACAACTGAATCCAAGGAAGAGTGAGAGAAGGAGATCCCATCTGGATTTCCCCCCAAGGAAGCAGGACAGGCTGGTTACCCACGGGAGAGAAGATTTCTAAAGGTAGGATTTTGGCAAAGCAAAGGGGACCCCTTCCCCCCCCCCCCCCTCCCCCGGGAGAATTAAGTGCATTTAACATCACCATGGGCTCTACCAAGAGGTCTGTAATGAGGACACCTACCTACACAGAAAAAACCCTGTAACTACAGTCAGTTGTACACTCATCAATTTTGGCCAATGGACTTAACTTTAATAATCGGAAACCTTTTATTTTAACACCCAGACCTGGTCCTACTTCTTAATCTCTCACCTCCATGGGAAGCACGTAAAGCACAGCACACACACTGATGACCTTTCATCGTCTAGGCCGTAAGCGAGAGCTTCCGCCCCCCCCCCCCCCCCAATAAAAAGAATCTCCCCAAGGAGTAAGAGTTAGTGTGGGAATGAATAGCTAGCCGGAGCAGCCCCAGAAGATATAAATAAGATTGTGTGTCCCTAGGCGTTAACTGTCCTAAAAAGGGGGTTACATACTAGAGATGTGGTTAGTTTATCACGAATTAGGCAATTTCAACGAAATTGCCTAATTCGTCGTGGGTCGGGGGCCCCGAACTTTGGGGAAAATCCGTTTTTTGGGTTTGTATGGGGAGAGGGGCACATTTAATTTTTTAAAATTAAAAACCACCCCAAGCATTACAACTAACTATAATACACCCCCCCATCCCGATCCCTCCCCAAGACTTACTAACATCCCTGGTGGTCCAGCGGGGTCCCACGAGCGATTTGTCCCTCCGTGCCCGGCGTGCCTGCTTCGCTCAGAATGGCGCTGATAGCCTCTGAATTACTATGTCACAGGGACTACCGGCACCATTGGTCAGCCCCTGTCACATGTGACCTGTCACATGGTAAGAGCTTGTCACCTGCTCTTACCATGTGACAGGGGCTGACCAATGGTGTCGGTCAAAGGAGGAACCTTACTATGGAATATCTGCCCATATTTTCATTTTTTTGATACCTGGGCACTGGGACTACAGCCCCCCCCCCCCCTCCCCAGCCTTAACCAGCTGTACTTGTATCTGGATACAGGGATCACCTGCCTGCTAAATGTTGTCCTGGTGGGAACTTTGTAATTCGGGGTTGAGATGAGCAGCAGCTGCTTAAGTTGCATGTTCTCAAACATCCACAAGGTCTTGTCATCCAAGGCAGCAAATTCCTGATGTTCTATATTGTCCCCCTTTTTGTTGCTGCCTGCCTCTTGTCCCGGGACAATGGTGTGGTGGAACACTATCCCATTTGCTCCATGAACACTGGTCACTGAAGTAGAGGTGAGAGCTACTTCTTCACCTGGGGAAGGGGCTGGCGGTCAGCTTGCAAAGTAGACTTCTGCTTTACTGTGACATTTTGCTGCTTTGAGTAGAGGATGGGGCCCTCTGACTAGTAACATCCTCCCCTAAAACTGACACAACAGGTGTTTTTGTAAATGTGTATCACTGCTTTTGAAGGCTGGTTCAATACCTTCCCTCTACAACCATCAAGTACCTCCACACCTCTGTTTTGTGGAATCTCTTCTATGGATCCTTGGATGCTACTGCTGGGGCTGGGTGGACCAGGAGATAAAAGGCCAGGGGCATGCCATGCTTTCAGTTACCTGCTGTTCCCTGGGCGTGTGATCTTGAGCCCAGCAACATTGCTTATTACCTGTGTATGCTCATAGAATATTATGGTAGTAACTAGTTCTCCAAACCCTTCTTTGTAACTATTAGACTTTCAATAGCCCCCTCTTTCTAGTTCTTCTCATGTTCATCTGAATCATTTTGGTTCTGCAAAGATTTACTGTAGACGCTGGTCGGAATGGAGCAGGGGGCACTGTATTGAATTGTCAGTGTTTTTTTATTTTTTTTTAACTCTCCTCCTAACATCTAGCTCTTGAGTCTGGTTTTTTTTTTTTTTTTTTTTTGTTTTTTCTGTTCCTGTAACAGTGGAGAAGGAAACAGGCAGTTTTTCATTTTAGCCAACTCTGCCTTTCCAGCTGGTTTTCCCCTTTAAATAAATAAAATAAAATTCTCTGAATCTTAGACGGGGGGACTTCAAGTCTTTGATTCTATGTCTCTAATCACCACTGCTACTTCTGCTGGCCCCAGGTATTTCTGGAGTAAGTCTTTTCTCCCATTGCCACGTTTATCTCTTGACACCAGTGAGGACATGCTGTTTATTAAAACAGATCACAATTTATTTATTTTATTTAGTGTGGGGGACACAGAAAACAGACCAGTCATTGCCTTTTGTTACAGAGCACAGGGAGTGAACTGATGCTTGCTGATTGACTGTGCATCCTAAGTTGTCAATACTGAAATTTGTCCTGCTGAGTTTACTTGGCCCTTGATCAGATTTTAAAGTTGTAACTGATAGTCATTCAGTTCTTTTTATTTGAGCTCGTATTAGAGATGTAAAGCATCTTTACATTTAGCACTGCATGTTTGTAATTTTCTTTGTGGTAACTTTTTTTTTTTTAAATGTATGTAAAACTGCTTAGTCCATTTTTACTCTTGCTTTATTTTGGGGTCTCATACACTATTGCTTTTATGATCGGTATCCCCAGTCTCCTGTGATACCACAGCAAAGGCCAGAAAATCAAGTCCTTGTTATAGAATCCCCTGTTCTCGGAAGAATTCTGGGGAACAATGAGTGCAAGTGGGATAAGAACATAAGAAATTGCCATGCTGGGTCAGACCAAGGGTACATTAAGCCTAGAATCCTGTTTCCAACAGAGGCCAAACCAGGCCACAAGAACCTGGCAATTACCCAAACACTAAGGAGATCCCATGCTACTGATGCAATTATTAGCAGTGGCTATTCCCTAAGTAAACTTGATTAATAGCAGTTAATGGACTTCTCCAAGAACTTATCCAAACATTTTTTGAAAGCAGCTACACTAACTGCACTAATCACATCCTCTGGCAACAAATTCCAGAGCTTAATTGTGCATTGAGTGAAAGAATTTTCTCCAATTTAGTCTTAAATGTGCTACTTGCTAACTTCATGGAATGCCCCCTAGTCCTTCTAATAAATGAAAGTGTAAATAACAGAGTCACATCTACTCGTTCAAGACCTTTCATGATCTTAAAGACCTCTATCATATCCCCCCTCAGCCGTCTCTTCTCCAAGCTGAACAGCCCTAACCTCTTCAGCCTTTCCTCATAGGGGAGCTGTTCCATTCCCTTTATCATTTTGGTTGCCCTTTTCTGTACCTCCTCCATCGCAACTATTTCTTTTTTTGAGATGTGGTGACCAGAACTGTGCACAGCATTCAAGTTGCAGTCTCACCATGAAGCGATACAGAGGCATTATGACACTTTAAGCATTTTTATACACCGACTGTCGTTGGGAACATCCCATCGGTTTACAGGAAAAACACAAATTAGCAACAGGCTTTTACAATAAACAATGATTTGAGAAATAAACTTAAAGCAATCAAGGTAAGAAAGGGGGGGAGGGGGGGAGTTCAACCAACAAGATAACCTGCAACACTATTTACAAGCAATTGAAGTAAATGGCCTGAAGAAGAAACTTATGTTCAGAGAAAAGAGCTGGCTATATTGGCAACAATTTATATATAAATCTGGAGCAAAGAAGAGTATGCTTTATGGGGAGGGGGGTGATTAGAGACTATACACTAAATAGCGGACGCGTGGTTACCCTGGGTGGGGGGGGGGGGGGGGGTAGAAATAGCACTCAGCAGGAGTAGGCCTGTTTAAATAGCCAGGTCTTGAGATGCTGCTTAAATTTCTTTGAGCATATTTCTAGGTGAAGACTGGCAGGCATATGGAGTTCCAAAGCAGTGGACCAGCAATGGAGAGGGTGCGGTTTTTGGTGGTCTTACGTTTTGTGTGTTTGGATGAGGGTGACATTTTCCGTCTTATTAACCATTCCCTTCCTAATAATTCCTAACATTGTTTTCTTTTTTGACTGCTGCAGCACACTGAGCCGACGATTTCAAAGTATTATCCACTATGGAAACAGGATGCTGGACTTCATGGACCCTTGGTCTGACCCAGCATGGCAATTTCTTATGTTCTTAGATCTTTTTCCTGGGTGGTAGCTCCTAATATGGAACCTAACATCGTGTAACTACAGCAAGGGTTATTTTTCCCTATATGCAACACCTTGCACTTGTCCACATTAAATTTCAGCTGCCATTTGGATGCCCAATCTTGCAAGGTCCTCCTGTAATGTATCACAATCCGCTTGTGATTTAACTACTCTGAATACTTTATCATCCACAAATTTGATAACCTCTCTCATCGTATTCCTTTCCAGATCATATATATATATATATATATATAATCTCCTTGAGGCACTCCACTGTTTACCCTTTTCCACTGAGATAAGCAGTGTCCTGTATATCTTGCCTCACAACCATGCATTGATCCACCCCCCCCCCCTCCACACTCATCCCTGTCACCAGTCAGTTGCCTTGACCTGCATCTTTGTCTGCTGTCCATGGCCACACTGCACTATGGTGCTGTTCAAACCCTGACACTTTGGCTGCAGGTGGTAGCAGAGCAGAACGTAGCCCATGGTGCTGCACCACTTCTATTCCCGAAACCTATCCCAGACTGGGGTAGGGGGGATCTTTTGGCAGGTGCTCTTATTGCAGAATCTGTTCTTGAGGTTGCAGGAAGATGTGGCTTGTAGTCTTGATCTGTGAATATTCTGTATTAGAATTTTTTTTTGTATGTATTTGAAATGCATAAACTTGTTTTTTCTTTTTTTTAAATCTTTTGTTGTAAGACAAAGACTGGTATAAGTTGTGGGGTTTCTTTTTGTTTTTTCTGCTGAGGAAAATATATAGAAAGTGGAAATAAGATCAGGGGCAATTTGCAGGCATAAATGAAGTTTACATTCAATAGACCTAAACAGCAACAAAATTTACTATGGCAGTGTTTTTTTTTGTTTTTTTTTCCAGTTCTGCAGTTCCTTTTTGCTCTTTTATACTTTCAGCTCAGACAGAACCAAGGCTGGGATATCTTGCCATGAGCCCTCATACACAACTATCCAGGGATATTTTCCTCTCTTCTATATTCTCCTGCCCCTAATATACCAAGGCTGTTCAGTGACAGTCTTGAGTTGGGGGGCCATGCTCCAGGGCTGCTCCTGGAACTCTGGGTTTTGTATGCATTGACCAGGCTTTGTCCTTAAGCAGTGACCATGACCTCTCCTCCACACACACACCCACAGCCACATCCCCACCCCACAGCAGGGGTGGGGAACGCTACTGCTGCAGCAGCCCCAGCCAACCCATGGAGGAGAAGATCTGACCTATTACGCTGGGGATCTTCCTCATGGCAGTGTACACCTGCTTGCCTCCTGGCCTTCTTGAATTCAATCAATTTGGCACTTGCACGCATGTACACAATCTGTAAGCTATATAGTTTTAATGAAGCATGCAAGACAAAGCAGCTTAAAATCCTAATTGTTTGCGTTGAAGGAGTCATGTACAATATTTTTATTGTATGAAATCCAAGCTTTATAAAATAAAATACGTATATGTATAGCTAGTTAAATGGACACTTAGTAACATGTTTATAACTTGACTTCCATTACCATAAGAGTGCTTTTGGGTATCATGTTCTAAAAGTAAAACGGAATAGATTTATATATCCATGATCAAGTAGTAACTCTTTTTTTTTTTTTTTTTTTTTTTTTTCTCCCTCCACAACAGATTCTTCCTTGCAGGCAGCCAAGCTACAGTAGACTTGCTGCGAACGTGGATCCTGTTCCTTCCCTGAAGCTACAATGCAGGCAATTCAAACAATCGAAAAACAAATGCCCTTTGTAAGGGAAACAGTTATTATGACGCTTTTTAAAGAAAAGCAGGACCCTAGCCGGTGCAAGGGACGGAGGCAGCTGTGCCAGGATCGGCCATTGGAAGGAGCTGTCTGCAGCTCACAGTGCTGCACTGAGCATGTTTCTTCCGAGCACAGTGCGAGCAGCCCTGTATGCAAAAAGGCAGCTCCGGCAGATGGGAGGGAGGCAGATCAAGCGTTTGTCCCTCTTGCATCATCAGCTTATGAAAACAAACCTGGATTACTGGCAACAGAATCGCCAAGCAGCCAACAGAGAAGACGCCAGGGGTATGGCTTGATAGAAGAGGAAGCTAAATTGGTGACGAACATGGGGAACCAGGATGGGAAGCAGAAGAAAGCGGCAGGTGAGGTGCAGGAAGGAGGAGAGGATGTTTCCGGGCCCAGGGATACGGACGGCACAAAAAAAAACTGGAGGCAAAAGGACACTGGGAAAACGTGGCGAGACTGTCAAAAAGAGGGTTAAGTCGGACTCGAAAGCATCAGTATTTTCTAATTTGAGAATAAGAAAAACCCTCTCCAGGGCTAAAGATGGAACTAGTAGCTCAAAAGAAGATGTCCTAGATGGTCAGGCCCTGCCAGCGGAGGAGCTTGATAGCGTTCATTCAGTTACTACCAAAACTCCAGATATAAGCATCTCTGCAGATGAAGGGGGGCTCTCCGATACGGAGGCTGAGCATTTTGAGATTACAAATGAAATTCACACAACTGCTACCGACAGGCAAGGACAAAGGACCAGCTCTGGCTCTGATACGGATATTTACAGTTTCCATTCAGCTACAGAGCAAGAGGATTTGCTTTCTGATATCCAGCATGCTATTATGCTGCAGCAGCAGGGGACAATTAATATCAGAACTGAGGAGCGTGTCACAAAAACCAGTGACCAACACATGGCCGGTTTCCTAGCAGCCTCCTTAAATGCTGAGCCCTTCATTGTTTCAGAGATCAGCAGTGACAAAGAAAGCAGCCCGGATACAGAGCAGGCTTACTCTCTCTGCATGTCTGAAATTAAGGCAGATGTGTCCACCGATGACGTTAAAAGTGAAGCGGCAAACGTGACGGACGCACAACTTTCTAACGGGTTACTTGTTTTACAAGACCGCAAGTTCTCAGCTGAGAAGCTGGGAGATCTTACTGAGTTGAATCTTGAAGTAGCTGAGACGGACACATGCTTAATGACTGGAGCAGTAACAGAGAGTCCCTTAACAGACTCCATATCACATGTTTGCCCAACAGCCCCAGGGGCTAAAACTAGCAATCTGGGAGGTATTAATGGTGCCATTAAAGATGAAGGCTGCAATTCTGCTGCTGAGACTCGAGAGGCATATTATAATGCACAGAACCACCAAGAAGTGTTTTCTTATGAAATTAAAAATGGCACTTTGACCACTGGGTGCATAGAAAGCCCTGTGTCGGGATCTAAAGTCTTTAGGTACCCACTTTCTTCCTCACTCGTAGCAGTCAAACCCTACCCCCCAATTAACCCTTGCTACATCAAAACTACTACTAGGCAGCTGAGCTCTCCCAATCATTCCCCATCTGGTTCCCCATCTCAAAGCCCTTGTTTACAAAGGCGTCTGGGGGCAGTGCAGAAGCTAGAAAAAGTGATCAAGAAAAGAAGAGCACACAGTTTGGTCGGCCTTAGCCGATCTGCAGACTGGACAGAAGAACTAGCGGGTTACAAAAGCCTGGTACTGAAAAAGGGAGGCTCTGCGGACTTTCTGGAATACAGTGGCACCAAAGAGAAACTGGTGTGCGAAAGCTTGCCTAGCCTGTCAAGGAAATCATCAGGGGTACAAGCCTCGGCTGGCAGCTTTCCCAATGTGTTTACAGGTGAGTGCCTGTTAACCTGTTTTTCTAAAAAGTTGCTTTGCACAATGCAATGCAATAAATTCAAGCATAAAGCCAGCGTTTAATTCTGCAATGTGTTAATATTTGTCAGGAGTGATTTAATTTCCTGTCTCCACGTGGTTTAGGTTATCATTTGGGTCAACGTAGAAAAAAAACAAACTCTCCAGAAAATGAACCAAATTGTTTTAAAATGACCTGCAGTATTTAATCTGACTGACTGCAGTTGAACTTTACTACCTGTCTTGTTCAGGTGGTTAAGAGGCTCTTGAGAGTGTGGTTAAGGATGGGTTGTGGGAATTAACTTTTTTGAGGTTATTCATTCTCTCAATATAGCCACATAAGTAGTTCCATTCACTTATCAGTTATGTGATCCTGTGGGAGCAGTTCCCAAATTTGCTGAGTTGACTAAATGTAGGTGGCTTTTGTGGCCCCTCCAGCCAGTGTGCAAAATCTCCATCTTTCTCCTTTCCCTTGGCACCTGCCCCACTGCCACAGTTTAGGAGTGGAAACAGCACATGCATACAGGCAACTCTTCTTGCTATGGCAGGAAGACTTTTATATGGTTATCTCAGCTGTTGTCCAGTCTTTGAGCCCCACAAATTCCACAGGTTATCAGAATAACTAAAACCTAAACATTTTGTATTTTTGGACCAAATAGCGCATAGAGCCGTAATATTCAGTGTGTGTATACAATCCCTTTTATTTGGGTAAGGTGGGGGAGGTGGATATATTTTTTTGAGTTGAGTTCTGAGCCTCTAAACTATATATGAATGAAGGTGAGAGAATAAGTTCAACCTGCCTTCAGGAAAGATAGATGAAAACATTTGATTTTTTTTAAATGATTGTCCAGTCTTAACAACAAAATTGTGCTCAAAGTGAGGCACAACAAAGTCAGCAAATATAAATAAAATTAACAATATATCAGGAAAATTGCAAAAGAGCATCCGTTTCTATTCCTTATTATTCTGTTATCTCATATAATAGGCCCAGAGCCAGCATACTTACAGAAAATCAAGGTTAAGTGGTAAAAAGTGAAGCAAGCCTCCACAATGGAAAAAGGATTCTATACTAGGGGTCTGAATGTATGTCTTTTTTTTTTTCCCCATGATTTGGAGGTAGGGGGCTCTTCCCTGTCCTCACTTCCCCACCATCACTGATGGTGTCCTGCTTTGTTCATCCGACTGGTGAACTACTCAAGCCAATAATGCTAACTCCATGTGCATTTTTTTCACAATCTGTACAGCTGGCTTGCAAACTTTGAAAATGTTCATAGTGCCAGCTGCTTTCAGAGCATCCTATGGGGCAGGGTGTTCTGGAACATGTGCTGAGCATTGCTGATTTCTGTGCTATACTGTTGACTTTTTTTTTTGGCATCATTTATATAAACTGCCTCCTCCCCCAAAACAAATTGGCATGGAGAATGCGCATGAATCAAAATATTTAACGTAAGACAAGTATAATCCTACTTATGCAAGCAAAAAGTGAGTTTTACATTCTATGCACAGCTTTGCAACTCTTCATCTACTTCATTTTGACTGTGCTGATTTTGCTGCCTTTTTAATCTTTAAATTTCAGTGCTTTCTAGATCAGTTCTTTCCCTTTTGTTTTTAGTGTAAATAAACCGAACTACAAGGCCAAGAATGCAATATTTGCAGACAGTCCTGACTCCTACCACAACCTTCCCTCATTCCTGTCCGTTGTGTTTTTTATTTTTTCAGGATACTCAAAATAAATCTGCTTGATAAGCTGAATACTCTGGGCTCCCAATATATGAAAATTTATCTTGATGATGCTCTGAAAACTCAACTGACTGGTGTTAGGAAAGGTTTGGGTATCACTGTTAGACTGATTTTGAAATGCTTGTAAACAACCCTGCCTTAAACCCTGGAATCATTTAATCTCATGTTTAAAATCTATATGGAATTGAAAGTGGACTTATTTTATTTTTTTAAACTAGCATATTAGTTGAATCTAATATATCATAATATGGGTAGCCAGGACCAACTCTTCTCCCAGCACCCACCCTCTCACAATCCTCAGCAACAAGACACAGCAATTGGGGATCAAGCAGGCCACAGCTTTATTGTAAAACAATCAGGTGCCCGAGCTCGAGTAAGCTACAAAGGCCATATTATGAACCCGCCACCCACCAGCAAGATGCACGGATCCAGGCCAGTCAACCTTGTGCCAATAACATTGGCCATATTCACCCTCAACTCCCGCCACCACCCAGCAAGGAGTCGTGGAAAAAAAAGCCCCCGCCAGCAAGGAGCGTCATGCAGGACAACTGCATGCAGTTCCAACCTGACGCCTTTTGGATCGTGTCATCATTTAAGACCACGCTGAATCGTGATTGGCTCGGGCAACCCCCCCCCCCCCCCCCCCCCCAAACACAATGACAAAATGAAGGTGGGTGGGCGGGTAGTGACTTAAGAGAGAGAAGTTAGGCAAGTGAAGCCGGCCGTTGCTCTCTCGGAATACTCCCCCTAATGCTCCTCCCCTTTAGTGACGCGCCCCCCCCCCCCCCCCCCCGGCCCAAGGGAACCAATAGGTTCCCGGCTTTCTCCCTCTGAAATTCAAACCTTGCCACACAGCCGGGCAATGGCTGGCGCGCTGGGCGCTGAAGCCCCACCTGCAGCGCCCAGCAAGCCCGTCCTTCCCCTCTGGTGCCGGCACGAATTGTGATATTCTATCAGGGTGCCCTTCTTTTTTTTTTGTCCATGATTAAAATGCTCTCCCAGTGTTTTTATAGATTTACTGAAACAATGTTGCTAATTTTTTTTTTTTTTTTTAAAGTGTGGTGCCATTCCCTTTTTTTTTTTTTTTCCCCCACTGACTAGCAAAAAGGAGATAGTACATGAGCTTTTGAGACAACCCCCCCCCCCCCAAACACACACACACAGTTCCTCCCCTTGTTGGTCCTTTTTATAAGGTTTCACAATCAAAAATTTCTGCTTTCTCCAGGATTAGCACGGCTCCTAAAATTCTGCTGTCGTCATAAACTCTCTGCGGATAGGAAAATAAACCCTGCTCTTTGAGAGCTTCAAACAATTTGCTCAGCATTATCATAGTGAATTTTCTATATATTGGCAGTTTGAAAAAAAATTATTTTCTGTTTACAGTAGTCAGAACTTGTACTTCTTTAACTGTTTGCTGGTTTAAAAAACAAACACCTTAGGATTCTAAGAGGGCAACTAAGACACTGACCTGGTCTAGTATTTATAGCTTTTTTTTTATACCAACGTTCGTTTGCACATCACATCGGTTTACAGTGAAACTGGTGGAGAATGAAAATAATATAAATAGCGTAAGAGGGGAAATTACATTATAACACTTTAAACATTCCAACATTTCAAGGCAGAAGGGCTTCAGTTAAGTTGAGGAAAGTGGGCTGAGGCTTCAAGGTAGGCAGTGAAAAGGAACAACATAACAGTAAGTTTAACAAATATAGCATAATGGGAATTTTAACAAATATAGAATGGTAAGGGATGTAAGTAACAAAGACTTTATACAATGGTTTTTGAGGAGGTACTGGAGCTTCTGGGCTTGGTTGTCAGTGTATGTGAGGGTCATGTGAAGGCCTGTTTAAACAGCCATGTTTTCAGTTTCTTTTTGAAATTTAGTATGTTTGGCTCTAGTCTTAGTTCTTGGGGCATTGCATTCCAGATGGAAGGACCAGCAAGTGATATTGCTCATTTACGAATCGTGTGTGGTGTGTAAGTTTGGGTGAGGGTATCATTAAGGATCAGTTGTTGGCGGATCTGGTGGTTCTTTGTGGGGTTTGAAACCGGAAGGAGGAATTGAGCCAGTGTATGTTTTTTTTTTTTCTTTTTGGTTGTGTAGAGGTTTGTGTATTAGTGTGAGACTCTTAAAGCGTATTCTGAAGTGGATCGGTAGCCAGTGGAGGTCTTTTAGAATAAGGGTAATATGTTCATTTTTTCGGTTATTTGTGAGGATTCTGGCGGTGGCATTTTGTAAAAGTTGCAGAGGTTTGAGTGTTGATGCGGGTAGTCCTAAGAGTATAGTATTGCAGTAGTCCTATTTTGGAGAAGATTAATGCCTGAAAGACTGTTTTGAAATCGTTGTGGTGTAGGAGGGGCCTTAATTTTTTTAGTACATGTAGTTTATAATAATTTTTTTAGGCTCAGTTCACTGTCTAGATTGACACCAAGGTCTCTTACCTCCTGTGTAATTAGGTGTTTCACATGATTGGAAGTGATGTCAGATAGGATCTTATTATTTAGTTTGACATATTATTAGGAGTTCAGTTTTGATGGTAATTAGTGCTTAGTTCATTTGTGTGAGTAGTTGATATATGGTATTGAGAGAGGATTCCCAGAGAAGGAGTGATTTGGATATGGATTGACTGATGGGGATTAGGATTTGGACGTCATCCACGTAAATGAAGTGCGTGAGTCCTAGGTCTGCTAATAGTTTGCATAAGGGGAGCATATATATATTGAAGAGAGTGGATGATAGTGAGGAGCCTTGAAGGTTAGTTTGGATTCACTATATGTTTTCTAGATAAGATTCGAATCATCTTAATGCATTACCAATTACGCCAATATCTTTCAGTCTGTCAATTAGAATCTTGTGGCTAATGGTGTCAAAGGCTGCGGAGATATCTAACATTGCTAAAATGTAGGACTGGCCTTTATCTATTCCTTGGAGCACTGTGTCGGTGAGGGATATTAATAGGGTTTCAGTGCTAAAAAAACTTGTGAAAACCGAATTGGAACAGGTATAGAATATTGACTTTTTTTTAGGTGTTCAGTTAATTGTTGGTTTACTATTTTTTCAAGAAGTTTGGCTAAGAAAGGGAGAATGGATATGGGTCAGACGTTGGCTGGCTCGGAGGGGTTTAGATTTGGTTGTTTTTTTTTAATATGGGTTTTGACCATGGTGCCTTTGGCGACTGGGACATTTCCCTGGGTTAGGGACAGGAGCGGATTGGCCTATTGGGGGATCGTGCATGCTCTGGTGGGCCGGTCACTAGTCACGCGGCCGTGACTAGTGACCGTGACTAGTGACCGGCCGTGGTCACTAGTCACGGCCACGGTCACGGGCACGGTCACGGTCCAGGAGATACCATGTGGTCTGCCGTGATAGAGCCGTGCTCGGCAGACCACATGGTATCTCCTGGACCGGCCTGGGCGGTGAATCCCCGGACCGGTCGTCATCGGGAATCCGCCACTGGTTAGGGATATGTTAATGATATCAGACAATGGTTTGTCTAGAATGTTTGGAATAGGTTTTAGTGATTTTATTGGGGTTATGTCTTCTGGATGTGTTGTGGGGTTTATTTTCTTTATGATAGACTCTATTTCTGAGGAGGAAATATTCTCAAAGGTATCTAAGATGCCGTCTTGGTTTTTGGTGAGATAATTTTGAGTTGGTCTGGGGAAAGTTTGCCATTAGGTTTGTGATCTTGTCTTTGAAAAAGAGAGCAAGCTCGTTGCATTTTGCTTTGGAATCGTTATCAGATATTGCTGGGGGAGTTATCTTTGTTAGGTCAGCTACAAAGGAGAAGAGGGCTTTTGGGTTGAATTGGAAATCATGTATGATTTTTTTTGAGTAAAAATCACATTTAGTTTTGAGGATTGTTCTGTAATTGCGTAGTGTGGTTCTGTTGGTGGTCAGTACACAGGGGGTGCGATTGCTTTGCCATATCTTTTCAACTTTTCTGTGGGTGCATTTGAGTTTTTTTTTAGTTCAGGAATGTACCATGTGTTTTTGTTGGGATGGGAAGGGTTTAATGCTTTGGTTATTAGGGGGCAGTATTTGTTGGCTATGTTGTTTGTAATGGTGGTCCATTTTGAAAGAGCAGATTCAGTATTGGTTAAATCTAGGTTGTTTAACGCTGCTGGAAGAGCTTCCACCAGGTCGTCAATCTTACATGGTTTTATGAATTGGATTCTAGAAATGTGATTAGGTGTGGAGTTGTCAGATTTGTTTATGGAGAAATTTCCGTGGATCAGTGTGTGTGTGATCGGACTATGGGACAGGAGTGCATGAGGGAGGTCAGAAGTTTGTATGCATGAGTTTATGAAGATTAGATCTAACGAGTGTCCTGCTTTGTGTGTAGGGCAGTTAATGATTTGTTTGAAGCCCATGGCATTTAGTGTGGTCATGAAAGCTTCACAGTTGGGCGATAAGGGGAGGGTGTCTACGTGTAGTTTGAAATCGCCTAGGATGATGGCAGGGGTGTCAATGTTAATATTTTCAGTGATGAATTCAATTAGGGGGGGATGGAATTGCGTTTAAGAAGGCCTGGAAGGGTGTATACTAAACACACTTGTAGTTGATTTGATTTGAGGAGGCCTATTTCAAATTGTAGTGCAGAGTGTATGGTCTGAAGCCTAAAGCCATGTTCTTTCTTTGCGGCTAACAGAAGACCACCTCTTCTTCTGTTGATCCTAGGAATAGAGATGATGTTGTAGAGGTGAGTGGATAGCTGGTTAGTTAGGACTATATCTGAGCCATATTTCGGTGATTGCGTATATGTCTGGCTTGTGGTCTGTTAAGATGTCATTTAGGATTGGGGTCTTTTTTTTATTAGAGATTGGGCATTGAATAATATTAGAGAGAAAATAGTGAGACCAAGAAGTTGGGTTACAGGGGATATCAATATTGGGATTAATGATCTTGGGTGAATAGCTAGTCTTATGAGGTTTTTTTGGCTGTGGGATTGTGTTCTGATCTGGAGTATGTGATATGTTTCCATGTTAGTTCTGCTGGAGGGGATCTGAGGGGGTAGATAGATGGCTGTGGGCAGTAGTCCACTGGCCCGGGATATTGTCAGGAGCTTCAGAAGAGGGGAGATGGGGAAGTCATGTAGGCTTTTGGGTCCTGGAGGGATGGATGAAGGCTGCGAAAGGGGGAAGTTTCGGTGTATGAAACTTGAGAATTGGCGTTTTTATCAAAGACTAATGTGGGCAGAGTAGAGATGTAATATGCAACCAAATGGCTACTTATATAAAAAATTGACATAAATCTTGGGAGCTTGTCTGAAATTGGATGACCTGATTTTTTTTGCTATCGAATGTTTTTTTTAAAGTTTAATTTGGCTTTGGTGAACAGATCAGTTAACTTTATAGGTGGATGCTGTTACTTCTACCACATTCCAGTAGAAATGTAGGGCATCCTTGTTCCAAACTGGCATCACATTTTCAATGATGTACCCTAAACAAGAATGCTTGCACTTGCACATTATTTGGGTGACCTGGTGTAAGCTGTTTTTCCAGTTTGGAATGGTGCAGGTGCTCTTTCAAAAGGTTTCTCAAAAGAAAACGGTCTAGTTTTTCCACAATTAAGGATTTTAATGTACTTCTGTTCTTGAGTCAGGTTTGAAATTCTTATGTTTATCAAAATCTGCCTCACATCTATTTTTTATATATAAGACAAAGTACTTTCATATGAAATTAAAGTATGGTATAATTAAAACTGCATGTTGTAGGCAATTGACACTGGATCCATATATTTATGCATGGACTCGAAGCTGGACAGGTAGCGTAAATCATCCTGCATTAGAGAATCAACTTATTTTCCTAATGCTGATGGTTGTGGTTGAAATACTGACTATTTTTGCAGGTTAGTAGATTTTAATACAATACCAACATTGAAAGCATGAGAACTTGAAGACTTTTTTTTTTTTCAGTGCGGTTTGTTACATAGTAGAAATGTTATCCTGTGCTTTACAGGAAATCTTAAGTAGGTTGGGACTATTGGCAAAGAAAATGCTTGCTTTCTTATACCCACATCTATCTACAAAGATTATTCTCTTTAAAAAGAAACATCGATGTAGCCTAGTGGTTAGAGCAAGGGTCTAAGAACCAGGGAAGCCAGAATTCAAACCCTGCTGCTATTCCTTGTGGTGTTGGGCAAGCCACTTCACTCTCCATTGCCTTAAGTACAAACTTAAATCTGTCACTTGATATATCGCTGGAAATATCCAGTGACCGATTTAGGATTTTGCTGTCCATAGGCACTGCTGTACTTTCAAACCCCACCCTCCTAAAATCCCGTGTAAGGTAGGTCAACAGGGAACAGAAGGTCAAAGGCACAGTCCCACAATCTCCTGTCCCCCCCCCCCCCCCCCCGTTTTCCTGTGGCAGCAAAAATTTAGAAAATTCTGAAGCACATTGGTAAAAATTACCCCTTTTTAAAAAAAAAAAAAAAATTTGCATTTTAAAACGTTTTCTAACTTTGCTTGTATCTGTGTATCTTTATTTTTCTTTTCACTGGGTGAAGAAAAGTGATCTCAAGTATCCATCTAAGGAGGCGATCTTAGGGATGGGGAGAAGGGGGAAATGACCAGGAATAGGTGAAAGAGTTGAGTATAGAGGGAGGATGGGAGATGGATAAGATTGAAGAGGGGAGATCCAGGCCCAGTGCCACCGGGTGTGCAAACCATGCAATTGCATAGGGCGGCACACGTAGTGGGGTGGTGTCGGGAGCAGGGAGAGACCTGTGCTGCTGCTGGTGGATCTGATCCCACCAGCAGCCGAAGAAGCAGAGGAAACCTGTCTAGCACCACCTCCTCTGGTGCTGGCCCCACGACATGAGACTACAGGAAGTGCTAGTACCGCAAGTATTGAATTATTTCGGGGCCAGCACGTGTGTGTGTGTGTGTGAATGGGAGCCTGCCTGGGATTTGGGTGGATGTGACTGGGAGCTTGTCTTGGGGAGGGGGTTGTGAGAGAGAAAATGGGGGCTGCAGGTGGATTCCAACCTTCTAGTAGTTGAAATGAAGATGAGTGTCTGGGGCTGCTGGTATCTCCCAACCAAATAAGAGCTGGAGACACCTGCGGGTTTGTCTGAAAGGAAATTTTTTTGTCTTGTGTGTCTGTGTCTGGAAATCAAAAGTTCCCAGGTATGAAGAGTGTGAATTTTTAAAATCCTTTTTATTTTTGAGGTGGTGGTTTGAAATATTTTATTGATGTTTGGGACATTTAAAAAAAAACAAAAACTTGTATGAGTTTAATTTTGTATTTATTAGCTTTTTAAAATATTAGTATGTTCTTAGTATTATGTATTTCTTGATTTTGTTTGAGGAATGGAGATGGTTCTGTCTTTTTTTTTTTTTTCATTTTGGACTGCATAGAGTCTGGCTTCTTGGGGTTTCCAGTTCAGTTTTTATCTGCACGTTTGTATTTCTAGGCTATGGTTGCTCTATATTTTATTTGGTGAGGGTCTGTTTATGTTCTGCATGTGTGTCTGAGGTGAGGCATTCTCCTAATAGGAAGTGTATTAGGGTATTCGGGCTTTCAGAGGGTGAAGCCCACACCCAACACACATCACAATAGACCTAATACCATATGGGTTCTAAATATCTTTTTTGCAGGGATTTCTGGTTGGCATCACAGCAGTGCATGTAAATATAATATAAGGGATATTTTTCTTTCAGAATACTGTACTGTGATAGTTTTTCATGTAAATTATAAATGCCTAACTCTTAACTATGGGTGTGGGAGGGGTTTGTGCAAGGCCATAACGTTAGCCTAAGGGAACTAATACCCGTGCACTAGCCATGAGTTCGGGGGGAATGGTGTCAATTTTTAAAATTTGTATCACTGAAGGGAACTGCGTGTGTGTTTGGTGGGCTGGGACAGAGAATGATTGGGGGGGGGGGGGGGGGGGGGTAGTACAGTTATTGTTCACACAGGGCAGCCCTGGGATTGAGGAAGGGAAGTAGTGCAGGAAGGGTTGGGATGGGTTCTGGGAGTTGGGGGGGGGGGGGGGAGGTTACAAGATCTGGGGAATAAAATCCAAGTTCAGGTGGGAAAAGCTATGAATTGTAATGGGCTGTGTAGGGGTTAGGGACACAGGAGGCAGATGTGTACTTACTGTGCTACTGTTCTGTTCCTCTCCCCCACTCTGGCAGGCATACGTGCACACCTAGCACCAATTCTTTCTTTCTCACATGCACATAATGTCTCCTTCCTCATTGGCCCCCCAACCCAATCCCCTTTCATCCTTCAGCCTCTCTTGTCTCCCTCCTTACTTCCCCAAAATGATCCTCTTTGCTCTGTCAGCTCCAGGTGCATCTCCTTTTTTTTTTCTTTTCATGTTCCCTGCATGCTGATTGGGAAGGGAGGGTCTAGATCCGGAAGTCTAAGGTATACTCTCTTCTGAGTGAGACTCTGCGCAGCTGGAAGGCAGCAAATCTTCAGCCAGCCTGCTGCCCCAGATTTTTATTTCTGCCCTAGACCAGTTCTAATCCAGGCTTGGAAATATTTACTGTCCCCAGAGGGTTTACAGTCTGTACCTTAGGCAGTGAAGGATGAAGTGGCTTACAAAATTGAGATTGACAGTTGCATTCTTTTAGAAGTTGGGGGGCATTAAAAATGGTGGTTTATACCAGAGTCATCTCACAGGTTGGTTACTGAAAGATTATTCAGAGATTCCAGATAATACAAAGCATTGCAGTTAAGGTTGTGGCAGGTAGTTTGTGACTAACCTCCCTCAATGTCTCTACTATTAAAGTTGCTATGGCTATTCTTCTTAGTTAGGTGTCAAGTTTACATACTTGTGCTGACATTCTCTGAAGGGAGTCTAAATGGCAGATGCAAAATGCATGTAGGGAAAAACAGGTACACGATGCTGGGTTCTGTAAGGCAGGGCTAGCCATTTTGCTGCCCTGTGCGAACAATTACTGTGCTGCCCCCCCCCCCCCATTCATTCATTCTCTGTTCTGGGCCCACCAAAAATACACCATCCCCCTCCCCACCCCAACCCATGGCTGGAGCAAGGGTATTAGGTGCCCTAGGCAAACCTTATAGCCTTGCACAATGCCACCCACCCCATTTCACACACACAGTTGAGTTATGTATTTACATTTTACATGAAAAATAATGTACAATTTTTTGAGGTATCAATATCACTTTCATTATTTTTATATGAACTGCTGTGATGCCAACCAGAAATCGCTGCAAAAAAAGACACATGGAACCTATATGGTATTAGACCTATTTTGATGTTGGTTGGGTGTGAGCTTAACTCTCTCTGAAAGCCCTAAAATTCTAATACACTTCCTATTAGGGGAATGCCTCACCTCAGTCACACATGCAGAACATAAGCAGACCCTCACCAAATACAGAACCAGAGGACCATAATGTAGAAATATAAATGTGCAAACACTGCACTGGAAAAGGCAAGAAGCAATGAGGGAAAAACAGAACATCACATTCCTCAAACATCAAACAATAAAATCAAGAAAAAGTAAAAACATAATCATAATACTAAAGACATACTAATATTTCAAAAAAGCTGATAAAAGATCAAATAATTAAATAACTAATATATATAAGCTTTTTAAAAATGTCTCAAACACCTGTAAAATATATATACTCAAGCGGATACATATGCTCCCTTTTAGACAAACCCCCAGGTGTCTCCAGCTCTTCTTTGGTTGGGATCTACCAGCAGTGTTAGACCCTCATATTCATTTCAGCTACTGGCAGGTTGGATTCCACCTGCAGCACCCATTCTCTCTCTGACAGTCTCTCTCTCTTTCTCTCTCTCATTCATGCACCCTTTTTCCATTTATGTACGAACACATAGGGGTAGATTTTATAAATTTGCGCGAGGGTGTACTTTTGTTTGCACACCAGGCGTGAACAAAAGTACGCTGGATTTTATAAGATACGCGCGTAGCCGCAGGGCATTTAAAATCCGGCCCATACTGAAAGAAAACCCCATCTTTTTCTTTTGCCAGCAACCTTTGAGTCTCTCTCATTCCTCTGCTGCCACTGTAGGGAGGTGCCGATTGCTGCTACTAGCACTGAAGCCCGTTCTACTGCCTTCTCTGTGCAGGCCCCCCCGGTATTAAAAATTTGCGGGGCTTCCAGTTCCTCCATGCTGATCTCGTACATTGCAAGAGCAGCATTGGGAATGTGCAAGAGTAGCACTCTCTCTAAGATAACATATGCCAATCACTAAAAACTCAAAAATGTTTTTACCTTTGCTTCTGATATTAGTTTTCTAATCTGTTGGTTACAGGCTTTTTTTCCCCCCCACATTCCCTTTCTTGATCTTTTGCCAATTCCTTTTACAGGGTCTTTTTTTTTTTCTTCTCTCAAACACACTCAGATGCTCATTCTCACATGCTGTGTCTCTGATCATACAGGTGCTCACTCCTTTTTTTTTTTTTTTTTTTTTTTTTTTTTTTAATTGCATCTAGAATAAGTGTGGCCACTATCTTAATGTTGCTGAGACCTGCCCAAAATAGCCCGTGTTTTCAGAGTCTTTCCTGCTTCAGGAGAAACGCTTAATTTTTCTCAGCAATGCTGCCACCGTTTCTGCAGCTTTCACTGCTGCTTCTCTTCTGCAGCAGCTGATGCTTCTCCTCCTTCCTGCCTGTGCGCGTCTCTTCTGCCGCCAGTGGACCTGTTCCCACTGGCAGAAGTTGCAAAGTCATGTCCTGGTGCTCCTCTTCTTTCCTGCTTGCGCGGCCCCTGAAGAAAAACGTTGCTGGAGGCAGGAAGGAGGAGGAGCAGTGCTTGTGTCAATGGCGACCTGAGCAAAAGGCCCAGCAACAGGGCTGCTGTGGTTCCCACTTCGCAGTGATCTGTGAAGCCCTGCTCCTGATGCCGCCCCACCAATTGTGCCATCCCATGCAATTTCCTACAGGCTTATACACTTAACCCTTATGCTCTCCTCTCTCCCTTACTCATACAGCCTTGCCCACTAATTTACTTAAATGTACATCCCCTTTTTCTTTCTCACCACACCTAACTTTTTGTTGGCAATTATTCATATCGATTGTATATCGATTGTATATAAGACTTCTATCCCATTTCTTTCTCTCATACCCAGCTTTTCTCTTTTCCAATTGTTTTATTTTTTATTTTATTTTTTTTTAAATTCTTTATTAGATTTTCATTTACAAATCAAGAAAAGCTCATATTAATGATATATGGTGCAAATTACACAAGTATACCCTAGTATAATAACTACATACATCCAATCTACGCATCACCATCATATTATATAATGAATTATTGATTGCACTTTGACAAAAACATTTTATATAGAAATTTTGAAGTAGGAGGCAAGTGAAAAACTAAGAAGAGAATTCCTAGGAAAAGAACTTTGCATTCGAATAGGGCATTAACATAGCTTATGCTCCAGCATTTCTAAATTCAACCCTCTACTCATTAGGAGTTATTGGGGAAGAAGTGGTAGGTTGTCTGGCTTCCATGAATTTTTTTAACTGATCAAACTGAAAAAATATAAATACTTCAGTGCCTCTTTTTAAGATACATTTACAGGGATAACGTAACACAAAAGAAAAACCTAATTCTATAACTTTCTGTCGAAAGGTAAGAAATTCTTTTCTCCTGATTTGAGTGGCCTGAGCCACATCAGGAAATAACTTCACCGGCTGGTCATAATAGGTCAAAGGAAACTTCCTAAAATAGGATTTCATAATGAAATTCACATCCTGTTTATAGATAAATGATGCCAAGAGAGTACCCCTCTCTATAACATCCATGTTAGAGTTTTCCAAGAAACTTGTCAAGTTAACTGGAACATTTACTTGATTTGTTCCTCTTGTCGGAGCTCTCTTATTCACAAAGTAACAACTATTAATAGATGGCATATTCTCAGGCAAAAAAGAGAGCTTCGGTGAGAAATCTTTTTAATGTAGTAAAGGGGATTTCTCCCGCTATTTTAGGGAAATTTAAAATCCTTATATTAAGATATTTTGAGCTATTTTCAATAGCTTCCAGATGTCTTGAACAGGATATTTGATCTCTGAGAATTGTCTCATTTAAGTCCTGTATTGCTTTAATTTTATTTTCTGCCACGCCAACCTTATTCGAGATTTGTGTTAGTTGTTCCTGGATTTCATCTGTTCTCTGTTGAGAATTGTGGGCAACTGAGTCCATTTTCCTTTCTAATCTGTTCAAAGAAGCCCCGAGTCCCACCATTACCTCCCATATAGTCTCCAAAGTTATAGTCTCCGGTCTAGGTGGAATGACCGTTGACTCACCCCCAGCATTTGATGTCCTCTGGGTACGATTTTCCATCTGCAGACACCCCCTCTCTCACAATTCCTCCGGTGCTCTGCGGCAGCCCAGTCTCCTCTCCTCTATCACCGGGACCAGCTCCTTCCACGGCGTTCAGAGAGTTCTCCGCGTTCAACTCCTCCGAGGTGACTCCCCCCTCCTGCTCTGTCGGCTCTGCCGCGTCATCGGAGAGCGTCTGAGTAGGTTCGCCTCCGGGGTCACGCTGAGCTGGGGGTTGGTGCTGGTCAGGGCTCAGGGAAGCTTCCTCCAATGGAGCTCCCCGCTCTCTCTCACAGGGATTCCCACCGGGCTCATCAGTTCCCCGGACTTCTGGAGCGGACAGAAAACGTTCAGTGTTGAGCTGAGTCAATGGTGGTAAGGACTCGGAGGGGTAAATCCTTACTTTACCTTTTCTCTTAGCAGGCATATCGCCGCATTTTCAGGTAATAGTTACAAAAGCTTCAGCTCGAGCGTTCCCTGCCACATTTATTTATTTATTTTTAATTTTTTTTTTATACCGATGTTCCTGAATAGCATACATATCGCACCGGTTTACAAGGAACTAAACAGTCGCCTCAGGGACGGGATACATTAAAACAGGAAAACTTTTGGGGAGACATGCTATGCCACCATCTTGCCTCTGCTATGCCTCCAATTGTGTTTTATAAAATTAATTCTATTTATTTATAGACTTATAAATTCAGTGAGATAACAATTTGCTTTGTACCAGTATTTTATTTTTCCCTTTCATTGTTCCACTGTTCTCTCCCCTCCCCCCCCGCTTAAAAAGTTTATTGTAAAGCACTATTCCATATGTTCGTTAACAAGTTTATTGTAAAGTTTATTGTTTATTGTAAATGTTTATTGTAAAGCACTGTTGCACATGTTGGTTCTAGTTGGCACAGCTGCAATGTTTCTGTTAATTGTGAACCGATGTGAGGTTACTAAACAAATGTCGGTATATAAAAACTGCAAATAAATAAATAAAATAAATAAAAATTGCATGGTTTGCACACCCAGTGGCACTGGGCCTGCTGTTAGGAGTCACCACTAGGAAAACAGCCTGAGTCCTTGTGATTGGAACATTTGAAGCCTTTGGCTCAGTGTGTGGCAGTAGTCAGAAAGGCAAATAGAATGTTAGGAATCATTTGGAAAGGGAGAGAGAACAAAACTAAGAATATCAAAATGCCTTTGTGTAGATTCATGGTGCAAGTGCTTCTTGAGTATTGTATGCAGTTCTGGTTGCCCCATGTCAGAAAAGATATAACTGACAGATATAGAAAAGGTGCAGAGAAGGGTGGCCAAACAAATAAAGGGGATGGAAACCTCCCTTATGGAGTAAGGCTAAACAGATTAGGGATCTTCAGCTTTTAAAAGTCAACTCTGGAGACATGATTAAGAGTTATAAAATCATGAGTGGTGTGGAATGAGTCAATAGGGAATGATTTATCATTTCAGATAATGCTTGGACTAGGGGACTCTCCATGAAACTAGCAACTGACAGATTTAAAACAAATAGGAAGGTGGTGTTTAATTTTAATTTCCACTCATAGCACAATAAAGCTCTGGAATCTGTTGCCAGAGAATGTGGTCAAAGCAACTAACAGAGGGCCGCAAAAGAGGGTGCACAAGTTCCTGAAGAAAAAGACCATAAAACAGTTATTAGCCAGGTAGACTTGGAAAAGCCAGCGCTTACCTCAGAGCATGAAATACAAAAAGAATAGACAAACTAGTGGATGGGCCACTGTCAGACAGGATGCTGGGCTCGATGGACCTTGGTCTGACCCAGTCTGATACTTACCTTCTTAACGTCTTCCATCTTGATAGATTGGGGTGGTATAATTCAAATTTGAAACCTAATCAGGCTAAGTCTGTATCTTACTGCAGTACCAGCCGTTCAGCAAGTGAGATTGTCTAGATCATGGTCTATGGTGGTTCTGCAATTGTGGAACCATATTCTGGTGGAAATCAGGTCAGAGCCTAGTTCACTGACATTTAGTAAAAATGCTGAACACCTGACTTTTTTTTTTTTTTTTTTTTTTTTTTAACTAAAATGGACAATGGAGTTGATGGCCTATTTTTATGATAGATATCTATATATTTTAAACAGGAGTTAAAAATGTAGTAAATGCTAGAGATGTGAATCTGAACTGGAATCTGTTCGGAATCCGGTTCTGATTCACATCGTGGGTTTTTTTTTTGTCCGGCCCGATCGCGGTTTTGTTTATCGGCTGCGCCAGAGCCGATAAACAAAAAACCCACCCCAACCCTTTAAAACTAATCCCTTAGCTCCCCCCCCCCCCCAAAAAAAAATTTTTTTTTACAGGTACCTGGTGGTCCAGTGGGGGTCCCGGGAGTGATCTCCCGCTCTTGGGCTGTCTGCTGCCACTAATAAAAATGGCGCTGATGGCCTTTGCCCTTACCATGTGACAGGGTAACCATGCCATTGGCCGGCCCCTGTCACATGGTAGGAGCACTGGATGGTAACTTTGCTCCTACCATGTGACAGGGGCCGGCCAATGGCACGGATACCCTGTCACATGGTAAGGGCAAAGGGGCATCTGCGCCATTTATTTTTATTTATTTTTTTTTTTTTAGAACAGCTGATGCCTGGGAACGGGAAATCTTTCCCCGAGGCCCCCCTGGATCTCTCCTCTCACCCCGAGGCCCCCCCTGGACCACCAGGTAATTTTAAAAGGTTTTGGGGGGTAGGGTCGATTTAAAGGGTCGGGTGGGTTGTTTTTGTGTTTTTTTTTAGCGGCGCGGGCCTCCCTAAAAAAAAAAGGGTCGGGAGGGTGGGGGAGGCTAAGGGGGGTCTATTTAAAGGGTCGGGTGGGTTTTTTTTTTATTGGGCCATCGGCGCCATTTTAATTAGTGGCAGCCAAAATGGCGCCGATGGCCCGAGAGCGGGAGATCGCGCCAGGACCCCCCCCACTGGACCACCAGGTAACTTAACATTTTTTTGGGGGGGGGGGTTCGGGAGGGTAAGGAATTGGTTTTAAAGGGTCGGGGTGGGTTTAGGGGTGGTTTTGGTGTGCCGGTTTTCCCGCCCTCCCCCAAATAATTCCCGTGCCCTATTTAACGATACAGTACAAATGCCCCTGACGATAAATCGGGGGCATTTGTATTGTATCGTGCACTCTAACAATTTAGGACTATTTTAAAATTATCTGACGATAATTTTAATCGTTCAAAAACGATTCACATCCCTAGTTATGATCAAAATCACATATTCAAGGTGAACAAAGTCAAGTGTTTACCTTATAGCCTTTGTATCATAAGCGGGGCTTCTGGTCTTCTGCTATGTCACATGGGTTGCAAAATCTAGCCCTTGGTGTGGAATTCTAGTCCCATCAAATACTGTAGAGTTACAGGACAGCTGGAGGCAGTGGTGCTTAGCTCAGAATATGGTGCATTCACTGCCATTTACTCCTCTCTCCCTGTTCCTCCCCCAGTCTGGCCATTCAGCTGGAGGAAAATGACAGTGCTTCATGCTGCATCCACCTGTTCCTGCTGCTGGGACCAGCTGACACTTTGATCCTTAAGCTCTACAGTATTTGTGATTCTAGTCCAGATGGCAGATGGATCATGCAGCACCACTCTTCTCCTGCAGACCAGGGGATCAGCTCAGCCTGAGGGGCTGTGGGAGAGAAGGGGGAAGGTTGTGTCCTGAGGCTGCTGGAGAACAAAGGGTATGAAACTGAAGGATAATGATGAGACTGGAAGGCGAGAAAACTGCAGGAGGAATTATATAAAATAGAGGAAGAGTATTGTAAGGACAAGACAAATATTAGAGGGGTGGAGGCAGGGACGAGAGAAGGCTTTTTTTTTAAGAGGGAAAAGTATTGTATAGGATAATAGAAGTAAAAATTGAAATGGAAAGAGTGAAAAACTTTTTTTTTTTTTTTTTATATTGTATAAGCTTTACATATTAAGGGGTAAATTTTAAAACATTGCATGCGCTACCCAGTGCGCACACATGGATGCGCAATTTTATAACATGCACACACATTTTTATAAAATGCCAGGTCAGTGCACGCAAGGCAGGGGTAGAGATCTGCAAATACGCACGGCGACGCATCTGGGCCTGCCCCAGTTCCCTCCCAGTCTGCTTCAATTAAGGAGCAGACTGGGAGGGAACTTCCCAATCCCCTAGCGTAGCCTCCCTTCCCCTATCCTAAATCCCCTCCCAAATTTTGTCCTACCTTTTTGCTCCTGCTTCTGAGCAGGACCAAGTTGCGCACGCTGGTACGGGATCCCCCGGCATAGCAGCAAATGGCCGCTGTGCCTGGCGCCTCTAGCCCCGCCCCCAGACCACCCCTTTCACTTACCCCGTGACTTACACGAGCGTGGCTGAGCCGTTTGAAAATTGGCCTGGCCCGAGTAAGGCCCAGTCATGCCTGTAAAACCCCCAGATTTATGTATGTAACCTTTTAAAATCCTGCCCTAAGTGTAAACTTTATGCAAACTTATGCAAATGTGCTGCAGAATTGAAAAATGTTGATAAGAATTTACCCTTCAATTGCTGCAGGAAACTAGAAATTCAGATCATAATTTTTAGTCCTAAATTCCCCAAACATTTTTAACCAATCCTACCATCCTTCCAACTGCTTTGCAGCCTTCTTCCATCTGAGGTGAATTTTGAAAACCAGGCGTGCACCAGAATCAGTCAGTGTGCAGCAGCATGAAGGACATGCGCTTATCCACTCAATTTTAAAAGCTGCCTACATATGCACACATCTCCCTATACGTGAACACCTTATTTCGAATGAAAAAGGGGTGTGAGCTTTCTGGAGCAGGGCCAAGAGATGTGCGCAAAATGCATTTCTGATTCAGGCCCCATTGAGAGCGACGCATGTATGCTTGCCTTTGTAAAGCCTGTAGTGTTAAACCAGTAAAGCTTTGTGCAACTTGGGAAATTTAAAATAGAAAAGCAAATATTTTGACGATACCAAAGACCAGTTACGCCACATGTGCAAGTACATTTTTTACGTGCACCGGGCTTTTAAAATTCGGCTGTAAGAGTATTGGTAGAACATGATTGGTGGAGAAGTGGGCCAGAATTGTATACCCACTGGGTCACATTGGCAGGAGTTACACTTTCTAGGTTGGAGCTTTGGAAGAGAGTGACCTTCAGAATAGAGTCCTGAAGATATCCAGCTGTAGGGCCAGGGGACTGAGTGGCATAAAGAACCCCGAAGTATAGCATGAGGGGTATAACAGCAAGGCAGAGTAGCATGGGAGATGTCTATCTTCTGTTGAAGCACTTGCGGTTTTCAAGTTTTAGTATGAGAATGATCTGTCAACAATATTACTTTTGTAACAAAAGCTTTTATTATATTCCCTGCTTGAAATTGATCTTGCTGTTGTGTGGAATTGTGGGTTTCTTGTGAAATTTCCTTTCCAATTGAAACTTTTTTTTTATTTTGGTCACAATCGGAACATGTAAATGGTATCTCACCAGTGTGGCTTTCCTAGTAATTTGTGAGGTTTGCTTTATTAAGAAAGCTTTTCCCATATTTTGTAACTGAACACAATCTCCTCCCTTTGATTTTCTGGTGTTACATAGGTTTCTCACATTCAGAACATATAAAAGTCTCTTTTGTGCATATTTTCTCTTGTGCCTGCATTTCTTCCTTCTGACTGAGGTTTTTTGGAACAGCACACCCCAGTATATAACCAAGAAAGGTAGGAGAACTAGTCTGAGATTCTAGAAGGGAATAACAAAGCAGTAAGGCAGAGAGGGTGGGAGGAGAAACTTTATTTTGGTGGGAATATAATACCCCAGTATAACCAACAAACAGGGTAGGAGAACTAGTCTGAGATCCAAATAGCAAACACAGATGCACCAAAACTGCCATACTGGTACATAAGCATCACAGAAAAGCAGAGCAGCAGCAAGACCTTCAAGGTGCTGTCAGTTAGCTTGTCACTCATAGGGAAATTCAGGAATCCCAAGGAAAGGCAGATTGATTTTCAAAAATCAGCTTTTCCCATCAATCCTGGGAGTACTTGAGTAATGAGGACACGTTATGACCCCTGTCATTGAGAAGACACATTCACTGGGCATGTTGACTGGTGAGTAGGAAAGATAGTTCTGAGCCACCTTGGCTAGATCTAGCCATATTGTAGATTGTGTGCTCAATATACCAGTGCATCTGTGTCCATGTCCTCAATGGGCTCTGAGATAGCATTTCACAGAAATTTGTGCTGGTGTCTCCTTTGCTGGAGTGGGGTAAGGCTGTATTGCCAACTGCTCTGCCAGAAGAGATGGTTCTTTGCAGATAATGACTTTGGCATATTGAGGTGGGTGAAGAAGTGGTAGCTGACAAATTGCTGCACATGCTTGCACTATTCTTTGAGGTTGCCACTCTTTTCCTGTGCTACAGCCATACTGTGATTCTACATCTGGTGCTCCTTTTCACACAACTTAGCTACCAGTATCTCCTTCATGAATGTTAGACTCTGGGACAGGAGGGCAAGACCCTTTTATTTGTGAAACATAAGAACATGCCATACTGGGTCAGACCAAGAGTCCAAGCCCAGCATCCTATTTCCAACAGTGGCCTATCCAGGCCATAAGAGGCTGGCAAGTACCCAAAATCTAAGTCTATTCCATGTTACCGTTGTTAGTAATAGCGGTGGTTATTATCTAAGTCAACTTAATAGCCGGTAATGGACTTCTCCTCCAAGAACTTATCCAATCCTTTTTTAAACACAGCTATACTAACTGCACTAACCACGTCCTCTGGCAACAAATTCCAGAGTTTAATTGTGCGTTGAGTGAAAAAGAACTTTCTCCGATTAGTTTTAGATGTGCCACATGCTAACTTCATGGAGTGCCCCCTAGTCTTTCTATTATCTGAAAGAGTAAATAACCGATTCACATCTACCCGTTCTAGACCTCTCACAATTTTAAACACATCTATCATATCCCCCTCAGCCGTCTCTTCTCCAAGTTGAAAAATCCTAACCTCTTTAGTCTTTCCTCATAGGGGAGCTGTTCCATTCCCTTTATCACTTTGGTCGCCCTTCTCTGTACCTTCTCCATCGCAATTATATCTTTTTTGAGATGCAGTGACCAGAATTGTACACAGTATTCAAGGTGCGGTCTTACCATGGAGCAAATCAGAGGCATTATGACATTTTCTGTCTTAACCATTCCCTTCCTAATAATTCCTAAGATTCTGTTTGCTTTTTTAACTGCCGCAGCACACTGAACAGACTATTTCAATGTGTTATCCACTTTGACGCCTAGATCTCTTTCTTGGGTAGTAGCACCTAATATGGAACCTAACATTGTGTAACTATAGCATGGGTTATTTTTCCCTATATGCATCACCTTGCACTTATCCACATTAAATTTCATCTGCCATTTTGATGCCCAATTTTCCAGCCTCACAAGGTCTTCCTGCAATTTATCACAATCTGCTTGTGATTTAACTACTCTGAACAATTTTGTATCATTTGCAAATTTGATTACCTCACTTGTCGTATTTCTTTCCAGATCATTTATAAATATATTGAAAAGTAAGGGTCCCAATACAAACCCCTGAGGCACTCCACTGCCCACTCCCTTCCACTGAGAAAATTGTCCATTTAATCCTACTCTCTGTTTCCTGTCTTTTAGCCAGTTTGTAATCCACAAAAGGACATCGCCACCTATCCCATGACTTTTTTTTATTTTTCCTAGAAGCCTCTCACGAGGAACTTTGTCAAAGGCCTTCTGAAAATCCAAGTATACTACGTCTACAGGTTCACCTTTATCCACATGTTTATTAACTCCTTCAAAAAAGTAAAGCAGATTTGTGAGGCAAGATTTGCCTTGGGTAAAACCATGTTAACTTTGTTCCATTAAATCATGTCTTTCTATATGTTCTGTGATTTTGATGTTTAGAACACTTTCCACTATTTTCTCTGGCACTGAGATCAGGCTAACTGGTCTGTAGTTTCCCAGATCGCCCCTGGAGCCCTTTTTAAAAATGGGGGTTACATTAGCTTTCCTCCAGTCTTTCAGTGTGAAGCAAGCATGTATGTATTTTGTGTGAGAGGTTGCAGTATCTCTTGCACCTGCTGGTGCAAAGAGTTGAGAAACACCTCTGTTTCCATTCCCTCTTGCAGAATCCCTCCTAACTTTTTGTGCACAATATGTTATAAGGATGACCCTGCCCAGGTTGGCACTTTTGGAACTTAGACTCTCCATGGCATCCCTTGAAGGACATCAGAATTTGTATCATGTCTCATCGCTACCCAGTGATGCCTCAGGGAGGAGTGCACACTTCTCTCTTTCCAGAGACAAATAATTTAAGGGGTATCTGCTGCTTCACTAACCTCTGCAGCAACATATAGGTGAAATTCTAGCGGGTGCTAACATCTAAAATTAGGTGCTTGAGGAATCCCAAATTCTTCCTGCTTCTCTTGGAAAAGCTGCCCCACCTTCATGCTTCTATGGAAATCAGCTCTTTTTTTTTTTTCCTGCACGTCTATCAGGTTTTTCAGGCATGGAATCCTGTCGTCTTTGGGCCCAGTCCATCCCTCACTGCCAGGTGCAACACGCATGCAAAACAAATACCCTGAAAGCTCCCCTCTTCTATTGCTTTTACCATATTTCCACCACAGTTGTCACAAAGAGATCTGCCTGAAGAATCCTGCCTCTCTGGTCTAGGTGCCAACCATCCAGCATTTTTTTTTTTTTAATGATAGAATATTGTTCACAGTATGGGGGCTATGCATCCAACTGGGTGTGCAGCACAGCTCACCTACACACTGATGCTCTCCCCATTAGAGCTGCTGCCAGCCTTTGGCTCAGCAAGGTCCACCACTGTGCTGTCAGGGAGAGGAAAGAGTGCATAGTGTCTGTGCTGGTACCGATTTTCACTGGTGATACGCATGCTATTTCTTTCTGCCTTAGTTAGCTGCTTCTATATGTGACTATGGCACTAGTTGTACATGATGGGTATGATCTTACTACAAATGTAGTCCTGGATGGGGATTTTGTAATTGGCTAACGCATGCAGCAGTCACTTTTAAAAGCCCATGTTCTTTAGTACCTGCAGGTGCTGGTCATGAAGGGTAATGATTTCCCCGATGCTCTTTGTGACTATTTTAGATGCTGCCTGCCTTTTGCCCCATGACAGTGCTATGGAACATCACCCCATTTCTTCTATGGTGACTTGCCACTCCAGATGCATGGCTGGTACTGCTGGCTAGTCACTTGACTCCTGGAAAGGGCTGTGGGATCTGCTTGGGGAAAAGTCTTCCCCTTTTCAATGCCTTTCCTCTGATTTTTATTTAGATTGGCAGAAGGGGAAGGATGAAGGAAGATTGGCAGAAGGGGAGGGTGGCTACTGCCATCCTCCCCTGATGCTACTGCTAGTAGCTTCTGCAGATGATGCTGCATGCTAGTGTTTGTGAAATGCCCTACTTGCTTCCATTGATATCCTCCTTGCTGTGAAAACACAGAACAAAACTCTGTTCCTCCCTCATTTTGAATTTCCTTCTGATCAGGAACATTTTCCGCAATTCCTTCTCTTTATCCTTGGAGACTGATGCTGGATTTGAGAAAGTGAGTTGATCCTGGCATCACTCATGCTCTTTGCATGTTCTGCCTGCTCTTCCTGGGGGTTGATCTCAACACAGTCAGTATAATCTTTCTCTCCCATCACGTCACTTGATTCTAAGATGCTACTGAATAAACTTTTTTTTTTCTTCAGCTACTAGCTCTTCAATATTTTCTGATTTCGAGAATCCCAGAAAATATTCTTCCTCAGAATCACTTGGAACACATACTGCCCTTACAGACTCAGAAGCAATAACCATGCTGCTTGTTTTGGGTGTTGCCAGTCTTGGATGACCCTTTTATCTTTTTCCCTCTGCTTCAAAACAATTAGGCAGAAGAACAGGTAGCGGTGGCACATGCTCTTCAAATTTCAGTTGCTTTTGTGTTGAGCTGTCTTCCTTTCCTGCCATGCTGGACCTAAAACGTTCCTCTTAAGTTAGGTTTAAGCCTACCCTGTTTTGTTTTGTTTTGTTTTGTTTTTTTAATTGCTGTGCCTGCTAAAGCCTCCAGTCTTGTCAAGATGCCTTCCTCTCTTTTTTCTGACATGATAGAATTTGTTGAAGTGCTTTGCCTGCTGGGGTTTGAATATTACAAATTAATTTATTGATAATATGCGTGGGCCCCCTACTCATAGTACTACTCACTGTATGGAGAATTGTCACTCGCATATGGATGCTTTGCTGTATGCACACACCAACAGTCTAGCTTCTATGTGAAACTTCATCTAGATTACTAGAGGTGAGGTGAGTGCAGCACACTCAGACTGAAGAGAAAAAACAAGACTTGTTTTTTCTCTTCAGTCTGAGTGTGCTGCACTCACCTCACTGTCCAGAGATGAAGAAAAAAAAATTATGACTCTTCCCCAGTGAAGAGAAAAATAAAAATCTGCAGCAGTGCCGTGCCGTGCCTCTCTTCTTGGCATCATGAGTGAGAGCACTGCAGCACAGACATAACTAGAAGTTGGCTTTTACCAGTGCCAAATCATTTACTCATTTTATCATTATTTCCTTTAACATTAAATGGTACTGCAGCTTTACTTAAAACTGAGAGCTTCTCCTAATATATCCTTCTCTGAGAATAGCTAGAGAGGAAATAGACTGCTTCTTGCACATACTTAGATTTTACAGTAGGATGTCATTGTTACTTGATCCCAGGTAGCAGCTGTAGGCCAGTTAGAGATGTTGCACCATGAGTTGTCCTTTGGCTAGTCTCCTTGCCAACATGTGATTATAGCAACCAGCTCGCCTGTGTCCTTGTTACCAGACTTTATTTTTTTTTTCTCTCAGTTGTACACAGCCATAGACTTCAATGGAACATTAAAATGAATGGGAAACAAACAAATGGGACACAGAATATTTATATCCTTTGTGGAAACCCCCTCCTCCCCTCTCCATTTCTTTTAGGGGGCCATGAATGAAACAAATATAGGCTCATTTGTTTTATGTTTTGTTCAATTTCAAATGAATGTACATCCCTAATATATAATTCCTTAAATAATTCATAAAGCTTATGTATCAGGTTCTGTACCATTTTGGTGATCTTTAACTGGACTGCCTTTCTTTCCTATCCTTTTGGAGGGAAAGCTTCCATAACTGTAACATAGATGGCAGATAATGACCAAACCGTCTTCCAGTCTGCCCAGCAAGGTGTTTTGGAAAGTAACTGAGCATAGTAATCTAGATGAAGTTTCACATAGAAGCATTTATTAGCAACCTTTTTTTTCCAATTGGTTATACTTCTCCCTATATAACCTCAGATTCCTCTGTCACCTCACATTTTTGTGATCCTGAGTTCATCAAATTTGATCACTTATATATTTGTAATTGGGGTGTACTCTAATATCTCACTTTTTTTGTACTGCATTTACTATTTTAAACCCCGCATGAATTAATTTTTAATAGAGAATAAAATCAGCTGTCATATTGTTTACCATTACTGAAGCTCATAGATTATTTCTAACTTTGCTGTGTTTCATCTGGAATGCCCATTCTGTTGCAGATCTCTGTATCCTTTATAAAAAGACATACACTCTTCCTTCTAGTCCAAAGGCAAATTTGCTTATGGAACTGTTGAATGGCTTTTGATCCAGAGCTGACCTGAGGCACTCAGCTGGAAATCTGCTTGCTTTAGTGCACATTATAATTGCTGTTTTCTTCTGTTGCATGTTACTCAGCCAGTTTCTTACCCTGTTTACCAGCTATGGATCCACTCTTGGGCTTCTCAGCTTATTTATGAGCCTCTTGTGTGAGATTTTGTTAAAGGCCTTACCGAAATAAATTTGCCAGCCTCCTACCTACTTCCACTTTTAGGAAGAGGGATAGCATTCCAGTCTTCTAAAAACACTCCTATCTCTAAAGAGTGATTGAACTTTTCAGTAGAGCTACTAGAACATTTGAGCTTCTTTGATATGGCAGGATATCTTAATATCATAAGATGTTTGTTTCTGACCTCATTGCCTTCTCCACTTTTAACTTTATTCCATGCAATCCTCTTCTGTATATGGAATATTTACCATCTGTACCAAATTTATTCCTGTAAGAATCCATTAATGAATTCTCCTCCAGCCTGCAGGTGGTGCTGTAAACTTCTTGGACTATCCAGTGCTCCTTGCTTTTTCTGGTAGCCATCTTGTTTCCTGTGTAGACTTGTATTTACGCTGAGTCAGTTTCATGAGTCAATTGCCAGAGCTTGGCCCTACATTCTGGTCCTTGTATTCTAGCTCCATTCCTGTATCCAGAAGATTCTACAATCAGAACTCCTACCTGTTTATCCTTCCTGGATTCCTGGTTCATTCCAGCCTCTCATTCCGCTGCAGACCTCTTGCTCCTTGTTTTGTCTCAGGATGGTACCCCGTTTCTCATCCCTTGCCGAGCAATAGCACCTGAGGGCTCAACCATCAGCTGCCTGGATTTAACTTTTGATATTAGGCCACTCGTTTTATGGAGCAGCCCACAAACAATGATACAATTCCTACTTTTGCTCCTTTTCTACTCTTCTTTAGTGAACACTGAACAAAAAAGATTTCTGCTTTTTCCAGATCACATATTCCTTTCTGCTTCAATTTTAATAACCCCACCCTTGCATTCCCTCCTTGCCCTATTATGCCTAAAGTCTTGATGCCTTGGTTTATTGCCGAAGCATTTTTCATCTATTAATGTTTAGTTTTACTGCTCAACCTTTCCAAACATGGATATATTCTTTTCTGACATACGTTATATTTTTTTACTGTTAATCATTTTACTCATATCTTGCTCTCTTAATACAAAGTGTTTGCTAATGCCCTCTTGTCCTATTTAAAAATGACCCTTAAGACAGACATGGGATTGACTTAGTCTCTGTTCATGAGCTTAAATATTTATGAAAAGTGCAACTTTGGTTTTATGAATATTTCTGCCAGTATGTTTGCAACATTTTGCCAAAATATTCACTCTTTCATGGATCATTTTGTAGGAAATGGGCAACATTTGCAGCTTCTGTGAAAAACACAAGGATGGATTTTTTTTGGCTTTTTTTTTTTTTGTTGCGCTTATTAAATCTGTTGGAAACGTACAGATTCCTCACAGAAGTCTTGTAAATGTTTATGAAGTATTTTTACATACGCTACCTATTTTCTTGTGTGATGTAAAAACTTCCCCTGCCTCCCCTTCCCCCAGCAAAGATTTATACAGATTGTTTTTCAGATTTTTGTTTTAAATACAATAATTTAGCCCCAAGATTTCAAAAGACCTCTGAACATTACTTATTAACTCCTCATACTACAAAATTAAGAACAAAAAAAAAAACCTGTCTCATCCTTAAGTGTAGTATAATTCACCTCCCTTTCTTGATTTTTCTCATATACTGTAGGTGACCTGTGCTGCAGGCTCAAATTCCCACATAAATCAGTTCAAGCTCATTGAAGCAATGACTGTGGCATTACTGATTTGAATTACTGTCTGCTAATGTGCTTCATACAGCTGCTATCTTTTTATCAAGTAAACCAGTAGTATAAATGGATGGGATTTGCTTAGAGGTACAAGAGTAAGTCCTGAGAACGTACCTTTACTTTCTAACATCAGAATGCTTGTTGGGGCTGAAAACCTAGAGGCTGGCATAGAGAGATGGAACAAATGGCTATTGTTGAAGCGCAAATTTTCTTTTGGCATGGGGGGAGGAAGGGAGAGACCAAGTGCTGAAAGAGCATATGTCATAGATACTAATTTTGTGCCATCAGCTCTAACCACAGATGTGCATTTCTCTAGCTATATGTGTACATTTATTTACCTCCTGAAGCAATTAGATCAGTTTTATATTTACTTTTGTATAAGTCCAAGCTGAAACACTGCAACTACATAATTCCCACTACTTTCAATAGAACCAATTTTGGTAGATAACTTTTTTTTTATTGTGTGTGTATATATCTACTAGCAACTGTACCTGTTCTATGCCCAGGCGGCGAGCCTTTTTATTGGCACATATGCTCTTGTATGGAAGTTTTAGCTGAAAAGGAAAAACGAAATTGTTTTCACCCAGGGCAAGGAATGTGAAGGCACATTTGCTGAAGCCAGGGCTGGCAAAGTTTATTTACCAAGCTGTCTCTTGCACTCCCCCCACACCCCCTCTCTTCTCTCACACACGCTCTCTCACCGGCATCCCCCTCCCCTCATATAGGCGCTCTCACACCCTCCCCACCTCCCTCTTATCAACCATGCTCTGTCACACACACACACTCTCTCACCGGCATCCCCCCCATGCTCTCTCTCACACCCTCCTGCTCTCTCTCACCCTCCCCTCCCCGACATGCATTTTCTCTCACCAGCATCCTGCGGGACCCGCGCTGTTCACGGCAAAGATGAAGGCCTGGTGCACCGTTCGCGGCACACGGGGGAGCCTTCCATTTTCACCTTCAGCAGAAAATAGCAGAGGAGACCCCAGCATACCGTGGTCTCCTCTGCTATTTTCTGCCTGTCCCGCGATGGCAGCTGTCCTTTCGGTTTTGAATAGTCTTCCGGCGAGGGAGGAAATCAGTGAGGGAGGAATTCTGTGCAAATTCTGCATTCCGCAATAGCGCTGAATTCCCCCAGGAGTACCTCTTGTAGCTGGTGGTGTGACATGGCCTCTATATGGCGTGTTCGAGCCTCCAAGGCGGCCAAGGAGCTGCCTGTGCCATCTATCGGCAGGCTGGGGAACATGCGTGAGCACTGACGGACTCACTACCAAGCCCAATATATTATAGCGCCATCTATCGGCGGGCTGGGGAACATGCGTGAGCACTGACGGACACACTACCAAGCCCAATATATTATAGCGCCATCTATCGGCGGGCTGGGGAACATGCGTGAGCACTGACGGACTCACTACCAAGCCCAATATATTATAGCGCCATCTATCGGCGGGCTGGGGAACATGCGTGAGCACTGACGGACACACTACCAAGCCCAATATATTATAGCGCCATCTATCGGCGGGCTGGGGAACATGCGTGAGCACTGACGGACTCACTACCAAGCCCAATATATTATAGCGCCATCTATCGGCGGGCTGGGGAACATGCGTGAGCACTGACGGACTCACTACCAAGCCCGATAATATATATAATAATAATTTTGTAGTATGAGGAGTTAATAAGTAATGTTCCGAGGGCTTCTGAAATCTTTGGTCTAAATTATTGTATTTGATACAAACATCTGAAAAACAATCTGTATAAATGTTTGGGGGAGGCAAGGGGGCAGTAAATAGGAAACCCAACTAGGGAAAACTTTAATTTAGTCTTTCCCATTTTTCCTAGGAGTTGAAATGGGCTACAGTGGTAAAATCTTTTTATTTAATAATACATAGTAACAGTAAATGATGGTCCATCCAGTCTGCCCAGCAAGTTGTTGTTGTTGGGATTTTTTTTTTTGTTAGTAACTACCACTCCTTGCATTTTACTCCAGTTAACACCAGTTACCCCTTTTTCTTAATTTCCATCCTTTATTCTTTAGGGATCTTCTGTTTATCCCACGTAGTTTTGAATTTCATTATTATTCTTTTCACCTTTTCAGGAGGGTGTTCTATGAATCCACCATCCTTTCCATGAAACATTTCCTGATGTTAGAGTCCCAACCCCTTGAACTTCATTTTATGACCCCTAGTTCTATAGCTTTCTGTCCATTGGAAAAGGTTGGATTCTTGTGCATCATTAATACCCTTCAGGTATTTAAAATCTGTATCTAATCTCCCCTGTCCCTCCTCTCCTCTAGGGTATACATAATTAGATTCTTCAGTCTTATAAGTGTTTTGTTGCAAACCGCACACCACTCTGGTTGCCCTTCTCTGGACTTTTTCCACCCTGTCTTAGTCCTTTGAGAGAGTCTCCAGAACTGAACACAATACTCAAGGAGAGGCCTTGCCAAGGACTTGTACAGAGGCGTTATTTACTTTTCCTGTTAGTTATGCCTCTCTGTAGCATAGCATCCCTCTGGCCTTGGCCACCACCTTGTTGCATTGATTCACAGACTTCAGGTCATCGGACTTTGGCATGCAGAGGTCTTTCGCTGCCAGCACCCCTCATCACATTGAGCTCTTTTATGGATTTCTGTACCCCAAATGCATGTCTCTGCACTTCTTGGCATTGAATCCCAGCTGCCAAACCTTTGACCACATACAAATATAGATCACCAAAAATTACCACGTTTCCTTTGTATAAACCAAATTAAATCTTCCATTCAGAAAAAGCTTTTATAGAGCCAGTGACTCTTTTGAACATAAGAACAGAAGAGATGCTATGCTGCGTCAGACTAAAGGATCACTGAGCTCAGCATCCTGTCTGTCATCATCGAATCTAGTTCACAAATACCGGATAGACCTCAAAGAATAGATGCATTTCTTTTTGCCCACTGAGAGGGAAAAGTGGTAGCTTTTCTTAGTATGCCTGGCTAATAGTTTACGGGGCTGTTCATCAATTTATATAATAATTTGACACTTTCAGATACCCCTGTAACATGTGTAACAGATTTTCTCCGAACGTTAAGAAGAATGGCAAACCATCAACCCTCCACAATCTGGAAGAACAACAGAAATGGACCAAACACTGACAACAAATGGAATGGAGGTACGAAATCTAAAACAAAACTTAAATATCAACACACAACCATTACTCTCAACACACAACCATTACTCTCAACACACAACCATTACTCACAACAACACATCTCTCTCTGTAACTGTCTAATACTTTCTTTCCTACTCTTTAATGCCCAATCAATAATCAAAAAAATACCAATCATCAACGACCTTCTCCAAGATGAAAAACCAGACTTTATATCCATCACAGAAACATGGGCAAAAAACACAAACACAGACACAGTAATAATCAACCAAATCAACAACTCCACCTATATAACTTTTTCTTTACCCAGACCTAAAAAGAAAGGTGGAGGAGGTCTAATGCTCATCACCAGAAAAAAACCTACAGATGAAACTAATTCTAACAAGCAATTGCTCTCCACTGCAAACTGCACTATTTGATTCTCCACACTTACAAAATCGCCTAGTATACTGCCCCCCCAATACGCTCGAAAAAAAACTGCTCACCACTTATTAAATTTTTCCTGACCAAATTATCTATTAACGAACCCATAATTATTCTTGGTGACTTCAACTTACACATTGACTCTATCCCCTACACACTTGCCTGCTCCTCAGTCATTGATGCACTATCATCACTGGGTCTCAATCAAAATTATCAATGGCCCTATGCACAAAGCAGGTCATACACTAGACCTAATCTTCATCAATACCAATTTTTGGTCTAACCACCAAACGAAGATATCAAAAATACCATGGTCAGACCCACTCTATCATCCACGCAAATCTATTTTCAAATTATAAACGCACCACAAGAAAAAACACAATCAAATCCTTCTATCGTCCACCTATCTGCATTGAAACTCTTCAAGCAAATCTTCAAACTGAACTAACAAATATAGATCTATCAAACACAGAAAACGCGACATGTTCCTGGATCACCATAACGAAAACAATAGCAGATAAGATAAATCCCATAAAAACAAAAATTATAAAAGAACCAAAAAATCAGAATCTCTGGCACAACAAAAACATCAGAGCAGCCAAAAGGAAACTCAGAAAAATAGAGAAATTATGGAGAAAAAAACAAAACCACACTACTAAACGCATACAGAACACAACTAGCCAAATACAAAAGACTTCGTCTACACCAAAAAATTTAACCAAATACCAACAAAACCCTAAGATGCTCTTCAACATAGTAAAAAGCCTAACAAAATCATCTTTCAACGATCAATCACTTTCAACACCAAACATCAATAGCAATGACTTTGCAGACTTCTTTAACGAAAAAATCAAAATCCTCATAAAGAACAACCTAAAAAATGACTCACAAGACCAGAAATTACTGAACACTCAAACAAAAACCTGGTCCAACTTTAAATCAGCATCTTCCTTAGAAATCCAAATGATCATTAAAAACAAAAAACCCAGCTAAACACCCTATTGACGCCATACCCATTACAACAATAAAAAATCTCGAACCACCAATAACCAAGACATTAACTCAAATTGTAAACCTTTCCCTCATGGAAGGAAACTACCCAGAATGCCTAAAATCAGCAATCATCAAACCCATTCTAAAAAAGAATAATCTAGATCCAGAAAACCCACTGAACTACAGACCCATATCAAACCTCCCATTCATTGCCAAAATCACTGAGAAAGTTGTCCACACTAGACTCACTGACCATCTAGATGAAAACATCCTCCTACCTGCTCAATTTGGCTTCAGAAAGCAACTGAACACTGAAACCCTTGCAATGAATGACTTCATACTCAAAGGTTTTGAAAAAGGCCAAAGTTACCTTCTAATCCTGCTCGACCTATCAGCAGCCTTTGATACAGTAAATCACTCTATATTGATTAATCGTCTATCTGAAATAGGAGCTAACAAAACAACCCTTCAATGGTTCTCCTCATACCTGTCACAAAGATCCTACCAAGTGCTACTTGATGATTCCCTCTCAAAGAAAATCTGCCTAAACACTGGAGTTCCCAAGGATCCGCTCTGTCAGCGACGCTCTTTAATATCTATCTGCTCCCATTATGCCACTTCCTTTCAAATCTGAATCTAACCCACTTCATCTATGCTGATGATATTCAAATATTAATCCCAATAAAACAATCACTAGAAGAAACATACAAATTAACAGCCAATTTCCTAAACAGCATAAAGGAAATACTAGCCAACCTATAACTCATCCTCAACTTCGACAAGACTGAATTAATATTACTAGACAGAACAACTCTCCTCAAATACCACCGCTCAACCTTATGACCAAAATTCGATCATATCACCAATAAACCATGCCCGCAACCTCTGAGTAATAATTGACAGAGAACTTTCATTCAAAAACCATATATCAACAAAAATCAGACGGTTATCATAAACTACTTACTAGAGATGTGAATCGTGTGATCGATCGTCTTAACGATCGATTTCGGCTGGGGGGGGGAGGGAATCTTATCGTCGTGGTTTTGTTTTTTAAAATATCGTGTAAATCGTAAATCGGGGGAGGGCGGGAAAACCGGCAGAGTGATTTGAAAAGGGGAAGGGTGAGGGGGCGGCACGGAACAGCGCCATTACACTGTCCCAGGGAAGCGCGCGCTGGCAGCCAGCTGGTGCGTGGAGTTTACTTCTGCTCCGGAGGAGCAGTAAGTATTAAAATAAAAAAAAATTGAGGAGAGGAAGGATTAGTTTAGGGGTTGCGGGAAGGAGGGAGGAAGATAGGGTTGGAGTGGACTGGGAGGGAACTGGTTTAGTCCCGATCGCATCGCCATGCGTATTATTCTAAAATTCCCCCCTTCATGTGCGGAACAGATCACCCACCCGCATATGCGCGCGAACTTAAAATCCAGCAGAGCAAAGGTAACGTATTTTATAAAATGTGCACGCCAATGCGCGCATGTTCTAAAATCAGCGCGTCCATGTGTTACATGCCTTTTAAAATTGACCCGTTAATGGGCAGTAAATCTAAAAATTGAAAAACATTTGCAAAATTTTTGTCAGCTTAGAAACAATATGAATCGAAATAGGCAATATCACCAACATTGCCAATGTCTTAAAACAAACAAAAAAATAAATAAAGTGCATCCATACTTAGGAGTTGATATGGGTAATTTGGAATCCTTCGTATTTAGACTTTATTTAATTTTAGTTTTAAAACTTATAAACTGCAAATAAAACTGAATTAAGTGGTGTACATAAAACAAATATAATGTAAATACCCAAAACACAAGGCAATTTACAGCTCCTAAAAATTCTTCATAAAAAAATTTACTTCTGAGTTCTTAGCTCAAATCAACATTAGCATAAATCTCAAATGTGCATTCAGTTATTCGCGAAATATCCACTTGTGCCATTGATTGGAGATTGTAGTAAACTATCTACAGTCAGGAGAATTGCTGGACAAGAGGCAGCATGGATTCACCAGGGGAAGATCCAGACAGACAAATTTGACTTTTTTGACTGGGTGATAAGGGAATTGGATTGAGGAAGAGGCTGAATATAAATCATCTTTTCTTCATTCCTCCCTGCCATTGAAGCAGAGAGCTATGCTGGATATGCATTGAAAGTTGAAGTATCAGGTCTTTGGAACGAGTAGAAGTGAATCAGTTATTTACACTTTCAAATAGAAGGACTAGGGGGCATTCCATGAAGTTAGCAAGTAGCACATTTAAGACTAATCGGAGAAAATTCTTTTTCATTCAATGCACAGTAAAGCTCTGGAATTTGTTGCCAGAGGATGTGGTTAGTGCACTTAGTGTAGCTGGGTTCAAAAAAGGTTTGGATAAGTTCTTGGAGGAGAAGTCCATTAACTGCTATTAATCAAGTTTACTTAGGGAATAGCCCCACTGCTGCTATTTGCATCAGTAGCTGCGCTGCTGCCTTTTCATAAGAAGGGCTATTACTGTTTGAGTTCTTGGAATTAGTGCTGCAGTGGTATGGAAGGTTTGCTACACATGGGCCGAGTGTTTGTTTGTAAAATACAAAACCTGAAAAAAATAATGTGCCTAGTAGTAAGGGAGTTTGAGTTTCTGTTACTGAGAGCACCAGAATCAGAATATCTTTTTTATGTAACTAATTGTATTTGAAATATCCTATTTCTACTGTGCATTGATTGGGGATGGTGGGGGAGGGAGATGGGAGCAGGTTCCTGTGGATGCAGAGTACGGGCTGGATTTTAAAAAAGTTACGTGCGCTGGGCCTATTTTAAAAAGGCCCGGTGAAATGCGTAAAGCCCTGGGATTGGGTGTAAGTTCCGAGGATTGCAAAAAGGGGCGGGTTCAGGCTCCCGGCACAGCGGCCATCTGGTCAACCTCTAACTGGGGGTAGTACTTAAAAGTCATTATGATGGATTTAATTGGGGTTGTAGTACAGAAACCAGCTTGTCCCTCATTCAAATTCCTAATATCTTCCAAGGAATTGTTACAGTCCAGATTTCCAATCTTCTCCAACAATTTTGCTACCAAAGGTAAATAGACACCGGCCTATAGTTTTCATAATCTCTTGAATTTGAGTTACCATCTTTTTAAAAACAGGAGAAATCACAGCTTTCTCTAATACTCCAGGGACTAGCTCCTTACTCAGAGGAATTAACTAATTTCAACAACATAAACAAGAGGTAAACTATTAATCAAAAAAGGAAGACACGGATCCAATGGAAAATAGGATTTCATAATCCTCTTCCAATATAATCTTTAATTACACAGAAATCACAGGGACAATTTTTTTCCTTTTTTTTCCCCCCTCATTCCCTCTAAAATGGGAAGCAACCAACAACCTCCCATTTATCCTTAAACTATCATTTACAGTCAAACCTCCCTCACATTCCTCTTTCAAATTTGCAACCTTTTCCTCAGAAGAAATAGCCAATCTTCTATAATCAGGCAAATCCTCATACCAGATACCTCTCTATACCATGACCTAACAAAGATTTTACCAAACTAACCATCACCATAGGGATATCTACCTCATCAATGACTTTAGAGTAATATTTCCTTTCACCTGCACAATTTGTCTAAAATAAGCCATAGCGGCACTATTCCAGATCAATCTATCTTCCTTCAAACCCTTGTTTTTTCTCCACTTTCACTCTAGTATGCACAACTCTGGTTTATCTGCCAATTCTGGCACAAACCAAGAGGAGATATTTTTATAAGTACATTTCGTCAATTTATAACCTGCCTAGTAATTTCAACTAGGGACATGCAGCAGGAGAAAAAAATTAAATTTCATTTTGAAAGGGGCACCAAAAGTGGCACGAATAGCCTAAGGCTCCATAAAAGGGGCAATGGGTTTACCGGCATTAGCAGGATTTCTTCAAGTCACTGTGAGAGCAGCGCTGTGATGCCCACCCCAAGGCTCCAAAAGAGAGCAACAATGACATGAACCCTTCATGGCATCGTGAGTGGCAAACTGGCACCAAAAGTGGCATTGGCATCCTATGGCACCATGAAGGGGGAACGAAGAAGAAAAGTGGCAGGAAAAAACCCCTCAAGGCAGGCACTGCTAAAGGTGCCAAGCAGCACACAGTGGCTTCAAGACACTAAAACATGACAGTTGCAAAGCAGCCCCCCCAAACTGGCAAGAACAACTCAAGATGTAAGATCTGGAGTTTTGTTAGCAAGGCACAGTGATAAAGAACTTCCAAGGTGTAAGGTCTGGGCATAAAAAGGCTGAGTGGGACAAAAGTCCTCGAAGGTGCTGGGTGGAATTTTGATTTTCTTGTGAAATGGGCTTTCCAAATGAAATCGTTATCACATTCAAAGTGTGAAAATATTTCCCAAATTAATGTGGTTAGTTTGTGTATTAAATTAGGAGGACAGTTTGTGTTCTTTATTAAAAAAAAAAAATTCTCCCCATATTTTGTAGAACTCTGGCTCTTCCATTTCCTATTTTCTGGTTTTGCATGAGTCCTCTCTTGCTTCTATAGATGTTAGGATATTCAGTAAAAAGCTTTTTTTTTTTTTGTTTTGAGCATCTTTTCTCTTGTGCTTATTTCTTCCTTCTGAATGAAGGCTTTTTTTGGATAAACCAGATTGAGATTGTGCAGGGGTTTGAGAAAAGGAAGTATAGAACAGGTGCTGTGGTGGTGAAATCTGTCTGCGGGGTGTGGGTTTTTTTTTTTTTTTTTTTTTGACGCTTTAAAATTTTTGTTCTGGAAACAAAATAGCCCAGTATAACAAACCAAGAAGACAGCAAATGTGGGTGGGAAGAACACCCAAGGCTCCAAAAGAGGGCACCATCAGGCTTGTGGCAGCAGGTTTCCTATGGTGGTATGGCAGCTGGGCGGGCAGCAAGTACATGGTGGTAGAGAAACACCTTTTTCGCTTTCATATCTTTGTCTCTTTCATATTTTTGTGTTCAAAACACCCCAGTGGAACCAACAATTGAGCAGTTTGGAAGAACCAGGCTGGGATCATTGCAACTCTTCACGCTCTGCTTCCGCCCTCCCCAAAGGGAGAGAGAAATCTCAACACATTGTGACAGATCTTCTGCAGCAGTGTCTGGTGGGCTCTCTGCTGACTGGCACAACGACAGTCTGAAATGAGCAGCAGCCAAAAGTTGTTTGGGAAAAGTTAGCTCAAGTCGCAAATGTCACGGACTCTGCCTTAGAAGGGGGATGCACAGCAAATCTCAGACGTGTTCAGCCTTGAAGATCCTAGTCACTTGGCTGGGTGTGCAGTTATAGGTTGGACTGAAAAAATGTGCTTTGTGTTTTTTTAATTATTTATTTAATCATTTTACAGTTTTACATTGGATTATCCTTCCATAAATAAAATATAAACACCACATGTTCAATATTAAGTCATTTAACATTCTCAAAATATTTTCTGAAAAATAAACTTCTACTTAAATCATAAAATATGGTAAGGATATTTAAACTTTATCATATATATAGAATAACCTAAGAAAGGCATTCAAATATTTATCAGGAGTGATATCAGAAAACCAATTTAGGATGGGCTTTACATAGACTACAGTGACATATTTCCAATGCTACAATTTTAGCATGTGTGAGATTTTTGTAAATATTTGGTATCCAAACAAGATTGTTCACTACTTTAAACCAGGGGTGGGCATGCTGGTCCTTGAGATCTCTAATCAGACAGGTTTTCAGGATATGCCTGATATATATGCTTCAGAAGTTGCATGCACGTTGCCTCAATTGTATGCAAACCTATTTGATGACACATTCATTACCAATATCTTGAAAACCTAACTGAGTAGGGGATTCCTCAAAGACTGGCATGCCTATTCTACTCTAAGAAATAGCATTTTACTTCCTCAGATTAGGATTCCCTGTATCTGAACCACTCCAGACAGAAAAAAACCTCTCCAAAGGTAAATATTCCAATACCTCCCCACCTGAATGTAGGAGGAAATATCCAAGTTGTGCAGAAGTAATTACTTTATAACTGTGAAAGTATTGAATCGCTGCAATCAATTCAAGCCATATTAAACATTAATAGCCTATTTATTTTTCCAGCTAAGATGAAGTGGTAATCATTATGCCTTCTAAATACCCTTGAATGGCGCATCTTGGTCTTTTCTATAAGCTAAATACAACTCCAAATATTCCGCTTATAGGTAATAGTGGTTAGAATTTTTTTAAAACATTTTTTCTTTCTCTCCAGTGCATATCTTCTAGTTTCTCCGTTTTTAACATGCTGACCCAAACTCCTGTGAAGCAGTAGTTCCCAAATCTCCAGCCAGTCTGTGTTCAAGATATCTGCAACTATTCATGAGAGGTGCATGTACAACTTCCATTGCATGCAAATTTCTCTCATACATATTCATTGCAGGAATCCTGAAACCCAATAGGCTGACAGGTCCCATTGGATAGGTTTGGGACCTGTCCTGTGGGACCACTGCTATTAAACAGTTAATGGGCTGATACAGTAAAAATGTGGGAGAGGGGCGAGCGCCCGCTCTCCCGGCACGCGCACAGGCCACTCTCCTGTGCGCACGATTCAGTATTTTAATTTATTAAAATTAGGCCCGGCGGTAAAAAGAGGCGCTAGGGACACTAGTGCGTCCCTAGCGCCTCTTTTTTGACGGAAGCGGCAGCTGTCATCTGGTTTGACAGCCGACGCTCAATTTTGCCGTCATCTGTTCTAGAGCCAGCTGACAGCCATGGGTTTGGAAACCGGACGCCAGCAAAATTGAGTGTCCGGTTTTCAACCCGCCAGCCGCTGGCCCATTTTAAATCTTTTTTTTTTTTTTTTTTTACTTTTTACAATTTTCGGGACCTACGACTTAATATCGCCATGATATTAAGTCGGAGGATGCACAGAAAAGCAGTTTTTACTGCTTTTCTGTGCACTTTCCCGGTGCCCGGAGAAATTAGCGCTTACCTTTTGGGTAGGCGCTAATTTCTGAAAGCGAAATGTGTGACTTGGCTGCACATTTTGTTTTCTGAATCGTGCGGGAATACCTAATTGGGCCATCAACATGCATTTGCATGTTGCGGGCGCTATTGGGTTCGGGGGGGGTTGGACGTGCGTTTTGGATGCGCTATTACCCCTTACTGAATAAGGGGTAAAGCTAGCGTGTCCAAAACGCGTATCCAAATGCCGGCTAACCGTACGCTCCGTCGGAGCGCACTGTACTGTATCGGCCTGTAAGTGAGGGAGCATTTTTTTGCCAGTTGCCCAGGCATGGGTTTAAATGGTAAAATCACATATCAAAAACTGAGATCATTTACAAATGAAAAGTGCAAACTCCCACACTTTTCTACTATGAAAAAGAAAGTGTGCAAGGTCTTTGCAGGTTCATTTTGCAAGCAATATATTTTATGCAGCTTTTTTTATTTCTATATGTAAAAGTGGGGGTGGGGTAGTTTTTATTTATTTATTTATTTTTATGATGGTTCACATGGAAAGCTGTGAAGTTCTATATTTGAATGGTTAACCAATAAATCATTTTGTAAACATTCTTGGCAGGCCGGACATTGCTGGAGAAGCTGTTCAGTCAGCAGGAGAGCGCGCCAGCGGAGGAGGCTGAGAAGCTTTGTTCACGGATCATTGCAATGGGCCTCTTGCTTCCTTTCAGCGACTGCTTCAGAGAGCAGTGTAGCCAGAGTGCACCACAAATTACAGCCACATTTAATGTAAGTTGTGGAAATTCTTCATGTTTTGAGTACACAGTTGGATATATAGTAGTTTGGCTCTTTCTTAGATATACCACTATACCTTATACCGATATTTGCAAAACTTTGGGTCATGTAATTATGAAGCTCTCTTGGTGGATAGTGTTTCTATTTTATACAATTCAATTTTTTCATAACTATCTCTTGTTGACTAGGAAAGTGCACTGCTGATTTAAAAAATGTCGTTTTTTAAAGGGGTTCCATCATTTGCTGAAAGTTTACATATTGTGCATATAGAGCCTGAGACCAAAAATGAAGTTCATGAGATGTATATCTAATGCCAGGAAAGGGGCAGCTGAGGTTGTTTAATTCATTCAGTGGCTTATAGAGAATATTGAGTTTTTGCTCAAAAAAAATTCCACTACAACCCAGCAAGTAGGAATTCTTAGTTGACATGGTGCTCAACAAATACAGTAGTAATTCTCTGATAAAATGAAATAAATTGTACCTTTTTGCTACATTTATCCTAAAATAAAAAAATGTAATTCGGTGTACTGCTTAGGCTTGCAAGCCTCCCAAAAGGCTATTTAAAACTTTAAGGACCCTCCTTAATGGGATACTATGTAGCATGCTGTGGAAGGGAAACTATTCATGTCTGTGTAATGAACCATTACATAAATTTACTTACACTGCTTATGTTAATTTTCTTTCCTGTATAGTAACTGAGAGATGAGAATGTCTCATGTTTGAGCTCTGTTTGACTGATAAGTATGGGAGATACCTCACACTTCTTCTAGGGATCCTGATATGGGGTTTGGAGGGGGGAAGGGAAAGTGACCACAATTCAGGATCTTTCTTTATAAAGAAGGGTTTATAAAAATAAATAAAATATTCTCTGTAATCAAGAACTTGCCCCTCAAATTAAACATTATCTGGATCAGTTGACTCAGCTGGATACATAATGAAGCAAAGCTTAAAATACACTTGTCAGGTTGAGGCTCCTGTAAGTACTGGTTATACTCGGAAGTTTCAAACAAGGGATAAATGTGAATGTGCTTTTCTATTGCTGCACTGCCACCATCCTTTTGGAACACTCTTCCTAAGGAGCTTAGGGCGATTGAGCATCCTAAACAATTTAAGGCCCTTTTAAAAACTTAAACAAGCTTTTGCTTGATGTAAATACTAATTTAAGTTTGTTTTTTTTTCCAATTTTAGAGACTCTTATTAAGAATTAATCTATGAAGTTTTAGCTTTGATTTTATTTTACCTGTTATCTAGCCTTTTTGGTTGGATATGTTATATTTATTACCTTTGCATATTACCTTTGCATATTGACTGTGTCACTTTAATAATAAATCTCACTGTTTATTTTGTGAGCCACTGTAGGCCTCTGGAGCAGCAGCATATAAGTGCAAATAAAATAAGGTTTTACCTGCATGTGTATAAGATTATGCCATCCTTATATTTCACAACTAGATCGGTGGCAGAATCAAGCTTATATATTGCATGGTAATCCAGGAATCAAACCAGGACTCATATTGCCAACTTTTGGGTGCAATAATTGGGTTCTAGGTCTGGGCACACAGACCAGCTCCTTAAGCAATCATAATATATACTATAAGGGTGGCCAACTCCTGTCAGCAAGAGCCATAAACTAGCCTGATTTTCTGGATATCCATAATGAATATGCATGAGAAAGATTTGCATGTTCTTCCTCCACTGTTTGCAAATCTCTCATGTATATTCATTATAGATATCCTGAAAACCAGGCCTATTTGTGGCTCTTGTGGACCGGAGTTGGCCTCTCCAATATACTAGAGCTCGTGTTTTTTTTTTCCTCTGGGATCCCTCAGTGCAGGCCTTTTATCCATATAATTGCTGGGAAAACACAGGTATTCCCAGAGTTATTTCTTAAAGCCCCAAGGACCTATTTTGTTCCACAGGGGCAGGATCATTAGGTTTACACCAGGTCTCGTGCAAAGACTAGTTGAGCCTTCACTACCTAAGCTACTCTGTGGTCCCAGAGGCGGAACACATCTGAAAGCTAGCAATAACATTTTATACCCTGACAATATTATAGCAGAAAAACTATTTCAGAATGTAATATGGTACAGGGGTTCTCCATCCAGTCCTCAAGATACACCTAGCCAGTCAGGTTTTCAGGCTATCCACAGTGAATATGCAAATGAGAGATTTGCATATAATGGAGGAAATGCATGCAAATCTCTCTTGCATATTAATTGTGGATATCCTGACAACCTGACTAGCTAGATATATCCTGAAGATGAGGTTGAGAACCCCTGCTATGGGATGTTCCATGTACCTTGCTAAGGTTGGAAATGTATTCTAATTAGTCTGAGACTGTAGCTGCTTTAATCACTGACAGGATTTTAGCTTACTCTGTGAAACATTGCACAGGCAGCATATGTCAACCAGTTTGTGAAATAATCTGGGGGAATGTCATAGAGACAATTAATTGATTTGCAGGTATGCAGCTTGTTGTTTGGCCTTTCATTTGGCATTAGTTACTATACACCCGGATTTTTACTTTTATATGTGAAACCCCTGTGCCTGCCTGTTGTGAGCTAAGCACCAGTCTCTGTGGATTCAAAATACAAAAGTGGTAAAGCAGATGGTGTAGTGGCAAGGGCTGTATTGTCTTAGGCTAGACAGAGAAAGCACCATAAAACATTTATTTTCTCTCTGCAACCGCGCTCACAGTATCCCAGCTTTTTCCATGGATTGAAAGATGCTGCTCATGAACCCACACTTTGGGATAAAGGAGGGTTTCACTCCAAGGTATTGAACAAAAAACATTTTATTCTCTAATCTAGAGTTTTCAGCAGTCAGGTAAAACAAAAATGAATTTTTTTCAGGGTTCACAGCATTGATTTAGCAGCAACATCAACAATGTGCTTTTCCAGCTACTATTAACATCTTTTATCCTTTCTAGCATAAAATGCAGGGGAATTATACCATTCTAGTGGCGTAGCCATGAGTGGGCACGACCTACCCACTTTGGACTCAGGCCCACCCAACCAGCGCTGTTTCACACCGGAAGAGGCCTGTTTGAGTAATGCTGTCACGGGATCCCATCCCCGTGACTTTGAAGAGGAGGGCCTCAGAAGCAAGGCCATTGCGGGACCCTATCTCTGTGATGGCAAAGAGGAGACCCAGAGCTGCAATGCTGTCATGAGGATCCCATCCCTGCAGCGGCAGAAGTAGGAGTTTCTGTGCCTAATGAAAAGGCCTTGCATTTGTGTGGGTGAAAATGGGAGCTTGAATGTGTGGGTGCATGAGAATGGGAGCTGGAGCATCTGTGTGTGAGAATGGGAGACTGATAAGCGCACATGTTGTTAAATCACGTCAATGTGCTCGCTGGCCTTCTAAAATTGACCCCTTGAGGTGCAGTAAATCGAAAAATTGCAAATTTATCAGCATAGAAACAATATGAAACGAAATTGGCAATGTTGGTGACATTACCTATGTATATAAAAAAAAATTAAGCACATCTCTACTTAGTAGTTGACATGGGTAATCTGGAATCCTTCATATTTGGTCTTTAATTTTATTTTTAAAATTTATAAACTGGAAATAAAATTGAACTAAGTGGTGTACATGAAAACATAAAACTAATATAATGTAAATACACAAAATACAGGGCAATTTACACCACCTAAAAATTCTTCATCAAACAATTTACTTCTGAGTTCTTAGCTCAAATCAACATTATCATAAATCTCAAATGTGCCTTCAACTATTTGCAAAAAAATCCATTTCAGCATTTATCAGTCTCTCTATTGAGAGTCTAACTCCCCTGTTATAGCAGCATTCTTAGCTACTTCTCTCTAAGTCATGTGTTCCAGAGCAACTTTTGACTTCCCCCCATAATATTAGCTTAAAAGCTGTGCCTTATTTTTCATTTAAAAACTTTTTTTGAGAAAAAATAGCTCAAGAATATATCATCCTGTTAAGAAAAGTGCAATAAGAAGAAAAAGCAAACCTATATATAAATTCACTAAAGCACAAAAATCCCCAAATTTAGAGGGGTGAGCAGCCTATATCCCAAGGAATACAATTAAGAGGTAATGAAGGTGATGCTCGAAATATCCAAACAGAAGATTTAACCTTTAATCTAATTCCAGGTAAGAATATTATATAGCCCGGAGAACTGGTTTATCAATAAAAATGAAAGCTGATTAGGATCCAAGAAGATATAGATAAGATTTTGATGTTTAGTTAAATATTTAGATGGATACTATAAAAAGAACAAAGCAATCTTTAACACCCTAGGCTATAAAATATTTTTTTTTTCCATTTAGTCTCTTGCCACATCCTAGAAACATTCTTAACTATGGTAAAACACTTCATGATGTCTTTAAAAAAAATAAATTTCAAAATTCAATCCCTGCCTGGATCTAGAACCAAGTTTATAATCTTTGTAGCAAGTATTATATGTGGCTCACTGGAAGATTCACAGAATCAGATAAATTGGAAATACTTAATAGTAGAAAGTAAGTATTTTAAGTCTTCATCCTAAGATTTTTTTCTTCAGGGGATGCAAATAAAATGCCCTAGAAATAGGAGGTAAGGAACCTCCAGGCACTTTGAGAATTTCAAAGAGATGTTTAAAATATCTCCTTAGACATCAAATCTGATTTAAGAAGGTTGATTAGTCTTAAGTTCTTGAACTTGGATATATTTTCATGATTTTCAAGTTTGATGTATATAAAGACTATCCTTAATTACTCTAATTTTTATCTGAAGCTGATCTACTTTCTTATTTCACAATTTTTAGTAAAGTCCTCCAACCCTTTTTCTTTCTTTTGAAACATGATACTTAAATTTAGAAATTAACCAGAAACCTTGGAAGGTTTGGGAAAAGCTGTCTCAGCAAACCTTCAATCACATTCCATATAATTTCCAATGTGAAAACTTGTGGTAGCAGCATAACAATGTACCCGAATCTTCTCATCCAAATCAGCTGTTGGAAAACACCAGCTTGCAAAGCTCCTGCTACACCAAGGTCACTTCCTGGCTCTAGAGACTCCAGGCCACCAGACAATGGAGCTGCTCTCAGGGCTACCCACTCCTGTCAGTGATGTCATCAACCGGGGACTGAACTCCCTCTGGACTGAAAGATGTATTTTTTGTCAGGGAGAACTGCAGTAAAGCTTCCCCCGAAGCCTCTCCCAGTGGCTTACTATCTTAAATATCAAACTTCTGCATGCTGAGTGAATCAATCGATATGTCCAGCAATGTAGGCTACCTGTACCTTACCCTTCCTTATAGTCATAGCGTTAAGCAAACAAAATATATCAGGGAAAAAAAGACACAATGATGCAGTAGAGATTAGAGCATGGCTGCAATCTTGCTTCACCTTGGAAGGATACCAGCTCTTTTTTTTTTTTTTTTTTTTTTAAATGAGTGCCAGCAATTAAATTCCAATCTAATGTGGAGCCCATCATGTCGGAAGAGTGTCTCCTTCCCATAGTGTTCCCTAATTTCTCTCTTCTTTTCACAATTTTCTCATGCACATATTGAGACTATAGCTTGGCCTATTTTTGGTGTCCTGCATGTGGAATGGGAAGCATTTCTCCCCCTAGGAATTCTTAGCTCTAGTTAAAAATACTTAATGTTTTAATTTTTTAGTTTTTATGATGGTACATCATGTATGGTTTTATAAATGTTAAATTGTATTTTATTATTTTGTAATTTATTTATAGTTAAGTATTTTATCAGGAGATATAAATTTATAGATCCTTATGGGGTTTTAATTCAATTATGTTACAATTTTTATTTTATTTTAATTTGATTTTATTATAAGTTTTTGGGACAAAGTATTAATAGCTTGTCCAACTTTTATGCAAACCGACATGAAGTGTATACAATATGTTCGGTATATAAAAAAAAATGCCTAAATATAACCTTGGATATTCTAGATCTTTCTGACCTAAAATTCTAAACTTGACTGGAAAAACCTTTTCTGCATCTTCCTCTGTTGTGGGAACCCTTGGATATTATGACATCTGGATTCTTCTCAGTATGCTCTCAAATTCTATCTAGGTGATGTGGGATTTTTGCTACCTTCACACCAGACAGGTGATTGAATTGGTAGAATTCTTTCCATATGTCCACAGGAACATGTTGGGTAGGACTTATGCCTTCAAGAAGCCTATAGTCTATTCTCAATTTTCCTAGTAGAAACAATGTCAATATATTTTCTGAAACTAAAGAAATGTGTAAATTCAAAATGCTTTCAGAAAATGTTAGGTATGCTCCCTTTTAGATGAAACATCTAAGTATGCAAGGCAGAGCACATGTCATTTGAAGTGGGATTATGGGTAATGAACCAATGTGTCAATGGTCATACATTCCTTCTCATTTAATATGGTTTTAGAAACAAATTGCAAGTTATGTCAGGATAATTCTGAGTGTGATCATTTTATTTTCAAAAGAGTGAAAACAATGGCCCCATAGATCAATACAACATGGCTAGCTATCTTTTCGCCTTAGATTCTAAGCATCTCTACAGCATTCATATTTTTGCTTAAAAAAAAAGTTTTAGCAGCAGGCAATTTAATTTTTTGGGACTTAAGCATTCTGGCGAGAAGAAATGGTATGAGTGAACAGGGGAAGGGAAAAACTTAGCAAATGTTTTTAGAAAATACCAGTGGTGGCATATCTTCTTCAGGCTGCATACGTTAGAAGGGGAAAGGATGGGTCATAACCTGTCTTTCACTGCCAACCCACTATATGCTTTTTTTCATTGCAAGCAGCATCTGCACATAACATAGGCTAACAACGTATATATTCTGAGTTAGTATATTTTAGAAGCAAGCAAATTAAATTTCTACTTTATTTATGGGAGCCTGAGGGTGGGTGATTGAGTGAGAGAGAGAATGGGAGCCTGAATGGATGCATGCATGTGGATAGGGAAGAGACAAGGACTGTAGGAGTAGAAAGACCCTGAAAAGGAATTAGAAAATGACTGACAAGGGCAAAAAGGGAAAAAAGACCAGGAGCAACTGATTAGAAGAATACAAAGATCAGACAAAGGTGTAAATCAAAAAATTGTGACTTTTAGCAATTTGAATATTGTCTTTGGGAATGTGCATTTCTTATATTTGTTTTGCACTTTCTTTAGTATTCCACTGTTTCAGTCTAGTTTCTCATGCTTTCTATTTTGGTTTTGTCTGCATGTTTCTCTATTTTGTAGTCTGTGTTTTTGCCTGCGTGTGACTAGCAGAAATACTACACTCCAGTGTGTAGGTTTTCTGAAGTAGTCCATCTTGTTTTATTATTTCAGTGAGTGAAGTATTAATGATCTAGGGCTTGGGTAGTATTTGCATTGCTGCTTTTTCATAAGGTTACTGTTATTTGAGTCCTGAGACTCAGTGCTGTGACTGTATGGTATGGCAAGGTTCTAGATGTTTTTCTTTGTGGAATCAGTGTTACTTCACAAAATAGCAGTGAAGGGATATCTTTTGCTGAGGTAACACCAGAATTTGAGGTTTTTTTTTTCATATTGGTTGTAATGTGAATTGTCCTAGCTCTGCACCTGTCTGATGATTAATGCTATTTTATTATAGTTATGATGATTTCTGACATTCTGCAAAGAGAATTCATGAAAATACATAAATTTGTTTTATTACATGAGTATCATCTTTGTTTTCTTTGCTTTTTTTTTGTAATACAATTTTATTGAGTGATCCTCAGACACAATATGAAACTTTGCCGATAACAGACAAGCAAACATTTCTTTGCTTTTGACATAATATAATTGTGTATTTATAAGCCTCAATATATATAAAATAAATTAATACAGATTAATAGGAAGATATATGAGAAATGTGAGTACTAAATACTCTTTATGATAATGGAACAGTGGCATAGCCAGAACTGATTTGTTGGGTGGGCTATAGGCATGCAGGTCTGAGACCTACTAGTTGTATTCTTATTGATAAATGCCATATTTTACACCCTACAATGGCTAAGTAGTTTGCAACAGCCATTGTGTATCATGTGTGAAACTTAACATTTTACCTCAATTATTTCAAGCACTTATAAGAATTAAAAATTCCTTAATATAAGGAATTGGGTTCCCATTACTTAATCCATGATTTCTCCCAGATGGCTCTGCACTGCTCAGAAGTCTAGTATGACACTCCTGAAGCCATGGCTTTTCTGGCCTGTGACTGCAGGGAAAGTGAAATGCCCCACCCAGGCTTAACTTCAGTTTATAGCCCCAACTCCTTAAAAAGCATTCATTACTTCTTTGAACATTCACTTCTATTGAAGCCAAGCAGCACCTCCTTGTGGTTCTCCCTCCAAAGATCACTTAAAGAGACTTACAAAAATCCCTTTAATAAAACTTTGCCCTAACATATCACCATAACTCTCCAGTAAAAGTTAATTGACATCCTTTAACCTTTTTCTCACAGGGCAAATTTCTAGTGTCAGATCCTCATTTTGACTCCCTGCCTCCCTCCCCATCCCATCACATCTGTATTTGCTTATAAAGCATTCTCATGAAATTGGGAGACTTGTGGTACCCTGCAATGTATTTAATTATGTTATTGATGATATTGCCTTCCAGATCACTTGTAGGATGTCTTATAGATCTGGTCACCCTTTTCACAAACATAAATTTTCATACTGTTTTTTTTTTAGTGATGCATCCTGAGAATGTTGTTTTATTGTGGCATTTTAGTATTTAAAACTGGATTATAAAATTAATTAAATAGCTTTAAATAAGGTAAAAATATACTTCTGATGGAATCTTATGCAAATTTTTCTTGCCTGTTATAGTAGTTACAATGAAACTGGTTTGCTTACTCATCTAATATTACTTGCTGGTAATAACATGCTGATGGCTAGTTGTCATTTATGGGTGTTGCCAGTGTAAACATTGGCTTGTTCCAAGGTTTTACATCCTTTTTCACCTTGTCTCTGGCTCCATTATAGCCATCAGCACCTCCTTCATGAATGTGAGATGCTAGGGTTGGAGGGAGAGACTGCATTTCACCCATGAATTACAATCAGGCCGATACAGTACAGTGCGCTCCAGCGGAGCACACTGTTAACCCATGATTTGACATGCGTTTTCGACGCGCTAGCTTTACCCCTTATTCAGTAAGGGGTAATAGCGCGTTGAAAACGCGCGTCCAACCACCCCAAACCTAATAGCTAGCACCCGCAACATGCAAATGCATGTTGATGGCCCTATGAGGTATTACCGCGCGATTCAGCCAAGCCGCGCATTTTACTTTAAGAAATTAGCGCCTTCCCAAAGGTAGTTGTTAATTTCTTCCAGCGCCGGGGAAGTGCACAGAAAAGCAGTAAAAATTGCTTTTCTGTGCACCCTCCAACTTAGTCATGGTGATATTACGCCAGAGGTCCCGAAAGTTAAAAAAAAAAAAAAAACAAAAAGAAAAAAAATTTGAATAGGCCCGTGGCTCGCAGGTTGAAAACTGGATGCTCAATTTTACAGGCGTCTGGTTTCCGAACCCGTGGCTGTCAGCGGGCTCGAGAACTGATGCCAGCAAAATTGAGCGTCTGCTGTCAAACCCGCTGACGGCCCCGCTCCTGTCCGAAAGGAGGCACTAGGGACGTGCTAGTGTCCCTAGCGCCTCTTTTTACCGCCAGCCCTAATTTAAATAAACTGAATTGCGCGCACAGGAGAGTGTCCTGTGTGCGCGCTGGGAGAACGGGCACTCGCCCGCTCTCCCGCGATTTTTACTGTATTGGCCCGTGTGTGTAGCAAACATATATGAAATTATTTTTTGTGAGAGGTTTATCTCTCTTGCACCTTCTGCTGCAAGGAGTCCAGAAAATGCAACACCTCTAATTCCATTTCCTCTTGTTGAAGGATGCTCTAACTCACTTTCTTCAGAATATTTACTATGGGGATGACCCTGCTTAGGGTGATGCTTGTCGAACTCCGATCCTCTGTGGCATCCTTGAAGAGCTTCAGGGTTTGTACCAGCTGCCTCATTGCTACCTAATCATGATACCCCCGGGGGCAATCCAAACTTATCTTCCTCCAGAGACAGGTCATGAAGGGGTATCTGCTGCCTCACCAACCTCTGCAGCATCATATAGGTGGAGTTCCAGTGGGTGCCAACATCTTCAATCAGGTGCTTGTGAGACATCCTGCATTTCTGCTTCTCACAGAGAAGCTGCTCTGCTGTCACACTTTGAAAGTGCCCTGCTGTTTTCCTGCACCTCTGTCAGGCCCTTGAGGAATACATTCCAATTGTCCTCGGGCCCCAGCTCCAGGGCATCCCTCTCTGCCAGGTGCAGCAAGTTTGCAAAGCAACTGATATCCTGAAAGCCTCCCATTTTCTATTGCCTTTACCATATCTGTACCACTGTCTGTCACAAAGAGAACCTGCCTGATGATTCCTGCCTCTACCAATGATCTAGTATCTTTCTTAGGACTGACAAAATATTGTACGAGGTATGAGGGCTGTTGGGGAAGTGGACCTTTGAACTGAGGAGGAGTTGGTGCTGCCTGTGGAAGAGACCCCCACAGGCCGCCTCTGTCGGTAGGTGAGGCTGGATAGGATGCAGAGGGTCAGCTGGAGCTTTGCCAATACCAGTCCTCGTTCCCTACAGGTTGAGCCCTTGGGTACCGGGGCCGGCTGGACTTAGGTGGGCCTCTGCATGGATGATCCTGTGAGGAAAGGGCCAGGCCAAAGGTCGGAGGCAGGCGGCGATACTCTGAGTTGGGTCCAGGCAGAAGGTCAGAAGCCGAAGGTCCGTCCGTGGTCAGGAGCAACGGAAAGTGGGAACGCAAGGAAGCGGGAAGGCAGAATCACTGGAACACTAGAGAACAGCTCTAGGAGAGCGAAGGGTCTTCTTGCCAAGGCAAGCTCTGACTGTTTTGCCTTATATAGGGAGAGACCGATGATGTCATCAGCTAGGGCCGTGGGCGATTTCCAACCACAGGCCTTTTTAAATTTTGGGGAGAGGGGCGCCCAGCCCAGAAGGAAGGTGGCGGTGCCTTCGGTGCGACAGCGAGGCAGGGATGGCGAGGTGGCTTGGCCAGGGGAGAGCTGCCGCATCGGGGAGAGAGCGGTGTCTGAGACTGCTTCCTGCCATGGCAGGGAACCTGGGGCCACCTTGGCGGTTTGGCGTCGGGAAGTGAGTGTAGCTGATCGCGGCACACGTAATAGGGGCTATCTATCAACTGGACGTGAGGTAAAGCCCACCTGCACCCTGATGCTCTGTGCCTCAGCCAGGTCCCACCAGTATGCATAGTGTTTGTGCTGGTCCAGATATTGCTGGTGAAATGCACGGTACTCCCCTTTGCCTTAGCCAGCTGTGTGTGCCTATGACTATGGCACTGGCTGTACACAGTGGGATGACCATACTACTAAATATAGTCCTGGGGGAGATTCTTGGGTTTTTTTTGTAATTTTTTTTTTTTTACTTTTTATTTTAACAACCACATCTACAAAGGCAATGTCGATTTACATCAGTCGGTGTATCCACATATCAACATACAGCAAGAGATTTTAACCCATTTGAAAATACAAATGTAACCCTTACTTGGGGGAGTTAAATAAGATTGTGTGCCCTTGGGATTTATATTTTCTGGGTTTGCTCTGGCTAACAATTCACTCCCATGCTGACTCTTAAGCCCTGGGTTTCTTTGTTTTTTTTAATGGGGGGAAGATCTCGCTTATGGCCCAGACAATGAAGAGGTTCCTAATTTGTATGCTGTACTTTAGGTAATTCTTATGGGGGTGAGAGGCTGTAAGAACTCAGACAGGACCAGTTCTGGGTGATAAAAATTCATAAAGTTAAAGTTCATGGTCCAAAATGAGTGTACATCTGATTGTAGTTACAGGGTTCTTTTTGGGTAGGTAGGTGTCCTTATTACAGACCTCTGGGTAGAGCCCATGGTGATGTTAAATGTGCTTACTCTCCCCGCAGCTGTGCTCTGGGAATCCTAGTGGAGGGGGTCCCCTTTGCTTTGCAAAAATCCTATCTTTTCGACATCATCTCTCCCGTGGATACCCAGCCCGTCCTAATTGCGTCTGTAGAAATCAGGATGGGATCTCCTTCCCTTGTTTCTTCCTTTGGTTCAGTTGTTTTCTCTTTGCTGTTAATTCTGGTGATTTCTTTTGTGGAAAAATCTGGGGACCCAGGCTATTAATCCTGCTCTGAAATCCCAGTGGGTTAGGGGGATCCAAACCTCCCCACTAATCTTTAGTTCAAATAAATACTTTAAATCTTAATCTGGATATCTTTTCTACCTTCATTGTCTCTCACACAGGATCCATCGCTGGTGCTTGCCTACCTAGTCAGTTGAGTAGGCTCACAGGTGTTTGGTTCCCTGAAGAGAGCCCCTTTGCCCCAAAGGGGTATCAGGCTTAAAACATGTTCTTACTGTAAATTATAAGAAGGACCCTCTGGCAGGGAGTGCATGATGAAGTGTCCATTCTAAAAGAAACTTCCTTTGGGCAAAGCTGGGAGACCTTACCAAAGTGTGGCAAATATACATGCTGTCTCTGCAGCTGCTCTCTCTCTAACTGAACACCCCCCCCCCCCGAGTGTTAAAATGGCTGGGCTAAATAGCACTGAGTCCAATCCAATTAGAACCTCCAAGTGGGAGGGACTGTAGGATATGGATGGCTCCCTTTCTAAGTGTGTTATAAAGACAGGGATCATGGCATCTAGTGGCCAGACCGGGAGGGTCTGCCCACACAAATAAGGATATCTTATCACTACAGAATTCTATGGGGGGTCAAGCATCTAAATCACTTGTTTCCTCAGAGCCCACTGAATAAATTCTCACAAAGTGGTACTGAACTAGACCCCCATAAGACCAGTATCTAGATCAGATTGCATCATAAAACTTTCTGTTGTGTCTTAACAAATAAGTACGTTTTTCCCCTAAAGCCATATTGTAAATCTGCCTACACCAATATGCCACTGAGGGCACAGTCTTCCACAGTGTGGCAATTGTGAATCTGCCCGCGTATATTAGCTGGTTTGCCAGCAAATGTTTGGAAGTGGCCATATGTGGATTCCCCCACATACCCAAAAGCACAATGTTAGGTGTAAGATCTATATCCTCTGCTGTAATGTTTCGGATCTCGATATTGACTTTGTCTCATAATGCCCCCATTAATGGACAAAACCACCATGTGGAAAATAAGTACCCAATTAACTGCACCCTCTCCAACAGAGGAACCTGGAAAAAAAACTTGGCAAAAAACATTAGGTAACAGAATGCCCTATGGAGGAGCTCATACATTAGTTCTGTCCTACAACTGCACAATGAAATCTTGAGCCACCCTCCAAATGGTTCCCCATTGTTCAGGGTCCAGTCCTAGCTGCATGTCCTATTGCTATTGAGCTATGAGCCTTAATGGAGGTTCACGTATCATCTGACAAGTTTGCATAGCTGTATATTATCTAGAGATCCCCTTCAGAGGAGGGTCCTCTTTCTGGTGAAGAGCTTTTCTGGTGGGTTCAGGGCAATTGATTCTTGGCCTTTTTGCCTACAGTGCTCCACCTCTGCCACCAAAGCTCTATATAGGGGAAGTGACCTCTCCTCTATCCCATACTCCTCTCAGAGAACTGAAAAATACTTCAAATTCCCACTGTCATCCTCCTATAGCTGCCCCAGAAATTAGAGCCAGTCTCCACCACTCAACTACCTTTTTTTGCCATATGAAAGCAGAAACTTACTCTTTATAAAACCAGTCTGATTCTCCTCTAACAGGTATGGCATATTAGATTCCAACCTAAGCTACAGTATATTGGCCAAGATCTTAATGTCAGCATTCAATAGGGAAATTGGATGATAGGACCTCTGATGTGTCCCAACTCAGCTGACTGTCTCTGTGATCCCTGGAAGCTCTACTTTCCTCAGTCAATTAGCTCTTTTCTCCTGCCTCCCTCTCTAGCAGAGTAACGTTTCGCATAGAAGTCCTGAAATGTCTGTTTAATAGTTGGCAAGTCATGCGAAATAACACCAGTCTTGGTCCAGACGCTATGAATTGGTGTTTGCACTTTTATTTATTTATTTATTTAAAATCTTTTCTATACCGTCGTTTAGTTATATACCATCACAACGGTTTACAGAGGCACATTACCATTAAAGTCTGGTAACATAGCTTCATAATAAAGACTATTTGCAAAATGTTATAAATCTTGTCCTTTTCCTACATTTATCAGTGTCAATTACATGTATAACTCTATCGAAATGTATATTTGTATTAATAAAAACACATTGAGCAAAAGCTGCTGCGTTCTGATGTTCTGCTGCCAGTTTTCTATATTCCACTATTCTCCATTCTCTTTGTAAAATGCTTGCTTGAAAAGCCAGGTTTTTAAACTTTTTGAAAAGCTTGAAATCTCTCTGTAGTCTAATTTCTAAGGGCATGGTGTTCTATTGTATTGGTCCGGCTAAGGATAATGCCTGTTCTCTGACTTGGGTCAGTCTTGCTGTTTTAACAGAAGGGATGGTTAGGAGAGCTTTGTTAGCAGACCTCCGGTTTCTATGTGGGACATGAACACGTAGTGCTGTGTTCAGCCATTCTGCTTTTTCGTCATGAAGTAATTATGTACTGTGCAAAGTGTTTTGTATTGTATTCTGTGTTCGATGGGTAGCCAGTGTAGTTCAGCTAGAGTTTCAGTAATGTGATCCCTTTTTCTTTTGCCAGTAAGTATTATTGCGGCAGAGTTTTGCAGTATTTGTAGTGGTGTCCTCCATATAGCCCTAGCGAGCCTAGGTCTCATTTTATTGCTATGTTCATATATCCTCTGCTACAAATATTGGAAGGATTTCTCCACCCTGTCCACCTGTTATCTTTGTAGGTTTTCCATGGCTTTCTGTAAAGCCCTATATTCTTTTGGGGAACATGTGATTTTATGGTTCTCCAGTTTTCTAATTTGTATTTCTAAGGACTTCTCTGCCCACTCCCTCACCTTTTTAAGGTGACTTGCGACACTAATAATTTTGCCCCTCAATGCCTCCAATTACCACCAGGTTCTGTTCAGTAATGCTATGACTTCCTTAAACTCTGCAATTGCAGCCACTGTCCTGTCACAGAAAGCATCATAACCCAACAGTTCCTTAATTTTTTAAGGATTTGCACCTTAGTAACCTGATATGATAGGACTCCATGCCTGTGTGTGTGCTTCCAGATATCTCCTTGCCTCCCTCCCCGCACAAACATTGGACTCACTGACCTTGTGATAAAAATCGGTGAAGGGCCTAATACGCTGAGAGTCCATCTGGAGCTCATTTTTGTGCCTGATATCCTCATTGCTAACTATCCCCCTGTCAGCTGAGCACTCTACAGGAGTTATGTCACTTTTTTTGAGCTTGAAATTTCACCACATTGATATCGAGAGGGGTTACAATTCTGAGGAAGTCTGAGTTCTACCAAAAGACATTTATCTCCATTGCCACTCTCAAGTGCCCTACCACCCCTGGGAACACTTTGTAATTGGGGGTTAACATATGCAGCAGGGGATGTTCATCAAGTGCAATCATTTTCCTGCTGCTTTTTGTTACTACTTTTAGAGGTTGCATAGCTCATGCTCCATGTCAGGGCTATGGAACACCACCCCACTTCCTCTGTGGCAGGTTGCTGCTTCAGATGCATGGCTGGGGACTGCTGGCCTGCCACCTGACTGGAAGGAGCCATGGGATCAGTGTGGGGAAAAGTCTTCCCCTTTTCAACCTCTTCCCCTTTAGCTTTTCCTTTGACTTACAGAAGAGATCCCTAGGCTAGTACCACTACCCTTCTCTGATGCCAATGCAAGCAGATATTGCTTATCCAGGTGATGTTGCATACCAACATTTGGTCAGATGCCCCACTTGCTTCCCACAACTGATATCTTTATTATAGTGAATACATTGAGCAAAATATGAGTCCTTAAAGTGCCTCCAGATTAGGAATATCTTCTGCTGTCTCTTCTACACATCATTGGGAGCTGATGCTGGCACTGGAGTTGAAATAAAGGGTGGACCCTGAGGAAGAATGCCAGGGATATTGTACATAATTTCTGTACTCAGGGCCAGGCACACAAGAACACTTAGAATCAGTATATGGTATAAAGTCAGTTTTATTTGGCTTTTTTAAAAGTGTTCCTGGGAGATGCTGTATGCTAGGTGCCCTTTCGTCTTTCAAAATAAACAGCATCTCCCCGAATATAGGACATGCCCTGACTTTTATAATCAAACATACAGCACCACCGAAGTTTCCAGAATGGCGTGACTGCCCAAAGACTCATTTACAAAGATACATTATGCTGTTGTCATGACAATCTATCATGTATAGGAAATGCTTGTGAGGATCACTCCCCCCAACTGAGAATTCTTCACCTGTCCATCCTCCCACCATAAAAGTTCCTTTATCAACATAGCTTTGATGGCCTTTGTTTCTGCTGATCTTCTCTTGATCCGCTGTGTTGTGTAAACAGATATCCAGTCTGTGTCCTGAATAGGAAATAGGCCTGAATTCCTTTTGCTGGCACCAGGACTTTAATTAAAACTGTAACTTTAAAAGAAGAATCTTTTCACCTGGCTCCTGTCGCTGAGATAGACATCTGCAAGACAAAAGCTTGCATCCTGGCTTCATGCGAACCAAGCTTCCCTGTATTGTGGTGCAAATATTGTCATTGATGCCTTCCTGGCCTTTAATTATAGGCTTTGCAGAGCTACAAGTTTCCCAAATCTTCCACATTCTTGAGTCTGAGAAATTCACTATATTTCAGCAGTGTCAATATGAATCAGCCCTCTGAGGATTCTGGGAATGGCTGAATGAACCAAAATTATGAACCAGAGTTATGAATTATATCAATATCTATCATACTCTACTTGCACTGCCTTCTCTTGCTTGGGGGTTGCTCTCATCACCATCAAAATCCTCATCTATCTCCGCTATCACTAAAGTGAAGGCTACTGACTAACCATCCCAAATTTTCTTCAGCTGCTAGCTATTCATTTTCTGACTCGGAATTTCAGACAAGATTCTTCTTCAGAATCATTTGTTGAAAAAACTGTCTCCATTACCTAAGAAGTAGTAACTAATGTAGAGGAGCTTGCAGCTGGTTTAGATTTGTGCCCTTCTGCCCAGTCCATGCTCGTGCCCTGTTGCACTCTGCCTTGTATGACACTATTGCCTTTCTGTTCCAGAATGAGAGGAAGAATAGGTGGCAGTTGCACATGTTGTTCAAATTTCAATTTCTTCTACTTTCAGCTGCCTTCCTTTTCAGCCACTCAGCTGTGAAAAAAGTCTCTTCAATTTTGGGGCAGGTGTAAAATCAAATTTTTTTTTCATGTAGACTGGGCTAGATCTGCCCCTCTTAATCAGCTCCAACCAACATTCCCTTCTCTTTTCCTGACATGATGGGATTTCCTCATATGCATTGCCTGGTATGGATTTGAGCATTACAAATGCTTTTGATACAGTAACTGTATCCCCACTCAATATCTCACTCTGGAGAATTGCCTGACACACGCACGCACACACACACACACACACACACGCACAGTGTGTACTAGTGCTGACTGACCTAGTACACAAAAACTGTCAAACATTAGCAGATCCAAAAAAACCTGTCAGCCTGGTGAGACTCTTATCTTTGGTCTCTTAATGTGGACTTCTCACCTCACTGGTATCCAGACAGAGATGAAAAAAATCACTCAGTGCTGTAACTGTGACCACACTGTCTTCCACCCTGACCCTCTTCCAGTGAAGAGAATAATCAAAATCAGCAGCAACATACTAATTTTTTTTCTGGTATGAGTGAGACCACTACAGCATAGAAAAATCGAAATCTGCCAAAAACCATTACCAAATTGAAACATTTGTAAGCTTTTTTTTATTTTTATTTATTTTTTTGTAAACTTAGAACTGCTAAGCACATGTGATTCTCTACCAACCTCTAGAGAGAAAATTCAGAGTTTACAATGGGAATAGGTCAGCATCACTTGATTCATATAGCAGCTATAGGCTACTTTAGAAAGATGCTTCAGATTCACTATTTGTCTTCTGTATGGTTTCTCTGCCAACTTGTCCTGACAAGACTCTGGCAAGGCTGTGAGGTCATACAGGCAAGAGTTGGTTGCTAAGTTATCTGCATCTGTTTGCTTGCTTAAAGTACAGCTATAGACTTCAGTAGGCCATAGACCTGAATGGGAAGCGCAAATGAATGAGATAAAATAAATAATCTTTATTTGTGGAACACTTTCTCTATTTCTTAAATCCATGAATGAAACAAATATGGACTTGTATTTCATCTTACCCACATCCATACTGAAAAGCTTGTCAAGATAGCACCAGTAAATGGCTGCCCAAACATACATTTGGGCTGCACGTTGCCAAAACAAAACTCATTAGAGGAGGGTTGCCACAAACCCTCTCCCACCTGACTGACCCATGCTGCAGCTGGAAGCACAGGTGAGCTGGGAATAATGGGAAATGGTCTGTGGTTCAGCTTTGAGTTGAGAAGGTCAGGAGTTACACCTCCATTACAACAGCACTCATGCAGGGTTCTGCATGCCAGTTCTTATCTGACCCCTGCTTGTTATTAGGAAAGCTCTTTAGGTATCTCAAAAGCACAAATTATCTCTGAAATAGTATTTCATGCTTACTGCTACCCCAAGGTCACTTTGTTTTTGTGTAGCATTTCTAGGAATAACCATGGTCTAGGTATTGCTTGATTGTTATGGGTTGTGTTTCCTTTGGAGATAAAGGAGCTGATATAGTAAAATGCGAGTAAAAAGTGCCCTAAATTTTAGTGCATATTTTCTTGCTTATGGAAAGAAAAGCAAATTAACTCAGGTGTTCTAAGGTTACTAATGTGTAAAAGTGTGCAGTAAACATTAAACAATGTGTGCATAAAATTAAAAATGCGTCCTATAGGTATAAACTGAAAAAGTGCTTCTCTTTGGGCAAGCATTTTCTACCGCAGAACTGTCACCATTGTGGAGAGCTCGCTGTATGTGCAACTGTCTCATGTATTTACTCATTTTGCTGCATATGACCTACCCTTCCTCTGTTACACAGCTCCTATCTGACCAACAGTTCTGCTGCTGGCTATTCTTCCAGGTTTTACACACCGAGAATGACTAACTAATCAAGAGAAGCATGAGGTGACAAATAGTTGTGCATACAGCAAACTCTGCATAATGGTGATAATTCTGCTGCAAAAAGTGCCCACTTCCAAAGAGTTTCCATAGTACAACAGTTACCCATACAGCAATTCTGGGTCTCTAACTCTTAAGTCCCAGGGCACAAGGTTTCAGACTTGGACATTTCAAACTTGGATACACCAGTACTTAACATGGGTTTTTAAGCTTGGAAATGTAATTCCTATTTCAAAGGTGGAATACATTTAGCATGTATTTCTGTGGCTAGTGTTAGTCTGTGGTGCTGTGCCAGTATGGTCATGGACCTGAGAGACCAGAGCCCAAGACTCCCTCATCCAGAAACTCCAGGTCCAGGAGTACACTGGGCACAGCATAGATAAACTGCATTTCTTGAGTTAGTGTTAAACTTTGTTCCACCTCTGAACCAGGAGTTAAATTTCTAGGGTTAAATACAAATTAATTAGGCCTTTAGGTCTTTCCAATGGAGGAGTAGCCTACTGGCTAGAGCAGAAGGCTATGAACCAGGTAAGCTAGGGTACAAATCCCGCTGTGTACTTTGAGACCTTGAGCAAGCCACTTCACCCTCCATTGCCTCAGGTACAAACAGATTGTGAGCCATCTGGGAACAGAGAAATACCTACGGTACACCTGAATGTAATTCACTTTGAAGTGCCTGAAAAAGCAAAATATAAATCAAATACCGTACATCTCCCTGCACTGGGGAGTAATCTCTAATGAACATAACGTAAGAAATATCCTGCTGGGTCACATCAAAGTGTATTGAGCCCAACATCCTGTTTTCAACAGTGGATAGCTCGGGTCATAAGTATCCAACAGTTCCTAAAGTAGACTTTTTAGCCCTATGCAAGCATGAGATTTACAGGGAGGTGTGCTAATTTGAACACACATTTTTACTCCTGTTTGTGCACATGTTTTTTGAGCACAGACAAAGCATAACAGGAACAAATATTTAATTATTGGTTTTATTTTAACTACAGGCTTAAATTGTCATGTATTTCTTTTACATTTACTTTGGATTGTATAATTTTAAAATTTTTGAATTGGTTTGTTTTATTATTTTAGTCACTTTTAATTACTAACAAAGGGAGGCAATTTATCAAATGCATATTGAACATTAATAGGGAGTTCAGAAACAATAACCAATCACAAAAAAAAGAGCTCTCTAACATACAGAGAATCTAAGATATAAAATAGGAGTGTGCAGGGATAGAAAATTCATTTTAGTTTTTCATTGGTTTTTGGGAGGGTTTTTCCCCCCCATGAATTTGTTTGTGGAATGTTTGATTCATTTGTGTGAAAAAAAAAACCCCAAATCAAACTTAAAAAAAACCCAAAACTGGGCCTCCTGTTCTCACCATCCCTCCCACCTGGAAAAATGCTGGGGCCAGGATACCCCCGGCCCCCACTTACCCTGTCTGGTGGGGATCCCCCAGCTTGGCTTTGCATAGGCTGAGGCAGGACGCTGTGACCTTGGCCTACGCAAGGCCAACGCCACAGCCCAGCATGGAATCTGGGTCTTGACATTGGGGCCTTGGCCCAGGCCCAATACTGGGGCCAGGCCTGGCTTGGAGGCCGGGTCCCAACACCTAGGCCTCTGCCTAGGGTCAGACTCAGGTCTTACAGGTCCAGGGTTAGTTCTTCATAAACTGATGCTGTCCGCTGGGGTAATTAACTTTGGTATGATCCCCAAAAAAGAGAGAGTATGAGGTTTCTGCTCAGAGGCCAGGCCTGGCCTGAGCTCTGGTCTAGGCTCAGGCATCTGGACCTAGCCTTAGGCCTGGATCTGGGCTGACCCTGGCATTGGGTCTCGGCCTCTGGTCTGGGCTGCATAATTGGACCTGCATCTGGGCCCTGGCCTAGGCCAAGGTCCAGGTATTAGGACCTGGACCTGCAGCTTCTTTGGATACTCAACAGTTCAGCTAAGTGAAATATTTTGGGGGTCTTGGCCAAGGCCCCAGTGTTGACCTGGGCCTAGGCTGAGACCTCGGCGTTGTACTCAGGCCTAAGCTGCAGCCCCTGCTTTGGGCCTCAGCCTAAGTTCTAGGTGTGGCCCCATCCTTGGGCCTAGGCCTGATGCATTCTTTTTAAACAAATGCAACAAATAAGGTTTGTTTCATTCGGGGAGGGCCTCTATTCATTTTCAAGACCCCCGAATGAAATGAATTGCTCTCATTCGTCACATTTTGCACATTTGTTTAAAATGAATGCACATTCCTACTGTGCAATATTACAAGATGATACCGGATGGCAGCATAATACTAAAAAAACCAGATCAATTTTTTAGTCCAACAAGCTCTAGACCATAAGATCATCACTAATCGTGAAGCAAAACATCTGACAGTAGAGTTTCCGATCACTCCGGTTTTTTATACTCTCTCCAAAATACATAAAACAATGGTTAATCCACCGGGTCGACCCATTAGTGTCTGGTATTGGGTCAATTCTGGAACCTCTTTCTAAATTCATGGACTTGTTTTTAAAACTGTTTGTATCCAAGATCAGATCAAATGTACGGGACTCGGCTCATCTTATTTCTATTCTGGAGGATTTAGCCACACCATCCGGATCATTTTTCTTTGCAACACTGGATGTGATTTCTCTGTATTCGAATATCCCACAAGATGAGGCACGAACAGTGATTAAAGAAATTTTGAACTCACATCCCTCTCCTAACCGTGTACCAACCTCTTTCTTATTACGATTGGCTGAATTAGTCTTGACAATTTTTTTCGTTTCGATAATACATTTTTCCAACAAGTTAAAGGCACAGCCATGGGGGCCACCATGGCCCCTAGTCTGGCGTGCCTGTATGTGTCAAAATTTGAAGAAGCATATGTTTATCCAGCTGAGTGGTTTAAATTTATACACCTGTGGTTGGGATTCATTGACCTATGTATTTATCATCTGGCTTGGCACGGATATTCAGTTTTTTATGTTCATTGACTGGCTTAATGAAGGGAACAAAAATCTGCAGTTTAATTTTACTATAGATTAAGAACATAAGAAAATGCCATACTGGGTCAGACCAAGGGTCCATCAAGCCCAGCATCCTGTTTCCAACAGTGGCCAATCCAGGCCATAAGAACCTGGCAAGTACCCAAAAACTAAGTCTATTCCATGTAACCATTGCTAATGGCAGTGGCTATTCTCTAAGTGAACTTAATAGCAGGTAATGGACTTCTCCTCCAAGAACTTATCCAATCCTTTTTTAAACACAGCTATACTAACTGCACGAACCACATACTCTGGCAACAAATTCCAGAGTTTAATTGTGCGTTGAGTAAAAAAGAACTTTCTCCGATTAGTTTTAAATGTGCCCCATGCTAACTTCATGGAGTGTCCCCTAGTCCTTCTACTATCCGAAAGAGTAAATAACCGATTCACATCTACCCGTTCTAGACCTCTCATGATTTTAAACACCTCTATCATATCCCCCCTCAGTCGTCTCTTCTCCAAGCTGAAAAGTCCTAACCTCTTTAGTCTTTCCTCATAGGGGAGTTGTTCCATTCCCCTTATCATTTTGGTAGCCCTTCTCTGTAACTTCTCCATCGCAATTATATCTTTTTTGAGATGCGGCGACCGGAATTGTACACAGTATTCAAGGTGCGGTCTCACCATGGAGCGATACAGAGGCATTATGACATTTTCCGTTTTATTCATCATTCCTTTTCTAATAATTCCCAACATTCTGTTTGCTTTTTTGACTGCCGCAGCACACTGAACCGACGATTTCAATGTGTTATCCACTATGACACCTAGATCTCTTTCTTGGGTTTTAGCACCTAATATGGAACCCAACATCGTGTAATTATAGCATGGGTTATTTTTCCCTATATGCATCACCTTGCACTTATCCACATTAAATTTCATCTGCCATTTGGATGCCCAATTTTCCAGTCTCACAAGGTCTTCCTGCAATTTATCACAATCTGCTTGTGATTTAACTACTCTGCACAATTTTGTGTCATCTGCAAATTTGATTATCTCACTCGTCGTATTTCTTTCCAGATCATTTATAAATATACTGAATAGTAAGGGTCCCAACACAGAACCCTGAGGTACTCCACTGTCCACTCCCTTCCACTGAGAAAATTGCCCATTTAATCCTACTCTCTGTTTCCTGTCTTTTAGCCAGTTTGCAATCCACGAAAGGACATCGCCACCTATCCCATGACTTTTTACTTTTCCTAGAAGCCTCTCATGAGGAACTATGTCAAACGCCTTCTGAAAATCCAAGTAAACTATATCTACCGGTTCACCTTTATCCACATGTTTATTAACTCCTTCAAAAAAGTGAAGCAGATTTGTGAGGCAAGACTTGCCCTGGGTAAAGCCATGCTGACTTTGTTCCATTAAACCATGTCTTTCTATATGTTCTGTGATTTTGATGTTTATAACACTTTCCACTATTTTTCCTGGCACTGAAGTCAGGCTAACCGGTCTGTAGTTTCCCGGATCGCCCCTGGAGCCCTTTTTAAATATTGGGGTTACATTTGCTATCCTCCAGTCTTCAGGTACAATGGATGATTTTAATGATAAGTTACAAATTTTTACTAATAGGTCTGAAATTTCATTTTTTAGTTCCTTCAGAACTCTGGGGTGTATACCATCCGGTCCAGGTGATTTACTACTCTTCAGTTTGTCAATCAGGCCTACCACATCTTCTAGATTCCTCTCTGATTGCTTTTTGGATATCATATCAGATGGGGAGAAGTTTTCTACCACTATTTTTAGGAAGGACACTGACAGGAATACGTTACTGTTTAATAGCTGTCACCCTAGAATACTTAGAAATAACATACCAATGGGCCAGTCTTTGAGATTACGGAGGCTTTGTTTTTCGCGAGCAGATTATCTAACTCAAGCCAGAGAGATGACAGCTCAGTTTTTGGAGAGAGGGTATCCCATTAAGATAATTAAGAAAGCCTTCAAACATGCGCTATACATTAATAGAGAGATTCTGTTTCTGCCTCACAATCATTCATCAGATACTGTTAACAATTGTATATTACCATTCTCTACCCTGAGTAGGGCAGTCACCAATATTGTCTGGAAGCATTGGAACGCTTTATCTCTACAGAATGTTCCAAGGTCCATTGAGATTTACATATTGAAGGGGAAGAAATCTGAGGGATAGATTGGTACATACGGAATTCACCTGTACTAGTTCTCAGTTTAACATGAGTGGTCTACACAAACCCTGCGGGCACTGTATTATGTGCCCTCTCACTGACACGTTGTCCTCTTTTGAGAACCCCTTACAGAGGAGAATCTTTAATTTGAAAACTTTTTCGGACTGCACCTCACAAGAGGTAGTGTACGCTATTAAATACCCATGCCCTATGCTATATGAGGGAAAAACAACTAGGATGGTAAAAGCTCGTATTATAGAAAATTGCTCGAACATTAGAAACTCTCGGGGAAAATGCTCCTTTAGTCGAGCACTGGGCACAATTTTCACATACCATCTCTGACCTTTTCTTTTTCGTTTTAGAAGTGGTCACTCGCCCTTCATGGGGGGGGAGACTATTCTGAATACTTAGGATGCAAGGAACAAAGATGGATACACATTTTAGACACTGTAACACCTAGAGGGTCTCAACAAAGAACTTGAGTGGCACCTGTTCATTTGACTGCGATTGGCGCTTTGGGGTTAGTAGTGTTCTGATTGGTTCCTTATAGCCTCGCGATTGGTCAACCCTTTTCGCACCTTTCTGTTTTTAAAGGTCTCCTTGTTTCAAGTTTCGGCGCACTCCCTGCCAGGTATGAATTCCATGTACTAGGGTATGTTATTTCAATTACATTATGCTTGATATTGGTCGGCATGTAAGTCCATTGTTGGATACAGTCCTGATTCGTATGTACTTTATTTCAGATTGTTTGTTTGAGCTTCATGTCCCTCCTGACGCAGCCTCGGCGAAACACGGGTCCGTGTCGGGGGACCCCCCTTGAATTTGTGATGTTCTAAGCCAGTGGAGTTGCTGCTCAAAAAATTGAAAAAATAAATACCCATTTGTGAATTTGAATTGGATTATGACATTTGCCTGCACTATTGTGTTGAATATTGATTATTTAAGTGCAGTCCTTGCTCTTTGTGTTCTCAGCATAATAAACAAACACATATATACACTGAGGAGGCAGAACCCAGAGCCCCGGTGCATGGCCCCAACTTAAAACTTGTTGAACAGATTGGGAGAGAAAATTCAAATGGAAAAATCCTCAGGTAGTTGTGACTGAAAGCTTATGGCCCTAGATCTAGCCGTAGTTCTAGATGAGTTGGGAAGGGCAAAGAAGCAAAAAGCAACTGCTGGTGGTCAAAAAAGCAAACTCTTAGGAGTTATTAGGAAGAGAATGGTGAATTATACTAAGAATGTCTAATGCCTTTGAATTGCTCTATGGTGAGACTACACCTTGAGTACTGTGTGCAATTCTGGTCACTGCATTTCAAAAGAGATAGATGTACTTGAGAAGGTACAAAAAAGGGTGACCAAAATAATAGAGGATTTAAAGGCTAGAGTTTAGGGCTTGGAGAAGGGATGGCTGAGGGGGAGGGTATGATGGAGGTCTAAAAAAATCATGAGGACTAGAATGGGTAAACGTGAATCTGTTATTTACTCTTCCAGATAACTTCATGGAGTGCCCCCTAGTCTTTCTATTAACAAGTAGCACACGGTAACGCCTCACTACCTGGTCTGAACCTCCTCTGCCACTATGCTGCATCCAAGGAACATGGCTGAACTTCCTGCAGCTCTTGAGCCCTTTTATAATTCCGGCTGTCAGGGCTTCCTGTGACACGCTCAGATGACATCACATCCTGCCTTGTATAAAGGGAGGCTCAGAACTACCTCCTAGTGCCTTCACAACAGGTTGCCTATTTTCTTTGCAGTGCCAGATGCCCAGCATGTTCCTGGTATTCCTGCTGTTCCTGCCTCACTCCTGCTGACTTGAGTCTTGTGGTTCCCTTTTGCTCTCTCTGTTGTCTTTGTCCTGGTGCTTATTCCTGCATTTCACGTCTTGCTCACAGACCAGACTCCATTGTTGCTCAGTTTGGGCAGCTATCTAGTCTGTCACCTCCTTGGACCATGACAGGAAACTCCTGCTGACTGCCAGGACCTGAGGGCTCAACCCGAGAGGGAAGTAGCTGTCCAGGTGAAGATCTACTCCAGGGGTGCATCAGCTGCCACCTTTTAAGGCTTAGCTTGTACTTGTACAAGCTAGGCAGCACAAATTTAACAGTGGCACAAGGGCTCCCTACCTCCCAGTGTGACATACATTTAAAACAAATCTGAGAATATTTTTTTCACTTGGTGCAAAATTAAGCTCTGAAACTTGTTCCCAGAGGATGTGGTTAAGGCAGTTAGCTTAGCTGATTTTAAGAGATTTGGACAAGTTCCTGGAGAAGTCCATAAACTGATATTAATCAAGTTGACTTGGAATAACCACTGTTTATTAGGTATTAGTAACTTGAGATGTATTTAATGTTTGGGTACTTGCCAGGAACTTGTAGCCTGGATTGGCCACTGTTGGAAACAGGATGCTGGCCCTGGTGGACCTTTGGTCTGACCCAGTATAACAATTTCTTATATTAATACTTAAGGTCTTCCAGAAGCGAAACTGGAGGGGGGAGCAAGGACTGTATTGTCATCCAAAAAATTCAGAAAGCTGTTTTAAGACCAAAGACTACATGAAGCATGAACATGATTTAAAAATACCCCCTGGGAAGATTAGACCATGCATTCGAAAAGGTGGAAGGAAGATCAAATGACTGCTGGCAGGGTTAAAAGATGAGGCGAAATGACATTTTAGCCAAAACAACTTTTTTTTCCCAAAAACTGGAAAAAGGGATCAAACTGAAGAAAATAGGAAAAATTCCCCATGAGACTCCTGAGAAAAATAGTTCTGGGATCAGAGGCAATGTACTACTGTGGATTGAAAACTGGATAAAAGGAAACCTGAGTAGGACTATATGGTCAGTTTTCTTAGTGGAGAAAAGTAAATAGTGCAGTGCCTCAGGGATCTGTGTGGGACCCGTGCTTTTTAATATATATTTGAATGATCTGGAAAAGGGTACATCGAGTGAGATAAATCAAATTTTGTAGACAATGCAAAAGTATTCCAAGTTGTTAAATCACAAGCAAATTGTGAGAAGTTGCTGGAGTACCTTATGAGACTGGGAATTCAAATGGCAGATGAAATTTAATGTGAATAAGTGCAAAATGCTGCAAATAGGGAAAAGTAACCCACACTGCAGTTACATGTTAGGTTCCATAGCGAGTTACCACCCAGGGAAAAGGATCTGGGCATCATCGTGGACAATTATTTGGAATCCTCGGCTCAGTGTGTGGTGGTAGTCACAAAAGCAAACAGGAACAATTAAGAAACGAATTGTTACAGCGCAGACCCATACCTCTCCTTCGGGGACAGCTTCCCGACGCGAAACTTCAGCATGGCCGGCACACGAAACAGCTCACCTCCTCTCCACCCCTCACGCTGACGTCCCTCCCAAGAGCCCCTGCGCTAGTGCGGGAAATTAGACTATTTAGTTCAGCGTTCCAGCACAAGCCTTGCCTTGGCTGCAGGCTTGGTTGCACTGGTGCTGCTTTTCTGCGATTCTTCTCCTTGTTCCTTTGAGACCCGGACTGCTTTTGGATTCTGTTTGCCTCCTGCCTGCCCCGGTCTCTGATTGGATTTGGGCTCTGTTTTGTCTGCCGCCTGCCTCTGACCTGGACTGGACTAGGATTTAACTGGATTTGGATCTTGGCTACCTCTGCCAACTCCTGACGCTGATCTTAGGTAAGGCTGTTACACTATCGTTGGGAATGTTATAATACCTCTGTATTTCTACATGGAGAGATTACATCTATAGTACTGTGAGGAATTCTGGCCACCATATCTCAAAGATGTTGGGAAAAGGTACAGAGAACAGTGACAGTTCAAACTGATAAAGGGAATAGAATGACTCCCATGTGAAAAGAAAAGAGGTTATGGCTGTATAGTTTTTGAGAAGAGGTCTGCAAGATGATATAGTAGAGATGTACTGAAAGATTGACAATACCCACACTATTCCACTCAATTTACTCTTTTAAAAAAATACAAATGTTAGGGGACACTTCATGAAGTTAGTAAGTAGCACATTTAAAACAAATCTGAGAATTGAGCTTTGGAATTCATTGCCAGAGGATGTGCTAAAGGCACTTAGCATAGCTGGGTTTAAACAAATTCCTGAAGGAGAATTCCATAAACTTAACCAGATAGGCTTTGGGAAAGCCACTAGTTAGCCTGAGTATTAGCTGTGCACAATGGATAGCATTAAATGCCTTGGTTTGTAATGACTTTGTTCTGTTTGCGATTCCTCTGTACTGTATGCTTGGAAATTTTGATGACTAAGTTTGAATACCCAAACTGTCTTGGAGGTTGGCACTTGTTGCCCTATATTAACTCTAACCACCCAAGTTATACAAGTAACAAATGGAACCATAGCTGATTTTAATGAGCCATTTGCTGTTTTCTACAGACTGTGTACACACAACACATGCATGGTTCAACCTTTACAGTTTGATAGAAACAAATGCTACAGGTAGGCTCAACTAAATTCTTATTGAGATAGGCATCCCCCACTATATTTTGCTTCTTGGTGGTTTTTAAATCCTTTTACCATATGGTATTGGCTGACTATTGGCCTTGCCCTGGCCATCCATTGCTTTGTACACTTCTTGTACCATTGCACTGACCCTTCATGCCACTCCAGGTACCAGTTTTCTCCTCTTGGTGCTTTTTGGTTTTGATGCCATTCTTTCTCCTACCTTGGCCTTATGGTACAATTTGAGGTGGGGAGGGTATGGCTACTTTTTTCTTATTGTGTTGCTCCACTTCTCTTTTTTTTTTTTTTTTAATCTCCAGCACCACTGCTGCCACTCTAATCTAGCTTCAATGCCTTAGAGTGCTGCTTCCACTCCTTCAGCTCTTGGTCTTGCCTTGGCCATCTAATGGTTTATACAGGCCTTACCCACCCAATTATCTGTAACAATTTCATTCCCCCTTTGGCATTTTCTTCAAACTCCATTCCCTTGACAGTTTTTGTGATTATTGGTTTCATCTGATATTTAGTCTTCAATGGATTACACCATATTAAAAGGCAAGGGCTGCAGAAGTACAGCAACCTGAACCAGGACCTTGCTTCTCTATGATTAATTAGAAGAGCTAAGGGAGAGACAGTATTTGCAAAAACTGATTCAGAATCATCTTGTTTCAAATTCCTTGGACGACGGGATGCCAAACTAGTGGTTAGAGCATTTGGTGCCTTTAGTAAGTAACATCTTAACTTCCTGTGAAGACCAAATCCAATCCTGAACAGAGAGTATTTTTAGGAATGACATTGGTCTTCTTGTCGGTGGGGAATATATACATAAAGGAAGCCACTTCTAATTTTATATATAAATATTTTAGATTTATTCTGATTATGATTTTTTCTAAATTATCATGGACATTGGATAATGTATTGTTAAACTTGATGATGGATGAAAGATGTAAATAAACCTTGTTGTTAATTACAGTTTACATAATGTAAATCTTATAAGTAGCTGCTTTCATAATATTGTCTAGGGATCCTTAAGGGCAAAATAGAGGTAATGTGGTGCAGTTCTAAATTCCTGTCTTTCGTCTCTGCATTGACACTTACTCTGAATCATTCTGATGGGCCAAATCAGGAGCTTCAGGAATGTAAGTGGGGAGACAGACTGAATATGTTGAGATGTCTTCTTCCTTTGATCATCTTTGTCTCCAAGATACACGTTTATTTATTTATTTTACTTTTAGATGCCTTGAGAATGCAGTTGAGAACACGTCTCTCTTTCTGATTGGATGTATGTTCAAATTCTTTCTGATAAAATGATTTCATATACGACATTTTATATAAATAGCCAGGCTATATGATGCTGGCCATACACAGTCGTGACTATTTTGTAGTATTTAGCAATATGTTCATCTTCTGTTGAAATCAGCAATATTACCTGCTGTTTAGATTCTCATTCATCTTCAGCATATTACTGGTCCATTGTTGTATTTAACCAAATGCAGAAACTCCAATCAATGTTTTCAGTCCTTTGTGTTATTAAACAGTCATTTTTCAGTATTTGTAATTTCAATGCAGCAAACACAAGAATTAATTACTCCATCACTCTACACTCCTCCAGAGATTTCCTTTGGCTTGTCCCTGCCCAGGGCTTTGTTCCAATTTGGTTGGGCCAATAAAACAAACTGGAAGACGGTCAAGTGCAGCCAAGGCAAACAAAACAAAAACAAGACCATATTATTAAATAACTTGCCCTTTAGAGCTTTGAGGTACTTTTACCATGCTAAGTGGCTGTAATATGCCTCTCATGATTCTTTGGGGTCTTCATACCACATTTATTTGCTTTGACCATCACTACTTTGGGGGGGGGGGGGGGGGTTATTATTTCTGTCTTTTTTTGGTTTCCTGTTTCCATATCATGGTACCTTGAGCAATTCATACCATATTTGGTACCACTTTGCCTCTCTCCTACATTGTGTGGGTGGGTGGGATTCATGCCATGATTGTCAATGCCCTGCTTTTGGAGCTGTGGTGGTATTCTGGCCACTCTTGCTGCTGTTTTGTTTTTCAACCCACCCAGACAACCAGTTATCTGTCTACCCTGGGGTAGGTTGGATGGTCTTTTTCTGCCATCTACTTTTAGTATCTATGCCAGTATAGAGTCTGTGATACAAAACAGCAGTAAATTCTTAAAGCAGGCCTTAAGAATCAGAAGATTAAGTATTATGTGATGACTCTGTATTGTGAAATTACTTTACTGTGCTAGAAGTCTGGAAATGAGAACATCTTGTGATAAATTGAAGGCAAAAGATTCCAAGGCTTTAAGTGTCCAGTAGCCCCCTCTTCTGTGTTTGAGATTTAGTATATTTTCTGCTGGTTAGAATCAGAAAAGTAGGCATTTAAATGAATGTTAAATTTCCATACTTTTTGTATGGGTATGTAGGTTTGAAGGAAATATTAGTCGAAGAAGAATATTGCAGCAGAAATTCTACATTTGATTATTGTTGCTGAATGTAGCAGAATCTAATAGTAAATAAATTTTGGCATCCATCCTGACTGAAGTGGATGCCTGTCATTGATTAAAGCACTGCCAACATTCTTCAAAGAAGAGATTTATTTTGACAGTTTGTAGCAAATTAAGTTGCAGATCTGTTAAGCAATGTTGCTGCTTGTGCAAAGAAATTAAAGCAGCAGTGGCAGAGGGGATGGTGCGCATGTGGATGTATATGATGTCTTACTGACATAGATGTGAGAATTTATAGGTTGATGTAGGGTTAGAAGGCTACAATTAGTCATATTAAACCATTTCTAATATGTTTTTGTGTCTTTATGTAACTGACTATAAATATTTCTGCAACAAACTGGAAGAGACTGGAAAGGTTTAAGTTTCAGAATGTCGTCAAATAATCTGCTTTACATATTCAGAGCCTGATTAACTAAACTTTTTCCCATAGATATAGAATGCAGGCTGGGGGGAGTCATAGTACGTCATGCCCTTTAGCTTTGAAGGACCAATTTCAATTAAGAAAAACAAGAGCAGGGTGTTTTGTGTTAAAGAGCAAGATCTTGGGCTTTGACCACTAGAATTTATTGTTAAAGGTTGTTGATAACTGATTCACGCTTGACAGCTTACGGCCGAATTTTCAGAGGGCCGTGCATGGCTGGGTCCTGCGTGCAACGCGCACATTTTCAAAAGAGCCCAGCCACGCATGTAAGTCCCGATACGTGCACAAGTGACGGGCCCTGAAAAAGGGGCTGGCAGGGGCGGGCCGGGACTGCGCCATTAACCACTGTCCCGGGGAAGCGCGCACCAGCAGCCAGCTGGAGATTACTTCAACTGGAAAGTTGAAGTAGAAAAACAAAAAAAACCTAATAAGTAGGGGGTAGGGATTAGGGAGGGGAAAAGGTGGGAAGTTCCCTCCCAGTCCGCTCCTTAATAGGAGTGGACTGGGAGAGAATTGGGGAAGCCCTACTCATGTTGCCATGTGTAATTCACGAAAATTGGCCTGCACGTGCGTGTGTGGCCACCGGATTTTATAACATACGCGCGCATTTTATAAAATCTGCGCATCCGTGTTCGCGCGTCATGAACCGCGCACTCATGGGCACATGCGCATTCTTATTAAAATCTACCCCTTAATGGCTAAAATAGCATAAGTGGGTATCCTAAAGTCCAGTTTATAGCAGGATCCAGCTGGCCACACTTGAAGACCTAGGTCTGACTTTTACTTCCATCACTTTTATCTACTTGGAGTCTCCAGTTAAATTAGAAATTCTTCAAATTACAATAAAATCCTACAGACTTCTTAATGCTTTGAGGTTTTTTTCTCTTTCTCATTCACCTGGCTTTTATCATTTTTTTTTTTCTCCATCTTTTTTTGCCTGGAGGTCTATCTCCTTTTCTGGTTCTCATCTTTCTTCTTCCTGTCTTTGCGTGTTTCTGTATCCCCTTCATTCTTTCTTTTATCCTTGGGTGGGGAGAGGGATGGAGAATAAGCTTTATTTTCCCCTTTTGGGAAATAGGCTGGAACCCTTTCCCCATTCTGCTCTGCTTTTGGAACAGTATTGAGTTTTGAGGGGAGGGATTTATGGCAAATTTTTTTTTTCATATAGGAGTGGAAGAAGGGGGGAATAGGATGTTACTTGGCTGTTAGTTTTTGATGGTTTTATTATCTGGCTAACTTTAGACGTGCAATTGTATCTTTTCCCAGTCGGTTAGCCAGATAACTTTGCCCAGTTGGCGCTGATATTCAGTGCCAGCTGGATTAACTAAAGCTATATCCCCATTCTGCATTTTACCTGGCTAAATTTTAACCAGGTAATGCCTTACATAAAATGTCATTGCTCAATTTTAATTGAATAAGACCTGCAAACTGGGGGAGGGGGGAGCGATGAAGGCACATTAAGGGCCATTTTATACATTTTTTTCATCCTAAAAGAATATTGTATTAACTTTCAGTTCATGTTCAACTAAACCCACTGTACATGCCCATTCTCAGTATTCAACATTAATCTCTCCTAGAGCTTTATTTTGTCTTTGTTGTCAAGTGTTTTTCTGTTTAACAAAATTTAAAATGGAAAATTATCCAAATATTTATTGAAGTAGACCACTGAATTTCACCTCTTACAAATAGGTGTTGCCGAATTTTAAATTCACATTTCCTGATGTATTACCCCACACATTGACTATCACACTTTTATAGTAATTCTAAGTGCGAACAAGTCCAAAATTATTTGCAAATATCTGCTGTAAGAGTTATGAAATTTTGTATTATATTGATCATAATTCTGTCTTTTGTTGCTTTATCATTTGTTTTTATTCCGCCTAATCATCCACAATTAATTCTAAGTGGATTACCGTATAAAACGCATCATATCAAGAGATGGTGGTGTGTGTATATGGGATGTATCCCATTGGAATCGAAAAGGAAGAATTTTGGAACATTTATCTGGAGGAAAGGGGCAAAATAGCCAGTGGCCCATCATTTTTGTAATATATTCAAATGATTTTTCATATTACATTTTGTCAGAATTCATGCTTTGAAAAGTGGAGGAGAGAAAATGTTAAAACACTTTTTTTTGGGGGGGGGGGGGTATTGGTATTCTCAGATAATGGGTTTGAATATTCAATTCAATTTGCATAAAACAGCTTATACAAATGTGGTTCGGTCCTTTTTTTTCTTTTTCACGTAATTCCCTCTTCCCTTTTCTATGTATTTCCTATTGAACAAATTTACATTGTGAAATAGAAGAACCTTGGAGTCTGCGTGAGCAAATGTGTGCAATACATATCGGAAATAATGTATAGGCCAAATAAAGTGCAAATATCTCAGAGCAATTAAATGTTAAGGCTGATAAGCAAATGTTCTTTAATACTGATATGTTTAAACTGTTTTGGTTTTTTTTTTTTTGTAAACCGTTGTGATGGCGAAACCGAAAGAAAGTATATAAAACTCGATAGATAAAATAAATAAATGTTCATAAATGTAATATACTATTATGCAATTTTCAAAAACCCATTTACGTGCTTCAGGTGCACTTATGCAGGTAAAATTGATTGACACTTCATTGGCACATACTGTAGCAATCTTCAAAAGCCAACTGACATACACAAAGTTCATTTGCATGTTTAAACCTAGTTTTATGCATGTAAGTCCTTTTGAAAATTACCCCCTAAGCTTTCCTTTGTGGCTGTTCTGCAGGGCGTACTCCTTTCAATGTTAAGGTATATTCACCTTTTTTATATCTTTTACTGTGCACCTCCTATTTTGCTTTGTGGCGCATGCAGATACCCATTTATATATTAGGACTTCATAAAGTGCTTTTATCTGAGTACTACCTATGGCTTTTCCTCCAGTGTTAAGTATTGCCTTGCTCTGTATAAAACCATTAACACATCTATTACAAAAGACATTGGTATGAAAAGAATGCTATATTTGTTTCTCCGTCAGATTACTAACTTGTCATTATATAATGTGGAAGGCCCCTATTTCTTTTTACTCAAGAAGCTCGGGTGGATTCTGAAGTCAAAGTTAAAATCTGTGTGTGTGTTTTTACAGCATGACCAGCTTTATACTTGGGCCGCTGTTAATCAACCAACACATTCACTGGATTACCTGGAAGGGCAGTTCCCAGGGAGAATTCAGACCATATGGCCCCCTCCAAAACCAGTTGGACCAGAGCAGCTGGAAGTGAAATATACAGAAGCAGGTATGCAAGTATTGATGGGATTCATGTGAAATCTTCATGTAGGTCTATTCTTCTTTTTTTTTTTTTTTTTTTTTTTTTGTTTGAAGACAGCCAATTTGCATGTTCTATTATTTTGGTAGGATACTTTGTATAAAATATGAAAATCTGGCCTAGCTTTTTCCTGGGATCTGTTTAGCTGATTCACTGCCCATTCTGTCGCCGTCATATAGCTTGTTTTTTGTCTTGGGTAAATGCAGAAATACTTATTTTATGAACAATCGATATGTTTGGTGTACAGCATCTGAGAGCAAATACTTGCTTTGAAATGAGCTTTTGCCTACTGGGTTTGACAAAATACTTTTTAATCGGCTTTGCATTGAACAGAGATGAACACATGTAGCCTGTAGAGGAGAAAAGCAACTGCTGACCATCTCTGATGGCATGTAGGCCTTTTCCTTTTCTGAATTGCACACCACTATGGACTTGACTATGCTGGCCTGACTTTGTGTTCCTATGCTAGCCAGCTCAGATTTGTTAAATCTAATTTTAGAATTTATGCACTGCTTTTCTGGTCCATCGAATGCCAGCCCAATGCGGTTTACAACAAAAGTAATACATCAAATAACTTATCAATACACATGTAACCCCCCCCCCCCTCTCCAGTTTAGGGGCCAGGAGGGCAGGGACATACAAAGGTCCCGGGGCCAGTCCTTTAATTTCCTCCCACTCCAGCACAGTCCAAGGGCCCTGGGACAAGGTACTTTTTCCAACGTTGGGGAGGACTAAATCCTGCAAGGCCCAAGATGGGGTGACTGTTTGCTGTCCCGGGGGGAGGGGAGCAGGTCTATGTCGGCTTTAAAGGATGTGAGTGCTACAAAAGACTCTGGAGGCTCAGACTGAGTGTCCAAAATTAAATCTTTTACTGTCAGTTCTTAAATGTTTAGAAGTGGTACTCTCACAACAGTTCCTGGCTGGATAAGATGACATTTTACAGTTCTCCAACTTACCTGTGCTAGTGTCTCTCAGTACTGGGCAGGGAAACTCTCATCCTCTATGGTGAAATGACCATGAAAATACAACTAAATTGTTTTCCTGTTAAGACTGCAGTTTCGTATTCATTTTTCATGTGCGTAAATGCAGGTGTATTGCGTGTAAATGGGCTGCTAATCATTTCCCTAGTCTCTGTAAGTAAAAGGATGTATGCAGCTGTGTGACATCCTTTTACCCACTGGGAAAAGTTTGCATGCTGTTAGTGTGCAAGCTGTCTGCTGCTGAGAAAACAGATTTTCTCAGGGGCTGGGAGCAGTCGGGAGTAAATGTACATGCGCCTTTCTTTTCCTCTGTCACTTTTTATGAGCCCTTATGCACATAAGAACATACACTTTCAGGTTTGGACAAGGTGAAAAGGAATTTTCTACATTGTTAAAGATTTGTGTGGCCTCAGTTTTGAGGGGTGTTTGATTTTTAAGCATGTGCTTCATATGTTTATATGCTGCAGGATTAATAATTCCAAAATTAATATGCAGGTGCTGTGCCATAATCTGGGTACCTCTCAGGAATATAGAAAAAGGGAGAGAAGTGGGTGGAGGGGAGGGCACTTTGCATCTTACACAGAGTCCAGTAAAGAATGTTTCATTTTGACAAGGAAGTAAGGGTTTTCATTCATAAGCAAGTAGTCATTATTCCCCCCCCCCCAACCACCCACCCATTGTTTCAAATTACTGACAGGCCAATACAGTAAAGCGTGGCCGCAGTTACTCCGTTTCTAACTCAATGTGTACTCACAATTTGGCCGCGTAAGTCTAACCCGCGATTCACTATCTGTTTTTACCGATCCTTACTGCTTCTTTAACTCAACGCGTATCCCTTTCCGCCCGCGGCATGTATATGTATGTAAACGATCCTATTAGCTATTCCCTCCCATACAGTAAAGTGCGCCCCGACTATCGCCTTTTTAACCTGCTATCTTGCCGCGTCTTTAACCTACTAATTTACTGCCTACCCTGACCCTTGCGTTAGTGTGGTGAAATTAGCCGCCCAGCCCCAAACCAACCCAATCCACAGAAAAAAAAAAATGCTTCTCGCACTTAGCCACCCAGTCCCAAACCAACCCAGTCCAAGCAGAGAGAGATGAAATTTCACAGTCCCAAACTTCCCCCAGCCCCCACTCACCTGCCCTGGCCGTGGCCACACAAGCCCCCCAGCGTGTGCGCAAGCGCCTTCGCTGCCTTGAGCGCCCATGTTGGACCTACAGGCGTGCACGTATTCACCTTCACCGGTGGGGGTGCTGAAGCCGCTCTCTCTCGACTCCTTTCTACTGCTGCTGCTGGTGGCTTGCGTGGCCGTGGCCAGGGCAGGTGAGCGGGGGCTGGGGGAAAGTTTGGGACTGTGAAATTGCGTCTCTCTCTCTGCTGGGGCTTGGATTGGGTTGGTTTGGTTTGGGACTGGGCGGCTAAGTGCGAGAAGCATTTTTTTTCTGTGGATTGGGTTGGTTTGGGACTGTGCAGCTAAATTTCGTCTCTCTCTGCTGGGGCTTGGATTGGGTTGGTTTGGGACTCTGAAATTTCATCTCTCTTGTCCATCCGAAGGAGGGTGCTTTGTTGCGCTCCCTGCCTCCGATCGCTGGCTGCTGTGGCTTGCTGGTGCCGGGCACTCAAGGCAGCGGGGTCTGTAGGAGAACCATCCATTTCCTGGTACCTGTCATTTGAAATGTCATTTGAAATGACAGGTACCAGCGCACCCAGGATACTGTATAGGTGCTGTAAAGCGCCTATACAGTAAAATGGATTGTGCTTCATGGACGCGCGTTGGACGCGGCTTGCATTTGCATTCCATTTAAATACAGTATCGAGCGGTAGGTGATCCGAACTGTGCGTGCGGCAAACGCGGGTGCGCCGGGCACTAACGCACCTCTTTCTACCGCACCTTACTGTATCGGCCCATGAGTTAGAGTGACAGAGTTTTCTGCATGAGGACTTTGACAAAATGAGGGTTCAGATAGTGCTTCTGTTTCTTGCAAGCCTTAGGGCAATTTTATCAGCGGGTATCTGTTTAACCCCTCCCCTGCCCACTCTTTTTAATGTGAATTTGTGGCTTTCGTGGTCACACCCACCTCATCAAAAGGTCACAGCGTGATCTGGAGAGGTTTTCCTCTGATTTTTCTATACCTCCTTGCAGTTATTTTAAATAGATTTGATATCTCTGATAAATGAGCTCATAGAGCAGATGACCCCCCTCCTCTTGCCTCCCACCTCTCATGTTTTGGGTTCTTGTCTCCTTGACTGAGGATTTCACCTTCTCTTCTACTTGGAGGTGCTCGGCAGTAAATATATACAATAATAAAAACTCTTATTATGCAGATTTAAATTCAATACACTTTTTTAAGAGAATTGTTTTTAGCAGTATGACAGAGTAAGGAATCATTAATCCCCCATTTTATAAAAATGGATTATATTACAGAACATGCCATACTTCAAGGAGAGATCTCTGGCCTCTGTACTGAGCCATTTTAAAGATGCTTTATAAGTCTGTAGTTACTGACCTGAAAGTACATTTCTAAGTCTATGCTTTTAAGTTTAATATGTGGATTGGGACTGGATATAGGGAAAATTTGGTTTTGGGAGAAGAATAAACAGTTCTACAGTTTAAAAAAACAAAACAAAGAAACCCAACAAGAACAAAAAACAACAACCCTGAGAACACTTTGTACAGACCACTGGGACTAACATCATTTTTTTTTTATTCATCAAGATGACACAAGAATTCAGCTTTCTTTTGAGGTTCTCTGCTAAATGTAAGACTTTCAAGTAACAGTTGTCTTGTATCTATTTTCCAAAGCAAATTTAATAATGAGATATTAGTGGACAGAGCTTTAGACTGACTTTGGATTCTTTATCCGATGCAAGGTTAACTGTCTTTTGTTTGATACAGATAAGGCTTTGTGGATTTTATGGCTCTAGTAAGTATTTACTATCATTGTAAGAGTTAGATCCTTTCTATACTGTGTTGTGTGTGTTTATTTTTTTTTTAGTCAGGACTATATTGTTGCTCTTTCTATCCTCTTAGCTTTGGCATGTAAACTTCTATCAACATTTTTGACTGCCAGTATGATAATGTTAGGCTGAAATATCTCTTCTATTTGTAACTAGGCCTGTATTTTCAAAGACAGAAATTAAAGGGGATTGGGGGTATGTACATAACTACATTGCAAGAAGTGTTTACTCAATGTGAATTTTTTTCCTTTTTTTTTTTTTTTAATTTTATGCATACTTGTAGAGGAAAGTGAAGGTGAGTAAGTGTGCTTACCCTTAGTGACTCTGGTTTTAATTTGTTGATGTTACACAACATGCATTGAGTTGCTTTACCATGAATATTGAGTCCTGTACCCTGTTTTGAAGCTATGAGTAAATTCTTATCTGAGTAATTTCCAAAGCTATACTTGCAGAAATTGGCGCTTGGAAAATTGCCCACCCTTTTTGGGAAGCACATTCTTTTACCCATATACTGCGGAGGTGCTCTTGTTGCAGGGAGGAAACACATGTAGTCTCCCTGTCCCAGAAAAAGTATGTTTTGCCTAGAAAACGTTCTGCAGAAAAAGCAGGCATAGATATTTTTCCAGGGGCAATAATCAAAGCTTAACTACCTATGTAGTTTCTGCTTTGGTAATTGATGTAAACTCCATAGGTATAAATTATCCTCAGGCAATTGTCAAAGCTATGTGGGCAGGTGAAAAGTCCATGGATGGTTTATCTGTGTATTTTCAAAAAGAAAGTACATGCATGCTTTCCCTTTTGAGCAATTTTCAATGAAAAAGTTCCTGTAGAGATGTACACTTTTTTTTTCTGACCAAAATGTGCATCATTTTGAAAATACCAAACTGTTTTCTGCCCAGACTAACCCCACCCTGAGAATGCCTCTGTTACAATTCTGGTAAAAGTACCTGTGTTGTGGATCTCCATGCATACTTTTACTCACCTATAGGATGAGCAATTGTCAAATAAGCCTCTTTACCTGGCTGTAAGGCATTTGAAAATTGCCCACCAAATGTCAACTGTTCTTAGCAGTATTCAACAGTATGCACTCATTTTAAAAGGTTTATGTAATCGAGAGTTTCTTGATTTTCACATGTTTAAATACATTAAAAATGATTTAAGAAAAGATGAACAAGAGATCTGTTTACAGCAATAGTGATACACTATTTTTATTTTATTTAAAAAGATTTATATACAGTCTCCTTGGACAAAGCCAAGGTGGTGTGAAATATTGCCAGTTAAGAAAACAGAAAACAAGAGCAATACCCAAGTAAAAAACTAAAAACAGCCTAATCAAATCTCTCATTAACTCTCTTGGCATCCATCTACCTCCTTCTTTTTTTTTTTTTTTTAAATTAAAAAAGTTTAAAAGATGAATGCACCAAATAGTCATCTTCTGCCTGGCCAATTTGATTCCTAGGGCAATGCCATACATGCCAGTCGATTTCTGGCTTTTCTTCACTTTATAACTATAGATCTTGCTGCTTATACTATGTTTTCTTGAATACTATCTCCATTGGAAGGCAGCTGATGCACCGACAACACTTTTAGATAAAGAAATTTTCATTAGTTCTCAATGCTGCATTCTGCATTTAAGTAACTTATGTGATACAATATTAACAAAACTGTACAACCCATGTTTTGATCTGTATTACAATGAATAAATGTTTTCTGATGTTTCTGAATCTACCCTGCAGGAACTACATACTGTAACCCTGTTCTACAGCATTCTTTCCTCTGTGAAAAGAGTTGCTCTTGTGTCTAATTGATACCTTTCATAGCTACTTGAATATTTATCATATTTTCCCTGTATCCTATCACTCTACAGTATCCATATTTAGGTCTTTAAGTCTCCTAGGAGTTTTAATATTGACCCTGAACCAGTTTGGTAGCCTTTCTCTGAATTGTCAATATCCTTTGAGGTACAGCCTCCAGAACTGGACACAATCTGTGGGGGTTCGCCAACAACTTGAAATCATTAACACTTTTTTTTTTTTTCTGTTGGCACTTAACCTCACTCTGGCTGCTTCCTTACTAGTGAAATCTATAACTTTTGGTGCTAAATGGCCCCTTTTTTTTATGGGAATATTCGATCTAACAAATACCATGTACTCATAGCTACTTTCCCTTCTTGTCAAGACTTACGGCGCTTGAGATCTTGACAGTCATAATAGGCATCATAGTGTTGTGCTTCTCAGCATTTTTCACTCTGCCTTACTTATAATCATAGGTCAATGTTACCACCTCGGATAATTTTTTATATTTTTCTGTGCTTCTTCACTCGTGATACTAAAATATACATTGACTCCTAAATACGTATTATAAGTCCATAATCTATGAGAACTTTTACTTATCTTCCAATTCTCATGATACTACAATCTTCATGTTCATTTCAAACTCTCTGTAGAATGCTGTAAATATTGTGATCTTTTGATTCATAACATTCTCCTTGCCCACATTTTGCGATCTCCTTGCCCGACACAGTGCTGTGTTTCGGACTTAATAATGTCCTTTCTCAAGGGCTCTGTTTATAAGTTCAGCATGGATTCTCTCGGCGTTTTTGCTGCGTTCCTCTGAATTGTTTAGGAGTCAATGTATATTTTAGTATCACGGGTGAAGAAGCACAGAAAAATATAAAAAATTATCTGAGGTGGTAACATTGACCCATGATTATAAGTAAGGCAGAGTGAAAAATGCTGAGAAGCACAACACTATGATGCCTATTATACGGTCAAGAACTCAAGCGTCGTAAGTCTTGTCAAGAAGGGAAAGTAGTTTTCAGTACATGGTATTTGCTTCCTTACTAGACCATTTTGCCTACTTGGTCATAGGACATGATCATCCTATGGGGTGTCTCCTCTGGTTGGTGCACAGAATTATGTTAGTCCCTCAACATCATGCGTTGCTGCCTTGGATTTCTGCATTGCAAAAGCATGGTGGTGGGTGTGTGTTGGCTTTTTTGGCATTGAATCTTAACTGGAAAATGCTTATTTATTGCTTTCTTAGGTCATGTCTTCTCTCTACTCCCTCAGGACATATCCAATTGTTTATCTTGGTGTCTGCAAAAATGCTGATCTTTTTTTTTTTTTTTTTTCCTTCTAACTTCTGTAATAATATCAGATATTGATCCACAATAGCCCTTTCCTCTGTCATTCAACCATTTTCTAGACCAGCACCCACTAGGGTGCTCAGTTTATTTGAGAGGCGTGGCCTGAAGAATGAGCAGTGTGGCGCAGAGCAAAAGAGCAACGTCAGTCCCTGCGGCAAATGGGACTCCTTTCTCGAGGCCATGAGGGCTGTAAGTGGAGGAGGCTGCTGCCGCCGCTAATTCAGTGAGGGGGGAGAGTGAGTGAGCAAGCATATGTATTTGAGATCCTGTGTGTGTGACAGCATGTATGTAAGTGTATGATTGAGAAGCCTGTATGTGTATGTGAGTGAGATCATGTGTGATTAAGAGCCTGTAGGCCGAATTTTAAAATGGCCGCACGCATAAATATCGGGACTTATGCGTGTGGCTGGGCCCTGAAAAAGGGATGGGCTGGGGGCATGGTCTGGGCAGGGAGGGGCGGGACAAAGGCCTGTTGGGACAGCTCCAGGGGAGCAGTAACTAATACAACAAAACAAATGTAAGTCAATAGGAAGGGTTTAGGGGGTGGGGAGGAGAGGAGAGGGAAAGTGGGGAGGGAGTTTGGTAGTGGGGTAGGGAAGTTCCCTCCCAGTCTGCTCCTTAATTAGAGCAGACTGGGAGGGAACGGGAGGGGGGAAGGCTCGATTGCATCACTGTGCATAAGTTAGCAAAAATTCCCCTCCCCTATGTGCGCGCCGCCTCCACATGCGTTTGCAGCCATCCGATTTTATAACATGCGCACACGTGTTAAAATCGGTGCGTCCATGTGTGCTCACCGGGAACCATGTGCACATGGACACACATTCTCCTTTTAAAATCTACCCCTGTGTGTATAAGTAAGAGAGAGCATGTGTCTCTGTGTGTGATTGAGAGCTGGTGTAGATGAGAGAGCATGTGAGTATGAGATTGAGAGCCTGTGTGTAAGTGAGAGAGAGCATGTATGTGTGTGATTGAAAGCCTGTGTGTGTATGTATGAAAAGACTTGACAGCATGTGTAATTAAGAGCCTATATAAGTGAGAGAAAAAGCATGTGTATGTGTGTGATTGAGAGCTTGTGTGTGACTTGAGAGGAGAAAGTTGCAAGCAACCATCCCTCCTCCTGCAAATTCAAAACAATGTCAGGGCACCTGGATATCAAACGTTCCCAGGAATGCAGAGCAAAGCATCTTTTTATCCTTATTTTTCATTATTTGTTCTTTGTGTCTGTTATTTTGAAATATTGTATTGGTATCTAGAAATTTTTGCTATTTTTTTTTAATTCTTTATGCGGTTTCCCACAAATTTTCAAGAAACAATCTTGATCAGAAAAGGAAAGAAGAATAAAGAGAATTATACACATCATAACATAAGTTATCATAAGGAAATAAATAAATACTTCTATTCTGCAACTCCACAATGATGGATCTAATTGCGAAATAAAAAAGTTATAAAGGTAAAATCTAAAACCAATTAAGGTAAAAGAGCAGTGTTTAGACAGCAAGTATAATACATTATATAGGGCACTCAACCTTCAGGAGGCAAAATAGATGAAACCAGATCTTTTCACTTTTATCACACTATTGGTTTATCACTAAGGAAAAAAGTTAATTGAGGAGGAGAAAAGAAAACATATGAAAGGCCCTTATATTTTACACTACTTTTACAAGGGTATTTCCGAACAATGGAGGCTCCTATCTGCAAAGTTCTAGGTTTCAACAGAAGAAATGTCTCCTCTTTTGCGTTTGCTTGAGACTTCTGGATAGACCCTAACACTTAAGTGAAAGAACTCTTCAGAGCGATTAGGTTCTAATACAAATGTGACTACCAATGTGGCCGCTTGTACCAGGGCGCTATCAGATGTTTCCAATAACTGAGATACATGCAATTTGGAGGTTAGGGGATCCATACCCTGAACACCATCTTGATTTTCTTGAATCTCTTGCTTCTTATATGGAGGCAAATAATATGACTTTGATAATGGTGGTATTGCCGCCTTTGGAACTTTAAGGATTGCCAAAAGATATTTTCTAAACATGTCCTCTGCCGATTATATGAGGAAGCTTAGGAAAATTAATAAATTGGAGGTTTTCCCCTCGCATGACATTTTCCAGATTCTCAATTTTAATCTGAAGCTGTTGATTATCCTTTATACAAAATCAATCCAGCTATATAGGGAACTCTATGAGACACTTACTTTGCAACCGTCATACGTAGCCGCAGTAGAATGATGGCTTATAATATCAAGCCCTTGCAACTCTGGGCTTGAATAATCATAGGTTGCTGTGAGTGTTTAGAATGCAAACATTGTGTAACCACTACTAATGTCTGCACACCGCTTTCCACCAGTTGACTGGTGGAAAGCGGTGTGCAGACATTAGTAGTGGTTACACAATGTTTGCATTCTAAACACTCACAGCAACCTATGATTATTCAAGCCCAGAGTTGCAAGGGCTTGATATTATAAGCCATCATTCTACTGCGGCTACGTATGACGGTTGCAAAGTAAGTGTCTCATAGAGTTCCCTATATAGCTGGATTGATTTTGTATTTTGACTGATTCTGATTTTCAGCTATTCTGAGTTTCTTTAATTACGATTATCCTTTATAAGCAGATCATGAGTAGGCTTCAATTTTAGTGTATCTTGTTTTAAATCAATTACTTTTAAAGATATTTTGGCGTTTTCCAGCAGGACAACTGTCTTGGATGTTAACTTTATCTTCTATTGGATTGAGTTGCAATGCCATGGTAGTCCACAAGCTTACTAAAGCTTCCCATATTGTATCAAGACTAGTTAAACTTGGTCTTACCAGGGTAGGTGCAGAAAAGTTGCTTAGAGGACTTGAAACTGCAGTAGAAACCTGCTCATTCTGATTCAAAAATCCTTCTTCCTTTGAGCCAGCACTACCCACAATGGGGCCAACTCCAGCTTCTCCTCTAGGCTTTCCAGGGCATTCCGACCATGCACAGAGTCGCAGGGCGTTAGCATCTTCGGCATATGCCCCTGCCGCCTGCTTGACCTGGGCTCTGAAGGCAGCTGGGTTTGCTGGTGGAGTCCTATAGATCGGAGATAAAGATGTCGAAAGGTCCAGGGGAGAGGTCTGCAGCTCTTCTTCAACCACCTCCTCCCAAAGACAGCGCTTCCGATCTGTTCACTCCCTGTACGTGGGCGTCCATAGGGCCTGTGATGGGGGTTCCTGACAGGACTGCGGGGTCAGTCCTCTCCTTAGCCCTATGCTTCCGGGCTGAATGCTGCATCGATATGGAGTAAATTCAGGAAAGAGAAACGCCGAGGCTCCCACAAACTGCTCTACGGCTCCATCTCGGATCCCTTGATATGAGTTTTTAATTATTGGATATTCCATTAATCAGCCATTTTGAAATCTGTTTTTTATTATTATGGTTTTACTGCTATCTATTTTATATTTCTTGATTTGTTTGAGGACCGGTGAAGTTTCTCTTTTTCCTTTGTTACACTGCATACAGTCTCTCTGGCTTGTTGCGGCTTCCAGTTCAGTTTTTGTCTGCATGTTTCTAGTTATGCTTTATGTTCTCTTTATTCTTTGTTAGGTGAGGGTCTGCATATGTGACTGAGGTGAGGTTTTCTGCTGGTATGTAGGGCTCTATGGCATCCTGGCTTGGTCTGTTTTTTCTAATATGAGGAGTGTTGGTGTTTTAAGGCCTGGTGTAATAATTTCAGTGTTGCCTTTTCTTAGGTAAGGTGGCTACTGTTTGGTGCTGTTTTGGTATGGGATATTTGAACAGAAATTGCAAAAATATTCGAGTACTTATCTTTCCCTTTTGCCATTCTTAACAATAAAAGTATAGTGGGTCTTTATTTTTTTATTTCCTCAGTGAATTGTAATGAGCAGTGTGTCACTCATGTGTGCGTAGTCTGTCAGGTGTGTCACAATGGGAAAAAGCTTAAGAACCACTGCCCTAAGCTATGGGAACACCATTCTAACTAGAAGTTTGAAGCCAGTGATTTTTTGATAAAGAAGTTGTTTCCTGTTTGTCATCAGGTCCTGAGGAAGAAAAGATCCTTGTGGTATTCTTTGGGGAAAAATCTTCTATTGGACTAATGTCAAGTAACATCATGAGAAAACGAATAACCTTTTTGAAGGATCTGAATATGTATACCCTGGAAGAGAGGAGGTGCAGGAAAGATATGATACAGACCGTCTGATACCTGAAAGGTTTTAATGATACACAATAGTCAAACCTTTTCTTTGGAAAGAAATCAATAGAACTAGAGGTCATGAAATGAAACTCCAGGGAGGATGACTCAGAACCAGTGTCGGGAAATATTTCTTCACAGAAAGGGTGGTGAATGTCTTGAATGCCCTTGTGAAGGAGGTGGTGAAGATGAAAACCATGAAGGAATTCAATGGGGCATGGGATAAACACTGGATCCCTAAAGGTTAGAGGGTGGAAATAAGAGTGCATAGGGGCAACTGCGGATAACTTGCTGGCGTGGCAGTTGCTTCCCTTAACAAATAAGCCTTGAAACTGTTAATACATTTCTCATCATTGCTTTCTGCTTAATTGGCAGTGGGAAAAGGGGAAATGGCTCCATACGGCACCAGAGGGCCCTGACTTTTATGGTTTGGGGAACAAACATGGGGGAACTCGCTGATGCGGCGCTTACTACTCTTAATCACTAAGCCTGATACTTTTGATTCAGTTCAGTCATTGCTCTCTGCTTCTATGGCAATGGTTAATGGAAATTGGATTCAAACAGCATCGGAGGGCCTTGACTTTTACAGTCTGGGAAACAGATAAGCAGAAGGATAACATGCACAGTGCAGCAGATACAGGCATCAGCTTGCTTGGCAGACTGGGTGGATCATTTGGTCCTTTTCTGCTGTCATTTCTAATTTTCTGTGTGTGGAATTTTCAGAGAGCAATTTCTGTTTTTATATTTTGAGCACTTGCTGATTTTTCTGCCTTTTTTGATTCTGGGACTTTAAATAAATGCTCCCCTCCCCCCCCCCCCCCCCCCCCCCCCCTTGTTGTAGAATACACATTTGTATGAACTAATTTTGCTCAGTGATCTCTTGGGCCCTGCAGGGAAATCCTGCTCCCCGTAGCGCAAATCTGTTTTCACCCCCCCTCTCCCCCCCAGATGTTGCAATGAATTTGCTTCTGCAGTCTCTGAAGGTGACCCCAGCGAAAGAGGGGGGAAGGGATTTACATAAGTTAAGCCCTATCAGTTCCACCCTTGATCTAATTCTGTAGTTGCCCAATCAAATAAATTGATCATCTTTGCTTGATGCAGTCTCCTTCTGGTAAAGCTATGCTGCAGCCTACGTTATTCTAAATATGCCACTGTATTTTTCTTTCAGTAGAATATCTATTAATCTATGCAAATAACTTTAAAGCTCCATGTAAAATATGACATTTATCCTGTTAGTTACAATGCATAAATAGTAAATATGAAAACACTGATGTACTGATAAACTTTGACACCTAACGTTTTTTCCAGTACAGCAGCCTTGAACGGCAACTAATGACCAAGTCCTTGAAGATTTGTGTCCTTTCTTGGTAACTTAAGACTTAACACGAGCAACTTTCCCATGAAATAGTCCCGCACGAGTCCATTTTTTCATCTGCATTTGCATTGGTTATTCCATGTATATTGGTGTCAAAAATGCTATTCGAAGAAAATTTAAGTGTTTTAGTTTGATACAGATGGCACAGCAGCAAATTAAAAAAAAATGGTTTACTTTCCAAATAAAAAGCTGTTTTGTATCCTAGAAAGAGATGGCATAGCAATGGGTGGGCCATGACCCACCCACTTAGTGTTGCCCTGACCCGGCAGCCTGAGAAGCAGCAAAGCAGCAGCTAAAGGAAGGTGGCCCAGGCAGCTGCCAGTGGCTTCCATCCTACTAGCGGCCGGAAACAGAATGAGGCCCGGGAGGCTGCCGGTGGTCTATATCCCACTGGCGGCTGAGAAGAGAAAACCAATCAGAGAGTCCATTTGCTTGCTCCTTCTCCTCCTCATGTGCTGGCCCTACTGAATTGAAAACGCTTGCGGCTATCACTTCCTCTATGCTGATCTTGCGATACATGAGATCAGCATAGAGAAGTGATGGCCCCTGCGCTATTCAAAACTGTTGCAGCTAACAGTCATAAAAAGCAGCAGAATGGTCTCCCCCTTCTGCTCCTCATGGGAAGTTTGCCTGGGGGAGTGTGAGACTGGGTGCCTGCCTGGGGGAGGGGGTGTGATTGGGAGCCTGCCAAGGAAGTATGAGTATGGGAGAGAACACGTGGGAATGGAGAAGCTGTGTATGTGTGAGGGAGCATATGTGCATGGAAGTGGGAGCCTGCATATGAGAGAGTGAGTGGGAGCATATGTGCATGGAAGTGGGAGCCTGCATATGAGAGAGTGAGTGGGAGTATCTGTGTGGGAGTGGCAGCCTGCATGTAAGAGTGCAAACCTGTGTGTGGGAATGGGAACCTGTGAGTGAGAGCCTGCATGTGAAAGAGAATATAAGTGGGAGCCTGTGTCTGAGAGAATGCATGTGAGAGAGAATCTGTGTGTATGAAGGAGGAAGGAAAGAGGACAAGAGAAGGGATAAAAGGGATCCTGAAAGAATTAGGAAAATCATTTGATTATTACAATTTTTTTCTTTGTTTAATTTGTTCATTTGTTTCCTGTTGAAGTCAATGGGGAAAGCAATACAGTCTATTTTGGGCTCCAAATGTTGATTTATATCCCACACCATCCAGAATGTTCCGGGCAGGTTACAAAGCCACAACCATGTTCATAAAACAAAAATAGTAAAAAAAAAAAAAAACCCAAAAAAACATAAGACTGACAGTAACTGATATCTAGGTGGAATAAGAGCACTTGCAGAGAACCTCAAGTGATTGATATATTACTGACAGATGGATATTGAACAGACTAATCGGTGATCTTAAATGCTTACTTGAATAAAAACATTTTCACTGCCTGCTTGAACTTTTTTGGTTCACTGATATTCCTGGTTGTGAGCAGTAGCGAGTTCCAAAAGACTGGACCAATGATGGACAAAACACACTCTTGTCTCATTTAAGCGAGCAAATTTTAGAGAAGGAACATCTAGTAAATTTTGAGTAGCCAACCGGAGATTACAGAATAGAGTATGTATTTTTAGTAAAGAGAAGATCCAAGGACATTTCACATTATTAAATAAGGTGTGTATAGTGACTGCAAGTTTATAACATCCTCCAGTGCAGTGGTTCTCAACCTTTTTTTTCTTTCGGGACACCCCTGACAGATGGTTCTCACATGCGTGACACACTGAACACATGATTGTCACGGGGCTAAATGTAAACATATACTCTGTATCTACAGGATCCACTCAGACCCCCCCCCCCCCCCCAACAATGGCAACAGAACTAGGACATTCTCCGTTCAATTTATCATGCAAAAGAGATTTCTGGTGTCATTTCAGTAACCGCAACATAAATACTCTCTCCTACCAGGTGCAATAGCCCTCCTTATGAAAAAACAGTAATTTACCACCAATGCATGTTCTATTGAGCGCAAACAACAAATATTGATACAAATGCCTACATGAGTAAAATACTTCACCTCGGTCACACACACAGAATCGACCTTCAAGTACAGAAAGACCACAAATTACAAATATGGAAACAGAAACTGGAATGGAAACCCAAAAAAAGCCACTCTGCATTCTGTGCAGAAACAGAAATATAGCATCTAACAGATTTCAGGATCTGCAATAATGTACACAAACTAATGCACTCAGTTACACCTGTATTATGGAACTCAAACAGTAATAACCCTACCTATGAAAAGGCAGCACTGCAAAAATTACACCAGGCCCTAAAACCAATACACCTCCTATTAGGAAAACAGAACAAGCCAAGCTGCTATAGATCCCTACCAAGAAACTACAAGCTTGTAGAACACCCTTAGCTGGATACAGACTCTCACCAAAAACAGAATAAAGTGACCATAAAGCTAATGTTTTTGTTTTTGCGTTGTTGCACTGCATACAGAGTTTGGCTTCTTGCTATTTCCAGTTCAGTTTTTCTCGCCACACTTCTATTTATACATTCCTCGAGAAATATAAAATAATTCTAAAACTAGAATATAATGTTTCAAAACAACTGATAAATGGAACATCCAATCATTAAAAATTTTCAAAATTATTAAAAATTCTCCAAACACCAATAAAATATTTCTAACAGCAGACACATCACATAATACCCAATAATTAAAATGACAGTCTATAAAGAGATAAGCTTAAAAAGCCACCTTTACTTACCCTCTCCAGTAACTCTTACTCCTTTCTCTTGTAGGCCAATAGCACATACCAGAAGCAGCAAGGGCTGGTGAAGCTCTGTCCTCACGTTCTTCTTCCTTAGGGCCCATGACTAGTCTTTTCTCGCTCTCTCTATCACTCACACAAGTCACCTCCCTGACCAATCTTTGTCTCAGACACCAGTCACTTTCCTGAGCGGGAATGACCTCCCAGCCCCGCAGTGGTAAGAAGACAGCACTCAGCTGATTGCTTGTGCTGCTATCATGGCACAGAGCAGTCAGCCTAGAATGTAATTCTATGCTTTTTCTTCTCCCCACCCCAGCCTTTTATTTGTTTGCAATTTGTTTATTATTTTGATGTTTTCTTGCTGGTGTTGCACTGGTGAGAGAAGGGGAGGTAAGAGCCGGGGGGGGGGGGGGGGGGGGCAGCGGCACCATACTCCTGCAGCCCCTGGCAAAGTGACCAGCCAGCATCGATCTTCGGGTCCAGGCAGCTAATGGACAGCTTTCCCCAACAGCCGCACAACAGCAAATCCCGGCGGCCACATTCTCAGCTGACTGCTCTGTGCCACGATGATCACAGCACAGGCAAAGTGCTAAGTGTAGCGGGGCCGGGGAGATCCTTTAGGTGCAATTTCTGTAGCAGCATGCATGGCCTTTTCTTCTTCCCGTGTGCCCAGTAATCATCACTTTCTTTTCCTGGCCACAGAGGCGGGAAGAAGAAAAGGTCATGTTCCTGTTGCTGGCTTCCACAAACACTGCTGCCGGTCACCCTCGGGGCTTGAATGTGCTGATAGCCCAAGCAGGAACGGCAGCAGCGATTGTCTTACTGAGGTGACCGGGTGGGGGAGAGCAACGGGTGTGCGACACACTGGTTGAGAACCGCTGCTCCAGTGGATGGGAAGCCAATTCTAATGAAACTGGTGGGTAGATATCAGAAGGATGAAGAGCACTCCAGTTTACTAAGATTGTGTGGGTGGCTGTGAAGGTATAGAAGATGTATCTGCGAGTTCAGTGTATGTGGCTGTATATTCTTGATTGGGGTTGTGTGACTGGCAGGCTCTGGGTTTAAGAGCCAGGATATGTATGCATACAGGTTTATGGAAAGTGTGTGGAAATGGCTGGGTGTTCTGGATTAGTGTGAAGTAGTGAAAGGGGTTGATGTGGATGAGTAGTGCAGTATGGAGGATGTGCTAATGTCTGTAGAGGAGTTTTTGGGTTTGGGTAAAAAGCCAGGATAAGGGGTATGGAGGGTGAGTGGCTGGGGATGCATCAGTGTATATGTGTGTGGAGGGGTATGATTAGGTGCAAATATAAATGGTTCTTCATGTGGATAAGCATTGGTTAGGAGAGGTAGGTTTGGATGGCTAGGAGACTTATACCAGCAATGTACGTGTTGGGGGGGGGGGGGGGGGGAAGGACTGTTAGGCTATAGCTACTATGCACACAGCCAGTTGTTGGAACTGGCTCTTTTAATGTGACTTCACTTACTGTTGCAGAACAAAACAGGTACACTGACAAGTATACATGCTCTATAGGATTGCATTGTCAGTGCTGTGATTCGGCAGCCCCCACTTATTGCTAATGTTATGGATGTGTCAGGTGGCTGCTGGGGCTCACATGCATGCAGCAGTGTGGCATCACATGTCCCCAGCTATAGTGTCCAAGACATCTTGCTATCTCCAGGCCTCTCAGCAACTGGTGGAGTACGCTTTCTCCACCTGCCCCACACTATAATAATCATGGCTTGCTTTGTCGAGAATTTGTTGGGTGTGGTCACCAGCCACCTGCCAAAGACCTTCCACTGTAGCTAGAACTGGAGGGGTGTACGTATGCTGGCACTGACATATGCATCCCTCCACTTTCCAGTGATAAATGCCTGGCAAACTGAAGCCTAGCTCATTATTTATATTGTATGAGTGTTTGTATATATGTATTGGTGTGTTTTTAAATCAACTTGGCAACATCAACTTGAGAAGTTCTCTCTCTCTGCCCTCTTCCTTCAAAAACTTTCAACCTTTTTTCCCCTTTTCCTCTTATGCTTGGGGCTGAAGCACACCACACCTCTCCTCATTCCCTGCTGAAGGCTGGCTGGGGCTGATGTTGATATTAGGGCTTCATAGACCCTGTGTCAAATTCTGCATAGAAGACGAATTCAGTGTTTGGAATTCTGGAACACCTCTCTCTCATGTTGGTTTAGTAGAAAGTATCACTACCAATTTCAGCTTAATTTTATGTACATACATCACAACTCAGTATGCAATAAAATGCAATGCTAGAAAAGCAAACTATAATATTTTATTTTGATATGCATTATATAATTTAATACATAGTAAAATTAATATTAGATGTGTACTGTATAAAAGCTGTAGAATTACTTTTTACAAAGAATGCTAAGAGATCAATTGCAAATTAGTTTTTAATAAACTACTGGTATTCTGTTTGTAGTTTAAAAACATCAAGCATCTGCTTATCAGGCAATTTTTTTTTTACTATCTTAACACATTTGTGATCCCACAGTGACACCTTTTGGTTGGTTTTTGATTTTGAGTATTTCTGCAGTTTTTCTCTAATTTCATTATCCAGTAAATAAAAATAATTCTAAAAGTTAATTGTATATGCAAGCTTAACATTGAAAACCAAACTTCAGATTCCTGACTTTTGAGGACTGTTCAAAGAGGGATTGTACACTGAAAGATGCGATATCTGACTTATAAAATAAGCTAACATGCAGTGTGAATTTTTTTCTCCTAGACTGAAATATCTACCATTATGAAGACAGAATAGTTGATCAAATAATAGTTGAGTTGCACAATAAATAAAAAGTGATTAAAAAAATAAAAAAACTTAATACCACATTTTGTTGCATTTCCCAGTAATCCTATTGAAGCTTTCATGTCTTAGAAATAAAGCAGATGAATCTTTTTTGAGGGCTATATTCAGACATAGCATAGTTAGCCGGATAAGTTTATCCGGCTAACTATGGAGGCATATTTAATAGTTCAACCATACTATTGAATATAGCCAGCTATCTTAAGGGGCCATTTATCAAAGTGCTATATGGCATTTTCGCATGAGTTAAGGTGTTTTCACAGGCGAAAAGCACCTTTAAGGCATGCAAAAACACCATAACCCATGTTGCGATGCAAATTAGGAAAGGGGAGGAGTTTGGGGCAGGATTTCTGGCCAAGTGGGCTGGCTTCGCAATTTGCAAAGCCATATCGCACAGTTTTAACACGGATTTTAACTACACCTTTTTCATTTGCGTTAAGCAATGCGATATGGCATTATTGCACTTTGCGATGTGTTCGCAAATAGCGTTTTCAGTATTTTAAGCTGCTTTGGGGGGGGGGGGGGGGGGGCGGAGAGAGAGAGAGAGTCCATCAAGCTAGGTTGAGAGAACATTGCACAAATCTCATCTTTGGGTGAGTTTCCTCACTCCGAAAGTCATCAAACCTTCACAAGAGGGCACTGTTCTGTTTGTACATTATTTATTTATTTATTTATTTATAGGTTTTTTTTATATACCGCGGAACGTTTCAAACATCACCTCGGTTTACAATGAACAATAATTTTGCAATAGGCTTTACAATCAATTCAGAAAGAACAAGCATATCATTACACTCTGCAAGTCAAAGTGGCCCCTAACCCCTACACTAATACCTAAACTTCACCTTGAGTAGCTAGATGGGCCTCCTATAGAGGTATAAATACCTACCTAGTATGAGGGTGTTACAGCTAGTCTCTCTCTCTCTTTCTCCCTCCCAGTGGTTGTAGGTAGGAATTGCAACAATTGTACTTATCGCAAAGTGCAAAAAAGTTATCGCAGTTTGCGTAATACCTATGTGAAGTGCTAAGAGAGTGTACTTTGTGATAAACATCCTATTACCATAAAACATACCCCTTTTCCTATCACATGCAATATTTAGTGCATTTTGATAAATCTAGGCCTTAATTAGTTGGCTAACTTTAGGAAAGCTCTTTGACTCATCCAGACTTAGCCAGCTAAGTCATCTGGCTAACTCTGCATATCTTAGTTCGCTGGTTAACTTAGCCAGCTTAACTCAACTCAACTCCCCCTAGTTATACCCCTGGACTGCCCCTAACTTATCCAGCTAAATTCCAACCTCTTAATTTTAGTTTGCTAGAATTTAGCCGGATAAAGGCTGAATGTAGGTGGGTAAGCTATTTAGATGGATAACTTACATCATCCATTAAATGGCATTTGAATATAGATCTCATTGTTTTATAGTTCAAGTCACACATGGAAGTTATTCTCAGTCCCTGTGACAGATTTACCAGTGGTCACAAAGTCATTGTATTGCAGTTCCTATGATTCCCTCTACCCATAATCTAGGATTTGCTGTATCATATAATTCTCACTGCCTCCTTTTTCCTCTGTGCATGATAGCCTCCATAATGGCTAACAATCCCATCCCCTCCATTATTTGTCAATTTTAAGTCAGAGAAAATTACTTGGGATCCAAGAAGGGATATGAGAATAATTATAGGAATCCAGAAGGTCACATTTACTACTTTAGACTGCAAAATGACAAGTCTTGCCCAAATCTCATTCATTTTGGAACTTCCTTTTTTATTAGTTGTGTATATAGATCTTGTAAAAATTATTGAAGCAATTCTAACAATGTAGTTAAGAATTCAAATTATCTTATTTTACTTCTCCTTTTGTTCCATACAAGGTGTAAACTTCAGAGAACTATCAAATAACTATCAGTATTATACACACAACAATGTTTATTCAATAAGTCACTTGCTATTAGTCATGTGCTTAAAGCCTTACTTATGCAACATGATGGTCTTTTAGGTGTAAAAAAACTACTGGTTATATCTTATTTCTAACATGTTATGTTACGCCTACTTGCTTTTTAGCTCATTGTCACATATCCTACCTTAAGCAGTTTCTGCCAAATATGGATATATGTCCCTAAATTTTATTTTCTAATGTGCAGCCCCAGCCTTGCCAGCCATAATGCATCACTAATTATGGGAATCTAACTAGAAATTCCCATTGGATATAAAATACAAAACCACACCTACAGACTATTTCCATTATTTCATGCATTCTCATATCTTCATCTCCATATTTTCATTTAAAGCTGTAGGTTATCAAAACTGATTGATTGTGACTTAAAGTTAAATGAGGTATCTGCAAAATTTCCATACATACCTGGATTACCCAGATATATCTTTTACACGCACAATATATTTCATAGGAAATATGTGGAAGATATTTTATATTGCATTGAGGCACTATGAGAATCAGTTTGTGAACGAGTTAGTCTAAAAACAATCACACTTGATTCTCCAGTAATGTCTGGCTATAGACCTGAAGCTCTAAAACTATACAAAATTCATATTAACTGCTACACATTAAATCTTTGTCTTGAGAACTGAGATGTTTTCTGCATTAAAGTCTAATTGTAATCCAGAATCTTACTTAGACCCTTATGGCTAAATTGATATAAATGGAAACATAACAGATTCTATGGGTGATCAATTTACCACAGCCTATCACCCTTCTTTCCATTCCCCACCCCCTGCAACACACACACATGTGGCAATCCCCCTCTCGGGTTGGCCACCAGATGCCACTGTCCCTGTATAGAACACTATTAAGGAGCCATCCATCTCACTCGATCCCTCCCATCTGGAGGGTCTGGATTGGATGCCTCAAACCTATTTATCACACCCATTTTAAGACACTGTGGGATCAGTTTGAAGAAGCCTTGTAACAGTGAGGATGTTTGTCTTATACTCTGAGGCCTCCCAGCTTCACCCAGATGGAGTTTATTAGAAGTGACATCTCATCGTGCACTCCCTGCCAGAGAGTCCTTCTCCAACTAATGTACAGAAGAGAGATTATTACGCCTGATAACCTTTTGAGGTGAAATGGCTCTCGCCAGAGGACCAAAGACCTGTGAGTCCACTCTAAATCCTAGGTGATGGATCCTGCTCTGAGACAGTGAGGGCAGAAGATGTATCCAGTTTTAACTTTAGAAGTATTTTTTGGACCTGACCAGTGTGGGGAGGCTTTTTTTTGGATCTCCCCCTGCCCCCCCCTCCCCGCTGGATGCAGTGCGGAGGTAGCCTGATCCCCCTTTTACTTTTTCCTCATGAGAAGCTCCCCCCCCCCCCCCCCCCGAAAATTCACCAAAGGATGAAAGAACAAGATTGGGAGATCCATTCTGATCTCCATCTATGGGACCAGGCCGGGCTGGGTGTCCGAGAAGATTACCTAAGGTAGGACTTTTTGCTCTGGGAACCTCTCAAGAAGGATTCCTGGATAGCTGCTGAGTGAGCTTTGGCCAGTAAATACCACCATGGGGCTGTACCCAGATGCCAGAATAAAAGGACACCTGTCTAAGTGGAGATACACTTGTAACAGTAGTCAGATGTAACTGTAGCATTATTGACAAATGGACTTTAATTTATGGTTACCAATCAATAAACTTTTATTTCAACACCCAGATTCTGGTCCTGTCTGATTTATCATAGCCTCTCACCTCATGGGATGCATCTGTATTATTTAAACACACTGTGAAACAAGATACCATGATCCAGGCCAAAAGCGAGAGCTTACCCCCATAAAAAGAATCCCCCCAGGATTGAGAGTCAAATGTGGGAGTAAATTTGCTAGCTGGTGCAGTCTCGAAGAAACAAATGTTGCGTGCCCTTGGGTTAAAACCCTGCTAAGGTTTACACACACATCTTGGATGATGGTACTGTGGAAGCAGAGTGACAAGGTTGAAAGCTTAGTTATCCCAGACTTTGACCATGGAGAGCCTAAATCTCAGCAGCAACAAAGAAAACATTCTGGTGCCTTTGGTGAAGCAAGTGCACCCCACAAAATAATCATGTGTAGCCCCACCTTGGGAGGTAATTCACACTCTGGTATGGATATAAACTTACTTATAGTTCTTCAGGGCAGGGACACTTGACTAACACTTCTCACAGACTCCTTCTCTAATGTGTGTGTGTGTGTGTGTGGGGGGGGGGGGGGTTGGATGCATGTTATGGATGTGCTAAAACACCTTACAGTATAAGGGGTAGTAGATGCGCGTTAATGTGCGTCCAACTGCTGGTAAAATAGTGCACTAAGCTGAGTGCACTTTACAGTATCGGCCTGCTAGTAGGCTAGATTTCAGGGTGAAACTCAGGTTAAAAATAGCTGGCCAGACACCAGGTGCTCAGTCTGCAGCTCCTGGACGTAGATAGCTAGTGCTGAAAATAAGCACTGTCAGGTTAAAAGCCCTCCAAGTATTTTCACTCCTTCCTTAGTCCTAATCTATCTACCCACACTTTCCCTGGAAGCAGGAAAAGGTATTCCCTGCTCCAGCACAGCTCCCTATGCTTCTGGTCTACTGATGGCATTCAAAATTTGGAACTAGAACAGGGAAGGAGGATGGCATATTTTTTCCTGCCGGGTGGGCAGCACTGGGTTAAAGAATATCTGCACTTGGGGAAAAGTTGCTAAGTCTCAGGCCAACCATATTCCGGCCTGCTGTTGCAGTGCTTAGATTCAGCTAAGTTAAGCAGATAGCATAGAAAATGAATGCTAGTTGCTTATTTTCTTTCCACCTGAACTAACCCTGCCATGGGGACTGACCAGAACTTGAGTGGCTGAATTTAACCTCAACTGCAGTCAGTTTTCAGACAATAATCTTCTATCCAATAGTACAGTACATAAAACTTCAGCATAGAATTCATTCGTCCTCCTGCATTTATGAATCTCTCCATTAGTTTGTGTTTGATTTATTGACTATTGTAATATTGTTTGCTCTTTTGTATTGCACATTCTGTGTTGAATGGATTTATTAACCTTTGAAAGGCACATGAATCCTAAATTTAAATTTTGTTTTACCAAGCAATCAGTATATATCTTGTAATTGTTCAGGAATCCTCAAATATTTCGGCCTTATTCATATTTGCTGGTTAGAATTATTCAAGTCTTTCTTTTATATTTGTTTTTCTTATTTGTCAAGCTTCCTTTTGTGTTCTGTGATTTCAGATCAACAGCCATCAACATTCTTTCCTTTCCATGGTATGGGTGCCTATCCCTTGATTTTTATGTCATGATTTCCAATAATAAAGTAATCAAGATATGACTCCCCATTGTTTTATTTCAATCTGAAATTTCTTCATAAATTGAACTTCCGGTAGTTTGGACAGAAAATTCTCCATAAACTTCACTGGATCATCACCTTCTAATCCCTCTGAAATTGCCAGGATTTTCAATTTTTCTAAAATTCCCATTTATGTCTCAAAAGTCCCTTTTTAATTTAGCATGTATTTAGACCTTGTCCTATAGCATTCTCACTATCTTCCAAGAAGTAACTTCTTTCCTTTGGTTTATTCTCTTGAAATATAGAATTGGGCTTTAAGAATGTATCCCTTTAATTTCTTTGCTGCCTCATGATTCTGTCATTAGTTACCTTCAGGGACTGCAGATCCATAATGCTCATGGTAAGGGAGGTTCATGTTTTCTTACAAAAAGCCATTTTCTGTGGCAATGGAGGGTTCTGGTTGGACCTTTTTGACATATGCTGTAGCAGCAATTTCTTTTTTGTCTAATTTACTGCTTTCCGTGGCTTATCTCTTATAGTAAGTATCTGGAAAAGACATCAATTTTATTTGCAAAGTTTACTTTTATTTATTTATTTAGCCTTCTCAGAACAGATCTCTTGCACATTTAGCAGATCCCTCGTTTCAGAGCTTTATCCTAGATTAGGGGTGCTATGGGTGCCAGATAGTGTTTCAAAAAAAAAAAAAAGAACAGGAAAGCAAAAGTTAGCAAAACAGGGAGAAATTAGGAATCACAAAAGGGTCTATCCATCCCCTATTAAGTCCACATGAAGAATTCTCAAAACACTGGAATCTGTAGTTGGTGTTCAAATAAAATATATTCTTTACTGTAACTTGAAGAGGATCCAAATCAAGGTTACAAAAATAAGAATTGGCATACACCTAATGATAGATAAAAAGCAAATGGTTTCTCTGTCCATTCTTCTAAGATTCACATCCTTTCCAACTCTTGTACCCTCATTCTGGCTGAAAATATCCTCACCTCTGAGAGTTGGATACCTAGAGTGTAGTTCCAGTTCTGGAATGAACTGGGCTGGAAAAAATATCCCCAAGCAAAAATATCTAAAAAGGGTTCAAAAAAGTCACTCCAACAAAAATGTGTCTCTTGAGTTAGTAGCTACCAAGTCTACCTCCTTCTCTTCACCCAATCTGTTAACTGGTCGGATGGGTCAAAAGATTCTTTATCCCAGCCCTTTGGGATAGTGGGACTACACCCTTCCCTCTGATACTGGTCAATCAAAATCCAAAAGGTCTTTGCAAATTTCTTCCTCAAAACCTCTTTGCCAAATGCTTGAATTGCCTTCTGTGAGATCTAGTAGGAATTTCCAGTTCTTCAACCACCTTGCTTTGGGATGTTGTGGAAATCTCTGGCTTTTCAGTCCTTTCTCTTGAAATCATGGGGAGGTTTCAATTCCTCACTCTACCTGTCAACCCTGCTCCTCATCCACTTAACCCATTGAAGGCACTGGGCATGCTCCAAAGGTCCTTATATCCCAAAATATATAGGGTGAGTGAGAAGGCCTTTAAGCTTCTCACTCGCCGTAGCGCCTGCAAATGCCGACCACGAGGCTTCCCCTGCCATCCACCCGGGTTCTTCGCTTCCGATCCAGCGTCCAACCACAGGAGTCTAAGCAGGGCAGGGCAGCCAATCGGGGGACAGCCCTGATTGGGATTTAAATATTCAGAGCAGCTAGGCGCCGCACGCCGAAGGTGCGCAACAAAGGGGCGCGCCCCTTTGTGCGCCCCTTCGTGCAGCACCGTAATGCAGTGCCAGCCCCCTTCTAACTTCACTTTAAAATCTACCACAGAGGCTTACACTTAATTCATCTAGTCTCCACCGCCAGAAGGCAACCAGTACACCCCTCTTACTTCCTGACTCTTATTAGACTGTTTCAAACCCCTCTCTTCACCAGCTATACCTTACCTGTGCCAGCAATCACCAACCACAGCAGTCATCAATCCAGTACCAGCATTCACCCTGCAATCAGCCTAGACCAGCATTCATCGGCCACAGCAGCTATTAAACCCGGTCTAGCAGTAACCGACCACCGCCTCTTACAACTCATCTAAGCACCCTAAATCCTTAGCCTTTAGCAAGCCAGGGCCAGATACCACCCATATCATTCATTCAATCAACCCCATCTTTTTCCTAACACAATGAAGCCACAACAGGCCACAATGCCTCCGGGTCTCCCAATTCCGATTCTGCAGCATAGTACACTCTTCACAGGAAAATCTTCTATAATATCCTGCCACCACACCTACAAATCCCTCATCCCCATTATGATCTCACCTATCACCCAAATTCTAGGCCTGGCGCTATTCTCCCTGATATTATTCAATGCCCAATCCCTCTCCAAGAAATCTCTGATCCTCTATGACCTTCTTATAGACACAAACCCAGACATCTGCGCCATAACTGAAACATGGCTTAAACCTACGGATATAGCAATAATAAATCAACTACCAACACAGACCTACGACTTTTTCTCCCTCTCCCGACAGAAAAAAAGGGGCGGGGGGCATTCTACTAGTAGCCAAAAAAGATTTGAGACTCGCACAGTTCCCAGTTAAATCAGATTCTAAACTAGAAACAGGCCTCTTCAAATCGGACCAACTACAAATAGTTCTTGTTTATGCCCCACCAGGCCTTTTGGAAGCAGATCCCTCCTCTATGGTTGAAACAATAGCATCACACACAAATCTGGACTCCCCGGTGATAATCCTAGGAGATTTCAACTTGAATGTCGACAATCCCACACTATCAACTAGCTGCGAGGCTTTTCTCACCGCCATGTCAGCCATGGGTTTCCAGCAGATAGTCAACAAACCTACCCACAAAGCGGGTCACACGCTGGACCTTATCTTTGTAAATTCCGGGATCACTCCCTCATCTTACCCATTATGCAAGCAGGTCCCCTGGTCAGACCAAGCATTAATCTCCACCACCCTCACTCTGGCGGAAACCAGTAACTTCCACCATTTCTCTACAGAAAATCCTGCTCCTCCGACGAACTCAGCAAACAGTTGGCCCTAGAATTCCCACTCATAGACTTCTCCACTCCCAATTCAGCCCTACAGTCCTGGACGAACATAACAGAGGGAGTAGCAAATAAACTATGTCCTCTAATAACAAAAATACTCAACCCCCAACTCTTCCAAAAGACAACCATGGTTCACTAACGAACTTCGAAAACTCAAACAGAGTCTATGACAGAGAGTAAATGGCGTAAAGCACCTGGCCCCAGCTCCCTTTCCGCATACAAGCTCGCTCTCTACCACTACAAGAGCTCCACCTTAAAATCAAAAAGGGACTTCTACGCTTATAAGATTCATGACCTCATCTATGATGCTAAAGCTCTTTTTGCATACATCTCTAATTTAACACAAATAAATGCTTCAGAAATTCCACTCAACCAAGCTCAATCAAAAGCTGAAGAGTTGGCCCTCTTCTTCCGCAATAAAGTCACTAACCTCCTAGCACAACTTCCCTCCAACACCATCTCGCCTTCTAGTGCATACCACCACCATAACAAAGACATATCGCTCAAATCATTTGAACCCATCACAGCCTCTGAGATCCAAGCAGTTTTGAAGAAAATGAAACAGTCTTCACACCCCTTCGACCGAATCCCTACCAAGCTGCTCTTACTAATACCCGACATCATTTCCAACTCACTGGCTGACATCAATAACTGTTCTTTGTCCCAGGGAATCTATCCTGACTATCTTAAACTGGTCTCCATCAAATCACTCCTAAAGAAACCTAATCTGGATCCCAAAGATCCCAATAGCTTCCGCCCGATCTCCAACCTTCCTTTTTTAGCTAAGGTCATGGAAAAATTAGTAAATACACAACTATCTGATTACATTGAAGACCACAAGATTCTGTTCCCTACTCAATATGGATTCCGAAAAACTTTAAGCACAGAATCCCTGCTCATATCCCTGACAGACCACATCATCATGGGCCTCGATAAAGGCCACTCATTCCTATTCATTCTCCTGGACCTCTCGGCAGCTTTTGACACGGTTAACCACACCATCTTCCTAAACCAGTTGTCCAACAGCGGTATAACAGGAACTGCTCTGGCCTGGTTCAAAACTTTTCTTGACAACAGAGGCTATAAGGTTAAAATTCACAATAAAGAATCACGTCATCACCACTCCTCCCTAGGAGTGCCCCAAGGCTCTTCCTTATCCCCCACGCTCTTTAACATTTATCTTCTTCCACTATGCAAGCTATTAACCAAACTCAACCTTAAACACTTCTTATACGCCAACGATGTCCAGATCGTTATCCCCCTTAAAGGATCCATCGCTAAAACACTTGAACTCTGGGAAATCTACCTTCAAGAAATCAACGGCCTGCTCACTAGCTTAAACTTAATACTAAATTCCTCTAGACTGAACTCCTCATCTCCCCGGAAAATAGTAATATCACTACGAATCCACCAGCAAACCTGCACATCACACAAACAAGAGACCTAGGAGTTATTATCGATAATCGTCTAAATCTAAAATCATTTGTCAACCAAACAACCAAGGACTGTTTTCATAAACTACATATCCTGAAAAGAATAAAAACCACTCTTTCACTTTCAAGATTACAGAACGGTTCTGCAAGCCATAATCTTCTCTAAGATAGACTACTGTAACTCTATCTTATTAGGTCTCCCCTCATCTCACATCAAACCTCTTCAGATAGTCCAAAATGCGGCAGCCAGAATACTGACAAACACGAGGAGAAGAGACCACATTTCTCCCATTCTCAAAGACCTCCACTGGCTGCCAATTCACTACAGAATCATTTACAAGTCTAGTACCATTATCTATAAAGCCATCCATCACCAGGCTCCACTCAACCTACAAATCCCATTCAGAAAACATACCTCCTCCAGACCCATTAGAGAAGCATACAGAGAATCACTACATGTTCCCTACACCAAAACCTCTCAACATATAACATGTAGAGACCGGGCTTTCTCTACTGCAGGACCAGTGCTATGGAATTCCATCCCACCGGATCTTCGTCAAGAACCATCCCTTCCAACAATCAGAAAAAGACTTAAGACTTAGTTATTCAAACAAGCCTTCCCAGCACCCAACTGACTCTTCTATGCAACGACAACCATAGTCAAATATTCTTAGAACACTGTAAATAATTGTTCTTTCTGTTATTTTCCTTTAGACTATCTTTCCTCTCCCAAGTTGAAACTTCCTTGTTTTATTGTAACTTCAGATTCTCTGTTCACTTGTTATAGTTTTCCAGTGTTTTCTCTTTGTACACCCCCTGTTTAATGTAAACCAGCATGATGGGATTTTTATCTTGAATGCCGGTATAGAAAAACACTAAATAAATAAATAAAATGCCTATCTTCCAAAAAGGAGGGGTTATAGCACTGGGAGGAATCAAAATTATCAAAATCCCTCCTCCTGTTTCTAAATAACAAAAATCACATTGTGATAATATTAGTGACTGGTGTAGCCTCAACACAAACATTTATCTGGTTCCAACCTTACTAGCACCTCCTAATCATCTAGAAAGCATTTGACAAAGGCCCTCATGGACTTTTTAGTAAATAAAAAAGCCATGGGATGGGGGCAATGTCCTATTGTGAACTGGTTAAAAAATAAAGACAGAGAGTAGGGAGAATAGTGGAGTGCCTGAGGGATCTGTTCTGGGACCTCCACTTTTTATTATATTCATAAACTACCTGGAAATGGGAACATCAAGTGAGGTGATCAAATTATGCCATTGAGACAGAATTATTCAAAGTTGTTAAATCACAAGACTATTGTGAGAAATTGCAAGAGGACCTTGTGAGACTGGGCATGCGATTGGCAAATGAAATTTAATGTGGACAAGTGCAACTGATGCACTTAAAGAAGAATAACCCAAATTATAGCTACACAATGCAAGGTTTCACATTAGGAGTCACAATTCAAGAAAAGGATCTAGGCGGCAGCGTTATGTTGAAATCTTCTGCTTGATGTGCAACAGCAGCCAGGAAAGCAAATAGAATACCAAAAAGTTATTAGGAAAGGTATGGAGAATAAAACAGAATATCATAATGCCTCTTTATTGCTCCATGCTGTGATCTCATCTTGAGTACTGTGTGCAGTTCTGGTCATTACATATCAAAAAAGATCTAGCAGAACTAAAAAAGGTACAGAGAGCAACAAAAATGATAAAGGGGATGGAACGATTCCCCTATGAGGAAAGTCTAAAGAGGTTAGGACTCTCCAGCCTGGAGATGAGATGGTTGAGGGGAGATATGCCAGAGGTCAATAAAACGAGTGGAGTGGAATGAGTAAATGAAAATGTGTTTACTCTTTCAAAGAGTACAAAGACTAGGGGATACACAATGAAGTTACTAGATGATAAATTTAAAACTAGTAAGTGAAATTTGTTTACTCAAAGCACAATTAAGCTCTGGAATTCATTGCTAGAGGATGTGGTGAAAGCTATGATAACTTTCAAACCCGTACATTTGTGTGCATGCACCCAGGGACACAGCTATTTTATAACATGCGTGCATGTTATAAAATAGGCTGATCATGCACACAAGTGCATGCAATTTTAAGTGGACGCGTGCAAATCCTGCTTCCACTGTGTAAGTGGGGGGATTTTAAAAGGGGCATGTATCCATGCCATTGCCAGTTTCAGCAGTTCATTCCCAGTTCATCCAGGCAAGGGACAGGACTTCAACCCCCTCCCCCCAGTTTAATAGCCTACCCTTCCCCCTGTTAGCGCCAACCCTTAAAACCCTGCTGATTAGCCTAGATTTTTTTTTTATTACTTACACGCCATCCATAGCATTATTTAAGTTACGAAGCAGGGGGGCCTTGGCATTTATCTGTGCACGTAGTCTTCCCCGTCACGCCAACGTTCTGCCCAATCCATGCCCTAACCATTTAAAAAAAACTTTTGACTTGTACACATAGCAGGAGATAGGCACAATCACGTGTGGCTTTAAAATACACTTAGTGTGTACTGGCCAGGCTTGTGCACGTATCTCCTGGCTTTTGTGCATTTCTCCCAGCTTTTGCTCTTGGTGCTTTTAAAAATTGCCTTTATTGGTATAGCTGTGTTTAAAAAAAAAAAAAAAAAAGGTTGGGCCAAGTGCCTGGAAGAAAAGTCCATAAACCATTATTAAGGCAGAGTTGCGGAAATCCATTGCTTATCCCTGGGATATGCAGCATGCAGTCTGTCTACCCCTTGGGGTCCTGCCAGGTACCTATGACCTGGATTAGCCACTGTTGGAAACAGGATACTGAACTTGAAAGACCTTTGGTTTGGCCCAGTATGGCGCATCTTATGTACTTATACTAATTTTGATAGCTATTGATTTCCAGTGAAATTTATTTTTTTTTTTTTACTTTAAATGATTTTTGATATGTCATATGTAATTTATCTTCCTAGGATTATTTGCAGTACCAGTGGTGTCCTGTGATGCTGTGCAAAGGGCCACTGAATTCTCTATTCCCTGTGGAATTGCCACAGGGACTGGTTGAACCCAAAAAAAAGCAGTGATAACCTGTATATCTCTTCCCTCCCTCCCCCCCCCCCCCCCCAGTCCTCTCTCATTCCCAATAGAAACTTAGACAGTAGGAAGAAGGTAGCTGTAGTGTGGCCCTTCAGGCTACTTCCTCTTCTTTGCTGCCTGGGGCCAGAGTGTAGGAATCCGAATCATCAGAGTAGTAGAGGAGGAAGTGGCCCTAAGCATTGCCACTTTACTTTCTGACTGGATTGGCTGGGAGAGGTGCTCGAGAAGCATATGAGGGGATCAGAGGGGGTTTGGAGGCGGGTAAAATTATTTGAGGCTAAGTAAGAGGCAGCAAAGGGATCAGCGTCATGGGAGAATGTGAGCAGATTCCTTCTCCCTTTCCCCTGCTTGTAATTTATTCTCCTTGTGAGCCTTGATCCCCTCTTCCCTTCCCAGCATTGGTCACAAGGATCCCTTTTTCTCCAACAAAAAAAAAAGCACAATTATCTGGAAACACAAAAATGTAGGAAAGACTTTAATAGCTAAAGTACAGGTTTACATTCAATATGCAAATGTTCCACATACATTGTGCTGCAGAATATTCTAACCTTTTCTGCTCCTGGAAACTGGGGGGCTGTGCTTGCTTGCCAGCCTTGGTCCTGTTTCTGTAAGGAGTACTGGTTTCTTCTGGAGCTCCTGTGTCCATTTATGTGTTGAGTCCAGTGCCAGATGTTCTCTTGTTAATATCACCATATATGTAAGAACATAAGAAATTGCCATGCTGGGACAGACCAAGGGTCCATCAAGCCCAGCATCCTGTTTCCAACAGAGGCCAAAAACCAGGCCACAAGAACCTGGCAATTACCCAAACACTAAGAAGAACCCATGCTACTGATGCAATTAATAGCAGTGGCTATTCCCTAAGTATAATTGATTAATAGCCATTAATGGACTTCTCCTCCAAGAACTTATCCAAACCTTTTTTGAACCCAGCTACACTAACTGCACTAACTACCTTCTCTGGCAACAAATTCCAGAGCTTTATTGTGCGTTGAGTGAAAAAGAATTTTCTCCGATTAGTCTTAAATGTGTTACTTGCTAACTTCATGGAATGCCCCCTAGTCCTTCTATTATTCGAAAGTGTAAATAACCGAGTCACATCTACTCGTTCAAGACCTCTCATGATCTTAAAGACCTCTATCATATCCCCCCTCAGCCGTCTCTTCTCCAAGCTGAACAGCCCTAACCTCTTCAGCCTTTCCTCATAGGGGAGCTGTTCCATCCCCTTTATCATTTTGGTTGCCCTTCTCTGTACCTTCTCCATCGCAACTATATCTTTTTTGAGATGCGGCAACCAGAATTGTACACAGTATTCAAGGTGCGGTCTCACCATGGAGCGATACAGAGGCATTATGACATTTTCCGTTCTATTAACCATTCCCTTCCTAATAATTCCTAACATTCTATTTGCTTTTTTGACTGCTGCAGCACACTGAGCCGACGATTTTAAAGTATTATCCACTATGATGCCTAGATCTTTTTCCTGGGTGGTAGCTCCTAACATGGAACCTAACATCGTGTAACTACAGCAAGGGTTATTTTTCCCTATGTGCATCACCTTGCACTTGTCCACATTAAATTTCATCTGCCATTTGGATGCCCAATCTTCCAGTCTTGCAAGGTCCTCCTGTAATGTATCTCAGTCTGCCTGTGATTTAACTACTCTGAATAATTTTGTATCATCCGCAAATTTGATAACCTCACTCGTCGTATTCCTTTCCAGATCATTTATATATATATTGAAAAGCACCGGTCCCAATACAGATCCCTGAGGTACTCCACTGTTTACCCTTTTCCACTGAGAATATTGACCATTTAATCCTACTCTCTGTTTCCTGTCTTTTAACCAGTTTGTAATCCACGAAAGGACATCGCCTCCTATCCCATGACTTTTTAGTTTTCGTAGAAGCCTCTCATGAGGGACTTTGTCAAACGCCTTCTGAAAATCCAAATACACTACATCTACCGGTTCACCTTTATCCACATGTTTATTAACCCCTTCAAAAAAATGAAGCAGATTTGTTAGGCAAGACTTCCCTTGGGTAAATCCATGTTGACTGTGTCCCATAAGAACATAAGCAAATGCCATACTGGGTCAGACCAAGGGTCCATCAAGCCCAGCATCCTGTTTCCAACAGTGGCCAATCCAGGTCATAAGAACCTGGCAAGTACCCAAAAACATTAAATCATGTCTTTCTATATGCTCTACAATTTTGATCTTGAGAATAGTTTCCACTATTTTTCCCGGCACTGAAGTCAGGCTCACTGGTCTATAATTACCCGGATCGCCCCTGGAACCTTTTTTAAATATTGGGGTTACATTGGCCACCCTCCAGTCTTCAGGTACAATGGATGATTTTAATGATAGGTTACAAATTTTAATTAATAGATCAGAAATTTCATTTTTTAGTTCCTTCAGAACCCTAGGATGCATACCATCCGGTCCAGGTGATTTGCTACTCTTTAGTTTGTCAATCTGGCCTACTACATCTTCCAGGTTCACAGTGATTTCTTTCAGTTCGTCTGAGTCATCACCCCTGAAAACCATCTCCGGAACTGGTATCTCCCCAACATCCTCATTAGTAAACACGGAGGCAAAGAATTCATTTAGTCTTTTTGCAATGGCCTTATCTTCCCTATCAGCAGGGTATTTGGGTAATCTAGGGTTTTTATATTGGAGCATTGACAAGTGAGAATACCTGCAGTGGTCTCAACACAATATAAATCATGAGTGGCCAACCCGTGGCTCTTTCATGTGCAAAACTGTCTCTTGCCCGGCTGGCCCCATGGCAGCTGAGTAGCACTGCAGAGGATAGAGGGGAAGAACTGCAGCAGGAAGCGCACACAACGTAAGGGAGCACAGAGAAGCCATTCTGTGCCAGCCTCCCCTCCCCCTACTGACATGACAGAGGATTTTCTCTGCTTATCCCTGCTCTACTCTTCCCCTGCCCCCCCCCCCTCCCCATCTGCAATCAGCAACAGTGGAGGACAGGAGGGGGAGAAGGTGGAGCTACAAGGAAAGCAAAGAGCCAGTGAGCTCCCTGCTCCAGGCCCTTTTCATCCTGTTCAAACCCTCACCCAGTCGTGTGGAGAAGAGGGCTCCTCTCTGGTTTGCTGTCTGGAGGGGAAGAACTGGACTGTACATACATATATATGTATGTGTATGATTCAAGATTTTTCTGTGTAAATTCACTTTGGGTGCTGCTGTTTAGGTTTATTGTTCTTTTAGTTTCTAAAGTAAATGTACATTTATTTTAGGAATTGCTAGAGCTATCTGTAATTTTTTCATAATTTTGTCTATGTAATCAAGCAGCCAATTTTTGGTTGCATAAATCTTTGAGTAAGTTTCTGGGTACTGTTAATTATATAATTTTTCATTTTTAAATGATTTGAACTTCATCTGATAGTGTCTTCCCTCTCCTGATCCTCCTCCTCTTGATACATAGTCCTTTGCCACATGTATATCTTCATGCCTTCAAAAAATACTTGGATATTTTGTAATATTGTGACAGTGTGTTCTCTTGGCTCTTCTAATGCAGTATTTTACTTCAAACTGGTGACCACTCAAATTTTGAGATTTTCATTTAGTAATATGGACTTGCGAGAAACTTCAGAATAGCAAATAAATGAATACTAGAAACATTGTTAGCTGTAGAAGTTGCCACGAAGCATCAGCCTCTTATCAGATTTGTCCAAATATACAGGGTCATTCATCAAAATGCGTTATGGCATTATCGCGGGCATTAGGGTTCTGATGCCCACATTAATGTCATAACACATGCGCTATTTATCACATCGCAAGATAAATGTTTAAATTTTAGTCAAGGGGGGAGGAATTTGGGTGGGGTTCTTGCAAACGAGGGACGTTTAATGTTGCATGTGATAGCATAACGCACGTTATAACGCTGGAAATAACTACATATTTTTTCCTGTTAAGCTGTGCGATATACCCGAAACGGGATTTGCGTTAAATATCACAAATCCCATTTCAGGCAGGAGAGGGAGTGGAGTAGAGAGAGAGCCCAGGTAGAGAGTGCATCAAGCTAGGGCGAGAGTACATTGTAGAAATCTCATCTTTGTGTACCTTTTCTCATTCCAAATCACAACAAATCTACACTGATGTGTACTGTGCTGTTCATATGTCGGACTGTGCATGGAAAACTGGCCCCAAAACCTTACCTCGAGTTACTAGATGACTCTCCTATAGTAATATAAATAGTTGACTTGTATGCCTTATAGAGTCTCTCTTCCCTTTCCCCTTAGAGCAGCCCAAAAATAAGGAATTATTGTGTTGCGATAAAATACATTTTCCTTGCCCTTTTCCTTAACATAGGCAAAATCTATAGCATTTTGATGAATCTAGGAGTAAGTTACATTTTAGTGTGCAAATCTGCCACATACCATGTTGGTATCACATAATTGGTTATATGGTAAGTCTGTGTTTCTAGTTCTAGTTGGTGGAACATATTCTTTGTACTCTTGAGTTACAAGCTGCATTCAATGGTATGTGAAATGTTTGTTTGCAGAGCAGTTAGGTGTACATATTTTCAGCTGTACAATATTCAAATTGTTTCCAACTTTATTTTTGAAGTACCAGAGCTTTTCGGTGTTTAGTTGTGGATTTGTTTACCCTTTTGTACTCTGTAGATTTTGTAACCTTTTTTCATTTTCAATTTAGAACATCAAGCAATTACGGATCTAAAGAAACACAAGGAGGATGTTCAACAAATGCCGGTAAGATACTGGCAGAAGGGAAAAATCTACCTGTGCTATTGGGGAAGGGAGGGGGTTCCTCATGAAAAGAGGACTATAATGCTTTTTTCAAGAAAAGCTCATATTTACCACCCAAATGATACAAGAATTTAATTTGGTCCAGTTGAGTTCAGCCACTAATTAACATGGCAAAACTACATGTGGATCATTTTATGCTTTGTTTTTGTGAGCAGTTTTCTGTGTGGGTTTATTTGGAAAGTAAGATGCAGTATACTGGAGAAATAATAATCCTAAGAACACCAGTAACTTAAATTTTCTCAACATTTAAGGGCTTTTTTTATTTTAGTAGAAACCTAAACCTTGACGATAATTTAACCAAACTTGTGGAGCTAGAAGAAATTCACAATAAAACTACATTAGTCTCATTTTTTGTGATATACTGATATGGAAGTACATGAAATGTCATCGTTTGACTAGCTTAACTGTAACCTTTACAGTGGTAAAGAACTACAGTTCCACATACATACAAAGATCTGCCAGAACCAGTATCCAAAGGTTAAATTATGGAGACTGTGCCATGGCTATAGGTTTTGTTTTTACCTTCTCTCCCATAGCAGGGTTGATTATTGCTTTAAAATGATGGGTCTTAATCTACTTCATAATTTGAATCTATATTTTACCACAAATGATTAATATCAACATCTTGCAATATGTTTTTCAATCATAACTAACCTCCAAAATTGCTGGATTGATCAGTCACTCATATGAGTTTTATATAAAATTTACCATTCTTGTAAGACAACTGGTAGATATGTCATGACACTTAGCACTCTGTCTAAATGTCTGATCATTACTTCCCTGATACTCTAAGAACAAATGCCAAACTGGGTCTGACCAAGAGTCCATCAGGCCCAGTATCCTCTTTCCAAAAGTGGCTAATTCAGGTCACAAGTACCAGGCAGGATCCCTAATAATTAGAGCCCATGCTGCTTATGCCCAGTGTTAGACTTAAGAAGAGCCATTGCTTATCTGGCCAATAATTTAGGGACACTTCCTTCAGGAATTTGTCAAACTCTTTTTTTAAACACAACTATGCTGCCTTTACCACATCCTCTGGCAATGAATTTCAGAGCTTAATGGTGCATATGCTCTGGAATTGCTTATTTAATGGAGTGTCCCCCTAGTCTTTGGTTTATTCTTAAAAAAAAAAATAAAAATAAAAATAAAAAAATTCTTAATTTACCTGTTCACTCCACTCATTTTATAGGCCTCTTTTCTCAACTCAACCATCTTTTCCCCCATTCCTTTTATTCTGGTTGCCCTTCCCTGAACCTTTTCTAGTTCACTTATTTATTTATTTTTAGGTGCGGTAAATATGAGGCATGGAACACTGGTTTCTCAAAGGTTAACATGTGATAATTACCATTAGACCAGTGGCTCTTAAGTTTTTTCTTAATAAGGTATTTGTCATCAAACTAGATTTCTTAGATCCCTTTCATTTCTTCTTGGCATAACAGATGCTAGCCAGTAGTGATAGCAGTACTCTTGAATTTTGCAGGATGAGGGTTTCATTCAACTTTTTCTGGTACATATGATGCTACCAAAAATCTTCAGGAAGATTTTATTTATTTATTTAAAACCTTTTATATACCGACGTTCATTTGCATATCACATCGGTTTACAGATAACGGGGTTAAATCAAACAATTTTGAAAATGGAAGGATAAAATTACATGGTAACAGGGAGGTGAAAGGAACAAGGGAAATAGAGGAAGAGAAAAAGGTCCATAGTCATAGATTAGGGTACATGTCACCAACTGAGTATTCAAGAACATCACTATAGGCATTCTCAGCTTCTACGAAGAGTATATACTTGCACAGTGATTTTAGCCACTGTCATGTGTACTGGAAAATGAGTGCTCTCACTCTACTTGTACTTCCTCACTTGCCTAGGTTTTCATCCAGATGTCTTCCTTCCCTCCTTTTCTTTTTTTTCCCCCAGTTACCCACTCCTTCAGGAATGTGTACCTTCCTGTAGGCTGCTATCCCTGTTCTGATCCATGGCACAGGGAATTATATTCCTTGCTCCCATGTCCAAATCTGTCATCACTTCTGTTTTGATTAGTGGCTCAGTGCTACAGTACTGTGCCCTGTTGGGTTGCATTCGATTCATAACTGCTTCTTAGTGGCAGGCAGGTGGAACTTGTGTTAGAGCAGGGAAGGCACTATATAAAGGAAGTGACCCTTTTATAAAACATGGAAGACCCAAAGGTTGCTGTCTCCATATTTTAGGAGACACTGCATTAGGCTGTTTAAACTGGCAATTGTGCTCCTTACTCATGCAGTTCTCCACCCCAGTTTTTGGGAGCCTCAAACAGATTATGTTTCAGGAATACACAATATTTGTGAAATATATTTGGTGTGTAAACTAATATTTTGGTTACCTTCAAAACCAAACTAGTTTATGGATCTCAAGCACTGGAGCTGTGAACAGCTACTCTGTCATGATTGCCCTTTACTTCATCAATTAAATATGTTTTATAGTCCTATAAGTTGCTATCGACTCATCTCTATTAGATGAACAATCTATTGCTTAAAACAGGGTTGTTGCTTAAAGATGTGCTTTCTCTATACTAATTTCCTGTATTTATTTCCCCTTTAACTTTTTTTCCTGATCAATTATAAGATTCTCATCCTTAAGAAAATAAGAATAAGAAAAACAGCAGAAGAAAACAAGTGGAATACAAATAACTTTCAAAACTGTGTATCTAAAAAGGGTTTTACATTTTTTTCTATTAATAAATATTAAACCCATAAATGTTTTTTCCAATATTTTTTTTGTTCTTGTGTTGTGGTTGGTTTGCCTCTGGGTTTTCTAAGAAAATAAAAATTCTATGCTGGGTCAAACAAATGGCCCCATCTGAGCCCAGCATTCTCATTAGTGGCCAGTCCAGGTCACTTAGAAGTAACCAACAGATCCCATTAAGTTCATTCCAAAGTGCTCACTCCCAGTAGTAAGAGATGGAGATGCCCAAATCTGGCTAATAATTTATGGACCTGTTTTCCAGAAGCTAGTTAAATTTTTTCAATTCAGCTATATTAGCCTTGGCTGCATTTTTTGCCAACAAATTCCATAGCTTATTGCATATTTGTTTATCTAGTGCATCTGATATTCCTGGATTCCTTTTCATCTGTTGCTTATCCTGTTTGAAAACAAATATATAGCGTTATGTTTATAGATTATGCAAAGATTGGTGTTTATATAAAATTGACTGATTAGAATTGTTTTAGTAATTTTTGAGAAAAATGGAATTGAGATTTGTCAAGATTACTTAGCCAAATGGTTAGATCATTGCTGAGTCTTGCTCAAATATGACTAAACTGACCCAAGTATGTCAGCCTGTTGCTTTAGGTATATGGGCAGCCTGCGTTTGTAATGTGTGGCTTTGAAAGGTGTTTAAGGGTTTCAAGCTCAGCTTTCAAATTGTATACAAAATGAAAACATTGTAGTGGGGAAAAACCTACTATGCCAGCAAACGAGCTTGCTTGTGTACACTATCTGCTGTACATCAACACAAATATTCAGAGATGATAGCTATCATCCAATTTATACATTTCTACAGAGGCCATTGTTTGGATGCATCAAAATCTTGTGAAACTTTCTAACAAAAAAGGTTTACCTTTTTCTGCTGTATTCCTGTTTTCTGGCTCATGATACTCCTGGTTTAATTTCCTCATTATCAATTTGAAATGTTTCTCCTAAGGCAGAGGTACCTTGGAGCATCAAAGAGGGGGCAACTCAAAAAGATGTTTGTTCCTTATACCCCCCCTTGGAATAGAGTTAGAAGATTTTGCAATGAGGTCTTCTCCAATGTTCTCATAGGATAGAGCAAATTTAAGCATAGTTTTTGTCTTCTTGCTTCTGGCCGTTATCTACACCAGTGAATAGGAGACGGTGCTATGGATAACGTTTTTAATTTCTATTGTCTCTTGGCTCTAATTGACCTCCTTTTGAGGCGAGGGGTTTCAAATATATGATGAATCCTCCAAAATAGTTTTTATATTTAGAAATGTTATAGTAGCTTATGGTAAATCTCATCCCCACTTTAAAAAAAAGAAACAACCCCCCCCCCCCCCCCAAACAAAACCCGGTTTTGAAACCTCTTTAGCTATTTCAAACACTAAATACTCTCCATAAATTAGGGTGTTATGATCCTTATCAGAATCCATGTAAGATAGGGAGTACAAAATTAATGACTCAAGAATGGACTTTGAGAAGAATTTTTAAGAACAGAAGGGAGGATAAAAAGTGAACAATATTTTTCAAAATATAAATACTATGTTTAGCAAAAAAAAAAGTTGAAATAAGGTTGCGTGGAAGCAATACATTACCAGTTTTTATCTTTAGTTCACAAATATAGTATTTTGCCACTAGATGGCACCTTCAGTATGCATCTTTAAATCTGTTGTACAGACAAATCAACATTTTTTGTCTACTGTATGTCCATTGGTCAAAGGCATTAAAAACCTTTCCAACTTACGAAGCTGAACTTAGTGAAGAACTAAGATTTAATGGATCATGAATAAAGGCTGGAAACCTTTTTTAAGTGTTCAGATCTTTTTGCCTTCATTCTTTCATAAATTTACATGATGGGCAAAATTCTGTTTTTATTTTAGGTTCAATACTATGAAAGACCTCAAGCAAAACTTAAGTATGTTTGTCTAAATGATGCATTCTAATAGCAGAAAGGAATATGTACATGTTGTAGTGATGACCCCTGCTGGTATGAAGAAGCGAATAGTTTAGCTTTGAGTTCCTCAATTAGCATGGCAGCTTGAGCTGTAAACTAGAATAATTCAACAAAGATGAGGATTAAATGTAGAAAGAGGGTGGTTATAACAGTACTGGCTGTAATAAATATTTTTACATTTTTTCTTAGAAAACAATGAGTATTAAACTATGCTTCTAATACAGTATGAGTAATCCAGTATCATGTAAAAGAAGACAAATAGAATATAGTTAATGTAAAGGTGTCCCCCCAAAGTGTCCTTTACTAATTGCATAAATATCTTTATGGATAAGGAATGATGAGAAAGTGCTGAGGATATAGTGGTTATTTGGCACTCCTCAGTGGGAGGGGTGTTTCAAAGAATCAATCTCTATAAAACACAGAAGCCCATGAACTTTCTTATCTTTACCTATTTCTTCTGTCTGTGATGTATATTGAACCAATATAAATAGCTATTCAATTCTATTTTTCTAAATTAACCTACAGTACCACTTTCTTACCTCATAAGCCCTGCAATTCTGTTGCTTTAATTATATTTTTTATATATGCCATGCCTCCTCTATTCCTTCCTACCTTGCCCTTCCTGAAATGATTGTAGTCTGGCATAACATCTGTGTGAAAGTCTTTACATCTAAATTGGCTTCTTCCATGACTGCATCTAGATCTGGAACTTTACTTCACATACTATGAGAATTAGTGTCCATAGCTTTCCAAATATTGACCTTTATCTCATTTCTATGCAAGTATTTAATATTTTACTTTAGGGTTTTTTTCACCCATTGTGGGTGATCCTAGTTTAAAGACCTCTTTAGTAGGTTTGCCAGTCTGTGTTGAAAGACACTGTACACCTTCTTTGATAGGTGGACTCCATTTCTGCTCATCAGTTCTTGAAAAACCATCAATGCACCATTCATTTATCTCCAGAATGTGAGCTTCCCTGTCTGGGCATTTATCCTTGGCTGGGAAGTTGGCAAATACCATTTGTGCACCTATCTGCTTTACCCTCTGTTCCATAGCTTGAAGTCACTTCTGATGTAAACTGTGAGGTACCTAGCAATATTCATTCCAAAATGGATGGAGCAGCATTGGATAATAGTCACTATGCTTGAGGATTTTTGGCAATATCTGTATAGTAACTTGTATTTTGGCCCCCCGACAGACGACACACTTCTTGGGACATGTCTGGTTGGCAGATGGATGATTCTGTGCGCCTCAGGAATAAGCCACAAACTACACTACCTCCACCTCCTAGGTATGGTGGTTGTTGAGCCTGCAACTTTGTGGTTTACATGATTTGATTTCTCCTCATCCTGGAATGATTTCTCTTCTTCCATTTCCAGGGCTGTTTACCAACTCTTTATCTCAAGGGAAGTTGGTAGTGGTGTATGGTCTAGTAGCTATAGTAATCTGGGTCCAGCTGTTATCTTGTGGTTCAGGTTCATCTTTGATGCCTCAGTAACTGTCATCAATGTAGTCCTCATTCTCTTGGATACTTCTCAGTCCTGCCACATCCTCTGAGTTCTGCAGCTTGTTTCCTGAGGTAGTCAGTCTGCAGACATCTTTCACACTGAACTGATTCATCACTGTAGATGTGGACAGCTGTCTGGATAGCAGTAGAAGTGGTAACAGCAGCCACTGCCTTGGTGATTACATTGTTGTTTTGGCCATCCTTCAGTTGTTGGGAACTTCTGGTCCCTGTTGAAATATATGAAACATCTGCCAGTCATCGCCTTTTCCTCAATTGTCCTGCAATTAAAATTAGCTAGCCTAAAAGACCCAGTTTATTGTGAACATATTGCTGAGGCCCTGGAGGAAATTTTTCCCTTAATGATGTGGCAGGGGAATCCCCAATAGGGATATGGGAAGGCATGAAGGAGGTCATACGGGGTCATTGTATTGGTCTTGCCTCTTACCGTAAGAAATGGCGACAGGCCCACCGTGAGCTCCTAGTGCGGGAACTTAGGGATTTAGAAGAGAGACATAAACATAATCCGGGAGGTATCCCCATAAGGCGGTTGACCCAAAAGAGGGAGGCGATCGCGGCGATGGATGTGGAAAATATAGCTTATGCATTAGATCTGCTACACAAAGGTATCATGAATTTGGGGACAAAAATAGTAAATTACTGGCCAGGCAGCTGCAGGCCCGATGTGTATGGGCCCTAGTTCATAATATTAAGAGTGCCTCCGGTGAACTACTTCTGAATCAGGAGGTGATTCAAAATAGTTTTAAGCCATATTACGAGGAGTTATATACGCCGGAAGAGGAGCCCACTAAGGAGGACATAGATTAATATTTGATAAATATACTGTTGCCCTGCCTATCTGTTTCGGAACAGGCAAGGCTCTGTAAATCAATTTTCCCCTTGGAAGTAGATTGGGTGATTAAGGACTTAAAGGCTGTGAAGTCCCCGGGCTTAGATGGGTTTACACCCTTGTTTTACAAAAAATTGTTGTATCATTCTGAGGACTCTGTTACTGGCTATGTTTAATAGAATACGTGATGGAGGCCAGCTCCTCCCTTATGATAATGTAGCTGTGATCACCTTAATACCAAAGCCAGGGAAGGATAGTGATAACTGTGCCTCTTATAGGCCTATCTACCTCATCAATATCGATCTCAAAATCCTTGCGAAAATATTAGCGTTTCGTTTAAGGGAAAGGATAGGACACCTTTCCACGATGATCAGGCTGGCTTCATCCCCGGCCGGGCAATGGTGAATAACACATGGAAATTAATGGATTTAATCTATATAGCAAAAGCAAAAAGATGCCCAGTCGTATTTATGACTTTAGACATGGAGAAAGCCTTTGGTATACTGGCCCTTCCTGTTCGCTGTCCTGGCTAAGGTAGGCCTTGGGGGAACTTTTTCCACCTGGGTGTGGGAGTTGTTTCGAGATCCCCTAGCGTGTTTAATGGTTAACCATGATTATACTGGTAATTTTCCAATTTGAAGGGGAACTCAACAGGGTTGCCCCTGTCTCCCCTCCTATTTACTCTTAGTCTGGAGCCCTTGGCAAAGGTCATACTTAGGTCCAAAGATGTTCAGGGGGTTAGCTGTGGTGGGCATCACTACAAGATTACGCTATACGCTGATGATGTCATCCTATCTCTCCTAAAGCCTATGGTATCAGTCCCGGCTGTGATGTCCATGATTGAGAGGTATGGGAGGCTCTCTGGTTTATGAATGAATACGGATAAATCGGAGATTCTTCTGGTACATTTCTCACATGACATATTGAGATCCGCGTGTTGAGTTTGTGCCTGCTTTTCGCCCTCACTCCACCCTCTCTACCTGTGTGGAGACTTCCTCTGGGCCTGATGAACGGCTTGCTGCTGTGGCATCTCCATGCCACTTCTCCCAGGCGTCCCCGGGCTGGCTCGACGCTGCGGATCCACCATGTTCCTGATGACGTAGGGTGTGCGCGTACTCCAAAGTATGTACCAGCAAGGGCATGAACCTCAGGGGTGTCCCCCTGTATTGATTTCATCCGCTTCCAACATAAAAGGACTTTACTTTTGCTAACAGATCGAGTTAGCAAGGACTCGCTTCGGCTGTCCAAGCTATTCTGCAACCGAAGGATTGATTGCAGGGATTTGTTGGACCGTTTCTCTCTACACTACTCTGCCTCCTCGGACTTACCAGGGGTACCCACTCCTTGGGGGCCCCACTCTCTTTTCTCTATTTCAGATTACAGATAGGAACCGGAACTCGCTCCTTGAGGGCCCATGTTTCTAAACCCTCTGAAGATTATTGCCTGGAAGCGATCGCAGTTATGGACATTGTGAGTTACTATTTCAGATTACAGATAGGAACCGGTACTCGCTCCTCGAGGGCCCATGTTCCTGAACACTCTGAAGATTCTCTACTGTCTAGAACCTATTATAGATACAGACAATTGTGAGTTACCACTGCTCTCTCAGAGCTTTCCCTGGAACCATGTACTCACTCCTTGAGGGCCTAACCCTTTCCAGCTACTGAGCGTCTCAAGACTTTATGTGGGTTATCTATCTATCTATCCTATCTATCTATCGTCTCTTTACAGCTCAGCAACCCTGGGATCGCAGTTCCAGCATCTGAGGGACTTCAGCCCTGCCGGGCATATCAGCTCACTACTTCCACCTCTGGTGGTTCTACTACCTGTCTAATAAAAGAACAATCTGTGTCTGTCTCCATACTCAAGCCTAGCCGGTGGTCCCTCTCAGGATATCCTCCTGGGGTGCTGTCATCTGCCATCGGCCCAAGGATTCACCAATTTACATTCCTCTCCAGCTGAGCACCCTCTCTACTACTCCGCTGGTACAGATTGCCAACTCAGCAGTCTATACCATAACAGATTGCCAACTCCTTAGCAGATCTGTTACAGATTGCTGGCTCCTCCTTCCATAGGAGCCAGTTCACAACAGATTGCCAACTCCTCCTTCCATAGGAGCAGTATTCTAACGGATTGCTAACTCCTCTCCCTTGGGGAGTAGATTCTATCAGATTGCTACTCTCATCTGCTAGCTCCTCCCATCAGCATAGCAGATCTACAACAGATTGCTAACTCCTCCCATCTTGAGAGTAAAGCCTAACACCGCGAAACGGGCATTCCCATATTTTATTTATTTGTTTTTATATACCGTTGTTCAATCTGGCATATCACAACGGTTTACAGTATAACAGGTCTCATAAGAGTTAGGCATCTTATTTTACATTGTAATTTTGTATCGTCTATAACAATATATGTTAGATTAATGGTAGTAATAACATGTCTTAGTGTTAGGCAAGAGAAGCAGTTATCAAATAACAAGTGAAAGTAACGAGTAGTAGTTGCTACAGCATTGATTAGCATCAGGGAAGGGTAATAAGAATTTAACAGCATACTGTTTGATTTAGGGGGTGTATGCAAGTTTTATAAATTTAATGGAAAGAATAGACTCAAGGGTAAAATTGGTGGGTAGTGATTGGAGGATAATGTGATTGTTAGAACTTGTTGGACATATTGATTGTGTGATGGGGGAGGGGGGCATTGTCTGAGTGAAATTTGTTGGTGTGCAGCTTGTGGCAAAAAGGAGGAGACAGCGAAGGGGTAGATTAGAGGGAGTGGGGGGGGGGGGGGGGGTGAAGGGGCAGTTAAGGGGGGTTTGCTTTTGTAAGTGTGGTTGGTAGGAGGTTATGTGGCTGAATGGAATGCTTTTTTAAAAAGCCATATCTTGAGGGTTTGTTTTTTTTTAAGGAGTAAGTTGTGGGATCCAGTCTTAGCTGAGATGGAAGGCTGTTCCAGAGCGTGGGAGCTGCTATCTTTAGAGCATGATCCCATGTTGTGGTCAGGTGTGCTGTTTTAGGTGAAGGTATTGGGATGAGTCCAATGTTAGTAGATCGACTGTTTGAGGAATATGGAAGTGGAAAGCCGTGCTCAGCCAGTCAAACTTGTCATAGTATAGTGCTTTGTGGATAAGAGTTAGCACTTTATATTGTATTCTGTGGGATGGGTAGCCAGTGAAGATTTTTGAGTATTGGTGAGATGTGATCAGATCTTTTGGAGTTTGAGAGATCTTGCCGCTGCATTCTGTAATAATTGCAGCGGTCTAAGGGAGATGGATGGGAGGCCCAGGAGGAGGGCATTGCAGTAGTCAAGTTTGGAGAATAGTAGCGCTTGAAGGACAGTTCGGTCGTCATGGGTGTGGAGAAGCGGTTTGACCTTTTTTAGGATTTGAAGTTTGAAGAAACTATCTTTTATTATTGCATTGATGTGTGTTCTCAGGTTTAGATCATCATCTATGATGATTCCTAGGTCTCTGACTATGGGGGCTAGTTTAGTCTCCAACTTTGATGTTGAGTGGTTGAAGCTGAGTGCTGTGGTGGATTTGTTGGTTATGTGTAGGATTTCAGTTTTCTTATGGTTGAGGTGGAGTGACATATGCGAAAGTAGTTGAGTTATTTTCTGGAGATGTGTATCCCAGAGTTTTAGGGTATTTGTAATGGACTCTTTTAGAGGAAGCAGGATTTGTACATCGTCGGCGTATATGAAATAGGATAGGTTTAGTTCGGACAGAAGTGTGCATAGGGGTAAGATGTAGATGTTGAAGAGGGTTGATGAGAGAGATGATCCTTGAGGGATGTGTGGAAGGGGAATTTGTTTGGATTCTGATGCATTTAGTTTGACTTTGTAGGATCGGTCTGATAGGTATGATTTAAACCATTTGAGTGTGGTATTGCACAGGCCAATTTCACTTAGTCTGTGTAATAGTGTTTCATGGTTGACAGTATCAAAGGCAGCTGGAATGTCTAGTAGGATCAGCAAGTATGAGTGTCCGCTGTCGAGGCCTTTGAGGATGGTGTTGGTGAGGAGTAGGTTTCCGTGCTGAAGTGTTTTCTGAATCTGTGTTGTGATGGGGATAGTATATTCTGGTTTTACAGGTGTTCGGTGAGTTGTCGGTTGTACATGAGGCCCTATCCGATATCTGGGGATCAATTTAGGGTTAGACCTTGAATGCCTTGTGCAACAGAACTATAGTCCTTTGATTAAATCTCTTTTGGGCGAGCTGAATAATTGGGAGAGGCTGCAACTGTCCTGGTTTGGTCGGATGGCCTCTATTTAAAATGAACTTTTTGCCTAAAATTAGCTATCTTTTTCAAGTACTCCCTTACTCCCGGAGGGCATACTGCGACCACTTCAGTGCAAGCTTTTTGCTTTTGTATGGCATAAGCGCCTGCCCCAGGTGGCACAACAGATACTTTATCAACCACGAAAAGCGGGAGGCTTGAGACTGCCCTCTTTGATGCGCTACTATGTCGCCTCTCAATTAAAGTATATTTTAGATAGCCACGACCTTAACTCGCCAAAGCAGTGGGTCTTGATAGAGCAATCTCTGCTAGGGGTATCTCCTTCACAGGTCATGTTCTGGCCCATGTGTTATAACACACGGGAATTGGCCTTGATGCCCCTGAGCCTTCAAACGACCCTGGTCATCTGGAAATGGTGGAAATCTCAATTATTAGGTGTAAAGCAATATTCAGCATTATCGCACATACAGCATCTTCGGGAATTCCCTATGGGACAGAGTAATCTAGTCTTTCGAAAATGGGCAGCCCGAGGCCTGACTAATCTTGGCCAATTATGGAAACAGGGGATGGTTCCATTCCCTGCTTTACAATCTTTGTATGCTCTACCAAAAGAGGATTTCTTAGCCTATGCACAAATTCGCCACTTTTTGTCCACAAAGGGCCCTAGGCAGGACCTACAACAGCCCTGCTCGATTTTTGAAGGTTATTGTATTTTGGCAGGCCGCATACAAAAGGGCATTTCGAAAATTTATCAATTGCTTATTCGTAGTGCAAAGGGGAGAGCCGCCCACATGGCTGCCTGGGAAAGAGACTTAGGTACCCAGTGGAGTGATGATAAATGGGAGGAGTGCTTTCAGATGCTCGGATGGTATTCTATGTCTGCGTCTATGATGGAAAATCTCTATAAGCTTTTGTATGGTGGCACTATCCTCCAGCACGGGTGGCACACTGGTTACCGGGCAGGTCTCCTTTATGTTGGCGGAAATGTTTTCAGCTTGGTACTTTTTGGCAAATCTGGTGGCAGTGTCCCTGGATACAACAATTTTGGGACTATGCCAACAAATGGCCGAGGCAGTTCTGGGTGTCAGGATTCCATTGCAGGTCGCTACTAGGGGTTCCCTGTCCAGCTTTAGATGAGCCACACAAATTATTTTTATTCCTTACAATGGCTGCCATACTGATTGCTATGCACTGGAAGGCTGCTGACCCACCGGGTTTGTCTCTGTTGTGTCACAAACTGCGACATATATGGTATATGGAGAAACTTACAGCATTACGCCGCGACACCCTGTCCAAGCTTTATAGTCTTTGGTCGCCATTAATTCGTTACATTGCCCGGGTTGAGGGGAATTTGGATGGGGAGACCCTTAGTGTCATTAAGAACCTAGTCAGCAGATTGGCACCATTACCATCTATTTTCTGCTTATTATAATAACTCTCTCTGGGGAAGGTTGGCATTTGGATGGCACTGGCAAACATTTTGGATTCCATCCCCTTCCCACCGGAGTGGCTGAGTCCCATAGGCCAGATGATGGGTCTCCGCAGTGAATATATATAGTGTTGCTGTTTTGAGGAGGGGAGGGTGAGAGGGGGAGGATGGGTGGGTGGTAAAGGGGGAAAAATATGGGAATGAGACTGATCTCTAGTTTGTCTCCCAGATGATATGCTCAGTACTGTGATGAGAATTTTACTGACAACTGCTTATATGTTTCTGGAATTTATCATACGATGTTATATTTGTATTTCTCTGTTCGTTTCTCAATAAAATAAAAAAAAAATTAGCTAACCTGTGGAATTTCACTTCCATCTCTACACTCGCTCAGAATCCCTGCTTTGTAGTCTTGCTTACTTTACGTTTGGAAGTATGAAGTGTCTTATATGTTCAGACTACAAAATACATTTATAAATCTGATGTATGTAACTTTGTAGCTTTCCCTTTCTAGACTCTTGTTGCTGAAGGTATAAAAGTAAAAATAGCAACTAGAAATTTCCATAAAGATCAAATATGATGCTACCATTTGTAATGACCCTCACCTCTAATTTGAAGTGCCTCTGCCATCATGCTGCATCCAAAGGACATGGCTGAACTGGATTCCTTTTATAGGTGGTTCAGCCGGAACTTCCTGTGGCACTGGCTGATGACGCCACATCCTGCATAACTATATAAAGAAGTTCCTTGCAACCAGCTAGCGCCTTAGCAATGGGTCTTCCTGCTTTTCAGTGTGTGTTGTTACTCCATTGTTCCTGATCTTGTTGTGCCTTGTTCCTGATCCTGCATGTACCTCCTGATTTCCTACTTCTGTCTGTGTCCCCTGCTCCTGCCCTTGTCCTGCTCTTGCCTGCCTCTTCTCGCATTGACCCTTGCTTCTGTTGAGACTGATCTCCCATGCCTGCTCTTGACCTGTTATCTGACTGTCTAAATGCTGCCTGGTATTAGACTTTGCACGCTGCCTGCTCAGACTCCTGCCTGAATCAAGACGTTTGCCTGCATGCTGCGTGCCCTGACCATTGGCCTGTTTCCAGACTTCCTTCACTCATTGGGACCTCAGCGAAGTCATACTGGCCCCTAAACCCAAAGGCTCAACCTGTGCAAAAAGGGATTAGTAAAGCTGAAATCCAGACCCAGTCCCTGAGCATGTCCGCCTACTAATGGCGTGGGCCTGCTAGGCTGTGTCAATCATGCTTCAGTCCCAAGGCTCATTGACCGTGACACCAACCTAACTTTGAAGAAATTTACTTAATTTGTTTTTATTTGTAGAAGACACAAAATGACCTAAATCACCTGCTATCCCTCCCCTTCCTGGTACCAAGTAGTAATTTTCTCCAACTGATGACTAGTAATTTATTCTAATCTATGATCCTAATATGTTTACCTATAATCTAATAGATGTACTATTTCTTCTAATTTTGGTTAGGGTTCATTTTGTGCTTATTTTTCAAAGGGCACTAATAGGTACTGTTATATACAATTTTACAAAACCCTTTTAGTTTATAAAATGTTTTTATATCTATTAAGTGTGTATTTTATAAAGAATTCTGTTGCCTTAGCTACTAAAGATCAGACCAGCTAAAAATAAATTATCTGAAGTATATAATATGGCAATATTAATTAAGCTCCCTCTGACCTTAAGTGCTTTGATTCCACAAATGACAAAATTTTACCTAAATTACTTCCTTGTATTATTCTGCCAACCAATGTCAAGTTATTCTTTGTAGTCCAATCTCCTAATTAGTGGGTTAGTCTATAAAGTTAGAATGAAAGGTAATAGTGGGTGGGGCAGGAGCCCCCTCTCTTCTACTCTTTTTAAATCTAAGAGGTAATACACAAGAAATAAAAATCAATACAAAATATCCCTTTTTCAAAAATAAATGCAATTAAGAAAATATATCTCCCTTCAAAATAAGGTCTCTGAATTCAAGCCAAAAAAATTACATTTGTGGTTCAGCTCCTCCCAAAATGCATATGCTTTGTCTTCTATGGACAGCTAGTTATGTTCTTGTTAATGCCCATTTTATAGGTCACATGAGAGACCTAAAGAGATCCTATTTAACCATTTGAAAATGTGGTTGATACATTTGTGACTTCCTTTTTAACAATGATTTTGTATGTGCTATTAAATGACAGCTAATGAGAATTTATTTATTCATGCTTGCCAGATTTTTACATGTTTTTAATAAAGGCAGAATATAAAGCCTTTTTAAAATAAGGCTAAGCATTATGGGTTAAGGCCTACCATGGAATGTTGGGTCTACCTAGGTGGCAGCAAAATGTGTTCTAGCGGGGAGTACACTGTGCTTGTGCCTGCATACTGCAGGGTGGTGATCTTTGTATCCCGTATGCCAGTGTGGGGGTGACACTTAAGGCAAAGGGTTTCCAGATTGGCACCTTTAGAACTATAATTGGTACATGTTTAGATCCTACTGTTGACTATTGATAACTCGTGCTACAATATAAAAAGTTGTTGCTCCTATTGAAATCAACAGAAATCAGTTTTTATTGGAAGTTATAAACAAAAGGAAACCTTTTGATAAAGTCAAGAATAAAATAAATGGAGTAAATGTCATGACATGCTTATACAGAAAATTTCAGTAATCAATTGAGGGAGGAAACCTACTCACATTATAAGACTTGATTTCAACAACTTCCCATCTTATCTAAACTGTTTTAGCTATTTTTGATAGGTATGTGAATCGGGCTTCTGACGATTGAAAATATCGTACAATATTTTCAAAATCGTCAGAAATTGGGGGCTCCCCGAAACTGATAGGAAAACGCCACAAAATTGTTTGAGGGTTCTCTTATCGTTTTGGGGGAGGGCGGGAAAGGCACACAAAAATAACCCCTAAACCCACCCTGACCAGTGCTCCTACCATGTGACAGGGGCCGGCCAATGGCACGGATACCCTGTCACATGGTAAGGGCAAAGGCCATCGGCGCCATTTTTATTAGTGGCAGCCGACGGCCCGAGAGTGGGAGATCGCTCCCGGGACCCCCACTGGACCACCAGGTACCTGTAAAAAGTTTTTTGGGGGGTTGGGAGGGTGGGGGAAGCTAAGGGATTAGTTTTAAAGGGTCGGGGTGGATTTTTTTGTTTATCGGTTCGGGTGCAGCCGATTTAAAAAACAAAACAAAACAAAAAACAAACAAAAAAACCCCAAACCCCACGATGTGAACCGGAATCAGAACCGATTCCGGTTCTGATTCACATCTCTAATTTTTGAAGACCCATTTATCAGAAAAAGACAATGTTCTAATAGGAATAATATTGAAAGTCTATTAGCCATGCAAACTGATAGCTTATTCTTTTTAAGGTGCTGCAGTTTGATGCCTAGGGTTCCAGGGCCTTGGCAGCCTGGTAATAAGGACAGCAACACTCTGTACTAGAGCAGAGCAAGCTGCCTACATATAGTGGGGATTGTATATACATTATTTAATTTAGTAAAAAAAACTGGTTAAGTTTGAGGTAAATCTTAAGATCTTTGCATGGGTTCCCATGTGCGCACATTTGCCAGTGCACATACATGGACGTGGTGATTTTATAACATACATGCATGTTATAAAATTGGCGGTGTACGTACCCGTCCGCATGATTTTATATTGATGTGCATGTGTGCGCAAATGCTGGCTCGAGCACGTGAGGGGAATTTTATTTATTTATTTTTAATTTTTATATACCGAAATTCTTGTACAATATACAAATCATACCGGTTTACATTAAAACAGGAGATGCAGGAAAAAAGTTACCTTTGTCAAATACATTTAATATTAATAACAATGAAAATTGTTAACAAGGGATAACAACTATGAAAAAAGAGAAAGGTAAAAAAAAAAGTGGAAGAAACATAGAAGTTAAAAAGAAAAAAAACGAAAAAAGGTAGCACCAAGGGTTGCACGAAGGGGTGCACAAAGGGGAGTGCCCCTTTGTTGTGCGATGCCTGGCGTGCGACGCCAGGTGGAATGGCGACGTTTACCGGCTCGACGCTGAGCTGGATGACATTACAAGGGGGCAGGTCTCATGCTCACTGTTTTTCTTCATAGCGATCTCCATTCACATTTTAAAGCTGATTTTTTTTCATTTTTTTTTTTTTTAGCTTTTCTCTTCAGTGAAGCATCTCAAAAGTGCTGGTGGGCAGCCCCCTCCGCCTCAGTGCCAGATGGAATGGCGCCATTTACCGGCCCGATGCTGGGCTGGATGACATTTTAGTAGTTGTGCGCATCTGTATCTATGTATGTCTATCTGCATATGTAGCTTGTCTGGTAGGGTGTTCCAAAGTTTTGGACCAGCAGCTGAAAGTGCTCTTTCTCTTACTTCGCTTAGGTGTGCTGAATGTATAGATGGAATTTGAAGTAGGCCCTAGTTGGCGGATGTTAAGTTTCTGGCTGGTACATATAGATGAAATGAGGCTGTTAATCATATTTTGAAGTATAGATAGAACTTTAAATTGTACTCTATTTTACTGGTAACCAGTGGAGTGATTTTAATATAGGTGTTATATGATCATATCTTCTATTGCCCGATGCTGATCTAGCTGTTGTATTCTGCAATATTTGCAAAGGTCTGATTGTGCTTGCTATTAAGCCTAGAAAAAGAGCATTACAATAAACCAGTAAAAATGTTTTTGTAAAACTGTTCTGAAATCGTCATGTGTGAGAAGTGGTCTTAACTGTTTTAGAATGTTCATCTTAAAGTACCCATTTCTTATTTTTTGAGATTTTTTCATCAGTAAATGGCTATCAATTTTTACTCCGAGATCACGGGCTTCATCAACTTCTTCAATTTTACTCTGGTCAATTGTTATGGAACTTGCTACAGTCATTGAAATCTTTCTGTTTAACAGAATGATTTCTGTTTGTTGTAAATTTAAAACTAGTTTCATGTGTTTTAGTAATTGCTGATAGATAAATATCCAGTGTCTTTAATGAATGCTCAAAGGAGATGTCTACTGGAACAAGAAACTATACATCACCTGTGTAAATGTAATAATTAACACCCATTCCTGATGATGATCTACATAATCCCAATTTCAGACAGTATTTGAATCATGATATGGTCTATAGTATCAAATGCGGCAGACAAATCTAGTAGCAGCTATGATCGTCCTGGATCACATCCTCTCAGGAGTTAAGGCCAACAGCATTGTTTCTGCACTATATCCAAATTTTTCCCAGTTTGCTCTGTTTGCCCCAGTAAAAGATAAGACTTCCTAATTCCCCTAGCTAACTTGCCTCCCTTTCAGCCTGTTAGCCCCGACCCTTAAAACCCCACTGACTAGGCTGTTTTTATTTTTGTTACATGACTTGCACATCATCCATAGCAGAAGTAAAGTTACGTGGAAGGGGACCCCGGTGCACGCTTATGCATGTAAATACTTACAGGCTGACTTAACGTTATAGATTTGGCCTGCTCAGACCCTGCCCACGCTCTTACCCCCTTTTTAATTTTTGATTTGTGCGCGTCGTAGCAGATACTCGGGTAGGCACGCGGGTTTTAAAATCCGCGCAGCGTGCGCTTCTCCCGGTTTCGGGGCGCATAGGGTTTTTAAAAACTGCCAGATTATCTTTAGACCCGGTACTCATCAACATTAATATATGTTGAGGAGCACTAAGGGTATGTCAGGCAGGAAGGAGAGCTTGTAAATGCCACAAAAATCTTAGTATCTGAAGAAAGGAAATGTTTTCTCCTCAGAACAAGTCTTTACTCAAAAGCACTGAAATGCACTTTTCTGAAATGAGATTCTCATTTAAAATTAGTCATTGACTTTATCTTCAACCTTTATGGTGTTGGCACTCAGTATGATATTTTATTGGAACACATTGTGATGTGAAGACTTTACAATCTGCTAATGAAACCAGAGGCTTGTCTTTGGAGACAACAAATTCTTCTTTCTCTTTCTCTCTTTCTTTCTCTTATATGATTTCATTGCAGGAATTTCACAACTTCCGTGGAGGTATTTAACCTAAACTGATGGCTTTACTGCTCTTGCACAGAATTAACTTGACAAATTCAGCATATATTCATTTAAACTGGTGGTTAGTATATTTGGAATGGTGGAATAACTGCATTGTAAGTCAACCTGTAGAGAGGCATTGGCACACCAATCCTTTAGTGCATCACTTATGCCTGAGATGACATTTCAAGCATTGTGGGGCCAATATACTAAACACTAATTTTGACAATGTGTATACTAATGTCCAGTGTCAATAAGATGCAAGTGAGGCATATGTTACTGCACATGGTAAAGCAAACATGTTAATGTGGCTGTTTAATACAGAAACTTCACTACACCTTTCCGAGGTGTAGTGGTGTTAATACATCTAATCATTTTGCATGTTTTCCATGTATATTTCTATGCCTCGAATAAGTAGTAAGCTATTTTGCATGCTTATGCACCTGATTACCTCAACATAGATTTTTTACTAATGCAAGCTAGTTTATGCACATTAACAGCTTATGGCAGGAAATACAAGCATTCATGCACATATGGAGCCCTAAATCTAAAACAGTTGTAGACTAAACTATTAGCATATTATGTAAAATAGTATGAGGCTAGCAATTATATTTGAGCAAAAGCAAGCAATATCTTGTGGTTTCCAACATAACTTTTCAGTCACTTGAAAATATATAAACTTTTTTACACAGGGGTAGAACTTCATTTTAAATAATTTTTTTGTTTGGTTTTTTTTTATGTGGACGCCCCCCCCCCCCCTTGGTCCGGACTATGAATTTACCCCTATGATTGGGGTGGGGAAGAGCCAAATGAGAAATTATAGTTACTAATATGATTGATCTTCAGGTTCATAGCCTGAATGGGGTATGAGACAGGGCCCTTGTCACCCTGATATCACAATTCTGTGCCTTTCCCAAAACACCTTTCACTTGTGGCACCACAGACCGGATAAAATCATCACACCAGAATAAACAGTAATTGACTCTTTTTTGCTAGTATTGTGTAAGTAGACAGTAAATCCAACCAGAACAATAAATGGGAAAAAGTACAGTAAGGAAGTATAATATTCCCATTCCCACCCCCCTCCTACCTCTTACCCTCCCCCCACTCCTTGGTTTCATTATTATTGTTTATTTTGTTGTATTTTGTTTTTGGTTTGTTTGTTGTTTTTCGTTAGTAACATCATATTGTTTCAATGTCATATTGTTATATTGTTATACTGTATCTCCCAACTGAGTTCATTGTAAACCGGCATGATGTGCTTCACGAATGTCGGTAAATAAAAGTTAATAAATAAATAATATAAACTTGCAGTTTTCTTATTTTATATCAAGGAATGCAAAAATAACCCTAGGTATGACCTGTTAACTAGGATAGCCAATATACTCTGTATTTAAAAAAAAAAAAAAAAGGAATACTAATAAAGGGAAGGCAGTGAAGTACACAAGTTTCAAAAATTGTCTTTACCCCTGAGTACTGAAAAAAAGAGGGGCAGGACAGATCCTCCCCAATGTTGCCAGTTTGTGAAGGGTGCACCCTGTTCCAAACACTCAATTCTGTAGGGAAAAAAACAATCAAGAAAATGAAAACCACCCTCTTGATGGTGGAGCTGGCTAGATGACAAACCAAATAAATGAGTGTTGCAGTGTGTGAAAGGTCTCTCTCCTCTAAGGAGCTTCCCCAAATGCTTTATTTGGTACTAAACAGAAAGCTGGCTTGGTTTCAGTCTTACAGAAAGACCACAGTCCATCAGTATTTTTTCCCGGCAAGGGTTTATGCTCTACTTTGGCTGAAAAGCTGAAGCAATTAAGATGAGATACTGAATTTGGTGACAAAAGGCAAGGAAATAAACCACCCCTCTTTTCTCTGCTAATCTACTCTCTATGCAAAGTTTAGTTTACTTAACTCAGTTTCTTAGGAGAGTGATCCATCCATATGCTCCTGGGCCTAGATATCTCTGGAAAAGGAAAGTCTCTCAGCTCTAGCTTCCTCTGTCCCTTGTTGGGATTTTACATGTAGCTTGGCAATAAAGCAAAAACAGTTGTATGTTTCTGTATTTCTTCAGAGCGCAGACTTCTGTCTTTCCGTTGCAATAATTAACTCTTCAGGAGAAGAACTGATTGCAGGGCTGCCAGATGCACTTCTCTCTTCCTGGCTTCTACATTGTAAGGCTCCAACAATGATAAGCTTATGGGGAAAGGAACCTGGTTTATAATAGCTTGGTACAAACTGTATAATAATTTTGGAAAGTAATTATTTAGTGCTGTCATAAAAATATGTAAATATTTTCCAGTGCTATTGTAAAGCAAAGACTTCCATTTTTTAAAAATGTTTATGGAAGGTGTCAGATTGCTATTGGTGGTAAAAGTAAGGAAGGGGTGACAGACCCAGAGTAGTATAGGGCAACTGGGTGGGTCAAATGTTCCTTATTTGCTGATATTTACTATTTTACTATTCTCTTCAGTAAACTTAGAGTTCATAGTCCAGTGTGTGTTTTTTCCTGCTTGCTTTTTTTTTTAATATATATATATATATATATATCTAATAATTTTATAGCCCTAGGAACCCATGCTTGTTTAATGTGAAAACATTTAAATACATATTACTGAAGGAAGTGTTTGATTTTGCAATAAATTTTAAAACGCACGTTAGACTCCCTATTATAATTAAAGCACTGCATAATAGGGAAGTGCCAATGTGGTTTTAGTAGGGATGTCTTGCCTTACCAATCTTCTAGACTTTTCTAAAAAGTTGTAAATATGTATGAAACCTCCCTCCCCTTGGCTGGGGGTCATCTTCCCTGAAGAATACTAGACTTACTACACCAGGGTGGGGGAGGAGTCTCTCTAGGGTCCCATAGAATGGAGGCAGGAATTCCTGCAAGGCTAAACTGAGCAGAGTTTACCTTCCAAAAATTAACAGACCACATAGAAGTTGGTGTGCCAAATGGGGAAAAGTTTACTTTGAAAAATAACCAGTTTCAGCAGTGCAAAGCAAATAGTCTACATCAAAACAGTCATAAAAACCAGATTCAAGAATGCACAATCCAATATTCCTCTTATTTTTTCCAACATCCAGATCTTATGGGTCATAAGAATCTTTCCCAGGCTCTCTGTTCACAGAAAGATTAGTGGTTCTAACTCACACTCACAGATGAACCCATGAGAATATTCCCCTTATTCTGGTAGAGAGATGCTCCAGGTCAGATTTCTGCAGATATCCCCAGAAAAGGTGCTCTTTCCTTCCAAGGACAAGTCAAAGGACTGGAGAGGCAGGCCAGAAATGCCACTTGTTGTTTCGTTTTTTTTTTTTTTTTTTCTCCTAGCATCTTAGACTTTTTAAAGCTGCTCAGATCAGCATACAACAGTTTTTTTTCCAAAACTGGAACTCGCAGCCATCTCCCTTTTTGTCATTGCTCATGGGAAAATCAGATTAAACATATTCCAACTCTAAACTATGCAAAAAAAACTTCCCCTTTAAAAGTATTTGTATCCCACACCCTCCAAGGTTTGAGGCTCCCAAGGTTGGGAGCCATATTTTATACTCCAGGTTTCACCCCATCCATTTTGGGGGCAAACCTCCATGTCACTCCCATTTTAAAAATGACAAGAGGTGGGTGGCACCTTATAGACTGACCAAGTTATTGCAGCATGAGCTTTTGTGGACAGAGTCCACTTCATCTGATGAGATGAGTAAAATATGGGAAGGGGGAGATACAGAACAAAGAGAAGACACTCACAGCAGTACACTTCTAGTGGTTAACCAGGGGCCATGTATAGATAAAGATAAGCCAGTTAATAGACTACATTTGAATTTTCAGAAGGCAAACGACAGTCTTCCATGAGAGACACCATATGAAATTACAAAGTTATGGGATAGCACGCAGTCTCTTATTGTGGATTGGTAAGTGGTTAAAAGATAGGAAATAGGGAATAAGATTAGATGGTCCATTCTCCAAATGGAGAAAGTTAGTGGAATACCACAGGGATTGGTAGTGGGGCCTGTGCTGTGTAACTTTCATAAATGATATAGAAAAGGAAATGATGTGTAAAATCAGATTTTCAGATGACAAAATTATTCAGAGTTGTCAATCTTTCTAGATTACCAGTTTTAGAGCCCTCTTCCATTTTTAATTTAGAGATTACCATGGATTCCCCCCTCTCAATGAAAGCTCCCATGAAAAGTGTGGTTTGTAAATGCTTTTATAAACTTCAACTCATTAGGCATATTAAACATTTCCTTGGTGAAGTTGATTTAAAAACTATAGAGCATGCTTTGGTCATGACATCACTTGTTTATTGTAACTCCTTATATCTTCTTTAAAAGCCTTATAATGATCCAGTTTGATTTCTGGTTGTTCTATTTTCAATCACATCACTCCTGAACTGATTTAAATTCCACTGGCTACCCATTTTTTTGAAGAACTCATATTAATTGTTATCAAGATCCTCCATGGTTTAGCGCCTTCTTTTTTAAATTCGATTTTAAAATTTTACAAGCCCTCAGGTACCTTAAGATCAGCCCCTCATCTTTGAGGTGCCTTCATTCCACCTGGTACGACTGGCAGAGTCTAGAGAACATCTGTCTTGCATAGCAAGCCCAGCATTATAGAATGAGCTACCAGAAACATTTAAAGCCGAGACAAACCTGTTACTGTTCAGGAAAAAATGTAAGGCCCACCTATTTAGTTTGACCTTTGACTACCCTTGAAATCACCTTCTAGCTATGGTTATGGTTTTTATGCATTAAGACCATCAATGTTTTATTGCAGGAGTCTTACCTTTTAACTGGGTCTTGCTTGTTACATTGTTTTACAGTGGTGGTAATGTGTGTGTGTGTGTTTTTTTTCTTTAATTTGTACGGTTTTTAAAATTTTTCATTTCAATTTTTATTTTATGTATCATTCTTTTTAACAAATAATGCATGTAGATTGTGACCTGTTTAGAATTGTAGATATGCGGTTATAAATATAGACCTTCATGAAGCCGTGAAGAACTGGGGATCATTCTTCCCACATCCATTGTACTCTTCCATGTATGTGAACCATGAGTTCATTTTTTTTTTTTTTTTGAGACACAAGGGAAGAGGGGCGGTCTGTCAAGAAATATTTTGGCCCTCTTTGAAGCTACCAAAAAAAAAATCTAAAGCAACTTACCTTAGAGAGCTTGAACGTGTGGCGCATGGTATCCAGTATAACTGTTCATCTCTCCAGCAAGAAAAGTCTTCTGTGATTTACTATTTGACCTTTCTAAAAGATTTACCAAACTAGAATATTGAAATCATTTAGGAGAAAATGCTCACAATATCAAGGAACAGATTTTATAGGCTAAGCAGTAGTAGGATAGTCCTGAAGGGGAATTAAAACTAATAAGAGTGCTTTCAGTGACTTCTGAAATGTTTAGTTCTGTATAGTTATAAAGTAGCACTGCAAGAGGATTGGTAATGAACTTAAAGCAATAAGCCAACAAAAAATAGTATATTAGGGCTCTTGACCCGCACATTTGTATGCCTAGAGCAGGCGTTAATTTCTGAGCAATCCAAAAAAGTGTACAGAACAGCAGAAAATACTGCTTTTCTGTACTTTTTTCAACTTAATATCATGGCAATATTAAGTCATAGGAACAAAAAGAATAGAATGTAAAAAAACAAATAAAACAAAGTGTGCCGACTTCAGGTTAGTAGAAGGGATGTCCAATTAATGAGTGTCCATGTTCCTAACCAGTGGCTGTGCACAGGTTAGGAAAAGGGGTGCTCATAAAGTCGAGCATCTGTTTTCCTAACCCTCTGACAGCCGACCTCTCTTGGGCACCTGCTGCTGTCTCTAGTGCCTCCTTGGCAATGCGACACCCCCACCCCCCATTTAAATATTTGATCGAGCACCCAGGAGAGGTGGCTGGGCGGACGTTAGGAAAGTGGGCGCTCAGCAATGAGCGCCCATTTTCTGCAATTTATTGGATCGGCCTGATGGTGCTTGTTAGTATTGTTGCTGATTGCCCTCTGGTTTATGCCTTAGTGACAGTATATTGGTGGTTTTCTAAACCTTAAACTGAAGTAAAAAAGCACGAAAGAGCTTGTTGGTAATGCCTTAGTTTCATGTACTTAGTTATAAATACTGAGCAGTACACATACTGGTGTATATTCTCATTAGAGAAGGGATCCATTAAATGTGTACTTATGTCTATTATTATAAATCTAATTCCATGATAGAATGGGTTAATATGAAGGATGATATATTGGCCTACCTGCTTATCTGGAATGATACAAGGTAAATAGCTAAAATATGGCAATTTGTTTTGATGGTAGAATTGAAACCTGCCCTGACTGAGTCTTAAACATCTTGATGCTCAGGTTTCCATATATTAAGATATTTTTCTGTTAATTTCATAAATAAGTCCAAAGATAAATATTGGTTTCTTTGAGGAGACCATTCTCCTTGCTCCATATTTCTGTTCAAGAAATTCCATTACAGTGACAGGATTATGGATCATGAGTCATAATCCTCATACCACAAAATGTCTTAAATTGACAATCTCTAGTTTCTACTATGTGTAACAGTTTCATTAGGTCCTGCTTAGTAGTTCTACTGACTTATACCTTATTGTAAGAGTGAACATAAAGCTCCATTTTAAGGGGAACAAGCTGAACCAGTCCAAGTTTTCTTCATGGCATATACAGAGATGATTTTGGTAAGAAAACAGGACTATAATAGGGAAGGAAGAACAAATAGGACAATAGGATAAAACCAGGACTGCCTCAGCCTGCCCCATCTTGACATGGAGCTACATGGGTCATCCTATTGATTGTGCTTTTCTCTCTTTTGAAGGATGACTATGAGGAACATGCAAATATAATTCAGCAGCTTGAGCAAACAATTGAAGATCTGAGGACCAAAATTTCTGAACTGGAAAAACAATATGTGCCATTTGATAAAGACTTCACGAAGGATGCAGGTGGCCAAACTGGAAAGCAGCAACTTAAAGATTTAAGGGATGTGGATTATCACACAGCCAGCCAGAATGTATCCCTCAAAAACATTTTGCAAGTAAAATCTGTACAGACCTCACCAACTGAAGAATGTTTATCTCACCTAGTGCCTTCCGCAGATAATACATTGCCACAGCCACCACCTGTGGTTGCAGAGGATACAAAAACTGGCTTGAGCCTGCAGCTGCCAACTCGTGAATTTCAGCACCATTTGACTTACTGTTCTGAAATATCTGTCGTTTTATCACCAAAACCAAACTCAGAAAAACTGGATCTAAGCCATTTAACAGAACCTTGTCCTTTACTTCCAGTTCCACCCCCACTTCCAGAGCCTGACACTTCATCCATTTCAGATCAGAGTCGGACTGAATTAACACTCCTTTCATCTTTAAGTACTGAGTGTGCGGCAACCATACCACGTGTCAATGCAGGAATCTCAGCTGCCCCTAGCATTCCCCCTGCCCCTCCTCTTCCCGGTACATGCTCTTCTCAACTTTCAGAAGGAATAAATGTTTCGCTGTCCCTGCTCCCATCTGGTATGGGAGACCAGTTTCCAGTACACCTGCCTGATGTTGGAGTACAGTCACTGTCGTCATCTGGCTTTGGGATCTTTCCACCATCTCTAACCATTTTGTCTGGTATGGGGGTGCTTCTGCCACCACCACCACCTCCTCCTCCCCCATTGCCTGGCATGGGGATCCTTCTGCCACCACCGCCACCACCACCTCCTTTGCCTGGTACAGGGATCCTACTGCCGCCGCCACCACCACCACCTCCCCCTTTGCCTGATATGGGGGTCCTGCTGCCACCACCTCCTCTGCCTCCTCTGCCTGATATGGGGGTTCCACCACCTCCCCCTCCTCTACCTCCATCTCTGCCTGGTATGGGGGTTCCACCACCTCCCCCTCCTCTACCTTCCTCTTTGCCTGGTATGGGGGTTCCACCACCTCCCCCCCCTCTGCCTCCATTTCTGCCTGGTATGGGGGTTCCACCACCTCCCCCTCCTCTACCTCCATTTCTGCCTGGTATGGGGGTTCCACCACCTCCCCCTCCTCTACCTTCCTCTTTGCCTGGTATGGGGGTTCCACCACCTCCTCCCCCTCTGCCTGGTATGGGGGTTCCACCACCTCCTCCCCCTCTGCCTGGCACAGGCCCTCCGCCAGCACCAAGTTCATGCTTGCCAATGTTTACTCCACCAGCATGTGGGTATCTTCCTCCTCCGCTGCCAGCTGGTTTGTTTGCATTAGGAATAAATCAAGATAAAGGAAGCAGGAAAACTCCTCTAGAACCATCTCGACCAATGAAGCCTCTTTACTGGACAAGAATTCAGCTGCATAGTAAAAGGTAAAGACTGCCTTTCTTTAAATTATCAACATTTTCTTCATGTGTATGTGATATTTAGCATTCAGTGTTAAAGTTTAATTTTCAGTTTAACATTTTGAAGTTGTTTTTTTTTTTAATCTAAAAGTTGTCTTGTGTTGAATGTATGCTCTTAAGGAACAATATAGAAGATATTGGCAGAAAAGGACCATTTGGTTCACCCAGTCTGCCAGTTTTTATACAGATCTACCTACAGATGTTAGCTGATACACGGTCATTTCTCTCCCTCTGCCCCTAATGTTGATATTCACTGTCTTTTGTCCAGCTAAGATTGAGCTTAGCTGGACAAATGATAAGATTTGAAAATTCATGCTGGTTTGTTATCCTGCTAAGTAGTTAGCCAGATAAAACTTAGCTGGACATCTCAAAGGCATTCAGGAAGGGGTGAGGGGACATTTCTAGGTGGAGCTAAGTTAGCCGGGTAGGTTAATCCCAAAATTCAGGGTTTGCCAGATAAGCTATCTGGCCAACTATAATTGTGCCATAGAGCTGTCCTAAAATTAGCCAGATAAACTTATCCAGCTAATTTTAAGATAGACAGATATATTTAGTGGCACAGTGCTGCTATTAAATATCACAGCTAAGTTAGCCGGATTAACTTATCCAGCTAACTTTACCAGCTGCCCAGTAGCTGAAAATGGACCCCTTTGTGTTTGTTCTATGCATGCTTGAATACTGCCACTATTTTGATTCCTATAATCTCCACTGGAGGTCTATTCCAGGAGTTTGCCACCCTCACAAAAAATAAATAAATAAAATAAAATTTCCCTTGGTCTTTTTCAGCTTTTCGCCCGTCAGCGTCATATCATGGAGCAATTTTAGATCTAATTCTCAGTGGAGTGAGAAAGCTAATGGTGGTGGGGCTGCTTGGTAATAGTGATCATAATATGATCAAATTTGAATTAATGACTGGAAGGGGGACAGTAAGCAAATCCATGGCTCTAGTGCTAAACTTTCAAAAGGGAAACTTTGATAAAATGAGAAAAATAGTTAGAAAATTGAAAGGAGCAGCTACAAAGTTGTGTGCAAGAGACGTGGACATTGTTTAAAAAAAAAAAAAAACAACCCAAAAACATCCTAGAAGCACAGTCCAGATGTATATCACACATTAAGAAAGGTGGAAGGAAGGCAAAACTATTACAGGCATAGTTAAAAAGTGAGGTGAAAGAGGCTAATTTAGCCAAAAGATCTTCATTCAAAAATTGGAAGAAGGATCCAACAGAAGAAAATAGGATAAAGCATAGGTGTTGGCAAGTTAAATGTAAGACATTGATAAGACAGGCTAAGAGAGAATTTGAAAAGAAGTTGGCCATAGAGGCAAGAACTCACAGTAAAAACTTTTAAAAATATATCCAAAGCAGAAAGCCTGCGAGGGAGTCTGTTGGACCGTTAGAAGATGGAGGGGTTAATGGGGCACTTAGAGAAGATAAGGCCATCGTGGAAAGATTAAACAATTTCTTTGCTTCGGTGTTTACTGAAGAGGATGTTGGGGAGATACCGATTCCGGGGAAGGTTTTCATGGGTAATGATTCAGATGGACTGAACCAAATCACAGTAAACCTAGAAGATGTAGGCCTGACTGACAAACTGAAGAGTAGTAAGTCACCTAGACTGGATAGTATACACCCCAGTGTTGTGAAGGAACTAAAAAATGTAATTTCAGATCTATTAGTAAAAATGTGTAACCTATCATTAAAATCATCCATTGTACCTGAAGACTAGAGGGTGGCTAATGTAACCCTAATATTTAAAAAGGGCTCCAGGGGCGATCCGGGAAACTACAGACCAGTTACCCTGACTTCAGTGCCAGGAAAATTAGTGGAAAGTGTTCTAAATATCAAAATCACAGAACATATAGAAAGACATGGTTTAAGGGAACAAAGTCATCATGGCTTTACCCAAGGCAAGTCTTGTCTCACAAATCTGCTTCACTTTTTTGAAGGAGTTAATAAACGTGTGGATAAAGGTGAACCGGTAGATGTAGTGTATTTGGATTTTCAGAAGGCGTTTGACAAAGTTTCTCATGAGAGGCTTCTAGGAAAAATAGTCATAGGATAGGTGGCGATGTCCTTTCGTGGATTACAAACTGGTTAAAAGACAGGAAATAGAGAGTAGGATTGAATGGGCAATTTTCTCAGTGGAAAAGGGTAAACAGTGGAGTGCCTCGGATCTGTACTTGGACTTGTGCTTTTCAATATATTTATAAATGCTCTGGAAAGGAATACGATGAGTGAGGTAATCAAATTTTCAGTTTGTTTTACGGTGATTTTTCCCCATTAATTTTGTTACCTTTAATGTTTAATTCATTTGTCTTGCTTAAAAAGAAAATCAAACATTAAAAAACAAAAAACCCCAAACAAGAAAGTGGGGTTTCCCAAGACCTCCTGTCCTCGCCACCCATCCCTATCACCCATAAAAATGCTGGGGCCAGGATCTCCCTGACCCCCCAGATACCCAGTCCAGTGGGTATCTGCTGGTGAAGCCTAAGCACAGGCCAAAACCTCTGCTGGGGGTGTGCAGTAGGTCGCCGCAACCTCTGCCTAGGCCAGGTTTTCAGGATATCTACAATAAATATGCATGAGGAAGATTTGCATGCACTGCCTCCGTATCTTGGCTTTTGTGGACAAAAAATCCAGATGTTTCCAGAGCTACTGAAGCAGGTCAAACACTTCCTTTCTTTTAAAGAAAGAGCTCTAGATATAGGTGCCAGTTTTTTCCTTAAGTTATTAAACTTTTACATGGAAATTTATCAGAATAATTTGTTTTTCTGGATCCTTTGCAGTTAGATTGCTTTCTAAGAGAGAAGACTTGGTGATTATTATCATAAGTTAAATTAGTTTGAGGGGGTTAAATGTGGCTGTAAATAAGCTAACTGACACACTAATGAATCTGGTCCTTTCATTCCTCCCTCTAGACATGGGCTAAATATATTGACATTTATGTATATATGTGGATAAATTCCATGTTATGTATATTTTCTTGTTTCCTGGATTATTTCATTGTAATAAATGTTATAATTTAATAAATAATAAAATATGCATGAGAGAGATTTGCAATCACTGCCTCATTGTATGCAAATCTCTCTCATGCATATTCACTGTGGATATCCTGAAAACCTGGCCTGTTTGTGGCACTCGATGACTGGAGTTTGCCATCACTGGCCTAGGCACTATGCAAGGGAGGTCTCTTCCCCGACACCAGCCCTTGGCCTAGGCAAAGCCTGGTCTGGAGGCCAGGTCCAGATGCCTGGACCTCAGCTCAGGGTTAGGCCCTGGCACAGAGGCTGGAGCGCTGGTCCTCTTCTTTTCTTCTTTCTTCACAAATGCCTGGGTCTGCTGGAGACGAGCTGGAGTAAGTTAACTATGGTGCATGCTCCTCAGTGTAGGGCACCGTTTTGCTTTATGGCAATGCTGTATAGTGTTGTACAGCAAATCGGCCCCCTCCACTGAGGAGCATGCACCATAGTTAAAGAAGAGAATGTAAGTAAAGAGCTAGGAAACCTGGAAGTGGACTAGGCCATGGGACTGGATGAGGTACATCCCAGGAAACTGAGGGAGCTCAGAGATGTGCTGGTGGGTCTGCTGAAATACCTGTTCAATAGATCCCTGGAAATGGGAGTGGTGCCATGTGATTGGAGAAGAGCAGTAGTGATCCCGCTTCACAAAAGTGATAGAAAGGAGGCTGGAAGCTACAGATTAGTTAGCCTCACCTCTGTGGTGGGAAAATTAATGGAGACTCTGAAGGAAAGGATAGTGAACTATTTAAAATCTGGTGGGTTGATGGACCCCAGGTAGCATGGATTGACCAGGGAAAGGTCCTGTCAGACAAATCTGATTGACTTTTTTGATTGGGCGATGAGAGAACTGGATCAAGGAAGAGCCCTCAATGTGATTTACTTATATTTCAGCAAAGTTTTGATATGGCCCTTCATAGGAGGCTCGTGAATAAAATGAGAAGTTCGAGTATGGGGGCTAAGTTGGTGGAGTGGATTACTAACTGGTTGACTGACTGACAGGAAACAGTGTGTAATAGTAAATTGAACCTGCTCTGATGAGAGTATGGTGTTAAGTGGAGTGTCTCAAGGATCTGTTTTGGGACTAGTTCTGTTCAATATCTTTGTGAGTGACATTGCAGAGGGGTGTTAGAAGGAAAGGTTTGCCTTTTTGTGGATGATACAAAGATCTGCAACAGAGTGGGCATGCCTGAAGGAGTAGAGAGAATGGAAAGAGATTTAAGAAAAATTGAAGAGTGGTTGAAGATTTGGTAGCTGCTATTCAATGCCAAGAAGTGCAGAGTCATGCATCTGGAGTGCGGAATTCCAAAAGAGCTGTATATGATGGGGGGAGGGGGTGAAAGACTATTGTGTACGGACCAGGAGAGGGACCTTGGGGTGATTGCTTTGTAACCCCTTCCAAAATTACTAAGGGCAAAAATACAATACAATACAGCCTCTGGTACAAACTCCCACTTTTACCTCCTCTCCCCAGGGTGAAGACTCCAGATGGGAGTACTCAATGTTTTCTTCTTCATATGACAAACTAGGTCTTTCTTCGGAAAGATCAGGATAGCAGGGAACACAGCAGCTCTCTTAGATGTCCTCTCTTCAGGACAGGAAGGATGGCAGTAAACTTCCCCCAGGAAACTAAAGGCAAAAACACTCTTAACAAAAATGGAAAATTCTGGAAATTTCCTGTAGCAAATCACCCCTGATCTAACCTAGCCAGTGGACTCCCTGAAATCCTCCACCTAGGGGTACCAGGGCTCTCAAAGGGAAAAAAAATGCCTCTCAATAAGTCCAAAATACACTCGAACTAGTGCCAAAAGGAGGTACTGGTTCCTTTCCTACTGAAGATAGGGTTCTGGGCTATGAGGCCTAGCGCAAAGAGTAGGGGAACAAACTTGATCTCAGAAAAATAGCTCCTTCACCTTTAATCAAAAATTAACACACCTAATTATGCTGCAGGCTGTTTTTATAGACAGGGGGATATCCATTCCAGCAGCCTTGGTATAGGTACTGTTCTGCAATGGTGCACCTTCCCTCCACTATCTAACTCCTTATTCCCAGCTCAAATGGGTTTTAGAATTAGGGCCATTTTGTAATGATTCCCAAAGGTCATTACACATAGATTTGGTTTCTATAGCATGACTTAAGAGGAATCTAGTATGCGTTTTACATTTTGGTAATTGAAAATGACTCATTCTGTCACTTAAATGTCAGGGCAGTTTCTAAAGGGGTATGTAGAAGAGATGATAGTGTTACTCATTTACAGTTTGGTAAACTGAGGCCCAGGACAACTAAGCATTTGACAAAAGGTTTTGTGTTAATTGGGTAAAACTTTTGTTTTGTTTTTCATTCAGTCATGTGGTCCCCCCATGCTTTCACAATGTGTGGGTAAAATATGAACTTCCCCAGAGAATTCTCATGTCCACGGTACCCTTATCAACTGAATTGCAGCTCCTTCCTCAGAAAACAAACTGTAACTTTAGACCTTATTCAATAAAGATTTCCCATAGGGGAAAAAAATCATTTTTGAATAATGCCCTATCAGAAGATGTAAGCCTATGCACATTTATCTTACTTTGACCACAATAATGAAAATATTTGCAATAAGATGAATAACCATGAAAATGAAACATAAGCACTGTTTTAGGAATGCTGCAGTAATAGTGCATTAACATGGTCCATGCTGGTGACTATAGGATTACTACTGGCAAAAGAAAAAAAAAATCCTTATTCAGATATCAAGGAGAAAAGGACTTGAATAATTCAAACAATATTTTTTCTGTGAAAATATATATTTTTAAACACAACAGTGAGTAATGATTTGACAGTTGAAATAAAATGAAGGTGGTTCTCATTGCTGAGGAGAAAGGAAGGGTTTTGTTTGTATTTTTCATACATTAACCATTCTTACTCCATTCCCTATCAGGAAGTTAAGTAAATCAGGATGAGGTGCTTATCCAGCAAACTTCCATGTTGGCATCTCATTGATGCATATAGGGCTATGAGCATACTTATGGTTAAAAGTTTAAACAAACTATGGCTTAAATAAGTTAAATTGTTTTAAAGACCTATGCACAAATTAAGGGGGAATAAAAGCTATGGTATCAAAAGGAAGAAATGGAGAGAAGGAAAGGTAAAATGGTTTGGTTAATGTGGCTAGTGTTATGATCAAACTTTTTTTTTTTATTTCAAAGAACTAATGTAACAAACCTGAATGCTTTGCAGGTTTGAACTAGTTGAAAATGTTTGCTGGTTCATTAGTTTCCGCAGATGTTCTTTACCGTTTAAATATCAATCAAATCTTTTTCAGTCTGTGGCTCTGCCTTGGAAATTAGGCAGAGCTCTGATTTGAGAGGCTCACAGCAGGCCAAATCCATGCAGATCCCTGCAAAGACACAGCAACTCTGCATCAAATCCTGTGGAATATCTGGAAATTTGAGGCTTAATTTCAACAGGTTGAAATATGCATGGTTTGAACTAGACCTCAAATCTTATACATCTTTGAAATACTGTGAGTTGAAAGCATGTTAGAATCCTGTTTTGGACAATCGTGAAAACACAAGATATTTTTTCTTCAGTTTGAAGGTAGCAAAACTCAATAGTAATACACATTATTAGGGACCTTTATTTTCATTTTTTAAAAATTTTCCTGGGAATTTGTTTATAATAAAACAATGAGTGGAAAAGGTCCTTTGTTTATAACACAGGAGAAAAATCAGTAGAAAAGCTGTTTTTCCACTGTTTTTTTGTTTTTGTTATAACATTGAAATTTACAGGAAACATAAAGTAAACTGACATCTTCAGACTGGTTGTGTCACAGAAGGTCCATCACTTATTCTTTTAAATTCATAAAAAAAAAGTCTTAAAGAAAAAGATAATCAAGGCACTGGATAATTAAGATTTCCATTGAAAGACTGGGTTTTATGGTGATCTGATTATAACATTGGATGTGCATGAAATCAGTCATAAAAGACTGTGTGCACAATACCATATGATAGTCACCCGTTAAAATGTAAATTGTTCTATCTGTCAGATGCCAGCACAGGGGGTTCCTCTTTTGCATTTTATGAACTCGCTTGCGAGGATCTTTTGAGTTTAAGTATTGTTACATTTGTCAGTGTCGGGAAAGAAGATGCTAAGCAAGAAATTCAGATCGTACATCAGACATTTAAAGTAGAGGATGGGGATGGCAGAAGGTGGCCAATAAAATTGGCGGCATGCTGTCCCTGCCGGCTTCCGTCTCGCACCTCCCCAGACCCCGGTCTGCCCCTTTTACAGGGCTTGGCACTTGTGTGCGTATCGGGCTTTATATGTGTAGCCGGGCCCTTTTGAAAATGTGCATGGCACGTGCAAGGCCCGGCCATGTGCGGAAAGCCTGATTTTTGTGCGCGTGGGCCTTTTAAAATCTGGCCTTCACGGTAACCACAAAATCTCCAAAAACAATCAGCAGTCTCTAATGGATTTTCACAAAAATCCAAATGCCCTGGTGAGTTTTAGGCTTGCCTGTTAGGATCTGGAGTGTGAACCCTTGTTCTGCGGTAGAGTCAGTACGGCCGTTAAAGGACGGGACTCCTCGACGGCTTCTACCGTCAGATGGCGAGGCCTGTTGAAGACGTGAACCGGACTTCGCCCTGGAAGCACGTGAGCCCCCCCAGGAGGAGCCCATAGGGCCACGGCCACTGGGACTTAGGCGACTCCCAGAAGACAGAAGATGGTCTGGATGCAGGCGCCTCCTGCAGGTCGTAAATGATCTCTGTAGGGAGTTTGACGAAATCCAACAAGCCGGTCCCAGCGTCGGCAACCAAACATAGTCCGCAGCCAGTCCAGGGGTCGAAATCCAGAGCGAGGTCCAAAGCCGGTCCATGGGTCGAAATCCAGAGCGTGGTCCAAAGCTAGTTCAAGGGTCAAAGTCCAGAGCGAGGTCCAAATCCGGTCCAAGGGTCGGTGTCCAGTGCGTAGTCCAAAGCCAATCCGAGGTCAGAGTCCAAAGCGTGGTCCAAATCCAATCCGAAGTCGTAAACCAGAAGAATCAATCAGCAGGGAAGGCAGAGCAGAAGCGGGACGAAGAACCAGGATACCAGGAACGCAGGAACCAAGCAAGACCTCAATACCAAGGCAAGGACTGAATGCTCAGCCCTTGCCTTAAATACAGGAACCTGAGGGAGGAGATTCAGAGGAAGCCATGACACTTCCTGTCATGGCCTCTTTAAGAATCCTCTTCAGCCGCACGCGTGGCCCTTTGGGCAGAAGGGGGAGGAGCCAAAGTCCCGCGGAGCCATGCTGCCGACCCTCTAGCAGTGGACCGGAGGAAGAAGAGGAAAACAAGAAAGAAGACTGCCAGCAACATGCGGGCAGCTTCCATAACCCAGCGAACCGGGTGAGTGAAGAGGCGGACGTCGGCCAGGGAAGCTACTGCGGCCGACCGTGGCCGGCGGCCATGACACTCGGTCCCGGTCGCGGCCTGCCGTGGCCGACGCCGCTGACATTGCCCCTATGAAATGTGTCCCTTAGATGGCAGGTACCAGTGAAATCTCTTCTGGGGAGTGAAAGATGGGCCCATAATGCATACCCAGCATGGCTCTCTGCTTCAACAGCAGGGGGGAATGAATAAAGTTGGATCTATATTAGGCAACAATCAACAAGGACTGAATTACACAGTCTGAATAAACAGATAAGCATGGGTGTGGCTTGCTTATTGTGGTGCTTAATACCCCCTAACTAATTAAGCTATTTCACTTAGATGCAGTTCCAACACTGCTCTCTACATTAATGGTGGGGGTGGAAGGGAAATAGAATAAAAAAGGTTGCCAAGAGAAACATAAGTATGTGAGGGAAAAAAAAAAGTGCGAAAGCTTGCTGGGCAGACTGGATAGGCTGTTTGGTCTTATTCTGCCGTCATTTCTATGTTTCTATGTAATGATGGATACTGAGTTCTCATGTTCTCTGATGTTCCTAGGGACTTCTCTAATAGTCCTACAAACAGAAAACAAAAACAAAAATCCTTCTCAATTTCACCTCCTGGACTGAAATGATAGCACAGAAATTCCTCCCTACCAAAGAATCAAAATCTTCTCAAAATCCCAGATCACCTCAGACTGCTCCTCCACCATTCCACAACTTACCAGACAACTTTGATGCTGGGCGAGGAATCTGCCTCTGTACCTATCTTCTCTTTGATATCAGCTTTGGGACCTAAAGTAAAGAGCTACTCCAACTCATTCCTTCCCCTCAAAAAATCAAACAAAATGGCCACACCTCATCACTGCTCTGCCTGCATTTATGCAGACGGGTGGACCAGTCCAGGCAAGCCTCACTGAGGGTGCTTGTGAGGAATGGTCTGCCAGACTTGTGGCACCACATTTAAGAAACAATTGAAAGTCACTGAGACTGCCCTTTTCTGACCATCAATTCTGAGACATTTTAATCTTTATATGTAATGATTGTTATGTTTTTATGATTTTATTGCATTTTATTATGAATATATGTTGTAAACTGCTTGGGACGTTGGATGAGGTGACCTAAACATTTTTTAAATAAATAATTCTCACTCCTAAATCCTAAGTTAGGAATACCACAGAATGGTGACCAAGGGGATCTCTACAAACAAGTTTTTACTGGCACAGAAGATGGGCAGCACAAAGTCCAAAAATACTAGCACCCTAGTGAATAATGCACCACATTGCAAACAAGTCCATAAAAGGTACAAAAAAATCTGTCTCAGAAATATCAATCCTCTGACAAGTACATTCCTTGGGGTTTCTTCCCAGTACTTGTTCAGATAAAAAGCTGTCCTCTTTTCTGCTTAACGTCTGACACTTGGGTGAGCTTCCCCTAAACCCACCTCCATCCCCCCTCCCATGTTGGGTAAGAACTCCACAGGAAGACTTCTCGTGAGCAGTCTCCTTCCAGCTAACACGCCCACTAAAAAAAAAAAAAAAAAAATCATGCTAGGCACATGCTTCACCAAAATCTTCTCAGGCATGGATGTGAAGTATCCTCTTCACCTCTCCTCCCAAGGCTACTTCTGATCCGCACACACCACTTTACCTAGGCAAGAACTATTTGTTTCTTTTTGCTGTTGGAACCTTCCCTGTTAAGGGGTTAGGCCCACTGGCTACCCTTGTGTCTCCACTGCAATAAAGGATTGTTTTAAGACTACAGGCATCTATTTCTTTTCTTTCATCCTGACGGCTATTATAGATCGCCTTCCTTCGTGCTTTTTGGGTCCTAGCCCAAAATACATCCTTTTGGAATCAGACTCCTTCAGACTGTGCCCTCCAGCTTTTAGGTGGCTAAGGCAGACTCTGAAAGGACTCCCTTCTGCATCCCTTAGCTTCAGGGCTTTCTTCAGACTCAAAACACCTTCCACTGGCAAGTGGCATGTCTTCTTAACATACCTGATTACTACAACCTAACACGGAGAGCACTACCACACTGGATCAGAGATCACTGTAGGTCTTCAAGGGAAAAATCTGCTAGTAAGAGGCAGAATTCAGATCCTTCTTGCATATGCATCCATTGACGTCACTTTTCTGGTTTTATCCATGCCTTACTGAAACACTGCCTTAGGGCATACATACCTGGGAATGGTGCAGGACTAAATAAGGCTCTCACATAGGACCAAAGCAGTGTGTTGTAATGCAAGCCACCTGATGCTTTCCTGTCAGCTTGACTCTGTATCAGGTGTGTTGTTGCCTCTTCCCCTACCCCCCTCCCTCATATTCATTTATTTAGATTTTTAGCCATCCTTCCCAGAAGACTCTAAGCTGTGTAAATAAATACAAAATGTAAAATAACAGAACATCAAAACATCAATCAGCTCCCAAGTATAAAAATAAACACATGGTCACACCAAAACAAGAACATAATACAGACAATACTGACCCCAAATATAAACAACCAGACTCCCATGAAATAAAGAATAGGCAGGACATAGCCAAATTATAACATTCTGCAGTAAACAAAGCGTTAGCCCTAAATAGAAGAACTCTTAAAAGAAAATGAGACCCTAACACACCCTATAAATCCTAAGGGTCTGACTAGCTTCAGATCAGTATGTGGCGTGATTCCAAGAGCCTGTGAAACTCGGCACTAATCTGCCTAAACGTTGATGTCATAAGGCATGCTTTCTTTGGTAATGATTTCTCGAAGGTAGGTGCCATATAACTAAAAGTCTGGGCCTCTGAAACCTTTTATTCTTTTACAGATCCTATACTAAGCAGGGCACTATCAGCTAAATGTCAAAACTTGTACAATGGCAAAAGTAATCACACTTTCAAATTGCAGCATGTAAGAACCTTTAAAGCATTAAAAGAGGATCTGAAACTAAGCTTAAAAAGAGACTGGAAGCCAGTACAAATTAGAGGACTGGACTTGTGTTCTCTAAAAGGGGCGCCCAAAAATTAGCAAGCCGCCTCATTTTGAACAATTTGTAGTACTTGTAAAATCTTGGCTGAAGGAGTTGTTCAGAGGGAATTGTGTGGACTACTGTATGTTAACGCTAGAGAGTGCATGGAGACTTTTGTTTTCAGTTTATTTTATTTTCCCGAGAAACTTTAATGTTTATTATAACAAACAGACATGGGGGAAAATCAGTGACGAAATACTAATTTTTTCCCTCTTTTCTTCTGTTTGTTATAATACTGCTAAATGCAAGGAATAAAAACTGAAAACTAAAGCCCCTAAGACTGCACTACTGTTTCAATCGGCATTAGACAAATGGGGTTTGAGCTAATAAAGCAATACGAACAATCATGATATGAAAATGCATAAATATAAATGTGGGCAGCTAACATCATTCCTGAGCTTCATTGGTGAAATACAGATTTGTAACTGCTCATCTTTATAATCATCAGTCTTCACTATATTGTCATCAACATTTTAAGCTGTTGCACAAAAGAACATAAGAAATTGCCATGCTGGGTCAGACCAAGGGTCCATCAAACCCAGCATCCTGTTGCCAATAAAGGCCGAACCTGGCAATTACCCAAACACTAAGAAGATCCCATGCTACTGATGCAATTAATAGCAGTGGCTATTCCCTAAGTAAACTTGATTAATAGCCGTTAATGGACTTCTCCAAGAACTTATCCAAACCTTTTTTGAACCCAGCTACACTAACTGCACTAACCACATCCTCTGGCAACAAATTCCAGAGCTTTATTGTGCGTTGAGTGAAAAAGAATTTTCTCTGATTAGTCTTAAATGTGTTACTTGTTAATTCAGGAAATGCCCCCTAATCCTTCTATTATTCGAAAGTGTAAATAACCGATTCACATCTACTCGTTCAAGACCTCTCATGATCTTAAAGACCTCTATCATATCCCCCCTCAGCCGTCTCTTCTCCAAGCTGAACAGCCCCAACCTCTTCAGCCTTTCCTCATAGGGGAGCTGTTCCATCCCCTTTATCATTTTGGTTGCTCTTCTCTGTACTTTCTCCATCGCAACTATATCTTTTTTTGAGATGTGGCGACCAGAATTGTACACAGTAACACTGTAAACCGGTGTGAAGGTATACACCAACATCGGTATAGAAAATTAAGTAAGTAAATAAACAGTATTCAAGGTTCGGTCTTGCCAAGGAGCGATATAGAGGCATTATGACATTTTCTGTTTTATTAACCATTCCCTTCCTAATAATTCCTAATATTGTTTGCTTTTTTGACTGCTGCAGCACACTGAGCAGACTGTTTTTAAAGTATTATCCACTATGATGCCTAGATCTTTTTCCTGGGTGGTAGCTCCTAATATGGAACCTAACATCATGTAACTACAGCAAGGGTTATTTTTCCCTATATGCAACACCTTGCACTTGTCCACATTAAATTTCATCTGCCATTTGGATGCCCAATCCTCCTGTAATGTATCACAATCTGCTTGTGATTTAACTACTCTGAATAATTTTATATCATCCGCAAATTTGATTACCTCACTCATCCTCACTCATCCTTTCCAGATCATTTATATATATATATATAGAAAAGCACCGGTCCAAGTACAGATCCCTGAGGCACTCCACTGTTTACCCTTTTCCATTGTGAAAATTGACCATTTAATCCTACTCTCTGTTTCCTGTCTTTTAACCAGTTTGTAATCCACGAAAGGACATCGCCTCCTATCCCATGACTTTTTAGTTTTCTTAGAAGCCTCTCATGAGGGACTTTGTCAAACGCCTTCTGAAAATCCAAATACACTACATCTACCGGTTCACCTTTATCCACATGTTTATTAACCCCCTTCAAAAAAATGAAGATTTGTTAGGCAAGACTTCCCTTGGGTAAATCCATGTTGACTGGGTTCCATTAAACCATGTCTTTCTATACGCTCTACACTTAACTTGACAATGCTTATGCTTTTTCCTATTTTCTTCAGAAGAATCCTTCTTCCAATTTTTGAAGGATGTTTTTTGACTAAAATAGCCTCTTTCAGTTCACCTTTTAACCATACTGGTAATCAATTTGCCGCCTTCCACCTTTCTTATTGCATGAACTACGCATCTTGGATTGTATTTTTAAACGATGTCCATGCCTGTTGAACACTTTTAACCTTTGCAGCTGCACCTTTCAGTTTTTTTCTAACTATTTTCCTCATTATATCAAAGTTTCCCTTTTGAAAATTTTATGCTAGAGCTGTAGATTTACTTATTGTCCCCCTTCCAGTTATTAGTTTAAATTTGATTAGGTTATGATCACTATTGCCAAGTGGCCCCACCACTGTTACCTCTCTAACCAAATCCTGCGTTGCACTAAGAATTAATCTAAAATAGCTCCCCCTCCCGTGGTTTCCTGAACCAGTTGCTCCATGAAGCAGTCATTTATTACATCCAGGAACTTTGTCTCTAGCGAGTGCATATACAAGTCCTGATGTTACATTTACCCAGTCAATATTGGGGTAATTGAAATTTCCCATTATTACTGCATTGTCAAATTGGTTAGCTTCCTTGATTTCTCTTAGCATTTCATCATCTGTCTGAACATTTTGTCCAGATGGACAGAAGTAGAGATGTGAATCGGAACCGGAATCTGATCGGTTCCGGTTCCGATCCAAATCTTAAAATTTTTATCGCCCAGCCCGATTTGAGTTCTGATTATCGGCTGCGCCTGATCCAATAATCAAAACACCCTCCCGAACCCCCAAAAAAGGTTTTAAAATTACCTGGTGGTCCAGCGGGAACGCGGGGCGTGATCAACGGCTCTTGGGCCATCGGCTGCGTTAATAAAAATGGCGCCGATGGCCCTTTGCCCTTACCCTGTGACAGTGCAAAGGTAGCGCCGGCGCCATTTTGAATATTGGCAATACGGTCTGAGTGCAGGAGATCGCTCCCGGACACCCGCTGGACCCCCAGGGACTTTTGGCCAGCTTGGGGGGGCCTCCTGACCCCCACAAGACTTGCCAAAAGTCCAGCGGGGGTCCGGGAGCAACCTCCTGTACTTGGCCGTATTGCCAGTATTCAAAATGGCGCCAGCGCTACCTTTGCCCTCACTATGTCATAGGGGCCGACGGGCCCGAGAGCCGTTGATCGCGCCCCCGCTGGACCACCAGGTAATCTTAAAAGGTTTTTTTGGGGGGGTCAAGGGGGTCATTTTAAAGGGTCGGGTGGGTTTTTTTTTATCGGGCCATCGGCGCCATTTATATTAGTGGCAGCCAAAATGGTGCCGATGGCCCGAGAGTGGGAGATCACTCCGGGACCCCTCCACTGGACCACCAGGTCATTTAAAACATTTTGGGGGGGTTCGGGAGGGTGGGGGATTTGTTTTAAAGGGTCGGGGTGGGTTTAGGGGTTGTTTTGGTGTGCCGGTTTTCCCGCCCTCCCCCACCCCCGATTTACGATTTTTCATGATAAATCGGGGGAAATTACTATTGTATCGCGATTCTAACTATTTTTGACGATTTTAAAAATATCTGACTATTTTTTTAAATCGTCAAAAAATGATTCACATTCCTAGACAGACGTATACTGATATCACTGTACTCTTACCCAACACACATGGGATTTCTACCCATATAGATTCTACTGAGCATTTATTCTCTTGTATGATCTTTTATCCTGTTGGACTCTATGCTCTCCCAGACATAAAGTGCCACACCCCCACCAAGTTGATCTTGATCTTCCCTATCATTGCCATATAATTTGTACCCTTTTATATAGCACTGTCCCATTGGTTATCCTCCTTCCACCAGGTCTCTGTGATGCCATCTATGTCAATCTCATCATTTACTGCTATATACTCTAACTCTCCTATCTTGCTTCTTAGACTTCTGGCATTGGCATCCAGACATCTCAAAGTGTGTTTTTTGTTTGTATTAACAACCTGCTTTTCAGTTGATAGGGTTAATTTGGAAATCTTTAGCTCAGGTGATTTTTTACATATAGGCACATGAACTACGTTTGCTTTTATTGGAACCTCTCTGTTGGGATCCCCTAACTCTCCTGTTTCATTAGTAACCTTCAAGGATACATTCCTCTGAACCATGCACTGCTGAGTGACTGTCATCTTTCCCTCTTGTTCTAGTTTAAAAGCTGCTCTATCTCCTTTTTAAAAGTTAGTACCAGCAGCTTGGTTCCACTCTGGTTAAGATGGAGCCCATTCTTTCGGGAAAAGTCTTCCCTTTCCCAAAAAGTTTCCCCAGTTACTTACAAAACTGAATCCCTCTCCCCTGCACCACTGTTTCATCCACCCATTGAAACTCTGTAGCTCTGCCTGCCTCTGGGGACTTGCATGTGGGACAGGAAGCATTTCAGAGAATGTCACCCTGGAGGTTCTGGATTTCAGCTTTCTACTTAAAATCCTAAATTTGGTTTCCAGAGTCTCTCCCATGTTTTCATTTGTTGTTGGTGACAGCTAGCTCCTCCCCAGCACTGTCTATAATCCTATCTAGTTGACGCATGAGGTCTGCCACCTTCGCTCCAGGCAGGCAAGTTACCAGGTGGTCCTTACATCCACCAGCCACCCTGCTATCTACATTTTAATAATTGAATCACCAACTATGATGGCTGGGCAGTAGCCCTGGGAGACTTGTCCTCAGTGCAAGAGGACAATACATAAACTGGAGAGCAGGTCCTTGCTACAGGATCATTTCCTGCTGCACCAGGGTGATGTTTGCCAACTGGGAGACCTTTCTGATCCAAGGCAGCACTGGGGCTGCCAGACTGGATTTGGGACTTGGCTACTATGTCCCTGAAGGTCTCATCAATGTACCTCTCTGTCTACCTTGGCTCCTGCAAGTCTGCCACTCTAGCCTCCAGAGATCAGACTCATTCCCCAAGAGCCAGGAGCTCTTTGCAGTCACATACAATCTCTCACTGGTGGGTAAAAAAAATCAAAGATGTGACACTCAATGCAAAAGACTGGAAAGCCCCTTCTTGCTGCTGGACTGCTGCCTTCATCTTAATTTTGTTGAGTTCCTAGTTAAGTTTAGGATACTAAGGGAGTTGGAATTAGAGTACTTTAAATTTGCAGGTGAATTTACTAATTAATCAGCTAGTGTCCTTCAAGGGTATGGTTAAACTTTCAATAAGGGCTGGTACAATAATAAGATTTAGATATGAGCCTGATTGATTTTTAATGAGAGAGGTTTCTCTTGCTTAAAAACCAAGGGTTGAATGCGTGGGGAAGACAGAAACTAGAATTAACTATCTTTGGCTTGCTTATTATCTCAGACACACACACACTCTTAAGAATATATCCCACTATTTCACCTTTCTCCAAACTGTAGGTGAATTGCCCAACTTATGTAATAAGTAGCTGCAGTTTGGGCAATTTGGGAATTTGTCAGAGAAAACTTGTTTCCGAGAAGGGAGTTTATTTATCTATTAATGTATTTACTTATTTGTAGTAATTTGTATTCTGTCTATGGAGTTTCTTGGATTTCCCTTGTATAAAGTTATCACAGGGGAAGGGGCTTCCTGTGCTCTGAGAACAGAACACAAAAACATGTTTACTTACATTTTTCGCCTTTATAACTTCACACACATGCATGGCACACTTTCTTATATAATCTTAAGGTAAAGAGGTGGGATTTTCTGCAGGTTATTTCTCATAGAAATGTGATGGCAGAAAGCCCATGCTACCTATCTAGTCTCCCCATCTACACCCCAACTACTGTGCTCTACAATCCATACCATTCCCTCTCAGATCCCCTGGGTTTATCCCAGGTTTTCTTGAATTCACATACTGATACTGGTCTTGTCTTCACCACCTAAATTAGAAGACTATTCAATGCATCCACCATATTTGTTTAAAAAAAAAAATCCTATGTCTTCCCATTCATATTATGACATTTCATTCCAAAGCCTCATTTCCTTTGAAAGAAGCCTGCATGCCTCCTATGTATCGATATCTTGGAAGTATTTAAAGGTCTGTATCATATATTTCCTATCTTGCCTTTCCTCTAGGGTGTACATGTTTTGGATCTTTCTTCCCATATGCAGATTCCATCAGATTTATATCTTTTTGAAGGAGCAATCTCTAGAACTGTACACAGTCTTCAAAATAAGGTCCTATGAGTGTTGCGACCGTCACTGCCTAACGTCTCCACTCTGCCCACCTTACCTCTTTGGCGACTCCCTCTTTGGTTGATGGAAGTTTGGCTGCCGCGGTGTCATTTTGCCGACCTCCGGTGTCCCAGACCGGCTAGACGCCTTCCGCCATGTTCTCCTGAGGCCTAAGAGCGCATGCACAGTGTGGCCCCGACTCAAGTACCAGCTGTGGCGCGAACCTCAGGGGCGTCCCCCTGAGATGACATCATCATCACCAGATATTTAAGGTTCCTTGTTTTGCTAGCTATTCGAGTTAGCAAGGGTTTCCTACCTAGCTGCCTCCAGGTATCACTGTGGATGGGATTCGCCCTCTGCTTACCTTGTTACTCTGCCTCCTCGGACTTTACCAGGGCTACCCGCTCCTCGGTGGCCTCGCTCTCTCTTGCTTTTCAGGTCGCAGTCTGGAACCAGTACTCGCTCCTCAAGAGCCCGGACCTGCTACTGAATATAACTTCTGCCAGGAAGTCACCGCTGCCTACAACACCAGTGAGTTACCATCTCTCTCTCTTAGACCTTTCCCTGGAACCAGGTACTTGCTCCTCAAGGGCCTACTTCATTCCAGCTCCTGGGCTGTTGCAAGAGACTATTGTGTGAGTGTTACCATCAAGGTTTTGTTCCTGAACTCTACATATTCTGCCTACTCACTATCTCAGTTTCTCTACAGCTCAGCCACCCTGGGATCGCTGTTCCAGTGCCTGAGGGACTACAGCCCAGTTGGGCTCTTCCAGCTCACTACTGACACCTCTGGTGGTTCTCTAAAACAGTTTAATAAAAGAACTAGTGTCTGTCTGTCTCCTAATTCTGAACCTGACCGGTGTTCCCTCTCAGGATCTTCCCCGTGGGCATGGTCATCTGCCACCGGCCCAAGGATCCACCCACAATTATCACAAATAATAACAATGAGAGATTTATACAGTGGTAATATCTGCACCTTTTTGTTTCTGACCATTCCACTCACTATGCACCCAAGCATTTTTCTGGCTTTTGCTGTCATCTTATTCACCTGGTTGGCCAACATAAGATCATCTGATATCTCCCCAGATTCTACTCCAATATTGTATCTTTCACTTGGATTTTTGCAGCCCAAATGCATAGGCTGCAATTTTTAGAATTAAATCTTAGCTACTAGAATGGAGACAATTCCTCAAGCTTTGCTAGATCCCTCCTTGTACTTCCATACCACCTTTGGTGTATATCCTATTGCAGACTTTTGTATAATCTGCAAAAAGACAAACTTTTGCTGATGGTCCTTCCATACTATCTCTTACAAAAATGTTGAAAAGAACTGGTCTAAGTACTATTCCTGTAATGCACATCTCCTTTGAGCAAATGTTATTTACAACTACCCCTTATCACCTCTCACTCAACCAGTTTCTAACCCAATTAGTCACTTTAGGGCCCATAGCAAGGTGTTCAGTTTATAAGTTCCCTATCTGAAACAGTATCAAAGCTCTTTCTGAAATCAAATACATTGTTCAATGCTCTCCCCTGATTCAACTTTCTGGTCACCCAAAAAAAGAAATTGATCACATTTGTTTGACAAAAACCTACCTGTAGTAAAATCAAACTGCTTTGTATCACATAATCCACTGTACTCCAGTGGATTACATAATATAAAGTTGTAATACTTCACAAAAATTATTCCAGTAACAGTGAGTTTAGGATATAGCAGCAGTATTGTGGGTAGCATTGGAAAGGGATAATGGTACTTCAGCATCTACATCAGTGTGATCTGTAGATCTGACACACTTGGATAGTGATCTACTTAGATTATAAGGTTGCTGATAGGATGCTCCAAATCACATCTCCCATCTACAGAATCAGAAGTAGTGAAATCCTAGACTTCTTTAAGGGGTTCTTCTCAGGCAAATGGTAAGAGATTTCATGAGGGAGGAGATAATGCTGAACCTGGTGCATACAAATAGAGAAAGTATTTCTAATACAAGAAGAGTGGTGTGCTACAAAAGAACTAACGACATTGCAATCCTAATATATTAAAGGTAAGCATTATCAAAATGTCATATCTTCAATCACAATTTATCAAATATGAACATTTATACAAAACAGTGATTAAAATTACATAAAATGCAATGCATACATGCATCAAAATAATTAGAAATAAAAACCACCCAACAGAAAAACCCATGATCCTCCTTTTAGTATTGAAGAATTAGGAAAAGTCTTGCCACCTCAGAGTAAGCGTCTTGCACAATTCACTGGAGAAATATCCAAGATATGTTCCAGCTCCAAAAGACCGAAAGAAACCAATTAAAAAAAAAAAAAATAAAAATAAAAATCAGTCAATTGAAAACTAGTCAATCTCTGCAACAATGGTTTGGTTGCATCAACACAGAAGGCAGCAATGTTTACCTGACATGTTTTACCTGCATCAGGCTTCTTCAGGGGATTTTTTTCAAACTACTGTTAATTCCAAAAGTGTCACAATAATGCCTCTATATCATGCTCAATGCACCAAAATATATATGTATTTAAAATTCATGACCTAATGTTCTGTTATTTAAGATTAGTGTTTCATGGCACTCCCGTTCTGCAGGCTGACCCGATTTCAATAATGAATACCTTGTTTTAAAATACCACTTAAATTAGTGTTTGTTTTTACCGCTGCTGCTCTGGGTCTGCTTCTGCTTGCCCGACATGGGCCATGTTTCGGCAGATTCACTGCCTGCTTCAGGGGCCGCGGGAAACCTTTTTTAAATAAAAAATAAAAAACAGAAAAAAGCAATTTTCAAACACAATAAAGAATAAACACGCGGTAAGCTAACTTATAGGGTCAAGCCAAGACACAGGCTGACGCTACGCTAGCCACCGCACAAAAGAAACCACAATAAGGGGTTCCCTTGAATGGTTGTTGAATATATTGGACAAGGGAACGAGGTTGGTTATTGACTAATATAAGGACAGCTGTGTCAGAGCAGACACAGGCTAATGAAATGGTGGGAGGGGCATAATTCTGTATATCTGCCCTGGGTGCAGAAAAAGATGGTCCTGGTTCTGTCAGGGGAGCCCCATTTTTGTCTCTTTGTAGAGATTTAGCCTTTTGTTTGGCAGGATGTTTTGTTGCCAACCTTCCTTCCTTTAGAAGTAAGGGGAAAGGAAGGAGTCTCTTCCTCCCTTCCTTCCATTGTGTAAAGCATTAGAAATATTTCGCCTGAGAATGTCTTAGGCTCTCATTTTGAAGAGAAGTAAGAATAGTTTCCCTCTGGAAACCCCTACTGAAGTCTTCATCCTGGATGACAGTAAAATAGCAAATTTGGAAATGCTGGAGAATTTTGGATCTTGGGTATTTTGGGGGGAGTCCATGTGCATCTAGGACACCCTGGCCCACCTGGGACTTTTTTTTTATGGCCTGCAGGGTGATATATAGTGAAGGATGCCTGCATTGATAAAGAGAACTTGGAGAAATTGAAAAATGGGCGTAACAACCCCCATGATTTTTCTATTACATGGAGGTATATAAAAATGTTAAATCATACAAAATGATTGCCACTGAAGATCATCAGCAGTAAGGTGTGTTAAATTGAAACATCCTCCCAGGATTTCCACTTGATTTGGCCCTTATCACTGCTGATACCACACTTTCTGAGATTCATCCCCCGTGCCTTGTGTCCTGGAGGTCTAGTCTTCCCCTCACCCATGCCCTTGGAGACTCCATCCTCCAGGGCTCTAAAGAGTTTGTGACTGAGCAAGGACTTGGCTCTGGGATAGAGTGTGACCCCCCCCCCCCTGCCTTCAAGGATAAATACTAGGAGAGACTACGGAGAAATGCTTAATACTCTGGGTTTTACTGAAAATGGAGGACTTACCAGTTGGTTGGTACTGGGTTGAGGCCACACCATTTGAAAAGCTTGTGTGGCATGGACAAAGCTATAGGACCAGGTGGAATATATCCCTAGGATATTAATGAAGCTCAAGTTCTGGCGGGTCTGCTGAAGAGTCTGAAATGTCTTATGTACCTCGAGGGTCACACAAATTTGAAGTTCATAGCAACAAACTCTGACACTGAAGTCAAACAGTCTTGCAGAAAATGTCATTGTGCTGCTGAGGTAGCTGGAAGGCACATTTCTTCTGGTGTGCTAACACTTCTTGAACAGCTGGCACTAGTTTAAAGCTCTGGGAAGAAATGGAGGGAGCTTCAGCTAGGGGAAGCAGGGTGATGGGGGGGGGGGGGTGGGGAATATTACAGGTGGATACTGCACTTCCCACTTCACTTTTCCCATATCCCCAAACTATGCCAAAAATAGTATATGGTGTATTTTAGGAGCATGTAAACATGCAGAAAATAGTTCTGAGTACAACAGTTGTCATGCTATTTGTGCACAGAATATAATTTTTCAGGATATCATATCCAGTACATAAATTGAAAGTAAAATGTTTTTCCTTTCTTTCATTCTCCCCTCACCCCTGCCCAGTCTCTTCTGTTTTCATCTTGTCTGCTTTTTCCTGATTCACCTTTCCATTTTATTCTTCTATGCTAATCTCCTTTCTTCATTTATCTCTCCCTCATTTGTCTCAGATAGCTGACATTAGAAATTAAAGATATCTCCATTTATTGTGCTTTAGTCTTACATTATCTTCTTTCCTGTCTCTCACCTATCCTCTTTCCCACCTTTCACTTCTGGGATTCCTCCCCTATTAACCTCCTTTTACTGGTTTTCAGCTCCCCATCTCTTGCTCTCCTATCTCACTCTTCTCTCGCAGCCTCCTCCCAACCCTGCAGCTCCTCCTCTGGCTCTCCCACATCCTAACTTCTCTAATCTTTTCCAAAAACACCCTAGTTCCCCCCAGTATCCCAGCCCCCTAACTTATCAGCTTTCTATTCTTTTCTTGTGTCTTCCACTCTTCTCCCACCTCCATACACTTAAGAAAATGCCATACTGGGTCAGACCAAGGGTCCATCAAGCCCAGCATCCTGTTTCCAACAGTGGCCAAACCTGGCAAGTACCCAAAAAAAGTCTATTCCATGTAACCATTGCTAATGGCAGTGGCTATTCTCTAAGTGAACTTAATAGCAGGTAATGGACTTCTCCTCCAAGAACTTATCCAATCCTTTTTTAAACACAGCTATACTAACTGCACTAACCACATCCTCTGGCAACAAATTCCAGAGTTTAATTGTGCGTTGAGTAAAAAAGAACTTTCTCTGATTAGTTTTTTTTTTTTTTTTTTTTTTTTAAGTTATAAACAATTTTTATTAAGTCATTGAAAAAAAAACGTTACAATCGTCCCGGGAGGGTTGGTCGCTTCACCCATCCCAGGCCAGCCACAACATAACTCTGAAGAGTAACCCTAAGATCCCCCCCCTTCCATATCCCACCCCCCCGTCCTGTAACCAGTAGCAATAAATTACTCATGGTTTCCGTAAAACATAAGGAGAACAGCAGAAACTGGCAAAGCAAACTGTTGGAAAATCACCACGTAGCTTAGAAAGTCCAAAACTATACACAGTCATTGAGAATCCGACTTCTGGCTGCTGGTGGAAGAGTTTGAATATAGGAGTCCCATACATTCAGGAATCTGCGTCTTGTAGCTGGCGAGTGTCGAATTGACAATTGTTCCATATGCATCATAGCGTGAAAGAGGTTTCGCCAGGTCCAAAAAGAAGGCTTATCAGTACTACGCCATCCCAGTAATATCACCCTCTTCCCCACCACACTCGCCTTTTGCAACAATAGACGGGTGCCAGGATCTCGTATTCTCAAAGGTGGTATACATCCAAAAAGGAGCCATAAGGGCGCAACCGGAATAGAAAGATGTAATATCCTCGCCAAATAATAAGCAATCTTTGTCCAGAAAGCTTTGATGGCTGGGCAAGCCCAAAAAGCATGTGCCAATGTACTCTGTTCATGGTGACAACGGGTACAAGCGCTCGATTGAGCAATCTGTTGCCGCTGCGCCATCTGAGGGGACACATATGCCCTCCCTAAAAATTTGTATTGTAACTCTCTATAGTATATATTTTGCGAGATTCTGGCAACCCGACCAAAACAACTTCGCAGAACTGAGGAAGTGACCATAAATTCCCCATCCCTATTCCACCGGTCAGCAAGCGTATCAAAAATCTCCACAGCCTGCAGCTTGCGCAGTTGTTTATAATACTGCGATATGGACGGGGTCTGGGAACCGGATAAACCTAACAACTTCTCCAGTTTTTGAAAAGCTGATAGTCGCACAAACGCGACTGGTACGGTTTTAGTATAGTGCATGATTTGCAAATAAGAAAATTCAGAAACCACTTTCCTACCATACTGTTCGCGCAGTTCTGAGAAAGAGAACAGCGACCCTTGGTCATTAAATAAATGGCCCAAATGCGTGAATCCCGCCTCCCTCCATCTCTGAAACCCCCTAGAGGTGGAGCCCGGAGAGAAATCCGCGTTACCCTTCACCGGTAGGAGATAAGCGCTCACTCGAGGTATTTGAAGCAATTTTGTCATAGATACCCAAGCCTGTCGTACCGGTTGCACTATCTTGGAATGCGTCAAGAGGGGGGAAAGCTTCACTGACTCGACTTAGAGCACAAAGCATGCATGCTGCGGGTAAATTAAAGCACTCTCCGCCCCATAACTAGTATGAGACGAAGTTCCCAACACCCAATCTCGAATAACACGCATGTTACAGGCTAATGCATATAGGGGTAAATGCGGAACTCCCAGTCCCCCCACACCCCAACCCTGCTGTAACCAGGATAAAGGGAGTCTCGCTCTCCTTCCCTTCCAGAGAAACTGGCGCAGAGAGCGATCTAACTGAGCCACCTCCTTTCGCCGCAAGTGAATGGGCAAGTTTTGCAAAATATACAACCACTTGGGAAGAATAACCATTTTATAAAAATTTATTCGACCACACAACGATAGGGGAAGACTTTGCCACGCCCGAAGCCTGTCCTGTGTGACTCGCATCAGATACGGAACATTGACGTGATAGACCATAGAGGGGTCGATGGGAATAAACACTCCTAAATAACGGAAAGTACCCGTAGCCCACTGTAGTGGAAAAGAACCTCGCCAGCGCTCCCGCAAGGCCTCCGGAAAAGCCAGTGCCGAAGACTTATTGGCATTAAGCCGAAGCCCCGAAAAAGTTCCAAAGTTGCCTATCATATCCAGCAAGCTTGGTAATGAAGATACAGGCTCTGTTAAAAAGACAAGTAGATCATCAGCGAACGCGGCACATTTAAATATTTCCGTATCAAACCGTACCCCACGGATAGTGCGAGCCTGCTGAATCGCCATCAACAGTGGTTCCAGTTGCAGAATAAAAAGAAGTGGGGACAACGGGCAGCCTTGACGAGTGCCCCTCAATATAGAGAATACCTCTGACCGATCCCTATTAACCATTATCGCTGCTTGAGGTTCAGTATATAATAATTGGACTGCCTGATAAAAGAACCCCTCAAACCCCATGTGTCGCAATATATAGAATAAATAAGGCCACTCAACTCTGTCGAATGCCTTCTCAGCATCAAAACTAATAACTAAATGAGGAGCCTGCATATTCCGACACATTTCCATAGCAACTAAAACGCGCCGGATATTGAAAAGAGCATATCTCTTCCTGACAAAGCCTACCTGATGTGGACCCACCAAGGAGGGAAGCAGATTAGCTAAGCGGTCTGCCAATATTTTGGCTAACAATTTGTGATCACAATTTAATAAAGAGATAGGACGGTACGACGCAGGCGTCAAAGGGTCCCTATCAGATTTGGGAATAAGCGTGATGTGGGCTAGATTCATCTGTGCGGGAAACTTCCCTTGTTGGATAAGAGCAGAATACAAGGAAGCCAAAGGTCCCGTCACTTTATCAACAAGGCACTTGTAAAATTCTGCCGAAAAACCGTCGGGTCCCGGGGCTTTCAACCGCTTAGACTTATGTATTGCTAGACGAATTTCCTCCTCAGAAATAGGGAGATTCAAAGCCTGTTTGTGCTCCTCAGTAAGTGTAGAAATGGGAAGGGAGGCACAAAAACGCGCGCAAGCCTCCTCCGACCAACTTTCAGCCTGGTAGAGACGTTGATAGTACTCTCTAAACAAGCGCAAAATAGAGCGCGTATGAGTCTCTACGTGCCCGTTTTTGTCCTTAAGCCCCGCAACAAACCTAGTCACCCTGGAGGAGCGAATCAGATGGGTCATCAATTTACCCGCCTTATTGCTATGTTGGTATAGCTGATGCTGATAATATACTACACTCTTCTTAGCCCGTTGATGTAAAACAGTATTTAACGTACACTGCACAGAAAAATATTCATCCCTATTCTTTTGTGTGTTAGATTGAAGAAGCCGAACCCGCGCGCTCTTCTCTGATTAGTTTTAAATGTGCCCCATGCTAACTTCATGGAGTGCTCCCTAGTCTTTCTAATATCTGAAAGAGTAAATAACCAATTCACATCTCCCCGTTCTAGACCTCTCACCTCTATCATATCCCCCCTCAGTCGTCTCTTCTCCATGCTGAAAAGTCCTAACCTCTTTAGTCTTTCCTCATAGGGGAGCTGTTCCATTCCCCTTATCATTTTGGTAGCCCTTCTCTGTACCTTCTCCATCGCAATTATATCTTTTTTGAGATGAGGCGACCAGAATTGTACACAGTATTCAAGGTGCGGTCTCACCATGGAGCGATACAGAGGCTTCTTGCTTGCTTTCCTCATATTAGTCCACTATCACTCCTGTTTTTTCTCTTTTTTTTTCTCTTCAACTCAAATGCTATTATCTCTTAGCTGTTCCCACCTTACTCTCATCCTTCCATTTTACTAATCTTTTCCATGGCAAGTGTGGAACAGAAGCAAAGCAACCACCATAAACACTGGAGTAGTGGAACTCAAAGTAGCAGCAGTCCTTCACAGCTGCTGCCTCTTCCCCTGTGTAGGCTTCATTTCTAATTAGGACATGAATGCCATAGGAAGACAGAATAGAACACAGCTGCATGGTGAGAGTGCAATGATTTTGGTCTCTCTGGTATTTTCATCCTCCGTTTTAGTTCGTCTGGTTGCCTTTTCTCCTTTCATGCTGCTTGAGATTAGGATATGCCGCAGGTGGATCAGGAGGGAGTGCAGATTGGTGCTGTCGATGGATTACGGAGGGCAATGAGTTTGGCACATTCTGAGGCAGTGGCAGGTACTGCTCTCCTATAGTTTAACTCTCCTCTCTTGTGTCATAGCAGTGGGCTGGCTGTATACCCTCGGATAGTCTTTCAGGTACCTGTGTTTGAGGACCACTGGATTAGAGAACTAGAAGAAGGGAATGCATTGATTTGGAATTCTTCAAAGCTTTCAATACTGTTTCATCAAGTAGGCTCATGAATAAACTGCAAAGTCTTGTAGGTAGGCCACCAAGGTGCTGGCCTGAGCTAGAAACCATGTTAAAATTAAAATATATTGAGCTAAAAATACTGGATGAGTGATAGATAACAGAAGGTGTTGGTAAATTGCAGTTAATAGTACATGAATGCCAAAGAAGCAAATGCTCAGAGGAAAGAATGATCTAAAACAAAAGGGTCATGGTAGGTGTATCCAAGGAGGTAGACTCAGGAGAAATGTCAGAAAACATCTAAATAAATAAAAATAAACGTCTCCACAGAAAAGGCGTCGCATGCATGTCATGGCTTCCCAGGGAATGTGATGGAGGCGCAAAAAGCAATTAAATTTAAGAAAGCATGGTGTAAGCATAAGGGATTCCAGGTTGCAAGGAAGTAAGAGGAAAAATAGAGATCAACAAGAGTCTATGGTAATGCATTAGGAATGAAATTGGACAAACTAGATGGGCCTTGCTGTCTTCCTTCCATTGTATATTTTATATTATGAGCCAGAATCACCTTTCTTTCCTGTAAAGTGTGGGACAGAAGAGCTGAGTAGAGGAAGGCAAGCATACACCACATCCTCTTCTTTTTTTTATAATAATAAACAAAAAAAATCCTACAAGTTTAAGAACATAAATAACTTGAGTCAGGCAAATGGTCTGAGTCCAGCATCCTTACAGTGGCCAGTTCGGGTCCCATGCAGATACCTAGAAAATCCCAATATGGAGTTGCTAGAGGCGCTATTACTCTGTCCCACATCCTCACTTGCTGTCCTTGCTGTGAATCGACTTTGAAATTGGGCCTCCTTAAAATTTCTGACATTGATATGGAGTTGGCTGAGTGAGAGACTGCAACTTTTATTGCTTAGCTCAGCTACTGAAAAGATGGGGGGAAGGGAGATAGTAACTAGACTAAATGGGGTTGTAAGGTCACCACCTCTTGCTTCACCAGTTGTCCTGGCACAATGGTGGGAAAATTCACAGCTATGATTGGGCCAGCCTGATGGACCACCCATTGATGTACTTACCCCTCCCATCCCCCCCCTCAAAGGGGTCTAGGTAGGGGAAGATAGTGAGTACTGTGCTCAGAAATGTATGCAGGCAGTGGATATTCTGTGCTTGGCAAGGAGAGGAGTTGCCACCAGATTCATTACAGTAGTAATAAGGCTGCCTGCTTGAATGCCAGATCCTAGCCCCTTTTATATGCTCAAGTCATTTGTTATATCTATTTATGTAAGTTATAGCCACTTCTGTACTCATGAGACAATAGGGCTGCTTATGGGCAAAATTTTCATTTTGGTTTGTTCATTTATTTTGTAGGTCACCTTAATTTTGTTGAAATATTTTCAGACGGAAAAAAGATTTGATTCATTTTATTCATGTCCCATTAATCTATGGAGAAGCAATGCAGCTTATCTTGAGCTTCAAAATTGGGGTCTTCTAATCAAGTCTAATGAAGATTGTGGGTAGATAACAGAAGTGGGAAGAGAACTCTAAGGTACCAAGATTGTGGCAAAGTGGCACCAAAAATGTCCTGGTACTGTAAAGGGGCAAAAGGGGGTACTAGCAGTGCCAGAAGTTCACTGAGATACTGTCAAAGGAGCAAAGCAGTAGCAAGAATGACAAGAAAAGCACGAGGCTTCAAAAGAGGGCATCAATAATAGTAGCATGGACCTCCAAAGGCACCCTGAAGAGGGGAACAAAGCAACAAAGTTGCAGAGAAAAAAAACCCCCAGCACTGCCAGAGGGGCAAAGCAGCACAAAGAGTGGCATGAAGACATCAAAGCAGCATGAGAGGTGCAAAGCAGCCACTCAGTGCCAAGAACACACCAAGGTGTAGAGTCATGGGTATAGCAGCAAGGTAGTATGGCAGGAAGATCCTTAAGATATAGCATGAGTGGTAAAGTAGCAAGGCAGAGTGGCATCAAGCCCTCTGTGTAGTCTTGGGGTATGGTCGCAAAGCAAAATTGTAGCAAGAACCAGAGAGAACAGCTTCACCTTAATTGGGCCTCCAACCTGTCTATTTGCCCTCTTCCCCAGCCTCAGCTCTGTCCTGGCTATCACCTCACTTAGGGATTTCTTGGTTGCTATACTTACTAGTCTCTCTGCAGCACTTTTCGATGGGCAATAGTCTTGCATGGGAAGCATAAACAAATGAAACTAAAATCTTTGTTTAATTTGTGGACATCATCAACATTTTTTTTTTGAGGGGGGGGGGGGTGGACGGTTACAAATGAAATGAAATGGTCTCATCATTGCATTTTACCCATTTCTTTCAAACAAATGCACACCCCTATCAGACAATGATGTAAGCTTCAAAATGAGCACATCTAACAGTAATAGCAGCTGGCACATTTGTTTAGCTGATTTCCATATGACCAATAATGCATGAACGTGGCTCTTTGCTTTAATTCTTCTATTATGGTATTTTGACACTGTCATTCAGCAAATCTTTCATTCAATTCCAGTGTTCCACTTATCTGGGAAACTATCGATGAACCAGAGGTAGATTTCAATGAATTTGAAGGCCTGTTTTCTAAAACTGCTGTTCAAGAAAGGAAAAAGCCCATTTCTGACACCATCACGAAAACAAAAGCTAAGCAAGTGAGTGTTGTTTCATTTCCAAGGTTTGGTATTTGTAGCATGTAAGCATAGGGGAGAGTGGAAGAAAAAGAATAGTTTGACTCTGTTCTGCTGGGATTTTTACTTGTTGCTAATTTTGAGGGAATTTTCATTGAATGGATTTTTTTTTTGAACTGTTTTCATTCTTGCATACTCTGTGAGGGTGGTTGTTCCTATCCAGTGTGTAAACTGCTGGGGAGTTAGGCTGTTGTGTCACTGCATATCCATGAACAATCAGAAGGCCTTACTCTTTTTGTACAGTGCTGTGTCATGACATAAAGGTTATGATAGTAACAGCACAAAATTACTTTTTGGCAATTTTGATTGTGTAATTTGTGGGTAGAATTTCCTTGCCTCCCAACACACACACTTTCCCTCTTTCTGTCTCTCTCCTGAAGCTGAGTTAGAAGTTAAGTAAGTTTCCCTCTAACTGCTAGGCTGCTAGACCAGGTAAATTATGTTACTTAACCTCTCTGTTTTCTTAAATAGGGATTACATGTTTTTGTTTTAATCTGCCTAAGCTCATTTTACATTTGGTTCTGGTTAGATGGGTAAGTAACTTGGGCTGATACAATAAAATGTATGTTAAAGCTTAGTGCACATTTGATATACTCAAGCACTGGAAAACAAGTTAACGCCTAATGTAGTAAGCTAATGTAATGCAAGTTACTACAGCATGAAAAGTGCGCTGACACAAAAATATGCACATAAGGTGGGCTGTCTGCATAAAACTGAAAAGGCATATTAGACAGGTATAAACCGCTGAGAAAAGAGACTAATCCTGAGATGTATGAGACAAGTGGATGTTGTTGCATGTAATTGCTTTTGAAAACCAGGCCCTAAATATGTTAACGTTTTCTATGGCTAAAGAAAATAGCACACCTCTCACTGAATGTCAACAGAAGTTATTGAAAATGGTGACTGTGCTCAAAGTTCCTGTAACTTTCAGGTTAAAAATAAAAATGAGCAAGTCATCAATTCATATCACTGCTGGCTGGGATAGACTAGTTGAAAATGTGCATGATCTTGATTGGTTCTCCTCCATACTTGTCCCTCCCCAAATAAAAAAAAACAAACCAAAAAACTTTGTTTTGCTTGCCCCATAGACTACAATGTATCCAAAAATAAAAGCAAACAAAAATTTGTTTTTGGTGCTACTAGCCATTAATTTTTGTTTGGGGGGGGAAAAAAATGAGCAGATAGGTCTTTTGGTTTGGTTTTCACATTAGTTTTAAGCAAATGCACATCCCTAGTGACTGCTTTGGCTTCTTAGTCTATTTTGAAAACTGTTCCTTAGTCATTTTCTTTCATTTCATGCACATTAGTGATATCTTGTATAAATATTGCAAAAGTTAAATGTTAAATTCAAGCATATTTGTGAATGCGGTTTATGGTTTGTGGTGGGTTGGGTTTTTTTTGGACCAAACATTTCCTTCTGTTCTTTTAGGTTTCTAACTTAAGAACTCAGGGTGGGGTCTGGCATTGTGAGTCGTCATTCTGGACTACCTGGGAATATTTTCTCCTAATTTAAAGCCCTGTGTTACAAAGAGCCATGCATCAGGGCTTGTTATAGAACCCTGCAAATATGGTCTTGTACTGTGGCTACTAGATGTCGTCTTTGGGATCCCCCCTCCCCCTAAGGGCTATGATCAATGCTTACTTGGCTCACTTGGTCTTGAGAAGCAGAGTTCTGACCTGTTAAATGAGTCCAGATCCTTCATATAAGGGTGCACAGCACTAAGTCACTATATTGCATCCTGGAGCAATATAATTTCAAAAAAGGTTATGTTTTAGTGATCTACCAAGTCTTTTTGATCTAGAGAGCAAGAAAGCATCTGAAAAGCTGAAAGTGATACAATTTAATATTTCAGTAGATACTAGATTCATTTCCTTTACGGGCGGATTTTAAATGCCCTGCTCGCGTAAATCCGCCCGGATTTACGCGAGCAGGGCCCTCGCGCGCCGGCGCACCTATTTTGCATAGGCCGCCTGCGCGCGCAGAGCCCCAGGACACGCGTAAGTCCCGGGGTTTTTTAAGGGAGCGTGTCGGGGGTGGGGCCAAATGATGCGGCGTTTCGGGGGCGGGATGCAGTGTTTCGGGGGCGGGACCGGGGGCGTGGTCGAGGCCTCTGGACCAGCCTCCGGGTCGGATGACGGCGCGCCAGCAGTCCGCTGGTGCGCTGTCATCCATCATTCTATACAAAATAGGTGCGCCGGCGCGCGAGGGCCCTGCTCGCGTAAATCCGGGCGGATTTACGTGAGCAGGGCATTTAAAATCCGCCCGTAAAGGAAATGAATCTAGTATCTACTGAAATATTAAATTGTAAAACTTTCAGCTTTTCAGATGCTTTCTTGCTCTCTGCTTCTAGCAGGCGTAAATCGAGGGACAAAGGTAAGGGGGGGTTTAGATAGGGCCGGGGGGGGGGGGGGTGGGTTAGGTAGGGGAAGGGAGGGGAAGGTGAGGGGAGGGCGAAAGAAAGTTCCCTCCGAGGCCGCTCCGATTTCGGAGCGGCCTCGGAGGGAACGGAGGCAGGCTGCGCGGCTCGGCGCACGCAGGCTGCCCAAAATCGGCAGCCTTGCGCACGCCAATCCAGGATTTTATAAGATACGCGCAGCTATGTGCGTATCTTATAAAATCCAGCGTACTACACAGTGCAGTGACAGCATGCAACACACGTTATCTTGTTGTTTAATATTATCTCCATTGACAAGCAGGGCTGAATTAGCTATGAAATGTGGGTGAAGTCATCTGGCAGCCTCAAACTGACCCTTTTCTAACTCATAGAGCTTTTGCTCTACTGATCACGATCGGGAATTCCCATGTGGGCATTGCTTTGTGAAACCCCCTCAGTCTTTTTTTTTTTTTTTGTCCAAGAGCCAGCACAAATGTGTATGCTATCTCTAAATTTTTTCTTTATTTTTTCTGTAAATTCCTTAATACATCTTTTCTGCAAGTTGTCATGCAGCCTCAGCAATTTCCCAAACAGCACTTTTCAGTGGTATCTTTACTTTTTTTTTTTTTTTTAATCATCAGAATGTTTGACAAGTAGAAAGTCACTGTGAATGGGCTTAAGGGACTGTCTGCAGTAAGAAAATGTCTATTGACTGATATAATCTGTGCTACCACTGCCTTGAGCTGGACCATGACCAGACCAGCTGGTATGCTTGTGGCCAAATGTTCCTCTGTTCGCAAAAGTCGAGGCCTGGAAAATGGAGGAACTGCATAAGTCTCTTAGAAGCTGCAGTTGATCCTCTTACTGGAGCACAGCCTTGTCTTCCTCCCCAGATATGGAGTTGAGCAGGAGCTTCTCAAATATCATCCCTTTTTGACTGAACAGGCCCAATCCTCGTGGGCATGCAAACAAAAGCATGATATGTCAAAGAAAGAGGTACCACTCTGTGGAGCTGCTGGTTTTGGAAAAACAGTCTTGATGCTGACATGCTCTGCATGTGCTGTTACCACATTGAACCTTGGAATGGGAAATGCATTAGATCCTCAACACCATTGGCCATCAGATTTACTGAACCATTTGCTTTTTCTACTTCAGGTCTTAGTACTTCATCAATGAGTATACATCAACCTTATCCTCTGTTTGAACATGGCAAACTGCTCTGACACTATCTCTACTCATCCGTTGATATCTAAGTTCTTGAAAGGCTTATGGAATACTAAACTCCCTCTGTCCTCTGCTTTTTTTTTTTTTTATCAAGACTTCGTATGGTTCTTTAATCCCTGGCTTTCTCTGGAACAGACTATTGCAATGCACTCTATTTGGGTTCACCCGATTCAGCAATCTGTCCTCTTCAATTAATTCAAAATTCTGCCGCACATATATTATCTGGTACTCCATTGAAAAATCACATATCTCCAATACTCTACATTGGCTCCCCATCAGATTTAGAATCCTATATAAAATTTGTCATTCACTCACTCATATATAACCTGTCTTCAACTGTCTGTGTTCAATTTGCGAATCTACAAACTAACAAGACATTTAGGATCCTTAAATAAAAATCTATTAGATGTTCCATCAGTCCACCTTGAAGGCTGGACATTACTTGAAAAAGAGCTTTTTCTGTTGCAGGTCCATCTATTTGGAATAACTTACCAAACACTCTTCGTCAAATTTCAGACTCACAGGAATTTAAGAGATCACTAAAAACGTATCTTTTTGAATTGGCTTTTAACACTCTCATATCAGAACACACCTAATTTCTCTCGATTAATCTCTCTCCCACATTTCACATTTGTTAACCGATAATATTTTTGTCTTGACTCCTTTCGTTCATTCAAACTGGATATTTAATTTTAATTCATTATTTACTTTTTAGTTGTATTTTATCTTTTATTTTTGTTACTTATAAAAACAGAATAAAAACAAAATATTATACTATGAATTTTATATTATGTATGCTTATATGTGAACCATTTTGACCAATTTTATTTTGTAAAAGTGGTATACAAACATTTTAAAATAAATAAACCTCCAGTTACACAATCACCTGTTCCATGGGATCTGAACATGGTTTGGCATAACTTTTGAAGCTGCCATTTGAACCATTTGATCTGCTTCTCTAAAGTTTCTAACATGGAAAGTAATCATTGTAGCATACAGCCAGAAATTGGTGAGCTTCAGGCTTTAGTTCATTACCCTCCTTACATACAGTTCTTTCACAATAGGGGTATGCTTCACAACCACCCGAAATTTTTTCCAACAGTAGTATGAGCTTTCTATACTAATCAAACCATCATGTTAATTATGTTCTTTCAGAGGCCTCATGCACATTGAGAGAGCCCTTCATACCTTAGTTTGTAAAAGAACCTTGGCTTACTACAAAAGAGAACTCCGTGACATGGCAGGCTTTGCAATTATTTGTATGTTATGTCTTTTGTGTTAGAATCGTATCGATGGGCAAACATACATTGTTCATAAGAACATAAGAAAATGCCATACTGGGTCAGACCAAGGGTCCATCAAGCCCAGCATCCTGTTTCCAACAGTGGCCAATCCAGGCCATAAGAACCTGGCAAGTACCCAAAAACTAAGTCTATTCCATGTAACCATTGCTAATGGCAGTGGCTATTCTCTAAGTGAACTTAATAGCAGGTAATGGACTTCTCCTCCAAGAACTTATCCAATCCTTTTTTAAACACAGCTATAGTAACTGCACGAACCACATTCTCTGGCAACAAATTCCAGAGTTTAATTGTGCGTTGAGTAAAAAAGAACTTTCTCCGATTAGTTTTAAATGTGCCCCATGCTAACTTCATGGAGTGCCCCCTAGTCTTTCTACTATCCGAAAGAGTAAATAACCGATTCACATCTACCCGTTCTAGACCTCTCATGATTTTAAACACCTCTATCATATCCCCCCTCAGTCGTCTCTTCATGTCATGGACTCGCTGGCTGGGTCTGGGGATTCCCCTTACAGGAGCAGGGCAAGGTCTTCTGCCCAGCCAGCCACTTCCCCTGTGGGTTGAGTACACAGGTTTTGGTGAATAGCAGAACTTTCTTGGCATGGTACATAGTGGGCTGGGGTTAGGACTTGCAATGGTCAGGCAAGGTTGAAGTCCAGGCACATGGTCGAGGCAGACAGAAGATTAGTAAGGGTTAAGGGCAAGAGGCAGCCTGAGTCAGGCAACAAAGATCAGTCTGAGGAAGGCTAACTAGGAAGGCATGATAAGCAGGGCAGGAGCACAGAAGGACAAGGCAGGAACAGGGAAAGAACATAAAGGCAGGAATGAGATAAACAAGCATTAGGGCAGTGTGAAAGCAAGGCTAAGGAAGGCTGGACAAACAGGAACATGACAAGGAAAAACTGGGTGAGACAGAAGCAAGGAGAGGGACAAGGCAGAAATTGGCTAAAATACCAAGGAAGGAACAAGGTAAATGTACTTCACGGACAGAGCAAACCAGAACAGGGGAACAAGGCAGAAGACAGACAGACTAGGACAGAGAGCAGGAACACAGAGAGGCTAGGCCTGAGGGAGGCCTACACAAGAGAGACAGGCCACTGGAAGGCCCACAAGAAGTGGGGGGGGGGGGGGGGGAGGGAACAATGGGAAACCCACAGGGAACAGGAGATACACTGATAGGCCCAGAGAGAACAAGATAAGGATGGGACAGGAACACAAGAACAGGACAAAGAAAACAAACACAGGAAAACAGGAATCAAGGCTAAACAAGGTATATATGACAGGCAATGAACAAGGAGGCCTAAATAGGCCACAAGGCAAGGTGGGCCAAAGCATGGACCTGACGTGACTTGAAGGGGCATCAAGTTGTGGGAGAGGCAGGGTTAAATGGGGTTGAGCTTGCTGTGTAATGGAGCCATCAAGGAGCTGGCTAGAGCAGGAGAGAGCATGGCTCAGTGAGGACCTCTGCTGGCAGGAAGAGAGGGCTGCCTAGCAGCCAGGATCATTACAATCCAGCTGACTAGCAGATTGCATTGTGCACTGCTGTGTACTAGGAGGTCTACAAACTACAGCCACCATCAAAGCAAATCAAATTAGAGCCATTGCTACATCGGTGGATCATCTGTGAATCACACAACTTGAAGGTATCTGCAAAGCTGCAACATGGTCATCAGTACATAATTTCATGTCCCATTACTGTCGGGACAATCTGAGTGAGAAAACATTCTGACAGTTTTGAGTAGCCTGTTCACCCAGTAGTCAACTCTCCATGGGTTGTTTTTTTTTTTTTTTTAGTAAACGTTCCACTACAACCCTCAGCTTGGGACTCCCCATATGTCATGACTAATTCAGCCCTGCTTCTCAATAGAGAAAACAAGTTTGCTCTCTGTAAGAGGTGCTCTCTTTAGATAGGCTAGATCAGCCATATTAAAAACCTACCTGCTTCCCTGCAGACCTAGCTAGAATTAGCTCTAAAATCAATGGAGGGGGCTTGTGAGGCAACACACATGCAGGAATTCCTGCACATGCTCAGTAGAGCAAACGCTCTCTAAGTTTGTAGAAAGGTCTGTTTAGTACTGCCGGATAACATCACCCAGATGTCATGGCTAATTCATCCTGCTATGGAGAACATAGTTTGCTGTAAGCAAACATGCTTTACTGCATCATATCAAATATTAAGGATGTGAATCGTTTTTTGACGATTTAAAATATCGTCCGATATATTTTAAATCGTCAAAAATCATTAGGGCCACGATACAATACCAATTCCCCCGATTTATCGTCAAAAAATCGTAAATTGGGGGAAGGGGGAGGGCAGGAAAACCGGCACACTAAAACACCCAAAAACCCACCCCCGACCCTTTAAATTAAATCCCCCACCCTCCCGAACCCCCCCCAAATGCCTTAAATTACCTGGGGGTCCAGCGGCGGTCCGGAACGGCCTCCTGCAATTGAATCGTGTTGTCTTCAGCCAGCGCCATTTGCGCCGCCATTTTGCAAAATGGTGGCGCAAAATGGCGGCGGCCATAGACCAACACGATTCGGTCTATGGCCGCCGCCATTTTGCGCTGCCATTTTGCAAAATGGCGGCGCAAATGGCGCCGACTGAAGACAACACGATTCAATTGCAGGAGGCCGTTCCGGACCGCCGCTGGAGCCCCAGGTAATTTAAGGCATTTGGGGGGGGGGGGTTCGGGAGGGTGGGGGATTTAATTTAAAGGGTCGGGGGTGGGTTTTAGGGGGTTTTAGTGTGCCTGTTCACGATTTTAATGATTTTCACAATACTCTAAACACCCAAACGGCGACGATACGATTCCCTTCCCCTCCCAGCCGAAATCGATCGTTAAGGCGATCGAGGACACGATTCACATCTCTATCAAATATATAATACAATAGAAACAGACCTTGAAAGTTAAATTGAGAAGCACACTGTATCACATGAGCTAAACATTCAGATTTGTCCTTTACAAACTAGGCTAATATGAAGCATGGGGTAGGGGGATTAGATTAGATTCCTTTTTTTTTTTTTTAATATAACTGCCTCACTAGCCTTGGTGGCTGTAGGGATTATTACAAAATGTAATACGATGTAGAAAGGGGCCTAGATGTGTTGCTTTTTACAAGACTAATATCTAAGCGAAGTTGAAGATGGTGAAGCCTGAAATGGCTTATTAATGGAGGTTCTGGAACCCATCATTAATGGGTTTTGAGAATAGTTAGGAAATACAGGTGGCAGTGGTGGAAAAAGGATTGGGTGGTTAGGTGAAAAGTTGAGGAGGAGGGGAGTTGGTGTTTGGGTTACATATGGAAATTTATATGCTCATCTACCCTAAATAGACAAATCTCAACTGGGTTCACTGAATGGGTCATTTGATCTTTTTTTATGATGACATTTATTTTGTTACTGGGGAGATTTGTGGATTAAATTAGTATTTTACCCCCAGTTTCTGCACTGGAAAATGAAGATTCTCCAGCAATAGAAAATGAATTGGTGTCTGAAAGGGAAGAGGACACTTAATGCACCCAGAACCCTTTTAATACTAACAAATGCTATCAAGGAACTGCTTGAAGATTCTGTAATCAGAAGAACTAATTTGAGAACTCATTTTGAAGGGGACAGAATAGCTAAATGCCTTCTGGGAACATCAACTGGTAGAAATGAAAACCAGGTAATCTGCCATGACAGAAAAAAAGTAAGGACTCTCAATGTAGTCATCCACCTGAGGACCAATGACCTCGCTAGAAATTGTATCCAAGTAGTAAGAAAGATTTCCAGAATTGAGGAAAGCGTAGACACATGGCAAAGACTAATCCATATAAATAACTTTAATACATGGCTCAAATTATGATGGAAAGAAAATGGTTTTGGATACATTGGAGGTGGGGACAGTGTATGGATAAAGTTGGGCCTACATTTGTCCATGGCAGGAAAGAGGATCCGAAGTGAGAAATTCAGCTCATATATAATCAGGCATTTAAACTAAAGAATGGGGGTGCTAGAAGGTAGCTAATGATATTGGAATGACATCCCCCAACAATACAGAAAATGGGAGGGGAGGAGAAAAAAATCAATCAACTCAATTTTCTACACAAGGCAAAGATCAGAAAAGGTGATTATGAAGATTAGCATGCCAAGAGAGAGAAGCTGGAAAGCTATGACCACAAATACTCATAGTCTGGGAAAATAAAAACCCAGATCTGCAGGCCCTCATAGTGGAGGTAGATTTGGACACAGTTGCTATTACAGAGAAATGGTTCATTGTGTCTCCTGATTGGGATACAGCCATACCAGCCTAAAACATGTTAAGGACAGATAGAGATGACAAGAAAAGGGAAGATTAACTCTTTATGTCAAAAACTATTTCCAAGCACCTGAAATGCAAGGGGAGTTGGGGTATGGATGAAGCGCTATGGGTTGTCCTAAAACCAGATGGTGCTTCCATTTACACTGGCGTGGTATATACACCACCACTAAATAGAATAGTGGGATAGGGATCTGATAGAGGACATCCAAAAGATGGGAAAGAAGGGAGAAGTATTGCTAGTTGGAGATTGTAATCTGCCAGATTTGGATTGGAGTATCGTAACTGCAGCAGCTGCAAGAAGAAGAGAGAGTAGATGCCCTTCAAAAGCTTCTATGCAAACAGATGGTGTTGGAGGCCATGAAGGGAAATGTCAGGGGGAGGAGGGATACTCGATCTAGTACTCATAAATGGGGATAATGTGTCTGTCTGGGTGGGTGCTCACCTGAGCAGTAGTGATCGTCCGGTGGTATGATTTGATAAAGCAGCAAAGACTGAGAAAAGGCACATAGTAACATAATAATGACAGAAGAAAAAGACCAAAATGGTCCATCCAGTCTGCCCACCAAGCTTCCCAAGGTAGTAACTGCCCCTCCTCGCAGGCTACCCCCCACATTTCCACCAAGGCTAGTAACTGCCGCTCCGTTCAGGTTACCCCCAAGCTTTTGCATTCATTCCCATCCTCTAGGAATCTACAGTGTTTATCCCACACCCCTTTGAAATCCTTCACAGTTTTAGTCTTCACCACTTCCTCAATAAGGGCATTCCAGGCATCTACCACACTCTCCATGAAGTCATTTTTCCTGACATTGGTTCTAAGTCTTCCTCCCTGGAGTTTCAAATCATGACCCCCTAATTCTACTAAATTGTTTCCAATGGAAAAGATTTGTTGTTGACCATGGATCATACAAACCTTCAGATACATGAAAGGTTTTAATCCTATCACCCTGCTCCTCCTCTCCTCCAAGGTATACATATTCAAGTTCATCAGCTTCTCCTCATAAGTCATTTGATGGAGACCACCTACCATTTTGGTCGCCGTTCTCTGGATCCCCTCCATCCTGTATTTCCCCTTTGAGATACACCTCCAAAACTGAATACAGTACCCCGGATGAGGCCTCACCCAAGGACCTGTACAAGAGGATTATCAATTTCCTTTTCTTACTAGATATAGAGAGGAATATGCAACCTAGCATTCTTCTGGCTTTAGCTATCGCCGTGTCACATTGCTTTGTCAACTTCAGGTCATTAGACACTATCACCCCAAGATCTCTCTCATGCTCCTTGCTCATCAGCCCTTCATCCCCCAACACTTACAGTTCTTTTGGATTACTACAACCCAAATGCATGACTCTGCACTTCTTGGCATTGAATCACAGCTGCCATATCTTTGACCGCTCTTCCAGCTTCCTTAAATCCCATCTCATTCTCTCTATTCCTTCTGGCATGTCCACTCTGTTGCAGATCTTAGTATCATCTGCAAATGAATAAACTTTACCTTCTATCCCTTCCGCAATGTCTCTCACAAAGATGTTGAACAGAACTGGTCCTGACACTGATCCCTGTGGCACTCCACTTAACACCATTCTCTCTTCAGAGTGGGTTCCATTTACCATCACCCATTGTCTTCTATCCATCAACCAGTTTGTAATCCATGCCATCCCCTTGGAGCTCACGCCCAAGCTTCTCATTTTGTTGATAAGTCTTCTATGTGGGTCCATATCAAAAGCTTTACTACAATCCAATTAAATTACATCGAGGGCTCTTCCCTGATACAGTTCTCTAGTCACCCAATCAAAGAAATCAATTAGATTCGTCTGATAGGACCTTCCCCTAGTGAATCCATGCTGCCTCTGATTGAGCAACCCACTGGATTGGAGATAGTTCACTATCCTTTCCTTCAGCAGAGACTCCGTTAATTTTCCCACCACCGAGGTGATGTTAACCAGCCTGTAGTTCCAGCCTTTTCTCTGCTCCACTTTTGTGAAGTGGGAACACCACCACTCTTCTCCTGTCACTCGGCACCACTCTTTCCTGGGGATCTATTGAACAGGTCACACAGTGAGTGGACCCACCAGCACATCTGAGTTCCCTCAGTATTCTGGGATGATCCTCATCAGGCCCAATGGCTTTGTCCACTTTCAGTTTTCTTAACTCTTCCCATACATTATCTTTCGTAAATGGAGTTTCATCTACTCTACACCCTTCTATGGTTTTGAAAACAAGTGATGGTCCTTCTCCAAGGTCTTCCTTAGTGAACATTGAATTGAAGTCACATACTGATCCAAGTTTCAGACTTCAAAAATACAGACTTTGGTAAAATGAAGATGTACCTTGAGAAAGAACTATAAGATTGGGAAAAGATGGGTGAAGTGGAAAGACAGTGGGACAAATTAAAAGGAGCTATTACAATAGCAACTAACTTTTTATGTAAGAAAAGTAAACGAAAGGAGTATTGGAATTCAAAAGGGCATGGGATAAACACTGCAGATTCTTAGAGGCCAGGGATAGGAATCAAGAACTAAGGTAAACTATATTAACTTTAGGTGTAGCACTTCTGCAGGGAATGGGTAACATGCACAGAGTGGCAATTACTACTCTTAACAGAGAAGGAACAGGGGGTAACATACACTGCGCTACGGTTAGTATAATATGGAACTTACTGGGCAGATTTGATGGACCATTTGGTTTTTATCTGCTGTCAATTACTATGTTACTATGTTATGCTAATGATATTATTCCTTTCAAACGTTTGTGGAATTTTGTAGGCTTGAACTGTTACTGACTGGGTGGCCTTTGTACAGTTTATTTTTAAATGGTCTTTTGTGACAGAGACATTAATTAAATGCAGTGCAAACTGTATAGTTCTCCATCTGTGCAAAGATGAACTAGAGTACAGAGAGGTATGCACAAGCATATGAACTGCAGAGGGATAACTAGTTGTTGTGGATTGAGCTGTTAATGCTTTGTTTCCTATTCAAATGCCTTTACTTATCTATTTTGACATCTCCATATTTGAGATGACTCAGGAAATTACAAAATCACAAGGTAGGAGGCAATATCATACTGTGGAATGGTAACTGGTCAAAAGATACAAAACATAGGTCTTAATGGTCAGGTTTGCCAATGGAGACAAGACAATAGTGGTGTGCTTCATGGATTTGTACTGGGACCAGTGTTTAACATATTTATAAAATAATCTAGGAATAAATAGCAAGGTGATCAGATTTGTAGATGACACAATTATTCACAGTAGTTAAAACAGGAGCTGATTGCAAGAGGATATTGTGAGAATGGGGAACTCTGTGTTTAGGTGGCAATTCACAATTGTCCATATTGGCCGATTCAATCTAGTGCGCTCAGCCAAGTGCACAACTTTATACACGATTAGATGTGCCTTTTGAACGTGTGTCCACAACTCCTGATGTAATACAGGGATTAATGAATCCAAAATGCACGTCCAAACCACTGCGAAGCTAATAGCGCTCGGCACATGTAAAGTACATGTAGATGAAGCTATTAACTAATCCTTGCGATTCACAACAATTTCTCAAGCAGCCAATGCAAAGCAGCCAATTTTATGCTAGCCCAGGGCTGGTGACAAGATCTGCCGTGCTGTAGGGCTCATTGGAAAAATAAAAAAAATCCTGCTTTCTGTGATACCTCCTCTTAGTATCGACAGGATACTAAGTAGGAGGAATCACAAAAGCAGATCCAAGTTTAAAAAAGAAAACTATTCTGGGCACCCATTATACATGGTCCAGGCCGTGTACATTGTGCCGGTAATAGATAGAGGTGGGTGATAGAGGTTTGTAAAACTGTGTGGTAAAGAACTAGTTAATAGGGAATGGTTATTTATACTATCAAATGGTTTTAGGGAATGTCCCCTTGTTCTAATACTAACAGCAGATTTAAAACTAATTGGTGTTAAAGCACAATTAAGCCACAGAATTTAGCAGAACATGTGATTAAGGCTAATAGAAGAACTGAATTTAAAAAAAGTTTGGAAAAAGTTTCAGGAAGACAGATCCATAAATGATTAGCCAGACTTTGGTTTCTCCATCTCTTAATTCTTGGGAAAAGCAACATGAAACAGACTTTCATCCTGGGATTTGCTGGCAACCCATACTCTCCACTGTTGGAGACCAGATGTTGGGTTTTGTGGTCTTGACCCATCATGACATGTCTTCTGTTATGTTAAAGGAAAGACAGCTAAAACAAAAATTGTTTTTTTCCCCATTCTAAATTTATTCATGGCAGTGCAACATGTCAAGGTTGAAGGTTCAGTGTAAAAAAAAAAAAAATCTTATGTGAATCCATTTTTTTCCATAGTTACACTGGAAATAGAGAAAAGTTACTCAAGTAAGACGAAGACCCGCATTTTTATACTATTCATGCTAAACTTATATTGTTCAATGAGCCATATTAACAGAAAAACAAGTCTTTTGGAGGCACATTCAAATATTCATATTTGTAAATTGAAATATTAGATTCATTTTTAGGCATGTTTTGCTTCAGTGAGATTGCTGCCTGTTGATAGTCTGTCCATTTGTATGTATGAAGCCTGAGGGGGAAGGGGGTTCTGAACCCTTGCTGGTCCAAGAGGAAACCCTGGGATCCAGTGCCAGCAGGGTTCCCAATGCCTGCCTGCAGATTAGTGTCCTACCTGGTGAAGGCTAAAAAGGAAAAAGTCCACAGGGTGAGAGGGGAGAGAAGACTGGAGGGGGAGGAAGTTGAGTTGAGACTTAAGGGGAAGGATACAGAGTGATATTGGGGGCGACTTCCAGTGGCACACTTGTTACTCATATAGTCATACACACAGACCTCGCTTAACCACTTGTAGGCACTCCATCTCTAACCTATCTTTCACCCGTGCATCACAATCACTGGCAAAACGTTTAATTTGTTTCCTTGACTCTTTATTTAGGTAAATGCATCTGTGACATATTTTTAGCATACACGTTCCAACTAGTTTGCTTCAAAGCAGCATCAAACTTTCTGTGGTGGTGAGTGCCAGACAAGATCCTGAAAAGCTCCATGTGACTCTACAGGCTGAATAGAACTATCTGTAACCTAGTAAAGTGCTGGATGGGGTTCAATATCCCCTTATTAAATTATTTTATGGAAAGGCTGCCTTGCTGATTCATAGCAGAGCTGGGGAGCCCCTTAGCACGCCAGTGTATAACCCTCTGATCTCCCCCTAAAGCGTTTTTTCCTTATCTGCCTCCTTATTCCTGTTTTTTCTTCTCATTTAAAAATTAACCAAAGCTGCTAGTGGATTCTGTTCCTGATTTACAAACTGGCATAAAACTGTTTGTTTTCCCTGTGAAATGGGAATTTTGAGACAGTAGTTGTGGTTTATGTCACTGGATGAGGCTGTTAAGTAAGTGACTTTTTTTTTCCCCCTACTAGGACTAAGATTTGGGTAGATCTGCAGAGCATGCTTCTAGTAATTAGTGACTGATTCTCCTTGAGGCAACTACAAAGAGAACATGTTGCCCACAACATAAATCTATACACAGAAGTTAACAAGACTGAACATGGAGAGTCTGTGTTCTCATTTCAGTTCATAACTTGACATTTGTATGACAGTTTAATCCAATGCAAATGAGTCTCCTTTGAGTTTCTTCTGTTGTGTTGATTGGATTAATATACTGCTGCCCTCCAGAACCAAAAACAAAGTGCCCGATAGTGGATTGATTTGTTGGGTTTTGACCATTGGAAGTGTGATCAAAAGAATAGATAGCCTCGTCTGCTACTTATTATAGAGGCGGCAACAAAGTTTCACTGGAATTTGTATTTAGTGCAGATGTAAATGTAAAGTGATAGTATTTGTGGGATAACATCCCACATGCTTCATGATAATGTTATCTGACAATGTTTGAAACTGACATTGAAACAGTCTGTCATGTGTGTTTTACCTTTCAAATATGAACTTAAGTTTAAAGGAATAGTTTAATCTGTAATCAGCATATAGTGTAAACCAGAGCAACATAATGGGAATACAATTTTTCCATATTCTATTTTCTGTCGTATTCAAGCCAAAAGAGGAAGTTATTGCTTCCTCTCAGCTTTAAATTTACAACAGATATGTAACATGATAGTGGAGCAAGGGAAAATGTGATTTGCAGTGGGTTTATATTAAAGTTGGCATGATATCTTTTAAAGGTTGCTGAAATAGCTTTGTTGGTTACTTGGATAATACAATATAAAACACTGAACACTGGAAGGTGTCATTTTTATTGTGCAGTAAAATTACTGATGTTTAGCATTGCATATACTGTAGCCCATAAGTCTGATACTTTTTGGTCTAAATATGCCTGGCAGATAAAATATTTTGCTGTTTTATTAAGATTTGTATAAATATTCATGTTTAGCTAGCAGAAGTTGTTGATCAAGTGGGACTGCCTTTCTTCAAGTGAATGTCATGGGAAATACCCATAAAGTCGCTAGCAGTATTAACAGATTTTTACTGGTTAAATATGGTTGGATGTGACTGGGCGCATGTTAAGTTCTAAGGTTTGGGTCTGGTGCACTGTTATGAGTTTCGGTTATACAAAGCAGACAGTTTACATGTCAGTTGAGAAAGAAACGCCTAGCATTTGTTCTCTTCTTAAGGTTTACTAGTGCAGGCTACCTCATGGCGTTGGGAATGACATGGAAGAAAGTACAATACTGGATGTGTTGTATACTGGTGCAAATAGACATTTGTGCCATTTGCTCCTCTTGCATTTATTCAGCAAGGTGGGAATAATAAACTCTTTTGTAAAGTGGGCATAAAAAAAAAGTCAGTTTTATAAATGGTAAAGTGTTAAAACCCATAGAAAATGTTTAAAGTAAATGATAGTGTACATTGTGTTTCTTGCAGGAGCCAAGTAACTTACTACTCTAGCACTATAGGCAAATTAGAGAATATAATTTTTAGCTTTAAAACACACTAATCACATTTGCCAGCAGTATTTTTTCTGAGTTTTCTCCTCCATGACTCTTTAGACATGTATGAGTAAGTTTTTTCAAAGGGATTCTGCATGGGAAAAAAAGTGGATGTGTGTGTAAGCAGAATGAATCCACATATGTTATAAAAGTATACAAATATTTTCATGTGTACATTTTACTTGCACAAAAAGGGGCGTTCTGGGGGGCGAGGGTCAAGAAGTACATGCGGAAGTTGCTATTTTATAAGATATATGCATAAAAATGATCAAACTTGTACAATTTTACATCTTCCAGTTGACTAGCGCATGTGGAATCAGATTTGTCTGCAGTTATTTGGTGGGGGGGCCTGGGTGAATTGGGGGCCCAGGTTAAAATACTAGAGGGTCTAGGTGAACTGAAGATGGACTGGCAATTTCAAGTGCCCCTCAAGTATTTGTTATAATTTAGTGAGGTTTGGGTGGACCCTTGGACACTGTGGCAGATGACCACGCCCATGGGAGGAAGTCCCGTGAGGGGCCACAGGTCAGGCTCAGCTCAGGACACACAAACCCAAATGTTTCTTTATTTAGACAGTTTGAGAAGCCACCAGAGGTGGCAGGAGTGAGTAGAAGATGTAGCCCAGCTGGGATAGTATTCCCCAGGGCGCTGGAACAGTGGTTCCTCCGGTAGCAGTGCTGTAGTGGAGAGAACTGAGAAAGTGAGCACAACAGAACATTCACAGAGTCCCAAATATTGAGAAGCCCCGAGATAGATAGAGCTGGCCCTTGAGCGAGTACCAGATCTCTGGGAGCAGAGAGACTCGTTGGCAAAGTACTCACACAGCGGTTCCACATAGGAGATTTGTTATTATTTGTGATAATTGTGGGTGGATCCTTTGGCCGGTGGCAGATGACCACACCCACGGGGGAAGATCGCGAGAGGGACCACCGGTCAGGCTCAGAGTTGGGAGACAGACACACACTTAGTTCTTTTATTAAACTGTTTTAGAGGACCACCAGAGGTGGCAGTAGTGAGCTGGAAGAGCCCGGCTGGGCTATAGTCCCTCAGGTACTGGAACAGCAATCCCAGGATGGCTGAGCTGTAGAGAAACTGAGTAGCCAGTGTATGCAGAGTTCAGGAACAGAACCTTGATGGTAACACTCACACAATAGTCTCTTGGAACAGCCCAGGAGCTAGAATGAAGTAGGCCCTCGAGGAGTGAGTACCTGGTTCCAGGGAAGGCTCTGAGAGAGAGATGGTAACTCACTGGTGTTGTAGGCAGCGGTGACTTCCTGGCAGAAGGTATATTCAATAGCAGGTCCAGGAACTTGGGCCCTCGAGGAGCGAGTACCGGTTCCAGACTGCAACCTGAAAACCAAGAGAGAGAGCGAGGCCCCCGAGGAGGCAGAGTAGCAAGGTAAGCGGAGAGCGAATCCCATCCACAATGATACCTGGAGGCAGCTAGGTAGGAAACCCTTTGCTAACTCGATTAGCTAGCAAAACAAGAGACCTTAAATATCTGGCGATGATGATGTCATCTCAGGGGGATGCCCCTGAGGTTCGCACCACAGCCGGTACTTGAGTCTGGGCCGTGCCGCGCGCGCGCGCGCCCTTAGGCCTCAGGAAAACATGCAGAAGGCAGCGTCTAGCTGGTCCGGGAACGCCGGAGGAGGTTGGCAAAATGACGCCGTGGCAGCCAAACTTCCATCAACCAAAGAGTGCGTGGCCAAAGAGGTAAGGTGGGCGGAGTGGAGACGTCGGGCAGCGACTGTTGCAACAGGATGGCACTGGCGCTGGAAAGGAGGCAGGCCCTCGAGGAGCGAGTACCTGGTTCCAGGGAGACAGCTCTGAGGAGTGGATGATAGCAGTACTCACTGATGGTGTCCGTAGCAAATTCTTCCAAATAGAAGAGGAGATAGATGCAGGCAGCGGGTCAGGGAACATGGGTCCTCGAGGAGCAAGTACCGGTGACCTGAAAGAAGCAAAAGAGGCCCCCGAGGAGCGGGTACCCCGTTAGCAGAAAGATGGAAGTTGGAGGCAGAGTAGCTGGGTACGGAGAGCGAATCCCATCCGTAAGAATCACCCTTGCTAACTCCACGGCTAGCAATAAATTGTAGGCTTAAATATCCAGGCAGCGTGACGTCATCACAGGGGGACGCCCCTGCGGAATGCGCCAATGAGGAAATAAGAGTGTGGGCCGCGCGGCGCGCGTGCCCTAAGGTATCTGTAGAACCTGGCGGGAGGCAGCGCCCAAGCCAGTCCGGGAACGCCCGAGAGGACGGCAGGCGGATGCTGCGGCAGCCAGGCGTCCGTGAAGAGCAGGAGGAGCCGCAAAAAGGGAAAGGTAGGTGGAGTGAAGCTGTCAGGAAGTGATGGTTGCAACAGTATTTTATAAAATACCTGCCTCCAAATAAAAATCAGGGTGGTTATACATTCATGTTATATTTTTCTTCACCTAGAATATATGCGGGTATGTTTATAAAATAGGTAGAGAAAGAAAGCACTTGCATTGTATTGCAAATATTCACGTGCACTAAAACATACATGTGTACGTTCAGAATAGAACTATACAGTGTTTTATAAATCTCTGCATGTCCACTTGTACCGCAAGTGATCCGGCACTGCAAATAGGTTTGAAAGTTAGGCTCCCTGTGAATGACAAATGGAGCACTTTGGGCTCTGAGTCCATACTCTCGTCCATATACATCGATACTTGGGAGGAAATGGGGACAATGCCATAGCTTAGTATAGGGTAGGCATTTCCAGTCCTCTGGTGCTACAAACAGTTCTGGTGTTTAGGATATCCACAATAAATATGCATGAGATGTATTTGCATACAATGGAGGCAGTGCATGCATATGTATCTTAGGCATATTCATTGTGGTTATCCTGAAAACAGATGTTTGTGGCACCCAGACAGGAGTTGCCTATCCCTGGCATAGTACGGTAATTCATTCTCTTGTTTTGAGTCATAGTACTATACATCCATGAAGGCAGAGTTTAACATACCTGACATTTTTGTCAGCTCTGAACTGTTTTAATATGGCATCTGTTTTTCATTTATTACATTTCTGTTGCAAGTTAAAACAAAAAAAAAAAAGTGTAGATAAATTTACATAGAAACCCACATCAAGCTACAAACCTATAATTAGAAGAACACAAATTTGGTGAATCTGGATTTGTTTTAGAAGCCTTTTTCTTTCACAGTGATCCTTCTAGCATGCATAACATACATTACTTTTCTTTGTAATTAGCGTGAGGCGGCAACAATATCTTAGCAAATTAATATTCTGAAACACTTTATTGCTTTTGTCCATGTGAAACCCACCTGAGACCTTGGTTGCATCTTGATGGCATTCTGTGTGGCTACTGAGAACGGATTTTAACATGCTATTCCTGGCAGCCTCCCTGTTTTTGTCATCTTTTGCTAGCCATTGTTCAGTGTTTTGACATCCAAACTTTTTCATTGGATGCAAAAATGTTTTATTTGGGTTCTGTAATATTTTTGCCTATTAGGTTGTTACCCTTCCCTTGGCAGCCTTATTACACTAATGGCCTTGTGCAGCCTAATCCCTCAGCAAGGGAACAGGGTGGCTGGAAGCACAAGGGATCCAGTTTTATGAAAGCTATAGTCTTAAGCAAGTTTCCCCTTCCTTGCCTTCCATTGTGTATATGCATTTGCTGTGTGCATTTGTAGGAGGACTACTGGTTGTTTCTTGAAATGCTTTAAATCTGTCACTTAGGTTGACATGGTGATTTGTTTAGTAGCCTGGAGTGGGAACTCGCTTAATTGTATACTTATTCCCCCCCCCCCCCCCCCCACACTCACACTTCCAACTTGGGTTCATAGACCTAGGTGTTCCATAGTCCATGCTTAAAGGAAGCCTAAACCCTTTAAAGGAACATTTTATATTTAGAAAGCGTGCCTTCAGGGGTAACTCATTTCCTAAGTTTAATAGCTCTCCTTTAAGGTTTATTTTTATAGTTCATTGACTCTTTGTTGTGCCGGGCAGCACTGTATTAGATCGGTGGACTTTGCTTAACATTCAAACTAGCAGTAATTGGGTTGAAAAATGTGAATGTTTTACTTGGCTTCAGAGTATGAGGATCAGAGGAGCCTGATGACAGTATGTTATAAAATTCTGAGGAAGAAACTGCTCTCTGAGATGGAAAATATTGCTCACCAGTCCTGCTTAAAAAGCAGCAGCAGCAACAACAACAAAAAAAAAACCCTAAATTTTAAGAGGGGAGTTCTGAAGGAACACTTTGTCAGACTGCCTTTCAAAGGTTTCAGTGAACCATAAAGATTTTCATCCCTTCTTAAGGGAAACTACAATATTGGAGTATATCAGCTATTCAAAAGACCGGTCATATCCATATTTCTAATTTAATATCAAAAGTAAAAAAAAGCTATTTACTGTATGTTTAAGCCCTTCTGAAAACAAATTAGTGTTCCTGGCTAAATTTGTCTTCAGAATACAATTTTCCCCCACCTTTTTTTGTATAATACAATATGATTGGCTGCCTACTCTGCAGAGGCCAAAGGTTATAAATTGATGCACACTTTGCTTATGCATTAGAGAGACAGGTTAAAAAGAGAGCCTTCACCAGTAGAAGAAAATTCAGAGCTCCACATCCAAAGCCTGTAGTAACACTTTTACAGGCTGAAGCATTCAGGTATCTACCACATCTTAAAGGTAATCAGAGTATATAATGCTGGTTCACAATGCTGGTTTCCATATTAGGATTCACCACAAGGAAAAGGAAGTTGAAGTAATTGTGAACAATACTGTGGAATCCTCGTTGGCAATCAAAAAAAAAGTAATAGGAATGGAAAATAGAGGATATCATAATGTCTCTTTAGTGATCCATGGTGTGACCTCACGTTGAATACTGTGTGTAGTTCTGGTTGCCCCCTCTCAAAAAATATAGTGGAACTAGAAAAGGTATAGAGAAGGGCAACCAAAATGATAGAGGATGGAATGGCTTCCCTATGACAAAAGGCTAAACAGGTTAGAGCTCTTCAGCCTAGAGAAGAGAGAGCTGAAGGGAGATAAGATAGCAATATGATAAACATAGTAGATGTCAGGAGAAACAGACTCAAGTGGTTCACCCAGACTGCCGCACTTTTTTGCGGCTCCCTCTGCCATCCGAGTTTTGCTGCTGCCGTCCTTAGGCACACGCATGTGCTCCAGCTCTCCCCTGTGGCATGAAACAGGGCTCTGTGCGTACTAATTCTTCGGGCCCTCTGGGCCATTTAACCCAGCCAGATACCTGGATCTTTGCTTCAGTAACAGGTTCTCCTGCATTGCAGTGTATGTGCCTTTGTCCTGCTTTGCCCTATCTCTTGGTTACCTTGCTTTTCCGCCCTGCCTGTTTCTTGGTCCCCTGTACTTTGTTTTGTCTCATCTGTCCGTCTCTGCCTGATTCCTGGTTCTGACCTCTGCTACGGATACGGACTACTCTTCTGGACTGCTGCCTGCCCTGACTCCAGCTTGGACCTAGACCTGCCTTTTCACTGCCTGCCCCGACCTTGGCTTGGACCCGGATAGTGATTGCTCGCTGCCAGACTTGACCTCGGCCCAAGACCTGACTTCATTTGACTGGTCCTTATGGACTCTCACCTAAGGTCTGCTGGCCCCTGGAACCCAAGGGCTTAACCTACAGGGAATGAGGCTGGTATAGGTGAAGCTCCACCTCCAGTCCTAGTAAAAGTGAGTCCACCTGCTGTCGGCATGGGCCTAGTAGGTTCGCCTGCTATGCTACTACCCAAGGGCATAAATCCATGACACTTTCTCTGGTAAAACTCATGCCTCAGATCTTGCAACCCAAAGCATTGCAGATAGTTTGCTGTTCTCTCCTTCAGAAGCATCTCCAATAGTTTCCTCACCACTGAGGTAAGGCTAACTGGTATGTAGTTTCCAGGCTCCTTCCTGATCTTTTCCAATCTTGCTGCTCTATGTCCATTTCCAATGATCTATTGAACAGGTCTGTTGGTGGACTCGTCAGTACATCTCTGAGCTCCTTCAGTATCCTAGGCTGTAACTGATCTGGCCCCATGGCCACGTCCATTTTGTTTTGCTAGTTCTACCCAAACAATCTTCTGTAAATGGATTTGATATCTACCTCTCTCCAATCTGTGCTCTTACCAACCAGCAACTGTCCTCCTCCAGGGTCATCTTTAGAGAATACCAAACTGAAAAATGTAATGTTGCTGCTTTTTCCTCATCTTTCTCCACACAGTGACCTGTCTCCTCTAAGTCTTACAATACCATCTCTGGCCTTCCTCCTTTCTCTGATGTAGCTGTCAAAATGTTTTTCATCTCATTTTACCTCCTTGGCAGTCCTTTCTTCCACTTGAGCTTTTGCCATCCTGATTTCTTTTCTTTTTTCTTTCAACTTCCATCAGCTATTCTTCCCTATGTTCATCTTTTTTGAGTTCCTTTGTAGTTTTTGAACAGTTTTTTTGCTCATTTTTTTTAGCCACCTCATTAGAGAAACATCTGTTTTTTTTCTCTCCTACTTTTCTTACTTAAAGATTTGTTGCCTTTGTTGTAGCTCCTTTTAATCTAGTCCACTGTTCCACTTCACCCATCTTCTCCCAGCCTTTTTGCTCCGCTTGAAGATACTCCCCCCATTTTAACAATCTGTATTTCTGAAATCCAGGACTGTGATTTCTTTCTATCTCGACTACTATATCAAATCATTCCATCTGATGATTACCAGTGCTCAGATGGGCACCTACCTGGATATTCGAGACACGATCTCCATTTGTGAGCACCAGTTACCGTATCGCGCCTCCCTTTGCGGGTTCTTTAACCATTTGCTTAAGCAGAGCTCCTTCAAAGGCATTCACAATCTCTCTACTCTGCAGCAGGGATACTCAGTCCACCTCTGGTAGATAAAAAAAATCTCCAAGGAGCAACACTTTTTTCCCTTCCCTCCCATTTTTTGGATGTCGTTGGCCAAATCTCTGTCCAGTTCTTCAGTCTTTCAGAGCCTGCAGACCACACCAGTGTAAATTGAAGTGCCAAACTTTATTTTTAAAGATAGCTCACAGCATCCTTCTCAACACCCTCTGCATGTCAGTTACTAGGATACCCACTTTTTGCCCTCTTTTTTTGTTCCTCACCAGGTTATAGCCAGGTCTGGCTGTATCATGTTCAGGAGACTCATTGAACCTTGTCTTTGTGAGAGCAACAATATCCAAATCTGCATCCACAATTAGGGCTGGCAAATCTGGAACTATGAAGCTCAGACTGCATGCATTTAAGCACATAGCTTTCCAGCTCTTCTCCCTCAGCTTGCTGCTCTTTCTGGCTACCTTTTCTCTGCATTCGCCTAAACATACTTATTTTGGTTTTGTTTCTCCACCCTGTATTTGTATGTGATAGGGGTGACATTTCATTTCCATTGACTTCTTCTGTCACCCCCTTTAGTTTAAATGCCTTATCACATTTGTTCTGATTTTCTCGCTTCGGATCCATTTTCCTGCCACAGACATATGCAGGCCAACTTTATCATATAGTCTCTTATTATTTCACACACTGCCCCAGCCCCAAAATCCGTCTTTACACCCCAGGTTTTGAGCAGTCTATAAAATCATGAGTGCATTGGAACAGGTACACAAGGAATGGTTTTCTACCCTTTCAAATAGTATTAGAAATAAAGGACACGCCATGAAGATTAGTAGCTCATTTAAAGCAAATCAGAGATTTTTTCATTCAGCACATAATTAAACAGTAGAATTGATTGCTAGAGAATGTAGTGGAACTGAAGTATTTAATATTTCTGACATTGCTTAGTCTCTCTCCATACAGTGCTCGTAGTCATTTTTCAATTTCACACTACTACTTTGAGCCTCCCTTCTTTCTCTGATATATCTGAAAAATGCTTGGTCACCTCGCTGTGCCTCTTTGGCAATCCTTTCTTTCACCTGACCTTTTGCTTTCCTGATTTTTCTTCGACTCCCTCAGTTTTAACAGATTTTCTTCCTTGTGGGTTTTTTTTCCTGGGATCCTTTTTACTTCTTGAACGCTCTTCTTTTTGCCTTTATTTTTTTTCAGCCACCTCCATAGAGCATAAGACAGCAGAAAAACAGGACACTGAAGTAAAATATCCAAATATCACTGAAAAAATAGTATTGTGTGTAAGGCAACTGAATAAAGTTGTGAACTCTTAACAAACTGCAGCTGATACTTAGCTACTGAGTGCCCAGGAAATAAATATACTTTATAGACCATCACTGTCTGTGTGTACAAAACCATCCCAAAAAATGGTAGGGGCCCAGGCTGTCCTATAAGAAGGCAGATAGCAAGAAAACCTGATGCCCACTGCAGGTTAAACCATGTTTATTTCTCTGATGCAAAAGTCTTCTCCATCCCCCTTTTTTTTTTTCTCCAGTCAAATTTCAGCCGGAGAAAGTACACAGGCTTGAATTTATTCTTTCCTTGCAGTTTCCTGATTACTTGGACTTGGCCAGTAAGACATCAGACTTTCAGCTGTATTGGTAACAGGCTGTAACAGCACGGGTCTGAATCATTCTCTGAGTTAGACCCCTATAAATATTTTTCCACTTCTCTCAGCCCATGAAGGGAAATCTTTGGCTGCGGCTCCAGCTTCCAGATCTGGATATGTAGGCAGGCTATGGTACCAACGATTCCCATCCCCAGTTTCAGTGGGATGGATTGCTTCTCTTCCTCATCTACTCAGACCTCTCACTCTCCAGAAAAAACCCCCCAGGCAGACAGAGCACTACTTTTTTTTTTTCTTGTTTCACTCCAGATAGGTGCAACAGCTCTTTACAGGTTTCTGTCCAGTTCTTATAGGCCCAACAATGTCATATGATCTCCTCACTCTACGTTGCTTGGTTAAGCATGTAGCTGCTGGTTCTGCAGTCAGGGCTGGAGCAAAAGTATTGGTTCACTAGACAAATCTTCAGTAATACTAATACACACCCCTCCCTCAGCTTTCTTACTCTTGCTCTTCTACTGGCAGTAGTGGCTCTGGAACAGCAAATTTTCATCACTCTAGATGACTGCCTAGTTTGCCTAATGGAGCAACTGCCCTGTCTGCAGCAGAGTTACAAACTTCATGCAAAGACAAATAAATCATTTGTCTAACATATAGTCAGCCCCTTTAGCACCTCTTTTCTCACAGCTGGGGAACATCTAATGGGCTTGGCACTGGTTAAAGTCCCTTTGGCAGGTCTGAGACCGTTTTATCAATTCAGTCTTAAACATTTTCCCAATGGGATTCCAACACAATATAAGCTTAGGAGGATAGAGGCCCAAACTATGGAAACCTGCCAAACATGTTTTGAGACTTTGGAACTTGACCCGCCTCTGGGGTCTTGCACGTGGAATGGGGAGTATTTTTGAGAATGCAATCCAGGAGGCTCTGGATTTCAATTTCTTACTTAAGAGCATAAAATTTGTCTTCAGAACCTCCCTCCTGCACCTTCCTATGTCATTGGTACCACAACAGCCATGTCTTTCTCCAGCACTGTCTAAATTCTTATCTAGATGGTGCATGAGGTCCACTACTTTCACACTCAGCAGGCAAGTAACTAGGTGATCCTCATTCCTATCAGTCGTCCAGCTATCTACTTTCCTAACGATGAAATCACCCACTACAGTGGCCATCCTAACCCTTTACCCTAACTCCTGGTCACAAACCCCTGGTGAGACATCCTCAATGTGAGAGAAAATAATCACCTAGAGGGCAGGCCCTAGCTACAGGATCACTTTGTGCCATACCAAAGTGATGATCTCTTGCTTAGGGGATCTTGATTCTCCAAGGGTTGCTTGAATAGAGTTTGAACTGCTCTAGTATGGCCTTGAAGGTCTCCTCAATATGCCTCAGCTCCTCCTGGTCTGTCACTCTGGCTTCCAGATTATCATAGTGAAAGACTGCAGATAGAGACCAATACAGTGTACAGTCTGCCCAGCAAGTTGTTGTTGGTTGTTTGTTTGGGTTTTTTTTTTTTTTGGGGGGGGGGGGGGGATAGTAGCAACTGCTTCTCAAAACATGATACCCCCCCCAAGTCTTCAGTTAAGGGTAATAGCAACTGAAGCTCTGTGCGGGCTACCTCCAAGGTGTAATAGAAAAGTTACCCCTTTCTTTATTTCCATTCTCTAGCCAGCAGGGATAATCTGTGTTTGTCCCATGCCCATTTGGATTCTGTTACTGTTCTCATCTTCACCACCTCTTCTGGGAGGGCATTTCATGCATCCATCATCTTTTCTGTGAGGAAATATTTCCTGATATTGTTCCTGAGTCTTTGCTTTTGGAGTTTCATATCGTGACCTCATGTTTTACAGCTTCTTTACCATCAGAAGAGATATGATTATTTTATATCAAGTGTTTTCAGATATTGGAAATCTGATTCATATCCACCCCCCCCCCCCCCCTTTTTTTTTTCTTCCTTGGTATATATATTAAACTCCTTCAGTATCATCTCCTATAGCTTGTCATACAGACCCACACATTTTAGTTGCCTTTCTCTGGACCATATCCATTCTGCACTTGTCCTTTTTGAGATGTATTTATTTATTTATTTATGCTTTTTATATACTGTCATTCCAAGAGAAGATCACACTGGTTCACAAAAATTGCATTTGATTACATTGTATAATATTGTATTAATAGGTTCTTATTTAAAGTAATTGCATCTATTTTAATACTATTGAATAATTAAAACATTCAAAGTTAATCTAATATTGATATTTATTGTTTCAGTTTTGAATATATTTTAGTCAGTTATTTGCTGTGCTGAGAAGTAATATTTCTTGAATAATGTTCATTAAGTGGTTTATTTGATATTTCTTTACATAAGTTCATAGGCTTTTCTGAAGAGCCAGGTTGTAAGTTCTTGTTTGAATTTCTTTTTTTTCCATTAACAATCTTATTGAGATGTTTTTGTCTTATTTTGAGATGAGGTCTCCAGAATTGAACATAGTATTCCAGGTGAGGTCTCACTAAGGATCTGTACAGGGGCACTATTGCCAGCTTTTTCCTGCTGGGTTATGCCTCTTTCGATGTATCCCTCTGACCTTAGCTACCTCCTCATCACATTTTCATCACCTTCAGATTATCAAACAGTTATTATCCTGAGGTCTGTCTCCCAGTTCATGATCCTCATTCTTTTGTCCCCAACACATACAACTTCATCAAGATTGCCATACCCCAGTTGCATGACCCTGAACTTTTTGGCATTGAATCCCAGCTGCCAAACTTTCAACCACTTCAGTTTTCCTGGACAATTCTCGTACTCTTCTGCTTCAGGTGTGTCCACTCTGTTGCAGAACTTAGTGTCCATCCACAAAAAGACACAGTTTATCATCCAGTCCTTCTCCAGTATCACTCACAAAGATATTGAACAGAACCAGTCCCAGAACCAATCCTTGAACTCCTTATCACTCTTTGCTTGAGCAAAGGTTCCATTTACTGATACTTGCTGATGTCTGCCAGACAATTTGTAATCCATTCCACCCCCTCGTGACCCACTCCCAGGCTTCTCATTTTTTACATGAGCCTCCTATGTTACCATATCAAAAGACTTGCTGAAATCAAAGTAAACCACATTGCGTGCTCTTCCTTGATCAAATTGCTAGTTACCCAATCACAAATCTCAATCAGATTTACTTGACATGGTCTTCCTCTGATAAAACAATGTTGTCCATTGGATTGCAGATAGTTCATTATCCTTTAGCAGTCTCTTCATTAATTTTCCCACCACTGAGGTAAGGCTACTAGGCTTATAGTTTCCAACCTCCTCACTGCTACCACTTTTGTAAAATGGAACTACAACCATCCTCCTCCAGTTCTGTGACATTACTTCTGTCTCCAAGGATTTATTGAACAGGCCCATCAGTGGACCCCCCAGTATTTCTCAGAGCTCCCTGTATATCCTGGTATGTATCTCATCTGGACCCATGGTCATTTTCCTATTTCCACCCAAACACTCTCCTCTGTAAATGGAGATTTATCTATTCCACTGTCATTCATACTCTTGCTATCCAGCAACATTCCTCCTCTAGTTGTTTTTCTTAGTGAAAACCAAATTGAAGTATTTGAATATTTATTTATTTCTTTCTCCACACTTTGCTGCTTCTTTCCTTTCAATCTTACAATGCCACCTCTTGTCTTCCTCCTTTTTCTAATATATCTCAAAAATATTTTATCAGTATGTTTCACCTCTTTGGCACTTTTCTTCTACTCAAGCTTTTGCAATCCTGATTTCTTTCCTTGTTTCCTTCAGTTCACCAAATATTCTTCCCTGAGTTCCTTTGTAGTTTTTGAATGATCTTTTTGCCTTTATTTTCTCAGCCACCACAATGAAGAACCAGATCGGTTACCTTTTATCTCTTACTTTTACTTCTTTATTTTAACAGACATGTTGGTAGTCTGTTATAGTTCCTCTTAATTTATTTCATTGTTGTTCTACTTCACCAATTTCCTCCTAACCTAGCTCCTTCTCAAAGTACGTTGTCATTTTACCAAAGTCTGTGTGTTTAAAAACCAGAATCTTGATCTTCATGTGACTTCCCTGCCTCTTGGCTGTTATAGCCAACCATACTGTCTGATCATTGGTGCACAGGTGGGTACCTACCTGGACATTGTAATGATACTGTCTCCACTTGCAAGTACTGGATCCAGTAGTGCTCCTCCATCACTATTTGTCTGAACATGTCCATTTAAAGGCATCCACCAGATTCTACAGCAGGGATACTCCAAATCACATCAGGCACATTCAAATCTCCAATGAGCTTCATTTCTTTCTTCCTTCTTACCTTTTGGATGTCTTCAGCCAGATCTCTGTCCAGTTCTTCTGCAAAATTTAAAGGTCTGTACAGCACACCAGTGTAAATAGAAGTGCCATCATCTTTTTAAGACCGCCCTCAGCATTTCCCCCTTTCCCCATGCCCTCTGCATTCCAGTCGTTTGAATATTGTTTTTGACTTGGCTACTACTCCCCCATTCCTGTCATCTCTCCTTTCTGGTTATATCCCAATAAGGATGGGACTCACTGAACCATGTTTCTGTAATAGCAACAATATCCAAGTTCACCTACACCAGTAGATCTGGAATTTTATTGCCCAGACTATGAGCACTTGTGTTCATAGCTTTCCAGCTTTTCTCCCTCAGTTTTCTGCTCTTCATGGACATCTTTTCTGCTCTATTGAACTGATTTTTATTAACTTCCCCTACTTCCTTTGTCAGCTGTAACGTTCCAACTTCTTTCTGCCACCTCAACTTCTAGTTTAAGTGCTTTACGATATAGGTTTTAAAATTTTCATCTAGGATCCTTTTTCCTGCCATGGGCAGGTATAAACTGTCTTTACCATATAGCTTTTTATTGTTCAGTGCATGCCCCCAGCCCCAGTATATCCAAAACCTTCCTTGCACCAGATTTTGAGCCATGTATTGAAGTCTATATAGCTTAGTCTTTCCCTTTCTATGAACATATTCTTCTGAAGAGTCAATAGTCTTTGCCATGTGCCCTGTCTACTTCTTCACAATGTGAGAATTCTGTACTGTTTGGGTGCTGTTTTCTAGCAAGGTCATTGGTCCTCAGATGGATGATGATATCCGTCTTAGTCATTATTCTTTAATTGCATTGATTTTCTGGTTTGCATTTCTACCAGTTGAGGATCCTGGAAAGCATTTAACTGTTGGGTTACTCTCAATATGAGTTCCCAAATTAGTATGTCTGACACTTTCCCAGCATAAGGAATTTTCTGTTATGACTTTTTATATTATAGGGTTTCTGTGTGCACTGGATATTTTCGTTCCTTTCAGATACCACTTCAACTTCCATTAAGAGAGCATCTTCATTTTCCGATACAGAAAACATATTTTGTATTAGAGATGTGTTTCGGCCGAACCTTTTGGTTCGGCCTTCATTATCGGCCTGCCATGGGAAATTTAGTTTTCCTGCAGTTCGGGCTGATTTTATTTCGGCTGGCCCCCCCCCCCCAGCCCCCAAAATGAAGCATGAAACCTGCCCCCAACCCTTTACATAGAATTACAATGGGGGGTAGTAAAAAAACAAAACCCAAACCCACCTCAACCCTTCAAAATTAATTGCAACCCCCCTCCCCCAAAAAAAAAAAACTTGCCGAAATTCTCTGGTGGTCCAGCAGAGGTCCCAGGAGCGATCTTCCCCTCTCGGGCTATTGGCTGCTACTAATAAAAATGGCGCTGATGGCCCTTTGCCCTTACCGTGTGACAGGGGCTGTCAGTGCCATTGGTCGGCCCCTATCACATGGTAGGAGCAATGGATGGCCCGTGCTATTTTTTTTAAGATGGTGCCAGCCATCCATTGCTCCTATCATGTGACAGAGGCCGGCCAATGGCACCGATAGCCCCTGTCACAGGTAAGGGCAAAGGGCCATCGGCGCCATTTTGATTACTGGCAGCCGACTGCCCGAGAGCTGGAGATCACTCCTGGGACCTCCGCTGGACCACCAGGGAATTTCGGCAAGTTTGGGGAGGGGGGGGGGGGGTTTCACAATTAATTAAATTTGAAGGGTTGAGGTGGGTTTGGGTTTTTTTTTTGATGTGCCCTTTCTCCCCCCTCAAAAAAATGATAAGGAAACCACACAAAATTTCATGGATTTTCTTATCCTTTTGTCCCCCCCCCCCCTCAAAAGCGACGAAATAGGAAATGTCTCTATTTCCTATTTTGTCGTAAACGAATGCACATCCCTAGTTTGTACTGGTATCATTTGAAAGTGTGGGGTCTTTGTCACAGTTCTTATCCTACCAGAGCCCACTGTAATTGCTATTCCTGGGTTTCTGTATGTTCTGTGGAAGTGGGGATGGATGTTTGGGCTGCACATTTGGGAAGAGTGAGTATCTTGGTCACAGGTTTTATCCTACCAGAGCCCACTGCAAGCCACTTATTTCTGTGTTTCTGAATCTTCTGTAAAGTGCAGTAGGTTGCTAATTCATTTTAATTGAAGCTAATTCTGCTTTAAGTTAATTCATTTTCATTGGAGAGTGGTGAACCAATGGGGCAAGCCCTAATCCTGCAGATGGTTTGCCTTAAGACAAAGGCACTACAGTTGCTACATTGAATGTCATTTTGTTCTTTGTTTTGATATAAAACTCCTATAATATGAGATTTGCAAACTACCTTGCTACCAATTATTGTATTTATTCTATATCAGAAGAACAAGCTCTGGGTTGGATGAGTAGAGGAGTAGGATGGGGAAGGGCTTTTAACAGTTGAAATTATTAGCAAACATTTTTCCTGGCATACACTTATTTGGGAGCTTCTCTAATCTGATGTAAAGTTAGGTTTAAGTTACCTCTCCTTTTCTATACAGCTACAAAACAATCTAGAATACACATTTTCCTTAAAGCAGCCCCCCCTCAAAAAAAGGCTCACAATAATGCAAATATAGACAACAGATTGTGCTTACCTTTGAAGCCCCTATTCACAGAAAAGGCATACAAACAATAATTTAGCAAAGCACTCGTCCTCTGAGAACTGGGAAGTCTCTGTACCAGGTGCACACATACGACCTCTCACCAACAGCTAGATACTCATACATGTGACACTTGGTGCAAAAGACTGGATAGCCTCCATCTCTCTGCTGGGCTTCTAACTGCATCATAATTTGCTGAGCTGATAATCTTAAAGGCTGATTAAGGAATAGGCATGGCTTAATTTAAGGGTTGTGAAATGTAATTAGTGGTTTTTAAAGTTATTTATTAGGTGTCTTAAAATCTGTGGTTTTAAACTTTTTAATAACTAGACAATGTAAGTGAATGAGCAGCAACAGCACTAAAATTAGTCAATCACTAAAATCAGGGTTAATTAAATGTTTTAAATGACTGACTTATTTTGAAAACTTTCCTCCTAGTGGAGGTGGTGATCTATATATATCTATATCTATATCTCTCTGTATCAAAAAATGAGGGTGGGTGGGAAGGTGGAAATCAAACTAGTAACTAGTTTCTCGGATTAAATCAGTGGTGTTAAAAAGTTATGTTGTGATAGATTATTTTTATCCCAGTTTCAATTTCATTAAAAAATAGAAAATTCATAGAGATTAGACTTTTGTAATCTGAGTATGATCTCTACTTAAGGAAATTTATATTTAATATGGAGTCTGATAGAGGATTAACCGTGAGATTTGGCTTAACAATCTATAGAAAATGAAATATATGGAAATGAGTGGCAGTAACTGTTTGTCACATAATAGGATGAATTAAAATCCTTACCTCATGTGGATAAACTGATAAAAATGTAATTTATAAAACTAAAATATCCCCAATAGAATCAGAAATCCCCCAAGTACTTGAGCAAAAACATAAAGGAAAAACCTAAGGACCCCAAATTGGTATCAACAAGAGGCAAAAATGAAACATAATGAAAAAGTATTGGAGCACAATGGTGACATCAGAATAATGAGTCTAAAAATAGATACACTAACAAATTTTAATAAATAAAAACAAACAATAAAGAAACACAAAATATGTACATAGAAACAGATGAATAGTAGTAAGATAGACCAAGAGAATTTGAGGAGAAGCTTGCCATAGAGGCAAAAATGAAAAACATTTTCAAGTACTTTTGAAGCAAAAGCCTGTGAGGGAGTCTGTTTGTCCATTAGATGGTCAATGGGTAAAAGTGCTTAGAGAGGCCAAGGAAATAGCAGAAAAACAGTGAATTCTTTTCCTCAGGCTTTGAGAAGGATGCTGGGAAACATATCCATGGAAAAAACATGTGTTTTAAAAACTTCAATCCCACTCTATAGCAGTTCTAGGCATAAATCATAATAAACATTCATAAAAACAAATTAACTCTAAAATCTCAAACATTCTTTGGTGATGGTAATTCTGATCAACTAAAACGCATCTCTCTGGTGGATGTAATAGATCAGGGACAGGCAATTCTAGTCCTTGTGTGCCATAAGCCAGTCAAGTTTTCAGGATATCCACTCTGAATATGCATAAAATGCATTTGCATGCACTGCTTCCATTGCATGCAGATTCGTTCCATGCACGTTTATTGTGGATAGTCTGAAAACCTGGCTGTCTTGTGGCACTCGAATACTGGAGTTACCTATCCCTGTAATAGATCATATTGATAAACTAAAGAGTAACACATCATCAAGGCCAGATGGTGTCCACTCCAGAGTCCTGAAAAACTCAAATCATGAAATATTTTACTGGTAACAGGTCTGCAATCATTTAAAACAGCTACTGAAGAGTGGCCGATATGTCTGCCAGTTTTAAAAAGGACTCCGGGGTAATCTGGGAAACTATAGATTGGTGAGCCTGATTCTGATGCCAGGCAAAATGGTTGAAGTTCTACTTTACAAAATTATTGGCCATGTTGATAGACATGGTTTAATGGGAAAGAGTTAACATGGTTTTATCAAAAAGTGTTGCATTATGAAAATTGTTAAGATTTTATTGAAGGATTAAATATGCAGATAAATACGAGCTGGTGGTTATAGTGTTTGTACTTTGTAGAAGGCATCTGAAAGTCCCCTATGAGACTCCTCAGGATGTTAGCATCATGGGATAGGAGGCAGTGCTTTATTGTGGTTTGGTAACTGATTAAAAGAGAAGAAGATGGCAGCAGGCAGCTAAGATGCTGAGCTCCTCTTCAAACAGCATAACTTATTACCTATTTACTTTACTTTACTTTAATATGGGATGGAAAAGAGAAGTTAGGTTTGCAGCTCTTCTTTCAGCTCCAACCCATGGATACTCATGTTCTTCTGGGAAGTGCCACTGTTGGAGGAGCTGTTAGAAGGGAAAATTTGCTTCCATCTCCCCTAGACTTGTTAGCATCACTTAGTCCAGTGGCTAGAATGCCTCCCTTGGATCACACTGCTGGCAGACTCCTTTCACTCCGCAGCTTAGTGAGTCTCCCTCCAATGATATCTCTATGACCCTCCTTGGTGCAGGGAATGTTGAGAGAAGTGATGCAGCCAGAACAACTGGTATTTCAGCCAGTGCAGAGCCCCATGGGGATCCAGGAGCAATGCTGACATAGGGAGAGGAATTGACACTACAGGTATGATTCCTTTCACTGGGCAGATTTCCTGTAATCAGGTTTTTCAAAGGAGCTTCAGAATGATGAGAGCAACTGAATTTACCTTGGTGTCTATCTGGAAAATGCAATTATTTGTCAGGTATCTCCCTTGTATAAGAATTAGAGATGTGAATCTGAACCAGAATCGGTTCGGATTTCAGTTCCGATTCATATCTCTAATAAGAATACTATTGCTTTGTAGACTCATACCTCAAGCTGAAATGGCTATACAGTAGGGATGGCATTTGTTTTGAACGAATGTGCAATCTGCAATGTATAGGTGCCTATTCGTTGCATTCGTGGGTCCATGAAACGTATGGCGAAACCCCACGAATGTAACATATCATTAACGAATAAAACCCCTAACCTCCTGACCCATCCCCAAGACTTGACAAAAGTCCCTGGTGGACCAGCGGGAGTCCTGGAGTGATCTCCTGCACTCTGCCATCAGCTGCCGGTATTTAAAATGGTGCTGATAGCTTTTGCCCTTGCTATGTCACAGGGGCTACCAGTGCCATTGATCGGCCCCTGTCACATGGTAGGAGCAATGGATGGCCGGTGCCATCTTGTGCTCCTACCATGTGACAGGGGCCGACCAATGGCACCGGTAGCACCTGTGACATAGGAATGAGGGAACCCGGGAAATATTTTAGCTGATGGAAAACCCCTTTTTAAGTTCAGATAAGAAAATTGATGTTTTTAAAGTAAATGGTAGTGTCTGTCCACTCATGAAGTTAGTGGAGTGTCCTAAAACAACACTGAAAATCTAGGTCTGCCTTGGGCAACCAGGAGAATTCCAAAGCCATATCCAGGGGTTGCATAGTAACAGCTCTGCTAGCAACTGGTGAAATGGCAGGTGTAGCATCACTAGCTGATGCTGCTTAGTAAGGGAATGCCATCCAGCATTAGAAAAATTGAGACCTGATGTCACGGAGTAAGAATTGAGAAGCTAGGAAAGGCAGCAGCAGTTTTAGAATATGGGAGAGAGCTAAGCTGAAGTGACACGGAGAGGGGAGCGCTGCACTAGTTCTCCTCTGAATGAGAAAAGGTTTCTCAAAACACTTTAAAACCTGGCAGGAGCAATAGTACACAATTTGGACTGAATGAGGGTGTGGTTGAATAGTGATTAGTTATATAATAAAAGCAGCACAGGGAAAGGTTTATAGAGTAGTTAATCTTAAGTGTAATGGCAGCTTGACCCATGGCGAATTAATGTCAGCGTTGATAGTTTTAGTGAATAGAAGGGGTAAATATTTTGGAAAATTGAGAGTGAGTGAATAATAAAGTAACATATGACATTTCTGGAAAACCCCATTCAAGCAGGAGCTTGAGACCAGTATGAAAAAGCTTCAACTGGTTTTGGGAAAAAAAAAATCTGTAAAGAAAATTTCTCTGATTTTTATAGGGCTCAGAGAAGAGAGATCTGAGAAAAGAGCTTGTAAGTTTCTTCTGCAGGGACTAAATGGAGCTTGAGTTCTAACTGGGGGTTCCAAGAAAAGTAAAGAAAAATTGTCTTGGTCTTGAAGTCTAAAACACTCGCTGCTCTCAAGTAGAAGAGTTAAGTAAGAAAATATCCCTTCAGAGATAAAGGAAGAAAGAAATTTGAAAGGAAACAGAACACAAGTGAAGGAGTATGTTTCCTCTGGCAAGAAGTTAGTTTCCCACTATTGTTCCTTACCAGCATTAATTAGAGAATACATAATTATCCTTTGTTTTTATAGTTGGCGCAAAAAGTCCAACAAGCCCTCGAAGACTCAACACCCTAGGGAATACATTTGGCTTTCAGAATGACTGTCTGTGTAAGGCAGTTTTCTTTGTCTATTTTTTTTATTTTTTTAAGAGTAAGTTAGTAGGTCCAGATCTGCGAGAGTCAAGATACAGTCAACACACCCCAGCTTTGTACTCAAAGAACGCCAGACAAGTTAAAAAAGGAATAAAAAGTTGTGTGTACACACCAGCTAAAGAAACAGGCCTGATTGTACAAGGCAACAAAAAACACATCAGGTATGAAAGGACAATGGGAAAAAAAAAATAGAAAAGTAGAACACAAAGATAGACAAAAAAAAGGTATAGGAAGAAAAGATACTTACCCAGGAAGGCTTCTGAAGGAGGTGTACATAATCACCTGTGATCTAGGGAAACGTAAGAGAGAAAAAAACACAAGAATCAATTTCTAATATGGTTATATTTATGAAACTGACATAAAAGATGCAAAAGTTACTATTGCAGAGACATTTATTTGACTGTTAGAATCCTGGAACTCTGGAGTTCTTTGCTGTATGTTCTTGGAGTAGTAGGGTCTAGGAGAAAAGAAAAACATATAGGGACAGATTTTAAAAGGCCTATGCGCGCCGGGCGTAAAGCCCTGGGACGCGTGTAAGTCCTGGGGCTTTTCTGAATGGGTGGGCAGGTGGTGGGATGGGGGTGTGGCTGAGGACTCAGGCATAGTGGCTGAGCCGGGGGATCTCGCTCCGGCAGTTGGCTAGTGCATGCAAGTTAAGCCTGCCTCTGGCAGGCTGAACTTGTGAGATAAATGTAAGGGGTTGTTTTTTTTTGGGCTGGGGGGCAGGACAGGTAGGGGAAGGTGGGGGGAGGGAACTGGGAAAGCCAGCTGGTCTCCCTGAGGGCTCGGCGCGCGCAAGGTGCACTAGTGTGCATCCCCTTGCTCACGCCGACCCTTGATTTTATAACATGCGCGCGGCTGTGCGCTCATGTTATAAAAGCGGGTGTACATTTGTGTGCACCGGGTAGCACGCACAAATGTACACTGCGCACGTATCTTTTAAAACCTGCCTCAGAGTTCACTGTTATGCATGCATTCAAGTTGATTAGAAAAAGTATTATTTGCTACAAAAAGGAAAACTGTAGCTTAAAAATAAAATTGTTGAATTAGTATTTATAAAAGAGAGGTTCATTCCTTATTTTGTTTATCCTTGCCTCTTCTCTTAACCTAAAGAGATTTTGCTGGGTAGGTTGGTCCCCTATCCTGGGAGACCTTGTTGGGAAGAAGGCACTGGATTGCACTCCTGTGGGCAACATCTGAGAGCCTACTGCCCTGGTCATCACGACTACACTCGTAACACCAAGCTTGCCAAGACAGCAGTCTTCACCCCACAGGGGCAGCGGTTTACATTATTTTATTTATTTTCTAACTCTATAAACCAACATGGCCATCTTTTGAATATCATAAATACATGTAGGAAAATGTCAATATAAATATAAAAATGAGTAATTCAGTTGAAAATGTCCTTCAAACTGCTTCATATATTACAAGCTGGTGATCATAAGTTCAAAATATCGGGAAATGGTGAATTCCTGCATGAATGGTTAATTGTCATCCTTGATATCTACAAAATTTATTAACATTCCATATTTATTTAGGTTTATATATTCCGCTTTTTGGCACTTCAAAGTGTACATCAAAGCGGATTACATTCAGGTACCATACGCATTTCCAATCCCCACAGGGCTCACAATCTAATTTTGTACCTGAGGCAATGGAGGGTAAAGTGAAGTGACCATCTGCTCGAAATCACACAGGGTTATTGAAAATGCAGCAATTTCAAAAAACAGAGGAAGGAATAATACTGAAAATCTATAAATACAGCATATATTACAAAAATAATTCTATATAGCTAATTTTACATGGAATCTTATTGTAGTGAGACATATCGAAATACTGTAGGAATATTGCATATACACGTGTCAATAGTATCCTAGAACTTTAGAACTTTATATCTACTACAGTAAAGGAATGTGTATACAAATGAAAACATAAAAACATTAAACATATTTTTAAAAATGTCAATATATAGGCACATGTGTGTATGCCTTTCTCAAGTAGCTTGAAGTATATTTGTTCATTTAATCATGTAGCTGTTTATATTATTTTTATGAACAAGACTTCCCACTTATATTGGTAATGCATTTGGCACTCATTTTTATTTTTTGTATCCTTTTTAACTTATTTGTACACACACTCACATTCCTTATGTAACCCCTACTTGCGGATGGCATTGGTGCAGGGGCACATAGTGTTCTTGAGGCCATTTGACCACCTCATATACACTCGCAATTCTCTTGGGCCTCAGAGCAGGGTTCTTTTCTGGGGGGGGTGGATAGGGGAATGAATCTTTCCTCCAAGGTGGCAGGACTGAATCTGTATCTCTTTACTTGGGAAGAGGTATCAGTTCTTTCACCTTTTGGGGATGTGTCAAACGAAACTGGATGCTCAGTTTGAGGGTCCAAAACTAATCTTTACTGTAACAGTTCTTGCGTGGCTAAATGGCACTGTTTGCATCTCTGCTTGGCAAAAGATGGTCCTTTCAGATCTTACTTTTTTTCCATCTTTGCAAGCGTCTCTCGCTACCAGGACAGAGAAACGTTCACCTTCCAGGTTTTGGAAAAGTAAAGTTCCCAAGTATGCGAAAGTATCCTTATTTAGGCAGGAACCCTCCCCCCCCCCTCCCCCCCCAAGAAAAAAAAATGGTAAGAAGAATGTAAAAATGCCTTTGCACAGAGTCTCAAAATTTCTCCTACCTAGGGTGACGACTCCTGATGGGCGGGTCCTCCAATTATCTCAACATTGTCTTACCATTCTCCAGAATGCTTCTCTCTGGATCTTTTGCAGAAAAAAAGGTCTGGCTGGAACACTTTAGTTTAGGGACAAGAGATTTTTGAGTTGGAAGACCTGGGAGGAAGAATTTGCTGCCCCCTTCCTATTCTGGAGGAGGATCATCATGAGAACTAAGTCCAAACACTGGAAATCATTTGCAGCAGGTCACCACCATACCTCTGTCCTCATTGAGGGTGGAGAAGGGCAGGTATTCCGTATAATGGCCCCCCAGTAAGAAACAACTTTCTAATCTCTCTCCAGGCCAAAAGCCAGGGAGTCTTGCAAGGTTTCCTACAGCTTAAGGTAAAAATCCCAAAAACACTACCCGGAAGATAAAGCCAACCAGCCAAGGAGTGGATTGGAAAGGCAGTTTCCTGATTTCCCCCCAGGAAGACAGGCTGGAGTGCCTGAGCCCCTTGGTAGGCCCAAAAAACAAGAGGTTAAACTCTTCTGCTTCCTCTAACTCCAATAAATCAAGCTGCACCCCCACTCTCTCCAAGTGAGATCTGCTTTTATACCACATAGGGATGCCATCCCAGCAAACTCAACACAAGGGGCTGGATTGAATGTGACTCCCCCAGTTTACGAGCCCTCTTTTCCTAGTTCAAGGAGCGAACTGGTATTGATCCCAAAGTATCATCACCCTTGAGATACCACTGACATACTTAGAAGTCTACAAGCAACTACGGTGTTCGATGAGGCGTGTACGAATGAGATGTTTGGTCCTATTGACCTAATATTTGTTATAGGGGCACATTACCATATAAATGACATTAGATGTTGAACAATCAGTATAAGTATGTGCTCAAATGCCGTAAATGAATGCCGTTCATAAGCCAGACATGCTGATTGACTAAAATGCACAATTCAGCCCTTGAAGGACATATGTCCGAAACAGTCTGGCATCGGCTATGCGGATTAAATGGCGGTTCAAATAGTGAATTGTTGGAGGAACCTATGAGAATTTTGAACACACTGAACAGCAATAACTTCTTCAGATAAGTTCTTATGTGCTGAGTTTCACTTTTGGTGACTTATTTTGCAATTTTAATTGCATTAAAAACTTTACATTATTGGGACTTGGTTGCTGCTTAAATGACCGATGATTATATATAAAGCAGAGCTAGAAAGTGTTTTTTTACTGACTATGACGCCTAGTATGATGGTCATTAAAATTTCCTTGTGCGTCTTTATTGTATTGTAACAATGGAGATGTGGATGGTGTAGTACTTCTTCAATTATTGTTCCACCCTTTCTCAAAAGTATTCTGGACATCCGCGGAGTTAGTATTGCTTAAGGTGTCTTAAACATACCATATTGTATTCCTCTACATTAGGAACACTCAAATTTCTGTTTTGACAGATTCCATCAACTGACAGAGTGGTATCCTTAGCTTCTTCCCCCTCCACAAGTATCTAGAAATCAAAGTATAGATAAACTTTAAATCCTTTGAGGGGGAAGTAGGGCAATTTTTGAAAGGATTTGTGCACTTTTAACTGGGTTTTATACATGTAAGTAGATTTTTGAAAATTGATATATACTATATTTTGATTTCTATACTATTAAATTGTCAATAGATTTAACGTACAAATGCGTTTTAAGCTTGTAAATGGACTTTTGAAAATTCCTATGATATATGCAACTGTGGGAGACTGGTGGTGTATCCCTGCCTGGAGACAAAAAGCCACACTGACTCCAGCCTTTCTAGTGCAGATAAAACTTGATTAATTATTAATATTGAAGAGATTAAAACTCCTTCTAAAACAAAAGGACTTCAGAACAGTGCTCTAGGCATTAATTTTTCAATCTACTGATTATTGCAATGCTTTGCTGCTTGGATTACCTTATTCAACAATCCGATCTTTGCAAATCATGCAAAATTCGGCCGCACAGGTACCAATAGAAAAGAACATACTACGCCGATACTGAAGGAACTTCATTGGTTACCAATTGAACAGCGAGTTCATTTCAAAACCTTATGCATTCTTCATAAGGCAATACACAGGGAAAAGGTGGAATGGCTGAATGCCGCAATACGGGTACATACACTGCAAAGAAACTTAAGGTCCGCCAATAAAGGTTTATTATCTGTTCCTTCGATGGTTTCAACAAAGTTAACATCAGTGAGAGAAAGGACTTTATCTCTTGCTGCCCCAAAAATCTGGAACAATCTTCCTGTTGAAATAAGATTTGAAACAAACATAACGTTAAAAAAAAAAAAAAGTCAAAATATGGCTTTTCCAACAGGGATTTAATGAAGGTGACAGTAAGTGAGAAATCGAGGCTAGTGAAGAGTTGAGGAGAAAGATAGACTGACTGTTTTGTATTATATGTTTCCTGTTTAGGACATTTTATGATAAATTGTAATGGAAGTCATAATTTTTAGCATTGTTATATTGTTTGTAACTGCTATCTCTTTTTTAATTGGACTATGAATTATGTAAATCGATATGGTTATACCAAATACCGGTATAGAAATTTAAATAAATGAATTAATTTAACAAGCAACAGGAGCTGCCTTCCTCCTGGAGGCATAGAGGCCACATGAACATAGCTCGGCTTGCATTCTTATCCCAGCCCCAGCTGGGTTCCACTCACAGATCTTTCTCCCTCTATGGGATTTAAGATGGACCAGGCCCTGTACCTGGTCCCACACAGGTTTAAAGGGGGAAAACAGAGTCACTTTATCAAATACCCCACCCCTCGGCTTGGACCTGTTGTTCCAAGCATCAGTACTCCCTCCGGATCCCATCCAGAAGAGTACAACACACCCTACTTCCCTTCATCTGGCCACCCACCAGCTATGCTTGGGGATGGGGATTTAGTGTCATGCTTACCCCTGCACATTAGGGTTACCCCAGACAATACTGTTGGTACCATGTTGCCCAGCATATGCCCACAGTCCTTTATCTGAGTCCATCTGTAGCATCGGGTTGCACGTCCACTCTAGGGGATTCATTGGACTGGCTGAGGGAATTGCAGTGAGTACTCTTCACTCATCTCTGTATTGGCTTGTGCGTTCTCTACACTGTCACAATCAGCTTACTCTGGAAACTTCATCGTGGCTCTTGCTGACTCCTCATCACTGCCACACATTGGCTTCTCTGAGCTCCATCTCACTAGGGATTCCGCTGACTCCTCTTCAGTGTTTGGGCACCCTACAGGGCCTTCTTCAGGGCCTCCTTTAGTGTTGAATTCAGGCTTCCCTGCAGTGCCCAGCTCAGGCTTTTTACTGCTGTATTCCTCAGGTGCCTCAATACTGCCGCCTCCTGGGCAGTCTGTGTTGCCCTCCCTAGGGCTCTATGTGATCCCTCTCTCAGGGATATCTGCAGGTCCTCTCTTTAAGCTCCTTTATGAGCTCTCGGGTAATAGTCTTTTGCCTTTTCTCTCCTGTGCCTTCTCTGCATTCCCAATGGTCTTCTCTGCATGTTGCCACGATTATCATCCTGTATGACATCTCTGCCATTAACTTGTCCAATTCCTCCAGCAATTGGTGGCACTTCTTGTCCAGCCAGTCTAGGCATTCACTCTCTTGCCTGGCCTGGACTCATGGGAGTGAGTTCTCTTGCTCTATTTCTCTGGCTGGACTTTCCAGCTGCCAAACCTCGAGCCTTAGGTCCTCCCTCTTACCCGGCTCTTCAGGCTGGGCAACTCCCATTACATAGAAGTACATGGCAACTCTTCTTTTAAGCATACTGGCTTCTCTTTCTTCTTTCACCAGCACTACAGCATACCCACTAGATTTAGACTGAAATCTTGGAAATAATTTGAGGCCTCTAAGCAGCTGCACCTTCACTCTGGGCTATGTCCTGCTCCAGCCCAAGTGCACAACTGTTTTTTTTTTTGTTTGTTTGTTTTTTTCTTTTAAACTGGAAAAAAATAAAAGGTCAAAACAAATCCTGCCTTACCAACGCTAACTACACTGTAATACAAGTCCTAAATTCTAGACAGAGCTTGCCTTTTTAGTCCACAAAATAACCCTAACCTGTTTACCTTCCAGACCCCAGAGACCACTCACTATTTAAAGGCAGTTCAGTTATTTTTTTTTTCTTTTCTTACGTGCTCCTCTATGACCCAACAAGCCTCTAGCAGCCAATGCTCTCTTTCTTAGTTTGAGCCCTGCTCTGCTTTGGTGTGCTCCCCCAAGCTACACCCTTTACTTCCAACTTTCAGTGTTCTTATACACAGTTTAAGAATGGTGGCTTAAACTTAACCTTCCCTCTGGAGGATTGGGGGTTTTTTACCTGGGCGAATCTTAGAGAAAAAAATCCCTGACCTGTCACCATATGTGAGAGACCAAGTAATATTTCCTTGGTTGGAGACAGGAAGCCACATGGACACCAGTTTTTCTGGTGCAGATAAAACTTTATTAAACAAACACTTCACGATGGACTTCTACCTTAGCAGTAGTCACTTACATAGACACGGGCTGAAGACTGCCTCGCTTCTAGGTCAGTATACATTCCCTTCTGGTCTGGACAGAGTGCTTTACAAGAGCTGTGTTCCTCAGCAGAATACAGCTGGACTTGTACTCTTATCCCAGCCCCAGCTGGATCCTGCCTGCAGAACTCTCTCCCCTGTAGGATTTAAGGTATACCAGGCCTTGTGCCTGGTGCTGCATAGGTTTAAAGGGGGGGAAACATGATTACTCCGTCACAACAACTTTTACACACAATCTTTTTGGAAACGAACTCCCCTCCTCCCAAAGTTCTATTACACTTGGATGAGATGCCAGAGCCTCACTTATCCAAATTTAACTTAAACCCTGAAAAAGAACCAAAGAGAGAATCCCTGCATTAATACTAAGAGACTGATACAGATTTGTCAAATGCACTAACGTGTCATCAGCAAGGAATCTTGAATTCCTGTACCGACAAAAAAGGTACCTTGAATATTTTCATTAGTCTGAATTCTTCTCAATAATGGCTTCAAAGATAACAAGAATAGCAAAAGTGAGAGAGGGCAGCGGTGCTGTTTATGCATTGAAGATTGAATTCTTCAGTTTACCATTAATTAAAATTGACGCCTTAGGGGTTTGGGTCAGAACTCTCCCTACTGGTATAATATTCCCTCAAACAATTTTTCCAATTATAAAGGATATAGTTCTAATCTACATGACTAAAAACTTGTTCTGTATCAACATTGTCCAAAAAAACTAAAAACCCCAGAACTAAATATCTTTCTCAAATTAGAGACAGAATGCCTTTCTCACAAAACCCACCTGATGCTGTGCATTCAGGCCAGAAAGATTGAGAGCCAATTGGCTATAATTTTGGCAAAATGTAAGTGATATTGGCCTGTAAGGTATAGGTTGAAGTGGATCCTTCCCTTTCTTGGAAATTGCTGTAATTAATTTCCTATTACTTTCATAAGGTAAAGCCTCTTTCTCAACAACTATTTCAAACATTGCATCCAAGGGTATAGCCACATTGTCTTTTAACATTTTATAAAATTTCCCTCCAAAGTCATCAGGGCCAGAAGCTTTATGGAATTTAGCTTTCTTTATACCTATTTATATGTCAGGCAGTGTTATGGGTACATTTGAGGCAACTCCAAATTCTGAATTATCATTAGCCTTATGATCATTAGGCTCTTTAGCTTAAAAGTTCTCATAAAAATCATGTCTTTATTTGCTCCTTAGGATTGAGAAAGCTCCCATACTTATTGTTAGCCTATTTGTTTTAATGGTTTTACATCAATGATGTTTACTGTATTTTTGTTTAAAGAATAAATCAAAGCAGGTAACAATTAATAATCAAATTAAACTATAATTACAATGAATTTATTGCCTTCTCTGCTTAACAAGAGATGCTAATATCTTAAAAAATGGAACATTTAGGGGACAGGACAGTCTTGCAAAAGGTATGTGTCGCTGCTCAGTCCTTCTCCCTTAGTGTCCCCTAAATGTTCCATTTTTTAAGATTTTGTATTCATTTATTTGTGTTTCAGTTTTGAACTACTTGTCTTTCAGTGCTTCCCAGCTAAGGTCCTGGCTAAGCCAAAACCTACCAAGGGTAAGCACCTTCATGAGTGTTGCCAGTGGTGCCACTGGTGGGAATACCATCAGAACCAGAGGAGCCAGCAAACCTTAACCAACTGCCCAATCATATCAATCCTTATCCCCAGCCTTACCCCACCCCACCCTACCCTATCTAAAGCTATCCACCCCCATGCACTTGTAGAGAACAATCCTTAAAGATGGAAGCTCCAAAATTGACTGGTAGCCCATATCTCTGCAGTCCAGAATGCAAAAAGTCATAATAAAAAAGAAGAAAATAAGATGAACAGGTCATTGACCAAGTAACAGTAAAAAAAAAAAAGAAAAAGTGAATAATTTCCCAGATTTTAACTTTGGGCATAATAAGTAAATAGAGAATATTTTTTACCCAAAATACTATCCAAGTTGTTCCAACAACTGAGGATGATAATAGCCGGCAACAGATACTTGATGATAAAAAAAAAAACATCAGTCCAGTTGCAACGGTCACAATACTTCCAGCGCACTCTTGAGTAACACTTACTATCCTGGAGCTGATTCCTCCTCATGGCTAGTATTGCCCTTTCTTTCCAAATTGACCCATGTTTAGCAAGGTTTAAGGCCCTTTTGCATCCAGATCCAGCATGATCCAATATGTTTAACCATATTTGCAGGGCCAACAAAAAACTGTCAGCCATAAGTGATATTGGTCAGCATATTCAGTCCAGGCATGCTGAAACAAAAATAAAATCCCACATAGTTTCACTATCTAATAAAATTTCATAACCACACCAAGAAAGAAAGTGTTCCAGTTAGAATTCCAGTTCTTTGAAGCATCAGAGAAATGGCCATGCCTCCCATTTACCATGAACGGAGAGCTCAGTCTACATCCAATCAAGATGCTGCAGTCCTGATTTCTGCCACCAATATTTCAGCTGCTTTAATGTCAAGACATATTGTAGCCTTTCCATTGACCACAACCTGCAACTTAGGTTACATCAGTGCATATTGTATGCCCATAGAGTGCAGTTCTTTTTTAACTTTACCATATTCTGCAGCTCTTCGTAAAAATCTGTGTATGATTTTGTGTCTGAGTGACTGACTGCATGTTCCTCAGCTTCCCTCGCCATTTACAGTATTCACTGCTTATCTGCAAAATTACGTAATCTTGCTATTGTGGCATGCGACCTGCCTCCCACTGCAGGTGCTAGGGCATGGTGAGCTCTATCTTCATGGGTGCTGTCTTTAGTATTTGTACTCAGAATTTCTGGCAGCTATTTTATAAGAAACATGATCAGGTCAGTCCCTTTCGGGTTTTTTTGGACAAATCTAAATTGTGGACATTGTGTCTCGGTCATCCAGTTATTTGAGTTCTATCAATCCTGTCTAATTTGGCTTGAGCCACAGTCAACCAGTCCTCCAGTTCAGAAACCCAGGGTTCCACATCAGCCTCAAGGAATTATCTTTTACTGCCTCCACTAGTTGGGTGACTTTGTCTATAATAATTCCCAATCTTGAGTCAAACTTCTTTATTTTTGCAGCAAATTATTCCATTACCTTATGGAGTTAGTTCGTGCTGCCAGGCATTTCAGGCTCGGAGACATCCACTTCCTCTTTGAAGGTGGGATCTGGGGCCTACACTGTCTGCTCGAAAGACCTTTTAGGCACAATTTTCTTCATTTCTGAATCCTGCTTGGCCATAGCTCTGGTATGTAGCATTTGGAGATGTCTTAGATAGGGACATATCAAATCTGAAACACTAAGATAGCAGCAAAATGGTATCTTTGCAATAACTTGGGTAGGGGGGGGGGGGGGAGCTCAGCCTCGTGTCACCTGCTGGGCTCACAGCATAAATGGAAGTCATCTCCTCGAGAGTTTTTCTGAGGAGCTGTCAGTTTCACTCTAGGGCAAATATTGTGGCCAATATGGCCTTTCTTCACAGAGGCCTAGACAAAGGGCAAACACTTAGTTCTTTAAAGGTGCAAGTTAAAGCCATTTCCTGCTATAGAGTGCAGGTCAGATATTGCTCTGCAGTTGCGCATCTAGATGTAGCCCACTTCTTCCAAGGGGCCAGCATATCCATCCTGCATTTTGGATCTTAGTTCCTCAGTGGGACCTTAATTCATTTCTCAATTGAATGGTAGGTTCACCCTTTGATCCTGTATATCAGGATCTTTCCTTGGGTGGTATTTCTGGTGGCCCTCTGCTCCACTAGATGTATTTTGGAATTCTAGGCCTTATCTTGCAGAGATACCTACTTGGAGTTCTCCACTGAAACAGCTATCTTTCAGCCCATTCCATTCTTTCTCCCTAAAATACACTGATTTAAATGAAGGACAAATGTCATAGTAAAAAGAGCAGCTTCCATCTTTTAGATATTCAACACCTTCTTCTCAGATATCTGAAGATGACAATACCCTTTTAGAAAATGGACAGGTTATGTGTACTTTTTGGTGGGTCCCATAGTGCTGCTGCTGCTTCCAAGGCTACTTAGAAATGATCAAGGATGCGTTAAGCAGAAAAGCAGACAGGTGCTGTAGGTGGTCTGTGCTCTTCCACGAGGGGCCAGATGTTATCTTGGGCAAAATCCTTTGTAGTGGCTCCAGAGGATAACGGTAAAGCAGCCATCTGATTGTCCTTGTATTCCTTTGTTAAACATTAGCCTGGACATACAAGCCAAAGCAGATGCTGCATTCGGGGTAGAAATTTTCAGAGCAGCCCTGTTTTCTTCCCTCCTGGGCTAGCTTATGCTTAGGCAAGTCACACTTGTCTGGACTGATCCAGCAGGATTATTAGGAAGGAGAAATTTAGTCATACCAGTTAATTGATTGTCTAGATATATTTTTATTATAGAGTCTGTCTTATGTTACATATCTTGATGTGTTATGAATGCTGAAATTCATTTTGGAGCATAAAAGTGCTGTAAGAATACTAATAAATAAAATAAAATGTCCTTGAATCCTGCTAAACCAGCCCAGGATCCAGCTGGGAATGCAGTGGCTGCATGTATCTTTCTCTCTTCTTTGCCTATTCTTTGGGGAAAATAGGGATTGTAGTGTTCTCTTTAAGGAAGCAGTTGGTCCACTCTGGCATTTGTTCTCTTCCTTCTCTTTCTCTTTCCTCCTGCCTAGGGGATACTAGTAGAGGTTCCCTTCCCCTGGCAAGGGGAAAGACTGGTCTCAAGGAAAGGAAAATAACAGGTATGACACAATTTCTCCATACATCCCTTTCTAGTTGGCCACTAGGAGATACTCTAGAGGGGATGCTTAGGAAATGAGAGAAGATGTCACTCGAGCAAAGCCTGCTGGGAAGAATACAGTTTAGGGAATTCAGCCTGAAGAGCCAGGTAGAAATTTGGGAATTGTGTAAAAAGTAGAGAAGCAGTCAGGGAGGAGGCAGGAATACAGGATCAGAGAACCCAGGCAAGGGTCACAAAGCTTTTTTTGGGGGGGGGGGGGGCACTGAATTGGGCCAGGGTAGCTAGATGTGTGAATCACTTTAAGGGAATTTCCATGTGAGAAGCTTTGGGCAGCCTGCTGCTATGGGCTGTAGCCACTAAATCTCTGCTCCAATGCTTTAGTATTTTCTCGTGACCTGGATGTAGGCTATCTAGTATTTAACCCCCTCAGTGTCCCCTCTTTCCCCCCCCCCCCCACCCAAAAAAAACAACAAAAACAAACAAACCAACCCAAAATGCTTGTAATGCTTTCATGACTTATCTGTGGAAATGAATGGTGACCTATACATGGAATTTTGAGTGAAAATAAACTTTACAACTCGGCTTGTGTTCTGTACTTCATCTCTGAAAAGAGAGGTAAGTCAACTCTATACCTCAAAAAGCTTATGGTGAGGAATACTACTTTAAATTCTTATTAGGTTTGAATTTTATGCAGAGGATAATGAACTAGGTCAAAAGGGGTGAGGTGATGCATGTGTATGTCAAGAAATATATTGTCAATGCATGCATATAGATATATACATGCAAACCCATATATTGCATATATACTATGGTAGATGAAGAGCAGAAAAGATGATAGTTGTTCCAATCTGCTATAGAACAAAGAATTTTTTCACAGTGAAAGTTCAGTATAAAGGATATACAGTATATGAAAATATTGAGTAGAAGTTGGTGTTTTGCAAACTTGGGAAAAGTGTATTGAATAGGAAAGAAATAGTTCAAAACTAGAAATCTGAGTAGAGGGGAAAGACATGTATAAGAAATAAAGTGCTATAATCTGCCTTAGCTATTGAAAATGGTATGTTTGTGTTAAATACGGTACTTGAATGACCAAACACAGAGAGGACTAAATATCAGAGTGACATGATGGTCTGGTGTACATTTCCAGTAACTTCAGCAGTAGACTGGTAAATACATTTGCATTTGGCATATTTGAAGAAAACACGTGGTGTGCTTTTGTCACTCACTATCCTTGCAAAATTGTTGCTGCTGTCAAAATGCTATCAGTATGACTGCCAGTGGGTTTTTGTGGTCTAAAGATTGAAAGTGGATTTTGAGGAATCCAAAACTTTTGTTATTTCCATTAGTTCTGCATCATCTACTAAGATAAAAACAGTTTCAGTTACTTAGCTTGGCTGCTAAGAATTCTGAATGTAAATTATTCAGGCTAAAAATGCTATGACCCTGAACGTCTTGATTTTCAAGAGGTTTTGTAATAGCAGAATATGTAATAGTTTATGGTACATTAGTTCCTGAATTACAAAGAAATTCCCAAACAAGTTCAGAAGATAGCCAGATCGATATAAATAAATGCATTGCCTGTGTAATTCGATTAATAGTTAATGATTTAATGATGAATGGCTGGAAGTTTCTTTACACTGGTTTGTGAGTTTCAGCTTTTCAGCTTGCCTTTGTTCATACAGTTAACTGTCCGATCTGATAGCCAGGATTCCTCTGCTAAATTAGTATTTTTTTCTCTACAGTTTTTAGTTCTGTGCTGTTCTTGTAAAGAAAACAATAAAATGTTCTTTCATTTTTTGTAGATGTTTAGATATCACTTGCCTGCCATGTTCAAATTACTTCCATTTAAAATATACAAACATATGTTTCTGTGGAGGGGTACATGCTTAAGTTATATAAGTAGGTACAAAAAACATTAGATAATTACTGTAACTAGTCTTTACTTACATAGCCTACCTGCCTATGCCCCAAGATCACTAGTTCATCCCTCTCAGGCCGCAGGGGAAATACATTTCTGCCTCTGAACTACAGAATAGTGGTTTCATTCTAATGCCTGCATGCTGAGCAGGCTCACAAATTCCAAGACTCGGATGAGGAGGGGAGGAAATAATTCTGTAACTTAACATACAAAAAAGAAAGAGTAAATTATTTTATTGACTTTGAGATTGGGGAATTTAGAAAAAGGAAAGCTGCCAAGGTTGTTCGTTTTGTTCTCTCTGAATTTGATTGATTAGGGTAGCAGACTTTCTAGTTGGGAATATTTCCCTTTCCCAATTACTAGCATGAATCTGAACACCGCAGCCTTTTTCTAGGCTTTTAAATTTCTTTTCGAAGATTTTTTTTTTATATATGTGCTATAAAAAATCCACTAATTTGTTAGAAATGGATAAACTTCCTAGCTCTAAACACAGCAAATCTGGGTTTGGATTCCACTTAAAAAAATAAAATAACTGATGCCCAGATCTTTTTCCTGGCTGGTAATTCCTTAAGTGGAACCTAACATCATGTAACTATAGCATGGGTTATTTTTCCCTATATGCATCACCTTGCACTTGTCCACATTAAACTTCATCTGCCATATGGACACACAATTTTCCATTCTCGCAAGGTCCTCCTGCAATTATTCACAATCCGCTTGTGATTTAACTACTCTGAATAATTTTGTCATGTGCAAATTTGATCACCTCACTCGTCGAACCCCTTTCTAGATCATTTATAAACATATTAAAAAGCACCAATCCAAGTACAGATCCATGAGAGAATCTTTTTTTATTAGTATGACCACCCCTGCCTTCCGCAATGCTGAAGATGCCCATTAAATTTATCCAATCCACCATCTCTGAAGTTTGCTATGCTCTACATCATTAAGGTGCATCTCTTGCAACATAGCTATGTCTGCATTGTGTCTCTTCAGAATTTGTGCTATGTTTTGCCTTTTAATTGGGGATCCCAGGCCAGTCACATTCCAAAAGACAACCCTTCATTACTCATTTACCTTCCCAAAAAAGTGTAGTAACGAAAGTGTACCAGCATCCAACAGTAGGATCCCCATCCCCCAACCCATCTCTTTATTTTCTGCCCTATTACAAATCTGTGGTGTAACATCGCTAACCAAACTTTCCAACCTCAATTGACTTTCCAGCTCTAAATTCCCCCCTTCTCCTCCCTCTTCCACTCCCCCCCGCCTAAAACCCCCACCCAGCCATCCCCTTTTCGCCATCCCTTCCCCTTGCACCCTCACCCCTCCAGTCATTCCCTTTTCATGTGGATCACACTGCCATGCTGTAAGCCTCCCCACCAACCACCACCCCCAGTCATGGAATATAAACACGCCCCATCATGTCTGGCTATGGTCCAATAGTCCCTTCTTGATCCTTGGTGCTCTTAGCACATAGAGGTTCATCAGCAGTTATCTCCAGAAACCCAAAGTAACTAAACTGATGAAACTGGAAACTGAAGAATGCAACTCCTGCAACTTCTGAAGGCATCCATTCTGCTGCGTTATAGACCAGTCACACCATTTCAACACCAATACATATAGTCCTTCATTCCTGTGTATACTATAGAAGAATCTTCACTGCACAAGTATTGTAGAGCTCTGCATTCTATACTGACCAGAACGCTCTAGACCAGATGTGGCAAACCTTTCAAAAGCCAAGAAATCGGAATGCACTTTTTCAAAGAGCCTCAGTTTCCAAAAGACAAGGGTAAAGGAGAAAGTAGGAGTATACCTTTCCAACAATATTTCTCCCTCGCTCAATCTGCCCACCATGTCCTTGCCACTTTCTCTCTTAATCACATCCTGTTCCCAGCAGTTTCTCTCAATCCTGCCACCAGACTTTCTCAGTCTCCAAACCCTGTCCTCACCAGTCTCTCAAACTTATCCTGTTCCCTGTAGTCTCCCTTGAATCCCACAACAAATCTCAATCATTTCACCCTATCTCCCCAAGTCTTTCAATCCTCCCACCCTTTCCCTATCATTGTTTCTCAATTCTCCTATTAGTATCACCCTCTCAATTCCCCCGTCCATTTTTCTCTCAATCTCATCCTATCCTCCCACTCTGTTCCCACCAATCTTTCTCTCATTCTCATCCTTTTTCCAATCTCTCAATCCTCCCACCAGTCTCCCTCTCAATCCCTTCATTATCCCACCAGTCTCTATCCTTTCACCCGGTCTATGATGAGCATCTTCCTCTTTCTCTTGCCCATGCTCTACCTAATGTCTCTCTCCTCCACATCAGTCTCGGTCCCACATCCTGTCCCTATCAGTTTCTCTCTCAGCAGCCAGAATAACATTCTTCAAACTCCACAAGAACAATGACAGAAGCTCCAACATTAACCTTCCCTTCCTACCACTTGTGCCTACTCTGTTACCTCTCTCCTCAACCTCTGCCAACCATTAGTATCTACTCTGCTCCCACCTCATCTTTCTCTCTCTCCCCCTTTGACCCTCTCCTGCAATGTCTTCTTTGGTAATCTTACATACATGCTCCATTATCACTTCTAGTTCTCATATACCCACCACCTTCTCTGAACGTCACCCGAGAAGCATTCACCCCCTCTTGCACTGCCCCTCTCTACCCCTGGGTGTGTCTCTCTCAAATCCTTCCCCATCCAATCACCATCTCTGGCTCTCACACCTCTCCTCCCATTATCTATCTAACTTCCTTCCTCTCTCTTGCCCCTCTCATCCTCCCTGTCCCCTTCATCCCCTCTAGCCTCTCTCACTCTTCCTTCCACTTTAACAACCTATGACTTTCACCCATCCTCACCCTCCCTTCCCTTTCACCCCCTCCCCCTGGCTCTGCCAAACACACAACGTTATCACCACCTCTGCCCATCCTGACACTATTTCTATTTTTTTCACACTCTCCCAGTGACCACCACTGACTTCATGGCCTCTCCACTTCCCCCAAATGGCTCTCATACAGTACCCTATCATGGCCCTCTCTTCCTTCCTCCATTTCCTCCACACAAACCCTGGTTGCAGAATAGGTGGCTGCCTGGACCTTGGGGAGGAATAAGGTGCTAGACCTTCCAATTTTTATTGCTGACTTCTGCGAGATGGGGAAGGAAACAATATTCAATCCCTGTTACCCATCTTCCCCACAGCATAAGTTTCTCCTTGTGCTGTTCCCTCCTCCCCCCCCCCCCCCCAACTCTTGCAACATTCAACCCCTTGTCATGTCATCGCCCTCTGAAACATTCACTCCCTCTTGCATTGCTTATCCTTCAAGCATTCAAGCCCCCCTTCTTTCCCCTATATTCATTTTATGTGTTGCTCCCCAAATAATTAACTACATTCACAACTTTTTCTCTTGCCACACATTATTCTGGCCTGATTTGGAGCTCTTCCTCTTCCCCTTTGTCATCAGCTGAATCCCAGCTCTTGGGGAGCATAAGTGAGCTGCTGGGCTTGGGGCTGTGTCCTTCATTTCTTTCCCTTCAGACAGCAGCCAAAAGAAGAGCCCTCTATTTTAGGCAGCAGGTGGGGGGGTTGGACAGGATTGTGAGAGCTGGAGCAGGTTGCCATCTCTTTGCTGACCTGTTTGCTCCAGCCTCACCCCCTTTCTTCCCCTCCTATCCCCCCTCACTGCTGCTGATTTGGGGGGGGGGGGCGGAGAGAGAGACGATGAGCAGAGGAACCCACTGCTCCAGCCCTCTCTTCTGTCTCAGCAGCAACCAGCAGCACTGTGAGGTCAGGATGGGGGAAAGGGACTAGAGCAGAATAAATTTTCTTTGCTTTATTTAATTGTGTGTGTGCTTCCTGCTCTCCAGCCCTGACCTCTTGTACTCTGCAGGGCTGCTCAGTTCCCATGTGGCCAGGAGGGCAAGAGCCACATTTTACACATGAAAGAGCCACATGTGACTCCCAAGCCACAGGTTGGCCAGCCCTGCTCTAGGGCTTTTTTAAAGCCTGTCATAAACACTTTCACTTCCTCTGGAGTGTTGTACATCAGTATCTGTTCCTCATAGTGGATTTTCAGCTTTGCAGGATACTGCAGTGTGAAGTGAATATGCCGCTCAAATAGCTGAGAGCAAATGGGAGAAAAGTTACCTGCATCCCATTGAGTTTCACTGAATAGTCCTGGAACAAGAGAATGTCCCCCCCCCCCCCCCCCCAATAGCTAGCTGTTTACCTCCTTAGCCTGCATTACTCAGGACTGGTGCAAGGATCTGTAGCAACCTAGGCAGACCAATGTAACACCGCCCCACCCCCCCCCCAAAAAAAACCAAACAAACCCCAACCTGAGTTGAATGTGCCTCTTTGGTAGTGGCAGGTATAAAGAGTAATGGTCTCTTTTACAGTTTTCTCCCATTCTCGCTCATATTGCATGCACCATGTTGCCGGCGAGTGCTCCATGACTGCTGTCACCCCTTCTTTCGCACTTTAAAAATGGCACTCTTGCATACCCTGGAGTGCCCTGACCACTACGCTGCCCTAGGTGACTACCTAATGGACGCACCAGCCCTGGCATTACTGCCATCTTATGGGCGAATTTCAGAAACCACACAATCACTACTCTGAGAGTGCGCATCGATTGGGACCAATGAGAATAGGCCTGAGTGAATCAGGCTATTGGAGCTCCTGAGGAAGCCAGATTTCCAAGAACCTCTGCAATTCTTTTTCCCGGATCAACTCAGGAACCTCAATAAACCATTAAGTATTCCGTCAGGAGTGGTTCTCTGTCATCTAGATTACTGTTCAGTGCATCCAGGCTCCCTGCCATAGTACTTGCAGTCTGGGTGATTCCCTGTGCTGCATCTTCCATTTTCGATACATGTTGCTCTAACACTTCCATACGGCCCAAATGTGCTGTCAATGCTATGAATATATCATCAAATTTTTGAAAAACTGGTCAAACTTTTTCTCCAGAACTAGATTCCAAGCACTTGCTCACCACTGCCATTACCAGTTCAATGATCGCCTCTTGTGTTATCAGCTCGGGGGATGTGACTGCGCACTCACCCTCCACCATTTTGGCTTCCTCCGGCTTCACTTTTTTTATTTTCCTTTTTATTAGCTTTAGCTGCCATTTCACAATTCAAAATCAAGTGATCCAAGCAGTCCAATAACACTTGTTTCATCAAAAGCTGCAATACTCTCGAAGCAGAGCGAGATGCTCCTTCAGCCGCGTGGATAGATGAGAAGAGGCCCATGGAACTGGACGAGATCGCGTCTTACTCCATGCATGATGTCACATGATCCTCCTGCCCTAGTGTTTATACATTGGGGAGGATGTGCCAGCCTGGTGCTTCCAGAAGGAGATCTAAGATATTCAAGAAGACTGCAGGAAATGTATGAGAACTGGAACATGTATTCTGATAAATAATTGTGAGTAAATTCTAGCCACTGTACAGTGGGGAGAACCTTAAGATAAATTTGGAGTTGGAAGGAGGATTATATTTTCTTCAAGCTGAGTAATTACAAAGGAGAAGATAAATTATTGAAGAACTGGCTTTACTAAATTCAGATTTTCATTAGAGAAATAAGGTCACAAATTTATTTTTTGTATATCAATTTACTTGTAACTAAGTTCTGTAAAGAATCTTCAGTCCCTTTTTCAAAGAAGTTGGAAACCACATTGCTTCAGTGTGATTATTGCTGCTATGGACTGTGGAGATTCAGTGCTGTTTACAGGAACTGGAAATGGGCTGTGTACTTTGTTGCAAAAGGGCCTTTAAGCTATGTTTACACCTACAGGGAACCCTGGGCCTCAGAAGTAAAAGCAATTCTGGAGAATTAGTACAAGCAGGATTTGTTTTGATTGTGTGCTTCTGGGTTTATTATCAGTCTTTTCCCACCCAGGAGTTGCACTGGGAAACCTAGAAAAGGCAGATTGGTTTTAAAGAAGACCAGCTTTTTCCAACAATTCTGGCACCAGCCTTGAACAATGAGGGCTAATAATGTCCCTTGCCTTTGAGACATGTTCTTGGTCACATGTTGGTGGGGAATGTTCTTGGTCACATGTTGGTGGGGAAGAAAGGTAATGCTGAGCACCTTAGCCAGGTCTGGCCAGTCTGTGGATTTGTGTGCCCAATATGCCAGTGGATCTGTGGCCATGTCCTTGATGCCCTCTGTCAGTTAACATGTCTCAGAGATTTCCTGTTGCTGGGGTTGGGTGAATGTCTCCTCTGCCAGCTGCTCTAGCTATGGCCTGCATCAGGAGAGATTATTCTATGGGGGCAAAGTGGCTGTAGCATATTTAGGTGGAGGCATGGGTATAGAGACAAGAGAACAAAGAGGTGCACAGGCACCACCAATTTTCAAAAGGAGTATGATGTGCACCATTAACTAAAACGCCATCCCCGTAGCAGCAAAGAAGTTCCGTGATAAAAGGCTGCCACGGGAGCCCATCCCCATCGGGGTGAAGGCCCGTGTAATGGGGGTTCGCAGAGTTAATAAAAATAAAACAATTGTACAGGAAAATTCATGGAGGAGGAGGAAGGCTGCAGTACTGTGAGAAGCCTGAGTGCCACAAAGAAGAGAGAACATCGTAGGAGCAAGGAGTAGGCCGATGAAGGAGTGTAAGCTGGTGACAGCATCAGGGTGCATTAGGAGAGCATCAGGAGCAGTGACAGCGAGCATGATGTAAGGAGGAGCCACTGAGAAAGCCAAACTTTCCCCAAAGCACTTGACCACGGTGGGGGAAGGAGACAGGAATGGCGGCTCTCAACTACGATGCTGGGCCTGATGCAACGCAGAGAGGGAAGAGCCTTAATCAGCTGGAAGCTGGCTCTTCTGTTGCCTACCTCAAAGTTCCCAGCCGGGTAATGCAGTGGCATTGAAACGAAGATGAGAGGAGGGGAACACCAAGAAAACACTTAGTCCACCTGAGGATTCCTTGCCCTCCCGCTATGTCCAGATGTGGCGCTGAGAGGAGCAGAAAAAGGTGAGCAGCAATGAGGCCAGTATAGCTGATGGGAGGAGGAGCGGTGAATACCCTCAATCAGCGCCACCATGGTTTAACAAAAAGGAAAGTGAGTAGCAAATGGCATCGGGACCATGAGAGAGCCCCAATTCGAAGAGCACAATCAGGCCGCAATTTGATGTTTTGAGTGCCTTGGGGAAAGTTCGGCTTCCTCAGGGCTCCTCCTCACATTGTGCTCTGTCACGGCTCCTGCTGCTCCCCTGATGTGCAGCCTGATGTTGCCACTGGTTTACTCCTCTCCTTTGTAGCATGCAGGCTCCTCTCAATACCGCAGCCTTCCTCCTCTGGACATTTTCCTACACAATTGTGGCTGCACTGGGTTATTTCCTAAGGGCTGCTTCAGTTTCAGTTTTTACATCAGGATGTCTCTCAAACAAGCCACTGGGTCTCTAGCCCAGTGTATGTGAGAATGGGAGTCCGGATTTGGGTATGTGTATGAAAATGGGAGCCTGAGTTTGGGTGTGTGTGTGTGTGTGTGTATGAAAACGGGAGCCTGAGCTTGGGGTGTGTGTGTGTATGAAAATGGGAGCCTGAGCTTGGGGGTGTGTGTGTGAAAATGAGAGCCTGAGCTTGGGGGTGGGTGTGTGTATGAAAATGGGAGCCTGAGCTTGGGGGTGTGTGTGTGAAAATGAGAGCCTGAGTTTTGGGGGTGGGTGTGTGTATGAAAATGGGAGCCTGAGTTTGGGGGATGTGTGTATGAAAATGGGAGCCTGAGTTTGGGTGGGTGGGGGTGGGTGTGTGTGTATGAAAATGGGAGCCTGAGCTTGGGGGTGTGTGTGTGTGTGTGTATATGAAAATGGGAGCCTGAGCTTGGGGGTGTGTATGAAAATGGGAGCCTGATTTTGTGAGTGGGTGTGAGTATGTGGTAGGGAGGCAAGAATGGGAGGATGAGTATGGGTATTTGTGTGTGAGAATAGGAGTCTGGTGTGTGAGTGAGAGAGTAGCTTGTGTGTGTATTAGAGCTTGTGAGAGTGAGAGCTTGTTATGTGTAAGGGAGTCTGTGAAAGAAAGAATAAGCCTGTGTGTGTGTGTGAGGGAGGAAGGGAGAGGAGAGGAAAAAACAGAGAAGGTTGACCCTGGCGAAGGAATTAAGTAAAGACTGACAAGGAAAAAGTCGGAAAAAAGAGACCTGGACCAACTGATCAGAAAAATAAAAAGATCAGATTGACAAAGGTTAAAAAAAAAAAAAAAAAAAAAAAAAAGAGTATTTAGTGATTGGACTATGCCATCTTTGGGTAGGTAGTGGTACATTTCTTTATATCTTTGTATTTTGCTCTTTAGAATTCCACTGTTCAGAGACTGGTTTCTCTGGCTTTCTATTTTGGTTTTGTTTGCATGTTTCTATTTCTACTTTGTAGTCCCTTATTCTGTATTAGGTAAGGGCCGGCCTGTGTTCTGCCTGTGTGTGACTGAGGTGCAGTATTGCTGCTAGCGTGTAGTTTCTCTGTAGGCATTTGTAGCAGTCCAGCTTGTTCTTACCCCAGTAGGTGGTGTATCAAGGGTCTAGGGCCTAGTGTAGTATTTGCGTTACTGATTTTTCATAAGGTTGCTGTTTGAGTGTTGAGTCAGTACGTGATTGTATGATATGGCAAGGTTCTAAGCATCTTTTTTTTTTTTTTTTTACCAGGTTTGTGTTACTTCACAAAATGTTTAGCAGTGGAGGGAATCTTTTTGCTGAAGTGACCCCAGAATTAGATTTTTGATTTTTTTCATGTTGGGTTGTAATATGCTAATTAGCAAGAGTGTGTGTGCATAGATTTTTTATTTTTAGTCAGTCCCATGGCAACAGCAAATTTTCTGGTGCACCACCCACTTCAGCAGTCATCCCTATGCCGCTGAGTGGAGGAAGAAGAGGTAACCGACCAGGTGCTGTTCATGCTTTTTGGGACAACCATTATTTCCTGTGCTACATCCCCACTGCATCTCTGCCTCTGCTCCTGTTCATTCACCCTAGTCACCACCATACCCTCTAATCTCTGTGCGTGTGCACACGCACAGAAGTCATGAACCCCGCACACACAACAGAACATAGCATGCACAAGAAATCCTGATACTTCCATTAAACCAGGTCATAGTGCACAAATTTGAACCTTGCTTATAAAACGTTGCACAGAGAATTTTTGCATGAGTAGTCTTTCAAAATTTGAGGTAATATTGCTAGTCACCAGTATCTCCATGTTAGTAAGATGCTGCAACTAGAGGGTGAGACTACCTTTCCCTCATGTATCACAAGCTGTATCAAACATGTAAGTATTGTTTTCTGTCAAAGGTTTGTTTCTCTTGCACCTGCTGCTGCAAGGAGTCTACAAACTGCAACACCCCTACTTACATTCCATCTTGACCACAGAAACTCTCTTAACTTTTCCTCCAGAATATTTTCCTGTGGGGATGACCTCACCCAGTGTGGCACTTCTGTATCTCAGATCCTCTGTGGCAACCTTGAAGGGCTTCAGGATACGTATTAGCTGCCTCATCACTACTCAGACATGATCCTCCAGAGGGGTGATCCATACCTATCACCATTCCCAGAGACAGGTAATGGAGTATCTGCTTCTCCTCTAATCTCTGCTGCATCATATAGATGGATTTCGAGTAGGTGCCAACATCTTCACTGAGCTGCTTATGAAGCACGATTCATGCTATGGCAAAATGCTCTGCTGTCTTTCTTCCTCTCTATCCAGTCCTTCAGAACTGGAATCCCATGTTCTTTGGTCCTGAGCTACAATGCATTACGTATTGCTAGATGCGTTGAATGTGCAAAACAGCAGGCTCCCTGATAACCTTCATCTTCCACTTCCTATAACATATTTACACCATTGTCTAGCACAGAAAAACCTGAATGAACACTGCTGCCTCTCTGGTGTAGCTGCCAGTTCTCTAGCATCTTTATTATGGGTTTTAGGATATTGCATGAGGTATAGGGGTGCTCTATCACCTGTGTGTGCAGTGCAGCGCAGCCCATGTGCACCCTTATGCTCAGTCCCTGCCAGAGCTCCTGCCTGCTCCTTCCTTGCCCAGCTCTGTCATGGGCTTGGAAGAGTGGACTCTAGGAGCTGACTACTTGGGGCAAAGATACAGTACAGAATCATGAGGCAAACATGTAGGCAGGCGGAGTCTGAGAATCGGGAGATGAGCAAGGATCAGGGCAGGCAGCAGATGGAATCACAGTCCGGAACCAGGCCAGGTCTCAAATGGCAGAATCAGGAACAGTGAGACCAGAGGAACAAAGAAAAAGAACCTGTTGCTCAGGCACCTGCCCAGAGTAGTAACTTCCTTTTTAAAAAAAACAACTTTCAAACAACATTTACATCCAATACTCAAATTACTTTCTTCTTTCATTCACTAGTCAATGCACGTTCTATTCTCAAATAAATTCGACTAGGAGGAGAATTGAAGGAGCCATTACCTTGAGAGAAGGAGTGGGTGAGGTTTACCTGTCCCATCCCGATATTTACTTTACCTTGTGTGTTGTTTCTTCTCTGTACGAGGAGGGTGAGGACTGCCTGGCCTGCCCGGCCCCCCTGAGAGACTTGAAGTTCACACGTTGCGCGCTGACGTCATCCAGGGGAGACTGGCCTGAGCATAAAGGCCAGCCCCCTGCGGTGCATCGCCAAAGGGGCGCGCGGCTTTGTTGGAGAATTTCAGGTAGAATTGCAATTAAGTTATATCTCTCATTTTTTCCAACAAACTGTGAGTACATAAATTTTTCTTCCCTTCGTTTACCTCCTTCACTACTAGAGGAGAAAGTAAGCTTAATAAGGATAAGTGAAGAAGTGGTGACTGGACTGACTGATGAAAATTTAGACTTTTAATAAATGCCTCATACGAAAAGAAAGGCCAGGATTAGGGAGGTAATAACCTCGTCCCCCAATCCTGTGCCTATTCAATCACAAATTCCAGCCTTCTTCTCACCAGCATCTTTAATTGATCCGGTAGAGATGGCCGCTGAGGAGAATGTCACAGAGTGAGTGACAGACCCTCTGGCCGAGGCATCCTTAACTCCCGGAGTCCCTAAGACTCCTCCTCCACCACAGTTAATTTCTCCTGACCATTTAACAAATGACTCTTTTAGTGTTTTGGTTGGAGAAGGAGCCCAGGCTGAAGGAGGCCATGATGGGTCAAATGAACTAACACAGTTTACAAAATCTGAAGAAATGACCATGAGTTCCAAATAGTCAGCAATAAAATCGTTGGAAGCTGCCATTGTGAATCTAACTAAAATTACAGAGACATCTAATCAACGCTTCAATAAAATAGAGACTGTGGTGTCAAAACTGGAAATACAACAAGAAATGGACATGAGAATAAATGGCTTGCAAAGTAGCTCTCAAAAACTTACAAAAATAGAGATTCTATACGATAAAAGACTTGAAGCCATTGAAAACTCATTGAACTATCTAAATCTGAGAATTTTGGACTTTCCTAGACATGATTTGATTGTGCCACTAGAAATGTTTAAAGAATATCTTGGTACTCTTCTACAAATGCCACAAAAATCTATTCCTCCTATAGCTAAGATTTATTATGTAGAAACAAAGAGGAAAAGTGCAAATGTAGAAAATAAGCCGGAGGTGGCACAATTAAATATATCTGATATAATTGAAGCATCAGTGGATACAAAGATTGAAACTAGAGCTACATTACATGCATCTTTTGTTTTCTCAGCTGATAGGGATGCTGTTTTCGCATTTATATGAGGAAGAGGTTAGAGAAGTTTCATGGAGCACCTGTTTGGATGTACGCTGACTTGTCTCGTCAGACACAGTTAAGGAGAAAACAATTTCTTGCAATGAAAAATGAAGTAGAAACTAAAGGAGGGAAAATGTTTAATAAGATTTCCATGTAAATGCGAAATAGCACGTCAAAATCAGAAATATATATTTTATGATATTTCACAACTGAGAGTTTATTTGGACTCACAGGCCTATGAAGCTTCTGCCTTGGGAAAAGAGGCATAATAGATAGAAAGTATTACCTTATTTTTTCATTTGTATAATTGAGTTAATCTCATTAATTTCCTAGACCGCTAGATTTTCCTACTAACCTCTAGTGGATTACTAATTGACTTAAGGAAGATACATTGGTAATGGTTAAATAATACTGTAATACTTAATGTTATTACTGTATCTAAGTTAATTTCTATGTATAAATTGAAATGCATAAATAAAAAATTTAAAAAAATTCCACTATTTAATGACATGCTCTATGACTCCAAACCTGACTTTATTGCAATAACAGAAACCTGGCTAAAAAACACTGATACAGTATTAACCAATCAACTAAACAACCATAGATACAACATATTCTCAATTCCTAGAAAAAGAAAAAAAGGAGGTGGCTTAATGTTTATTTCTAAAAATGAACTACAGATGACACACCGTCCAACAAACATTGCTGCACCATATGAAATCTCATTATTTGATTCTCCTAAACTTCAAATATGCCTTGTCTATTGCCCGCCTGGAGTACTTGAAAAAAAAACTGCTCACTTTTAATTGAATATTTCATGAACAATATATCATTAAACAAACCAATCATAATCCTGGGTGATTTCAATATTCACTTCGACCTAATCAATAACTCAAAAACCTGTCAAATCATCATTGACGCACTTGGTTCACTACAGCTAAAACAAATCGTTGTTAATCCAACTCACAAAGCAGGGCCATACAATTGACCTCATATTCGTCAATACTAATGACTGGCACAACATCAATACCCACACCACAGAAATACCTTGGTCTGATCACCACCCAATCCAAGCTACCTTATCTTCTAATACCATCCGTACCCCTCCACAATACCCACAAAACAAAATAACTTATCGACCAACTTTCAACACTGAACTCCTTCAAGAAACTCTTCAAGAAGAACTGACTAATATTAAATCTCTCAAATTCTGATGAAGCTGTATCATCTTGGTTTAAGATCACTAAAAAAGTAGCTGATAATATCAATCCCTTAATAACCAAGCTAATCATAAGAACATAACATGCCATACTGGGTCAGACCAAGGGTCCATCAAGCCCAGCATCCTGTTTCCAATCCAGGCCATAAGAACCTGGCAAGTACCCAAAAACTAAGTCTATTCCATGTAACCATTGCTAATGGCAGTGGCTATTCTCTAAGTGAACTTAATAGCAGGTAATGGACTTCTCCTCCAAGAACTTATCCAATCCTTTTTTAAACACAGCTATACTAACTGCACTAACCACATTCTCTGGCAACAAATTCCAGAGTTTAATTGTGCGTTGAGTAAAAAAGAACTTTCTCCGATTAGTTTTAAATGTGCCCCATGCTAACTTCATGGAGTGCCCCCTAGTCTTTCTACTATCCGAAAGAGTAAATAACAGATTCACATCTACCCGTTCTAGACCTCTCATGATTTTAAACACCTCTATCATATCCCCCCTCAGTCGTCTCTTCTCCAAGCTGAAAAGTCCTAACCTCTTTAGTCTTTCCTCATAGGGGAGTTGTTCCATTCCCCTTATTTTGGTAGCCCTTCTCTGTACCTTCCCCATCGCAATTATATCTTTTTTGAGATGCAGCGACCAGAATTGTACACAGTATTCAAGGTGCGGTCTCACCATGGAGCGATACAGAGGCATTATGACATTTTCTGTTTTATTTACCATTCCTTTTCTAATAATTCCCAACATTCTGTTTGCTTTTTTGACTGCCGCAGCACACTGCACAGACGATTTCAATGTGTTATCCACTATGACTCCTAGATCTCTTTCTTGGGTTGTAGCACCTAATATGGAACCCAACATTGTGTAATTATAGCATGGGTTATTTTTCCCTATATGCATCACCTTGCACTTATCCACATTAAATTTCATCTGCCATTTGGATGCCCAATTTTCCAGTCTCACAAGGTCTTCTTGCAATTTATCACAATCTGCTTGTGATTTAACTACTCTGAACAACTTTGTGTCATCTGCAAATTTGATTATCTCACTCGTCGTATTTCTTTCCAGATCATTTATAAATATATTGAACAGTAAGGGTCCCAATACAGATCCCTGAGGCACTCCACTGTCCACTCCCTTCCACTGAGAAAATTGCCCATTTAATCCTACTTTCTGTTTCCTGTCTTTTAGCCAGTTTGCAATCCATGAAAGGATATCACCACCTATCCCATGACTTTTTACTTTTCCTAGAAGCCTCTCATGAGGAACTTTGTCAAACGCCTTCTGAAAATCCAAGTATACTATATCTACCGGTTCACCTTTATCCACATGTTTGTTTAACTCCTTCAAAAAAGTGAAGCAGATTTGTGAGGCAAGACTTGCCCTGGGTAAAGCCATGCTGACTTTGTTCCATTAAACCATGTCTTTCTATATGTTCTGTGATTTTGATGTTTAGAACACCATCAAAACACAATAATCCATGGTATAATAATATCAGAGCGTCTAAATGTCAACTTCAAGAGAGAGAAAAAGAAAGGAGATGAAACAAAACTCCAACCACCCTAAATAAATGTCGAACATACCTAGCCCAATATAAGCTTATTACCAATAATGCAAAAAAAAATTATTTCTAAAAAAAAAATCATTAAATTCCACCAGAACCCTACAATGCTCTTCTCAATAGTGCAGAAGCTCACAAAAATATCTCTAAAAACTACTTATACTTCACACAACAGTGATGATTTTGCAGAATTCTTCAATAATAAAATTTTAAACTTAATACAATCAAACCTCAATGTTAATACCCAATCTGTATCTCTGAACAAAAAAGCAAAATCAAAATGGACTCTTTTTGACACCTCTTCCACTATCCAAATCCAATCAATTATCAAAAAAATGAACCCGGCCAGCCATCCTTTAGATAGCATCCATATTACAAGCCTAAAGAATATTGAATCTACTATTACAAATACAATCACAAAGATCATCAACCTATCTCTTACTGAAGGTTCATACCCAAATTCTCTTAAGTCAGCTATAATAAAACCTATCCTAAAAAAGACCAACCTTTACCCAAATGCACTATCAAATTACTGCCCAATTTCAAACCTTCCCTTCATTGCCAAAATAATAGAAAAAGTAGTTCACTCACAACTTGATGAATACCTTGAATCAAACAATATATATTATCTCCAAACCAATATGGTTTTAGAAAAAACCTCAATACCGAGACGCTCCTCCTTTCATTAAATATCATATTAAGAGGTTTTGACAATGAAAAACAATACTTGTATTACTTGACCTCTCTGCAGCATTCGATACTATAAATCATCAAATACTTCTAGATCGATTATCAGAAATTGGTCTAGCTGGCAATACTCTACAATGGTTCACATCATTTCTTAACAGGAGCTACCAAGTCTCATTCAATAATAACGTATCAAAGAAAATTGACCTCAAAACTGGAGTACCACAAGGATCTGCATTATCTGCCACTCTCTTTAATATTTACCTTTTACCAATCTGCCAACTACTAGATGATCTTCAAATAACATACTACCTCTATGCAGATGATATACAACTTATTCCTATAAAAAAAATCCATTGATGAAACATACAAAGATACTTCCATGATTTTTGATGCACTAAAACAACTCCTTTCAAATTTAAAACTAATAATCAATATTGATAAAACTGAATTAATTATCATGAACAAAAAAACCAACTTAATTCCACCACCTGAATTCACCACTAACAATCAAATCAACTTACTTCCCCTGTCAATCACACCAGAAATCTTGGAATTATCATGGATAGGAGCCTATACTACAATATACACATAACTAAAATCAAAGAAGGATATCATAAGCTCCTAGTTCTCAGACGTTTAAAACCTTTTTTAAATTCAATGGACTTCAGAACAGTCTTGCAACTTATAATTTTCTCAACAATAGACTATTGTAATTCTCTTCTGATTGGCCTTCCATCAACAAGCATCAAACCTCTGCAGATTCTTCAGAATTCAGCAGCTAGAATTTTAACAGGAACAAAAAACATGTTCACATCACCCCAATACTAATGTCGCTTCATTGGCTTCCTATTAAATGTCGGATAGATTATAATATCCTGATCATCATTCACAAATTAATACATGCTGATCATCATAAACATACTGGTTTAAAAATCACTCCACAAATTACCAGAACAAATCTTCAATCTAACAACACTTCTTGTCTAAAAATTCCTCCCATTAAAGATGCTCGACTATCAACTACTAGAAACAGAGCATTCTCCATTGCTTCCCCCAAAAAATGGAACTCTCTACTGCCTCATTTAAGAACTCAATCTAACATCAAAATGTTCAAGAAGGACCTAAAAACTTTCCTCTTCCATATAGTCTACATCAATGATCATCCTTAACAACAATCCATCTACAATCAATTCAACCATTCAAACCCAAACAGGAAAAAAACAGTAACTACAACTGGCATCAACCTTTAAGTATTACAATTTCAGAAATTTAATATGAAGCCCTCCTTTAAGATGAATTAATACTATTTTTGTTACTTTCCTTTTTACATCTTTCCCTTCTCCCCCTCTTTCACCCCACCATCCTCCTCTACCTATCATTTCACTATTGTTATTGTTTTCTTCTTTTGCAACTATGTATAATTTATCTGATTGTTGTTTTGATTCTGTAAACCGTTGTGATGGCCAAACCGAATGACGGTATATAAAAATGAATGAATAAATAAATAAATTAAGCTAGAGTAGTGCTGATGTCATCAGTCCACAGGAAATCCTGGGTGCTGGCCCTATAAAGCTGGTGAATTGCTAAGAATCCTTAGAGCAGCAGGGTGCAGAGAATGATGCTGGGAGACCCTAGCACATCACAGGACATGGCACTGGACCTGGGACCATGAGGCATAGGATGCCAACTTTGGAGCAGCAGGTTACAAGCTCCCACCAGTGTGCTTTTAGGGAGAAATAAACATGCATAGCGTTCTGGCTGCTCCAGATGTTGCTGGTGAAATGCATGTTACCCCTTCTGCCTTGGCCAGATGTGCCTGCATGTGACTATGGCACTGACTGTACAGGGTGAGGGTAATCTGCTTACTGAATGTAGTCCTGGAGGGCACTTTGTAATTGGGGGCTATGAGGTGCAGCAAATGCTCTAAGCTCAGGTTTTCTACTATCTTCAGGGGTTATCATCCAGGGCAGTCATTCCTTGATTCATATTATCACTACTTTGGATGCTGCCTGACTCTCGCACCTGGACAGTTACACAGACCACCACCCTGCCTCCTTACTGGTAGAAGCAGCCATGAGGTCAGCTTGGGGAAAAGCCTTCCCCCTTTCAACCCTTTTGCTACAGCTTCAGTTTTGAATGATAAGACAGGGTAGAGAGCCAGTGCTAACAGGTGGGTGTTTCTGTAGATGATTCTGCATTCTAGCATTTGTCAGATACCCCAGTACTTGTTCTCCACTAATGACCTTACTGCAGTGAATGCTCTGAGGAAAACACAGGTTTTCCCTCACTTTAGTTCCTCCATATAATGAAAGTCTTTTGTGATCTCCTCTCTGCATCCTTTGGAGCTGCTGCTTCTGCTGGCATTGGGGTTGAAATTGAGAATGGACTATATGGAAAAAGGCAATGTGCATTTCTCATGCTCTCTATCTGCACTGTCAGTTCTTCCTTGGGTTTTCTCTCAACGTTGTTAGTATCCTTTACATCTCCCTCCTACTCACTGGAAGCTGCTGCCACTGACGAGTTCCCAAATGTCTTCGGCTACTAACTGATATCTTCCGATTCAGGGAATCTGAGTCCTAATTCATCCTCAGAATCAGTTTGTGATGATGCATTCATAACATCAGAAGCAGTTCCCTGTTCCCTTGCTTGAAAGCGAGGAGGAGAGGAACAGGTGGCGGTGAGACTTGCTGTCCCAGTTTTTATTTATTCTAGCTTAAGCCAGCCTCCACTCCTGGCTTTCTGCAGTTAAAAATGTCTTTTAAGGTCAGGACCCTTGCTTCTTTTCATTACTTGTACTTTTGACAGGCTGGGCTAGTTCTGTCCAATCCTCTGCAGCTACCATTTTTCTGCTCACTGCCATTTCCTTCTCTGCTTGCAGTGGCACGATAGAATTGGAAGTGGCTACTTGGGAGTATTGAGGTTACAGAATGCTTGATTGATACTGTACCACTCTAATGCTGACTCTCTCATACTCACTTAATACATTTGACAGACTGAGTTCACGTCAGCACTTAGCAAGCACTGAGAACTTACCATGCAGAGTTAGCATGCTAGTGGCAAACTTAGTTTTTCTCTTTCTAGGCCTAACCCTCAGCGTATGCAAAAATGTCTCTTACTGATATAACTTTTTTTTTTTTTTTTTCCACAGAGAAAAAACTTGCAAGGCTGCTCTTCTTATTGCTCTCTGCCAGTCAAGCAGTGCACTGTGTAGTCAGTCAAAAGCTTACTGTTTGTTCACTGGCACTGCTTCTATTTCTCTACTGCCCTTTGCCCTGCTTTTGTGAACAGACAGAATGCAGCAACACTGCTGTCTCTTTCTCTCTCACAGTGATGGCATCATGACTGCAGCAGTGAAGATAAGCCAAAGGCCTTTTCCACTGCTAAAATACTTCTCTATCCTTTTTTTGAAACCCTTTATCTCTGAGAGCTTCTGAAAAGGTAACCATTCTCTGTGAAATCCAGCAGAGAAAACGGAGTTTCTTTGCACTTGCCCAGACCTTTTAATGGGCATGACCTGATCCAGATTCCAGCTATAGGATAGTTTAAAAATGTTTCACCTAGATTGGTCCTCAATCCTGTTTACTTGCCTACTTTGCCTGCCTCTGCTCTAGCAAGGCTGCTACCTCACACAGGCATTGATCATTTGCTATAGTTACCAGGCATCCTGTAGCACTTTTCAATAGGCCATAGACTTGAAAGGGAAACATGAAACATTTATATTTGTGGGCATCTTCCATTTGTTTCAGAGCTCTATGAGTAAAAGAAAGCGGTCTATCCACTGGCAAGTTTTTTTCTCAATCTCTCTTGGTCTTAACTGTTTTACATCTAACTTGGCAGTACTTCACCATTAAACCATGCTTGCAGTCCTTTGGTCTTCCTTTAACATTTTTTAATGCAAGGAATACATTTTATCCAGGCTTCCAAAATGATATTTTAAAAAAGAAAGGCCTACACCTCATACAAATTTTCTTTTTAGTGTTCTAATTTCCTCATTCTTTCATAGTCTCCTTTTTGAAAGTTATATGCTACTGTAGTATGCTCTCCTTCCAGTGACTGTCAGATTGATTTTTATGATCACCATTGTTTAGCGATGCCACCACAGTGACCCCTAGTATTAGGTCATACATTCCACTGAGAATTAAATCTTAAGTAGCCACCCCACTCATTGGTTCTAGAACTAGCATCTTCATGAAGCAGTCATTTATGACATCTAGAAACTTAACCTTTTTAGCATGTCTAGATGTTATATTAACCCGATCAATACTGGGGTAATTGAAATCTCCCTCTATTTAATTAATTCAGCTAGCATTCCAGTGTCTTATTTCATTATTTTGGTTAAATGGCCAGTAATATATGCTTTCTGCTATATTCTTATCCATCATACAAGGAATTTCTATCCACGAGTATTCCACTATGAATGTGTTCCTGCAGGATTATCATGCTTGACTCTGCCATCATTTATATATATAGTACCACTCCTCCACCAATTTGATGTGCCCTATCACATTGATATAATTTATACCCTGGTATCAGTGTCCCATTGGGTTATCCTCCTTCCGCCAGTATCTGAAAGCCTATAATGTTGATATCCTCATATAATGACACAAATTATAACTCACTAGTTTTACTTTTCAGACTTCTGACATCCACATACAGACATTTTAAATTATATGTTTTTGGGGGATTTTTGTATTTTTATTTCTTTGTATTCATAACCTGCTTGTTTGCAGTTGATACTGGCAGAGTAGAGTCATTCACATCTGTGTGCTCTTGTTCTTTATCCACCTGGGCTACTTCAGCCTTAAACATAATTTATCTACAGGGATATTCTAAATTCCTTGTTTGCAAGAAACTTTGAAAGATGCATCCTTCTGAACCATGCATTTCTGAATCAGTCAGCTTTCCCTTTTAGTCTAGTTTAGAAAGGAGATGGAGCAGCTTTTAAATGCTAGTGCCAGTAGCCTGGTTTCACTTTGGTTAAAGTGGAATCCATCCCATCTGAATAGGCTCCTCCTCCCCAGAATGTTCTCACAGCTCCTAACAAATCCTGAAACCCTCTTCCATGCACTGTTGTCTCATCCACATATTGAAACTCTGGAGCTCAGCCTGCCTCTGAGGTCTTGCATGTGGAACAGAGAACATTTCTGAATATGCAACCCTGGAGGTTCTAAATTTCATTTTCCTACCTAAAAGCCTATTTTTAGCCTTCAAAACTTCCCTTCTGCAACTTTGTGTCATTATACTTTTAAGCTAGGGTGTGTGGTGTGTGGTCTTAGTCTCTCAAATTTAGTGCTAGTGCTGTCCTTATTACTTGCATTGTGCCTAACAGCTAGTCTCCGTAGTTTGTATACCTCAGAAGCTTGGATGTTTTTTTAATTAGGCAAGCAGTGACCCAAAAATTGACTTTCTGTATGTTTTGGCCACATTTTCTTGGTCTCTGATTTAAATCTCTTGGTACTGCATTATTTCTCTGTACATTCCTCAGAATGATCACTAAGTCCTCACACACTTATTAGTAATGATGTTTGTCATTTTCTCATTTACCACTCCGAGTTTTGTTTTTTTTTATATCGAGCTTTTTATTGGTTGGTCTTGGAATGAATAGTTATACTCCATGATTTATGCATAGAATGTATATAAGAAAGAATGACTAACTTTAAACATAAAGTAAGAAATTGACAGTGGAAGCTGTGGGATGGAGCTAATGGAATTGAGGCAGAGTTTGGTTGATTTGTTTGGCCCCCTCAAAACAAAAAAATGCGTTCTGCTGCCCCTGCAATTTAATGCATGTCTTCAAAAAAAGAAACGAGTAGTTTGAGAATCATTGTGTGAAGTACCTGGCTTAAGCGGTCACATAATTTGCTACAGCTAGAAGGGTGAAACAACACATGTAGTTGTGAAAATGTCAGTTTTCATGCGACTTTTTTCCTTCCAACCTTGGAATGCTGACTATTCACTATCAAAGCTTGTGTGTTTTCAGCCAGACAAGCCAATTTCCAATGGCTAATTACTTGACTAAATGACACTGAAAATTGCCACGTCTATATTTATGGGAGGTGGGGAAGCAACATGAGAAAATAGGAAGGCAAAGATGGGCAGATTTCTTACTGAAAATCGATAGATCAAAGCTATTGACTGGGTCTGAATAAATTCAACTCTTAAAACAGGATCTCTCATCTCTAACAATTTTACTGGCGATCTTGCTTTGTCATGCTACATCCTAGGTTCCTCTTTGCAAGAATCCTGAATTGATCTTTCATTTCTGATGTTTGAAAGAATCTCCCTTTGTTTCTATGAAAGTTAGAGGCACTACTCTTCTGTATCTTTGCAATAAATTTACAATCTGTGTTCATTCAATCATTGTTTGGCTTTTAAGCTTTTTGAAAAATATTAGCTTTCATCTTCCTTTGAACTAGGCACACAGATCTATTTTCTCCTGCCTTTCCTTGGTTGTATATAGGGTAGCATGCATATGACATTTTATAAGTTTGAATACTGTCTTTTTATCGTACTGGTTACACATATTGAAATTAACAGGTACAGAATGTTCTTCCTATAAATATAGCACTCCTCGCATGTTATAGCTTGTTCTTTCTGTAAGAATTTGTGTATGAAGAGTCCATACATTGGCCATTTAAAACCAGGAGATGGAACAATGTTTAGTTTCTTGTGTTATGTGCCTGCTGGTGTTTACACTAAGCCCAGAAAATGGGAGTGTTGAGGTAGACTGCATGCTTTCCTCACTAATAAGAACCTGAAACACTTGTAGTTAATGCTGTTGAAAATGGCTTAAAAATGATGTATTGAGCAGGAATTTTTCTGCAGCTATCTTCAAGTATAGATTTTTTTTGCAGAAAAATTGTTGTGAAACATCTGTTTCATATTACTTTTTCATTAAATTACTTGTAGACTGTTTTTTCTTGTTATCTAATCAGATACAAATTTGGCATACAGTTTGTTTACTGATAAATGCTGATGTCCACTCAACACAAGCAGATGCTCTGTCATAGGCAACAGTCTGATATCATCTGTAGCTTCCTTTTTATTCTTTTTTTTTAGTTCACTCAAAACAATGTTTTTGACCCCAAAGTAAATGACTTCAATTTTGCCTATAATTGTTAGATCTTTTCCAGATTTGATTAGCAATCATTTTTTCTCATTCTGATGGCGTCTCCTGTCTGTACCCTGTGGACTTCAACATCTATGGTGATTTCATCTATGGTAATTTTTTAAAATCAGATTTGCTTTAGGCACTTATGCTAATAGTCAAGGAAAGATAATTAATACAGTTGAACTATTGAATTATGCTAGAATTCTTTTCATTCAACTTGTCGTGAAGCTTCTATTGGATGCCATCAGATGCTGAGGAGCATTGTGAAAGACAACTATATCATACAACATTACATTTTTAGGTTTTTGGCTATAAATAAAGGCTTTAGTAGTTTCCATGCAAGGTAAAACATGTCTCCAAGAGCAAGCGTGCAGAAAGAAAAATAGATTGGCCAGATAAACAGTAAATTTAGATATAAACAGCTTGGCAGTAGTAAACGGAAGATCCCTATTAACTGAAGCCATATCTGGTTAAGACTGGCTTGATGGTGTAATAGCTTGGTGTAGTTTCACTGTAGATTACTGGGTTTCAAGCTTGGCTTGCACTCTAATTGAAATGCATGTAGGTCTTTTTCCAGTAATAGGGTACTAAACTGTCCATCATAATACAATTCTTTACTTTACTGTTTCTTTGTAGTTAATCCAGTCTGGACTTTTAGCCATGGGGAAAGATAAATATGTTTAGAGAGAAATTAAAACAAGTGTAGTCAGCAGTTTGTGTTAATTTGTTGAACTTGAATTAAAATGTTCCATGTTTAAGAATAAAATAGAATTTGTGGCACATGAATGGTATGAAAATTATTTTAGACAAATGTCCAGTATTTAAGATATGCTTCAGTCAGTATAGTTATTAAAAATGAAATCTGTTGAAATGTACAAAAGTTACTTGTGTGTTATTTTTTATTTATTTTTTTTTTAATGCTGAAAAGGTGTTCATAAACAGACTGGATAGCTTTCATGCTGGAGCATAACAAACGCAAGTTTTGAAAGCAACATTTTTAAACATGCTTTTGTTTTGTGCAATTTTTGCTACATTCTGATATATTCTGCCAATTTTAATGATGGCTTATAAAGCAAAATATGTACAATACAGAGGACACGGAGATGACTGACACAAGACCCCAACTGTTTGAGCTCCCTTGGAAATCTGGTGCTAACAAGTTAATCTCTTGGTGAGTGATATGGAGCAAAGGAAAGTGAAGGGCAAGCATCATCTGCCCAGCTTATTGCTTTGACTGGATTGATAACATTTCACACACTGCTGAACGCTATAGAACTCTTATAAGATCGGGTAAGCAGGCTAAAGTAGCTGAGGCTACAGATCCATTCAACACAATTGCATTGATCTGATTTGAAAGATTCCTTCTCCAGCAGGGAGACACTGCAGTGAGTACCTTGTAGAAAATGTTGGTTCCATCACTGAAGAAAACAGGAGGCTACTGACATTTCCTACAAGGTACTCGCTGCGATCTCTCCCTTTAACCTCCCAGTGGGGAAAGGAATATTTCAAAGCAGCTCAGTGAAAGTGTGTTGAATGCAGTAGATCTGCAGCCTGAACAGCAGTATAGAGAACTTAAACAAGGTAATGAAAGAAAACGGTTACCCTGTGACAACTAATATAGTAAGAATATTAGAATTGTGGGCTTTTCTATGAGTAATAAATATATGTGGAGCTGGACATTATAAAAGAAAGGAAGACAAAATAGATGCACTGGAATTGTGGTGGAGAAAATTGCTCAAGATTTGATGCATGACAGGGGAAACTAATCAATTGGTCCTGGACCAAGAAAGCATATTTGGACAAATGATATGGGCAAATAATGAGATAGAGAAGGCGGTCATGCTGAGTAAAAATGGAATGAAACTGAAAAAGAGGAAGAAAAAAAGGTGAAAGCTAGAAGTGAGGACGCCACTAACATCTTTGAAAATGGCAAATCCATCTGGTTACTCAGTCAATGCAGACTTGATCCTTTTTTTTATGTGCTATTATCAGTATTTTGGACATTAATTTCTAGCATTCATGTACAAGTGAATGTTGCGAGTCCATAAAATTGAAATTCCTCAGCACTGTACTAGATCACTCTCTTCCTTTTATGCTGAGATCCTATGTTTTGACCAAAAAAACGTGAAAGTAACTGTGGAGCTGCGTTCATTCTTCATGAAAAATAAAATGCACAAATTAGCATCAGCAGATATTTCCTTTGAGGAAGAGTTCTGTACATTGCCTATGTCATCCCAGACATATAAGGTATTGTTAGAATCTGCCCAATATATTTGAATGCAAGGTCATATATTAGGGGCATTTTCCTTATTATATTCATTCCTGGACTATCTATGCCAAGATGTAGCTGAAGCTGCTGGTCTGTATAATACCCGTTTTCAGAGTGTGATGCTCAGTTGAGATGTATTTTTATATGGCTCCAGTATAGAATTGTTAAGAATGTAATAAGGGTCATTGCTGAAGAGGATTATGCAGCTGCTGGTTTTGAAGAAAAATTATGGCTCATGTTGTTGCTTCATGAGCAGTGGGAATAGGTTCTGACTGATCAAAAAAATAGAGCAGGCATTAACAGGAAGGAAAACTCCCATTGTGCAAATGTTATAGGTTTTCATATGTTGAATAAATTCTAATTTCAGAATACATAACTGATTGCAGGATTGATCCTGTCCCCCCCCCCCCCCCCCCCGTTACATCCTTAATAGTGCTTACTTAAGGGCCTGATTTACTAAGGCTTTTCTCTTTCTGTGTCAATGGGGAAAAATGCTTAGTAAATAAGGCCCTAAGGGCCTCATTTTCCACGCCGCTCACACGCAATAAGGGACCTTTCGCACGCGAAAAGTCCCTTATCGCGTGCGATACCAAGATGGGGGTGGAGTCGGGGCGGAGTCGGCCCCGGAAGAGGAGGAGTCAGGGCATCACCAGGGCCGACTCTGCGCCGACGCCACGGACAGCGAAAAGGTAAGGGCCTTTTCGCGGCAGCTTTCGCTCCCAATAGCTTCACCTCCTATGGTGGTGCTATTGGGTGCGAAACCGGCAGCGATTGTAACGGTGCGATCACTGCCGGCTAGCACTGGCCCCCCCCACCCCTCATCTTCTGAAGTATCGCAGGCCTGCGATACTTCAGAAAATGAGGCCCTAAGTGACTAAACTAGTGAAAATAGGCAGGTAGTGAAATAATGTGGTAAGGCAGTAGCCAGAGTCAAGAGGATGCTTGGGTATATAGGGGGAGATGTAATCAACAGAAAAGAATTGATATTGCACCTTTACAGGAATGCCATATCTCAAAAAGAATAGAAAGGCTAGAGGTGGTACAGAGAGGCAACCAAAAGCCATATGAGATGAGTGAAGGACCTACATTTGTATGCTCTAGAGGAGAGATGCGGGGGATACGATAGACATTTAAATGCTTAACATGTTAATGGAGCACAAGTGGTAAACCTTTTTGAACAGAAGGGAAGCTGTAGAGCTAGGGGTCATGACATGAAACAGGGGGAAGATTCAACACTAGGAAACACTTTTTTTTTTTCCACAGGGTGATGGATACCTGGAATACACTTCTGAAGGAGGTGGTGGAGACAAAAACAGTAGAATTAATAAAAATTAAAAAAAAAAAAAAAAGTGGGATAAGCACAGATAATCCATAGTGGCAAGAATATGGAAATGAACTACATTGGGACCTGCAAGATTGTCAGTTACAACCTAAAGCAGTGTTACTTACATCAGCACTTCAAAAGAAAAAGAATGGGAGTAACCTGCATGGAGTGCAGCTATAACCAATAGTAACAATGCTATGATTGGAACAGGGCTCAAAGAAAACATGGGGAGGCCAGTAGTGTGATTGTATTGGACTTAACTGTGCCTGGACAGATGTTTATAAGATTTAGATCCTGTGCATGTCCAATATTGGAGGCAAGGTACCACATAATATGCATCATATGAGAGATCAGGTGGAAGACACAAGGAGGGATTTGGTGTTGGGTTGCATTTGGAAATTTTATAGGCACATTTACTAATAGAGGATGAATCTCAATTGGGCAGATTGCATGGGCCACTTAGGGTTTTTATTGGCCTTCATAGGGATGGTATTTTTTAAACCAGAGTGCGGGTACGCATCTGCGTGCATTCATCGGCCAGCGCCCAGGGACATGGTTATTTTATAATATACATGTGATGAATGCCACTGTGCACACAAATCCTACTTCTACTGCATAAGTTGGGGAATTTTAAAAGGCATGCATGCCGAATCATTTGCTAGTTTTACCAGTTTGTTCCCAGTTCGCCCAGGTAAACAGGTCCTCCACCCCCCCCCCCCCCTTGGTTTGATAGCCTGTATATCCCCCAGTTACCCCAGACCCTTTAAACCCCTCCAAAATGGCTCGGGTTGTTTTTTTTTGCTTAATTGCCATCCATAGCAGAAGTAGAGTTACGCGGTGGGGAGGCCTCAGCCCATGCCGGGTTGTGTAAGTATTTTCAGGCAAATTTCTGGTTAAAGTCCTGAAATGCACATTTACCGCCCATGCTCTGCCCAGACCATGCCCCGGTCCTTTTTGAGAAGCTTTGAGATGTGCTTGCAGTGGCATTTATGTGCATATCCTGATGGCTTTTAAAATCTGCTCAGAGTGCGAGTCCAACCTATTCACACATTCCCTAATTTTGGTGTGCATCGGGCTTTTAAAATTCACCTTTTAATATGTTGTGAATTTAGCCACTCTGTAGCTGCAAAGTGTAAAAATAAAAAAAAGTCTTGCCACCTCACTCCCATAATAAGGTAGCTAGATGTTTTTGAAAATCAAATCCTATGTGTAGAGCAATTTATTTTTTATTTTATTTAAAAAATACTTTTTTGTTAAATATTTTTATTTAACGAAGAGGTTTCTATACAAACTGTAGTTAACCAAATAAAATCAGTGCCTGCATATTACAACATTTGCAAACCAACAAAATTTCCCTTTTCATTGTGTTTTTCACAATCTGATTCCCAGTCATCCTCTAGCATACTCAGCACATCCACACTTCTCACCACTTGGAGTCAGAACCCAAAACATCTACTAATTGAAGTCCAAGTAATCTTGACATACTGAAAATTTTTGTTTCAATAAAGATTCATGACCTTTCAATTCTTTGTTTTTCTAAGTTAGCATAGGTTTTCATTTAACAGAGGTTATATCCTCATTGTGCCAATAAGAAAGAATAACCTTTTTTGCTATTGCCAATGAAACACTAAACAGTTTTGCACTATCAGAAGGTAACACTAGGGATTTATCAAATATATACAGATGTCATTTTACCACACCAGGGTATTGTTTTCCTTAAAGTCATGATATTCTTGACAAGTTAACTCTAATATGTCTGCAGACATTCTGTAAACATATGACACACATTTCCAAAGCAACAATTACATTTAAGACATAGAAGTCCACATATGCATTTTCACTCCCCAGAGATGACTAACACAAACAATTCATTTTGTACTGTACTTCTTTCAGATTTGCTAGTTGAATATGTCTGTAAAGAGCTGAAAAAGCTGCATGAATATCACTTTTGTCAAGTTGGATACCCAGATCAGCTCCCCATACATTGACCAGCTTGCTCTAATGCATATTCGGTGTGGAATATTTAATATGCATCATCTATATATCAATTTTATTAAATTTAAATACAGTTTCAATAAGTCTCCTCTTCTATAAAGGTTATAGGTTTTAGATGCTTTCCTGCTATACTCGAGCAGTAATGCCTGGATTGAAGATAGACAAAGACATTTTTATTGGAAATGTCCCATTCCTCATAGAATTGTTAAAGAATATAAGCTTGAGCTTACAGCCTGAACTAATTGACCCAAGCAGTAAAGTCCATTTCAGATCTATTAGTAAAAATTTGTAACCTATCATTAAAATCATCCATTGTACCTGAAAACTGGAGGGTGGCTAATGTAACCTAGGGATGTGCAGAGGGACGCCATACGTTGCATTCGGGATTTGTATTTGGGGGGCAGATACATTGCATTCGGCAAGGGGGCCCCCCCGATAAGTTTATAGTTAATTCTTTTTTCGTTTCCCGGCTAAAATTAATTTAACTACAACCCGCCACCCTCCTGAACCCCCCCCCCCCCCCCAAGACTTGCCAAAACTCCCTGGTGGTCCAGCAGGGGGTCAGGGAGCCATCTCCTGCACTCAAACCCTCGGCTGCCAATATTCAAAATGGCACCGATAGCCTTTGACCTACTATGTCACAGGGGCTACTGGTGCCATTGGTCAGCCCCTGTCACATGGTAGCAATGGATGGCCGGCACCACCTTGTGCTCCTACCATGTGACAGGGGCTGACCAATGGCACCAGTAGCACCTGTGACATAGTAAGGGCAAAGGCTATCGGCGCCATTTTCATTACTGGCAGCCGACGGCCCGCATGCAGGAGATTGCTCCTGGACCAGCAGGAACTTTTGGCAAGTTTTGGGGGACCCTCCTAACCCCCATAAGACTTGCCAAAAGTCCAGTGGGGGTCCGGGAGCAACCTCCTGCACTCCGTTGGCTCCTGTGACATAGTGAGGGCAAAGACTATCGGCGCCATTTTGAATACTGGCAGCCGATGGCCGGAGTGCAGGAGATGGCTCCTTGACCCCCCGCTGGACCACCAGGGAGTTTTAGTAAGTATTGGGGGGATCAGGAGGGTGGGGGGTTTGTTTAACATGGCTCCTTTAGACGGCCGAATCATTTGGTGAAGATTCGTTGAATTCGTGGGGAATCGCGATACATTTCGCTTCCCCATGAATACGAATATGGCCCTATACGTTGCGGATTCCCAATTGATAGGGAATGAATGCACACCCCTAATGTAACCCCAATGTTTAAAAAGGGCTCCAGGGGTGATCTGGGAATCTACAGACTAGTAAGCCTGACTTCAGTGCCAGGAAAAATAGTGGAAAGTGTTCTAAATATCAAAATCACAGAACTTATAGAAAGACATGGTTTAATGGAACAAATTCAGCATGGCTTTACCCAAGGCAAGTCTTGCCTCACAAATCTGCTTCACTTTTTTGGAGGAGTTAATAAACTTGTTAATAAAGATGAACCAGTAGATGTAGTGTATTTGGATTTTCAGAAAGTGTTTGACAAAGTTCCTCATGAGAGGCTTCTAAGAAAAGTAAAAAGTCATGGTATAGGTGGCGATGTCCTTTCATGGATTACAAACTGGCTAAAAGACAAGAAACAGAGAGTAGGATTAAATGGACAATTTTCTCAGTGAAAGGGAGTTGGGCAGTGGAGTGCCTCAGGGATCTGTATTGGGACCCGTACTTTTCAATATATTTATAAATGATTTGGAAAGGAATATGATGAGTGAGGTAATCAAATTTGCAGAAGAAACAAAATTATTCAGAGTAGTTAAATCACAAGCGGATTGTGATAAATTGCAGGAAGACCTTGTGAGACTGGAAAATTGGGCATCCAAATGGCAGATGAAATTTAATGTGGATAAGTGCAAGATGCTGTAATTACACAATGTTAGGTTCCATATTAGGAGCTACCACCCAAGAAAGAGATCTAGACGTCATAGTGGATAACACATTGAAATTGTCTGTTTAGTGTGCTGCAGCAGTCAAAAAAGCAAACAGAATGTTGAACGGTGAATAAAACAGAAAATGTCATAATGCCTCTGTATCGCTCTATGGTGAGACTGCACCTTGAATACTGTGTACAATTCTGATCGCTGCATCTCAAAAAAGATATAATTGCGATGGAGAAGGTACAGAGAAGGGCTACCAAAATGATAAGGGGAATGGAACAGCTCCCCTATGAGGAAAGACTAAAGAGGTTAGGACTTTTCAGCTTGGAGAAGAGACTGCTGAGGGGGGATATGATAGAGGTGTTTAAAATCATGAGAGGTCTAGAACAGGTAGATATGAATCGGTTATTTACTCTTTCGGATAATAGAAAGACTAGGGGGCACTCCATGAAGTTGCATGTGGCTCATTTAAAACTAATCGGAGAAAGTTCTTTTTCACTCAATGCACAATTAAACTCTAGAATTTGTTGCCAGGATATGTGGTTAGTGCAGTTAGTGTAACTGGGTTTAAAAAAGGATTGGATAAATTCTTGATGGAGAAGTCCATTACCTGCTATTAATCAAGCTGACTTAGCAAAATAGCCACTGCTATTACTAGCATCAGTGGCATGGGATATACTTCGTTTTTTGGCACTTGCCAGGTACTTACAGCCTGGATTGGCCACTGTTGGAAACAGGATGCTGAGCTTGATGGACCCTTGGTCTAACCCAGTATCGCATGTTCTTTTGTTCTTAAAGAGAAAATAAAAGGTAATCAAAAATAATTATATAAATAAATAAAAATAGGAAAATATGGGAACATAAGGAAAATCTGTCACTGCATACAGATATATATTTTCCTGTACCCTGCCTCAGATTATTTTTGTCCTGTTTCATAATAGGCTTTTGTAAAGAGCCAAGTTTTTAAATCCTTCTTAAAGATCTTAAAATTTGGCTGTAATCTTAAATCAGATGACAAGGTATTCCATAGCTTAGGTCCTGCAACTGAGAGAGCCCTTGCTCTCACCTCGCTCAAATGAGTTGTTCAAATTGATGGAATAGTTAGTAATAGAGATGTGAATAGTGTGATCGATTGTCTTAACGATTGATTTCGGCTGGTGGGGGGGAGGGAATCGGATCGTCGCAGTTTTGTTTTTGTAAATATCGTGTAAATCATAAATCGGGGGAGGGCGGGAAAACCGGCACACTAAAACATCCCTAAAACCCACCCCGACCCTTTAAAATCCCCCACCCTCCCGAACCCCCCCCAAAATGCCTTAAATTACCTGGGGTCCAGAGCGGGGGTCCCGGTGTGATCTTTTAATCTCGGGCCTGCGGTGCATTGTAGAAATGGCACCAGCGCTACCTTTGCTCTGTCTTCAGGTCAAAGGTAGCGCCGGCGCCATTTTGTTTTTTGTCCCCCGACGTCAGGAGCGTAGGAGATCACTCCCGGACCCCCGCTGGACCCCCAGGGACTTTTGGCCAGCTTGGGGGGGGGCCTCCTGACCCCCACAAGACTTGCCAAAAGTCCAGCGGGGGTCCGGGAACGACCTCCTGCAGTCGAATCGTGTTGCCGTACGGCCGGCGCCATTTTGCACAAAATGGCGCCGGCCGTACGGCATTTTGGGGGGGTTCGGGAGGGTGGGGGATTTATTTTAAAGGGTCGGGGTGGGTTTTAGGGTTGTTTTAGTGTGCCGGTTTTTCCGCCCTCCCCTTTCCTCCCTCTTCCCCCGATTTACGATTTTTGACGATAAATCGGGGGAATTCCTATTGTATCGTGCTTCTAACGATTTTTGACTATTTAAAATATATCTGACGATATTTTAAATCGTCAAAAAACGATTCACATCCCTAGTTAGTAAACCTTTATCTGATGACTGTAAATTTCACTAAGGTTTGGGGAAGTATAGTATGTTAACAGGGTTCCATGGTCTAATAAGCTTTCCTAATAAATTATCGAGATTAAATTTTCAGTGTAAGGGCACCCATTCTTGTATATAACATGAGGAGGCTACATAATAAGCCCTCAACTTTGAAAATGCTAGACCACCTACTTTTTTATTACTCCTGGGAGAATTCTGCAACAAAAAATTGAAAATTCTGCAGGCACACTTTCTAAATTCTGCACATTTATTTGTCAAAATAACTATTTCTTGCAAATTCTCCATTTCAGTATAATCTAGTATTTTCATTTAAATAATAGTACAGAAAACAAAGAACCTTCACATTTTCTCACTTAGTGATTTCCTTCTGGTAGAAAGTACCAAACTATACAGAGAATGTTTACCTTCTTCATTTGAGAGAGATCTTAGCCCAGCACCACTCACACTCAGTGACACTAGGATCACAATGTCAGCAATGGCAGCAGCTGCTTGTCACCCTTCCACTTGAGTGTCACTGGCAACTTGGCTCATCTCCTAGCAGTGGCAGCAATTGCCGCTGCTGGCAGGGACTGCTGCAGTTGTTGCTACCCTGCACCTTAGGGATATGCAGAGGGACCGCATACATTCGGTATTTGTAGGGGGTCTGATACGTTGCATTCGGCAAGGGGGCCCCCTGATCCGTTCATGCATTCCATTCTTATTCGTTTCCCGGTAAAAATTTAATTAACTACAATCACCCACCCTCCTGACACCCCCCCCCCCCCCAAGACTTGCCAAAACTCCCTGGTGGTCCAACGGAGGTCCGGGAGCCATCTACTGCACTCACGCCGTTGGCTGCTGGTTTTCAAAATGGCGCCGATAGCCTTTGCCCCTTACTATGTCACAGGGGCTACCGGTGCCATTGGTCGGCCCCTGTCACATGGTAGGAGCAATGGATGGCCGGCACCATCTTTTTCCCTCCCCCTCCCCTTTCTCTTTCTCCCATCCGCCTCCCTTCCCCTCTGTCCCCCTCTCTTCTCTTTCTCCCTTCTAGCGATGCCTCCGCTCTCCATGCAAGCCGCCTGTGCCGCGATGACTTCGCTCTCCTGTGATGGCTCCGCTGACCATGCGCAGCAAGCCGCCTGTGCTGCGATGATGCCGCTTTTACTTCCTCTTCCTGCAGATCATTTGGAAGGGAGAAGCATGCGGTTGCAGTGGATTCTGCGAAGTGAGGGAGGAAATCTGCAGGAAGGGAGAATTCTGCGCAAATTCCGCAGTGGTGCAGAATTCTCCCAGCACTAAAACTTTACATGAAATATATTTCAATCTCTCCTTCTTTTTCTGCCAAATAAAGGATATAGCAGATCTTGAAGCTAGATAATTCCACTACTTGGAAGTATTTGAATACCACATGGTAATTCTGGTAGGACTAAAATCTTCACTGCGCATCTGCCCTTTAATGTCATCCATTTAAAAAGGCCTTTACGTTTCAACAAAGGTTTAATGATATTTCGTTGATATATTTCTTCCTCTGGGTAGGTTAGTCAAATACCCAAGTATTTTAGTGCTGACAAATTCCAATTGAGAGGGGAAAGTTGCCTACTATCGATTTTTAGAATGACACTAATAAAGGAAAAGCTTTAGTTTTACTCTAGTTTATCCTAAGACCCGAAAATGTGCCAGTTTGTTGTCCTGAAGGATCATATCTAAACAAGACATAGGGTTGCCAATAATCATCAATACATATTTGCGAAAAGGCTGATTTTTATCAAATTCCCAAAATCATTCCCTGAAAACCTTCCATATCATGAAGTTGAATTGCCAAGGGTTCTAATGTTGGCACATATAGCCCGGGGGGAGGGGGTTGGAATGGACAACCTTGGCGAGTCCCTCTTGATATTTTAAATTTTCTAGATAATGTGCCATTAACCTGAATCTGTGCCCAAGGTTCTGAACTTAATAGCTACACTGAGCTCATAAAATGATTTTTTGAAGTATCCACCACATATTTGACCACGCGACTCTGGCAAAGGCTTTTTCTGAATCTAAACTGACCAATATACTGTCAGCATTATCAAATTTAGTTGCATGCAAAGCTAACCCTGCTTTTAATATATTGGTGGAGGAATGACGCCTTTTAATTAATCCTGTTTGGTCAGAGTGTACAATATTTTGAATTGTTATATTCAACCTCTTTGCTAGAACAGCTGCCAAAATTGTTATGTCTTGATTGAGTAGTAAAATCAGACTATATGATTCTGGTAGAATATAAGATATAAGACACCAGGAAGAGTGCTGGAGCAATGATTACACAGTTCGGGGTTCCAATCAGTTGAAATCCAAAATAAAAATACTTTTGGATTTCAACTGATTGGAACCCCGGACTGTGTAATCATTGCTCCAGCACTCTTCCTGGTGTCTTATATGTATTTTGAGTGCTGGCCTCCTGCTTGTGTGTTTCCCTAGAACATAAGATATACCATACTGGGTCAGACCAAGGGTCCAACATGCCCAGCGTCCTGTGTCCAGCAGTGGCTATTCCAAGTCACAAGAACCTGGCAAGTATCCAAACATTAAATAGATCCCAAGCTACTATTCCTTATTGATAAACAGAAGTTTATGGACTTCTCCCCTAGGAACTTATACAAACCTTTTTTAAACCCTGTTACACTAACTGCCGTAACCATATTCTCTGGCAATGGATTCCAGAGCTTATGCATTGAGTGAAAGAATATTTTCCAATTTGTTTTAAATGAGCTACTTGCTAACTTCATGGAGTGACCCCCTAGTCATCCTATTGTTTGCGATAGTAAATAACAGATTACATTTACCTCTTCAGGTTCTTTCATGATTTTGTAGACCTCTATCATATCCCCCCTCAGCCATCTCTTCTCCAAGCTGAATAGCCCTAATCTCTAGCCTTTCCTCATACGGCAGCCATTCCATGCCCTTTATCCTTTTGGTCACTCTCCTCTGTACTTTCTCCAGTGTAACTATATCTTATTTGTGATTTGCACACAGTGTTCAAGGTGTGGTCTCACCATGGAGCAATACAGAGGCATTATGACATCCACCATTTTATTTGCTATTCCCTTCCTAATAATTCCTAATATTCTGTTTTGTTTGACTGCCACAGCACACTGAGCTAATGATTTCAGTGTATTATCCGCTATGACAGGGGTCCCCAACCACCGGTTCGTGGACCAGGACTGGGCCGTTGGGGTTTTTTTGCCGGTCCGTGGCACCGGCAGATGTCGCGTGCTCCTGGTCTCGCCCGCCGCTCTTCCTTCCCTGCTGCCGTTGCCACCGGGCTATCAGCATGTTCAAGCCCAGTGGGAACGGCAGTGGTGCTAGAAGAAGCAGTGGCACCCGTGGCTGGCCTTTCCTTCTTCCCGCGCCTGCCCCCCCCCCGTGACCCGGAACAGGAAGTGATACACAGAGCGGTGCGCGGGAAGGAGAAAGGCCGTGCCGTGTGGAAAAGTAGCAGCGGCAGCAGCATCGGCCCCTGAGCAATCAAAGCAGGCAATAATCGGGAAAGGAGACAGCAGCATGAGCCTCCCGTGGCCGATGGGATTCTTCTTTCTTGGCCTGCGGGAGCTGGAGGAGGAGGCTGCTGCAGCTACCATTTGTGCTCGGGTGGGGGGGGGAGAGGAAGTGAGGAAGAGAAAGAGAGTGAAGCAGCCAGCCAGCCTGTGTGTGATTGAGAGAAACTGGTCAGAGAGCTGATGTATGTGTGTGTGTGTGTGTGTGTGTGATTCAGGGAATGAGAAGCCTGTGCACGTGGAGAGCGAGCATGGGAGTGAGAAACCTGGGTGTGTATGAGACACAGCATGGGAGTGAGAAGTCTGTATATCTGAAAGAGAACATGGGAGTGGGAAGCGTTTGTGTTTGTGTGTGAGAGAGAGAGAAAGAAAGTGATTATGGGAATGAGAAGCCTGTGCATGTGGAGAGAACAAGCATGGGAGTGAGAGATTGGTGAGTGTGTGTGTGAGACAGAGAAAGTGATTATGAGAGTGAGAAGCCCATATATGTAAGTAGAACACGGGAGTGGGAAGCCTGTGTGTGTGTATGGCATGAGAGAAACTGTTCAGGAAGGTGACTGGTGTGTGTGTGTCAAAGACTGTTTGGGAGATGATTGGTGTGTGAGAGACAAACTGGTCATGGGGGCATGATTGATATGGTGTGTGTGAGAGACATGGGCACTAAGGAAGAGGACCATGAGTATAGAGCTTAGCTTCTACTGCTGCTTCTGGTGTGTGCTACGGCCTGCATGGAAGAGGAGTAGGCTAGCTGCTGGAGGGGGTAAGTAAAGGTGGCTTTTTAAGTTTTATTTTTCTTGATTGACTGCCATTTTAATTATGTGATGTCTGCTTTTTTGAAATATTTTATTGGTGTTTGGAGAATGTTTAATAGTTTTTATGAGTTTTTAATTGTTGGATGTTATTCTGTTCATAGCTGTTTTGAAACATTTATTCTGCTTATTAGTATAGTTTTACAATTATTTCTGTGTGGGGATGTATAGCTGCTTGCTAGTTCCTAATAAGAGGTTTATTGGTTTTTAGGAACTGATTTAATATTTGTAATGTTGACTTTTCATAATTAGTGTTGCTCCTGTTTGAGTGTATTCTATAATATAGATGTAACTGTGTGCGGATTAGTTTATGTGCATTATTACAGATCCTGGGAGTGTTAGGTTGGTTCTGTGTCTGTTACCGAGATGAGATATTTTACTAGCATGTAAGCGTTTGTGTCAGTCTTATTTGTTGTGTTTTCTCAAGAGGACATGCATTGTTGGTAAACTGCTGTCTTTTCATAAGTAGGGCTATTGAGCCTGGAAGTAGAAGGAGTCTGAGTTGCTGTTACTGAGATGACACCAGAACCAGAATATCTTTTTTGTAGGGTGAGTTGTATGGGGAATGTCATAATTCTGCTTTACATCCATTATTGTGGGTCAGGGGGGGGTTCCCGTGGATGCAAACTGTACTTTTACATCTAGCCCCGTGACGATCATGGGTCAGTGTGTCATGCATGTGAGAACCTATGGTGAGTTGAGTGACATTCACATTATAAATGTCGTTATTAAATAAGTATGCACTAAAATCCAATCCCTTCCATGCACCTGCCCCACCCCCACCCCGCCCTGCCGGGCCATGGAAAAATGGTCTTACTTGAAGCCGGTCCCTTGTGCAAAAAAGGTTGAGAACCACTGCGCTATGACTCCTAGATCTCTCCTGGGTGGTAATTCCTAATATGCAACCTAACATCGTGTAAATATGGTAAGGGTTATTTTTCCCTATATGCATCACCTTGCACTGCCCACCTTCAACTTCATCCACTATTTGGACGCTCAATCTTTTAACCTCAAGGTCCTCCAGCAGTTTATTACAATCCACTTAAGATTTAATTACTCTGCATAATTTTGTCATCAAATTTGATCACCTCATTCATTGTACCCCTTTCCAGATCATTTATAAATATATTAAAAAGCACCGGTCCTAGTACAGGTCCCTGAGGCACTCCACTGTTTACCTTTTTTCCCAGTGAAGAGAGATCATTTAATCCTACTCTTTCCCATCTTTTAACCAATTTGCAATCCACAAAAGGGCATCGCCTCCTATCCCATGACTTTTTCATTTTCCTAGAAGCCTCTCATAGGGACTTTGTTGAATGCCTTCTGAAAATTTAAATACACCACATCTAGTGGTTCACCTTTGACCACATGTTAATTCACCCCTTCAAAAAATGTAGGAGATTTGTGAGACAAGACTTCCCGTAGGTAAATCCATGCTGGCTATGTCCCATTAAACCATGTCAATCTAAGTGTTGTATGATTTTTTCTTTATAACTGTTTCCACGATTTTTCCTAGCTCTGAAGTCAGTCTCACTGGTCTATAGTTTCCCGGATCACCCCTGGAGCCCTCTTCAAATTTTGGGGTTACACTGGCCACCTTCCAATCTTCAGATACAATGGATGATTTTAGTAATATGTTAGAAATTTCATTTTTTTAGTTCTTTCAGAAAACCTGAGGTGTATACCATCCAGTCTAGGTGATTTACTACTCTTCAATTTGCAATCTGGCCTACTACATCTTCCAGGTTTTCTGTGATTTGGTTCAGTTCATTTGAATAGTCACCCTTGAAAACCATCTCTGGAATGGGTATCTCCCCAATAACTTCTTCAGTAAACACTAAAGCAAAGAATTTGTTTAGTCTTTCTGCGATGGCCTTATCTTCCCTAATTCCCCCTTAACACCTCTATCATCTAATGATGCAGCTGACTCCCTCACAAGCTTTCTGTCTTGGATATATCTTAAAATTTTTATTATGAGTTTTTGCCTCTACGACCACCTTCTTTTCAAATTCTTTTAGACTGTCTTATCAATATCTCTTTCATTTAACTTGCTAATGCTTATGCTTTTTTCTTATTTTCTTTTCATGGATCCTTCTTTCAAGTTTTGAATTAAGAGCTTTTTCATTATGCTGGCAATCATTTGGCCTTCCTTCCACCTTTCTTAAAACATGGTAATAGCAGATTTTTTCCAGGTTTTGGAAAACACCCTTTTCAAAACACCCTTTTTCTCAGGCTAAGGCAAACACATTCTGTAATGGGCAGTTTGTACTTTCTCATAATACTTTTTATAATTCTGGCCCAATCCCATAGAGTCCTGGGGCCTTTCCTAGTTTTAACTCTAAGCATCCTTCGCTATGTCTATGGTTTCGAAAGGAGCTTCTAAGATATTGATCTGATCCTCAGTAAACTGGGGGATCTCTACATCTTTAGAGTAGTCATGCAAAGTCTGAATGTATTTAGTTTCCTTAGTACGAAGTTTTTAAAAAAATTCTTCAAACTTTTAAAATATCCTCTGTACTGGAAACAATGTTATTGTGACTTCTTAATTTCATGATTACATTCCTTGTTTTGGCGTTTCTTAACAAATTCGCCAAAAGCTTGACAGATTTGTCTAATCCTTGAAGGAGCCAAAACTGATAGTTAAATTTTGTTTGGCTATATCATCTAGGATGTCCTTCAGCTCTTTGCAAATGCTTTTCAATTTTTGTGGAAAAAATTGTGTAAAGTCATATGTGTGTTCTCATAACTTTGTAGTTTCTAAAGCTTTTTTGTTTTGTGGTTTACTTTTCCTGATTTGTTATAAATATGTCCATGGAGGATGGTTTTAGTCACATTCCAAAAGTTCAATGCATTTATGTCTAGTGTATTATTCTCCAAGTTAATCTCCTGCTACTTCTCAAGTAAAAATTTTTTTAAAACCCTTAGCTTGGTTTGATAATGACATTTTCCATACAGATCTTCCAATATTTTTGTCTATGTAATTTAGCTTGAGTGATAATACAGAGTGATCAGAGTATGGGACCTTGAATATTGCACATTTCATGACTTTATCAAACCATTTTTCAGGCACTAAAATGTAATCTAATCTAGAATACATGTCAAGAATATTAGAATAAAATGAATATTTCATATCTTTGTGTAGCATTCTCCAGGAGTCCACCAATCTAAATTCCTGCATTAGAAAACAAATACCTCATGTGTTTTTTATTTGACTGCTTTGCTGGCTTGCAATCAATAAGGGGATTATCAGTAATATTAAAATCATCTCTGATTATATAGGTATACTCTGTTAACCTAGACAATTTTGGCAACCAGATTTGAGGAAAAACCCTTGTGAATATTGGGTACACATTTAATAGCAACATTTTTGTGTCATAAAGGGATCCAAATACAACAGTATATCTGCTTTCCTTGTTGGATAATTGTTTGACTTGAAATGGTAGTGTTTTATTAATTAATATGGCTACTCCTCTCTGTCTAGTGGAAAAATAAGAGTAGTTTAGTATATTCTGAATCATTTGAGGGTGGAAGGCGATATCTGCTTTAATCCTTTTCAGACCTAATAAAATGTACTTTCTCTCTATGGGTGATTGTAGTCCACCTTCAGTAAGTAAATTTTAAAACCCCGGCGCGGCCCAGTACCAGGAGATATTGCATGTGGCTGGGCCGTGCACATTTTCAAAGCTACCCAGCCATGCGTTTATCTCCTGGTATGGGCGGAAGAGTTGGGTTTCAAAAAAGAAGCAGCCTGGGGAGGGCTGTGGTTGGGGTCCGAGTAGGGGCTGGCCGGTACTCCGCTATTAGGCACTGTCCGGGTGAAGCGCACACATGGATGCCTGCACGCTTTTAAAAATCTACCTCTGTGTGCATATATTCACTAATGACATTACGCATAACTAAAATTATTTCAGTGATCGATATCTAAGGTAAAATATTTTAGACCCATATATATTTCTGATTTTGATGCTGTTATATTGAAGATATATTAAGGGGCAGATTTTCAAAGGGTTACACGCATAACCCCCGAAAAGCTTCCCCTTCCACGCCCTGCGCGTGCCGAGCCTAAGTCCCCGGGGCTTTCCTGGGGGGCATGTCGGGGGGTCATGTCGCGGCTGGTGTGTCATCGGGGGTGTTCCTCGGCCATGGTTCTGGCCCAGGAGCGTTCCGGGGGCATGGCCGTGGCCTCCGGACCAACCCCCGGACCGGAACATGGTGCGCCGGCAGCCGGCCCAGCGTGTGCAAGTTATGCCTGCCTCAGGCAGGCGTAACTTTTGAAATAAAGGTGGGGGGGGGGGGGGAATTAGGGCCAGGGGGCGGGTTAGTTAGGGGAAGGAAAGGGAAGGTGGGGGCGCCGGAAAGAAAGTTCCCTTTGAGGCCGCTCCAATTTCGGAGCGGCCTGGGAGGGAACTGAGGCAGGCTGCTCTGCTCGGCGCGCGCAGGCTGCCGATTTTGCACAGCCTTGCGCGAGTCGACCCCGGATATTAAAAGATACGCATGGCTACATGCGTATCTTTTAAAATCCGGTGTACTTTTGTTTGCGACGATTGCGCAAACAAAAATACGCACACGTGTACTATTTTAAAATCTGCCCCTAAGTGAACTGACTCCATACTCATCCAAGTATTCTTACACACTCTTCCCCAATTATCCACAAACATATCCACACAAACATTTTTCATCCTTAATTCCAAATATACCCAGTCCTTGATCCTCTTCCTCAGAACCCAAATCAGGAATTCTTCATCACCTCCAAGTGCTCTCTTCTACCAAGTTTCATCAATCTGGAGCCAGCGAAGAACAAATATTAAGAAGTTCGAAACACCCCCCCCCCCCCCATAGTCCTCCAGTCTGAATGGGACAGTTGAATTGACAAACCGCTCACATATGAAACAGTTTTAAGAAGAACATAAGAAAATGCCATACTGGGTCAGACCAAGGGTCCATCAAGCCCAGCATCCTGTTTCCAACAGTGGCCAATCCAGGCCATAAGAACCTGCCAAGTACCCAAAAACTAAGTCTATTCCATGTTACCATTGCTAATGGCAGTGGATATTCTCTAAGTGAACTTAATAGCAGGTAATGGACTTCTCCTCCAAGAACTTATCCAATCCTTTTTTAAACACAGCTATACTAACTGCACTAAACACATCCTCTGGCAACAAATTCCCAAGTTTAATTGTGCGCTGAGTGAAAAAGAACTTTCTCCGATTAGTTTTAAATGTGCCCCATGCTAACTTCATGGAGTGCCCCCTAGTCTTTCTACTATCCGAAAGAGTAAATAACCGATTCACATCTACCTGTTCTAGACCTCTCGTGATTTTAAACACCTCTATCATATCCCCCCTCAGCCGTCTCTTCTCCAACCTGAAAAGTCCTAACCTCTTTAGTCTTTCCTTTAGTCTTTAGTCTTTCCAATACCATATTAAACATTTATAGTACAGTAGCTTTAAATTGTGAAAGCAACATTGAAAATTTTTTAAGAAAAGATCCAGCAGCCTCCTGCTGCAAAACTTTGTAAAATAGTCTTCATTTTGACATCAGTCTCACGCTACTCAATGCACAGCGATTTCACAACCCACTGCAAACTATGCTGTGAAAATGCAGAACCAACAATGTTTTTTGTTTTTTTTTTCTTTTCCTGCAATATAATGTGATGTTACTGCTAATTCATTTTAGGAGTAACACCATGAAAATTTTTGTTACCATTCTATTAGTAATTGGGCGAATTTTCAAAGGGCCATGTGTGTAAAAATCAGGAGTTATGCGCCTGGCCGGTGAAAAGGGCCGTGCACAAAAGTCCCGATATGCGTGCAAATGCCGGGTTCTGAAAAAGGGACGGGTCAGTGGGTGGGGCCTGGACAGGGAGGGGAGGGGTGGGGCAGAAGGGAGGCCAGCCGGGACAGTGTCCACTGTCCCAGGGAAGCATGTGCCAGCAGCTGGCTGGCGCGCAGAACCTGCCCAGAGCAGGCGTTAATTTATGAGTACCCCAAAAAGTTGTACAGAAAAGCAGAAAATACTGCTTTTCTGTACATTCTCAGACTTAATATCGTGAAGATATTGGGCCTGATTTTAAAAAGCATTTACTCGAGTAAAAACCAGGTTTACTGGAGTAAATTCACTTTACTTGAGTAAGTGGGTTTTTGAAAATTGCTACAATATATGCCATTGACTTGTCTATAGGATTTACTCACATAAGTGCACTTTACTTGAGTAAATGGCTTTTGAAAATTGCTACAGTAGTAGCTACATTTACGCATGTAACTCCTTTTGAAAATTATCCCCATTAAGTCTGTGGAACAAAAGTTTTAAAGATTAAAAAAATAAAAAGAGCCGGTGATCAGGTTCGGGAAATGGACGCTCAGTTAACTAGTGTCCATTTTCCGAAGCTGTGGCTGTGTGCTGGTTAGGAAAATGGATGCTGATAAATTCTTAGCCCACAGACAATCACTGCCAAGGAGGTGCTAGGGTCATGCAATCTACCCTAGCACCTCCTTGACAGCACGACCCTTAAATAAAATTTAAATATTGCATGGCGCCCCCCAGAAGAGGTGACTGGTGGGGTGCATTAGGAAAGCGGGCCCTGAACACTGAGCCCACTTTTTGCATATTTTTATTGCATTGCCCCCCCCCTGTGAGTTAAGGGAGGGAGCAGTTACAGTCAAGCCCGAGTTGTGGTTTTTTTTATTTTTTTTTTTTTATTTTAAAGATGACGTGGGCCGTCCATTGCTCCTACCATGTGACGGGCTGGCCAATGGCACCGATAGCCCCTGTCACATGGTAAGGGCAAAGGGCCATCTGCGCCATTTTGATTAGTGGCAGCCCGACGGCCCGAGAGCAGGAGATCCCTCCCAGGACCCCTACTGGACCACCAGCTACTTTAAAAATGTTTTGGGGCGTTGGGAGGGTGGGGGATGCTAAAGGATGTGTTTTAAAGGGTTGGGGTGTGTTTAGGGGTGGTTTTTGTGTGCAATTTTTCCCTCCCCCAAAACAATAAGAGAACCCCACGAACAATTTCGTGGGGTTTTCTATCTGTTTCAGGGAGCCCCCGATTTCTGACGAGTTTGAAAATATCGTATGATATTTTCAATCGTCAGAAAAAAGATTCACATCCCTACTGAGTATTCCTTGCCTTAAGCAAGAGATTTTAGGGCCAGGAGATATCCATGGACCTGACGCCAAAACGGTGCTATGGATGGGCAAGACCAGAATTGATGCCACAGCGTACTATGAGGGGTCGCACATTTGGGACAACAGCTAGTGCCCCCATGTCCCAGCTTACTAGCTTGTGCTGAAGCCATATAGAAGCGATGTAAAAATTTAAATTGTATTTCTTGAAGGGGGGTCGGCAAAGACAAGGTCTGTGCCCTGGCAAAACATTGCTTGTAAGAACATAAGAACATGCCATACTGGGTCAGACCAAGGGTCCATCAAGCCCAGCATCCCGTTTCCAACAGTGGCCAATCCAGGCCATAAGAACCTGGCGAAGTTTGATTTTTTTTCCACACAATTTTGTGTTTGGGACAAGTGCACCCTTTACAAACTGATGACATTGAGGTGGATCTGTTCCCCCCTCCCTCTTTTTGTGTTTTTGCATACTCACGGGTAAAGAATTTTTGAAAGTTGCATATTTCACTGCCTTCCCCCTCCCACCTTTCTCTTAGTGTTCTTATTTTTTTTTACTATCCATATGAGTATGTTTGTTGGCTTGGCTAACAGGCCATATCCAGTGTTGTTTTTGCATTGCTTGATTTAAAATAAAACTGTAGATTTATATTTGACTTCACTACTGTACTTTTCCCATTTAATGTTCTGGATGGATTTACTAGGGATGTGCAGAGGGACGCCATATGTTGCATTCGGGATTCATATTCGTCAGGGGGCAGATACGTTGCATTTGGCAAGGGGGGCCCCCGATACGTTCATGTGTTTAATTCTTATTCGTTTCCTGGCTAAAATCGGTACGATAAGACCTGGTCTTGAGCATCGGTATATTAAAAGAATTTAAATAAATAAATAAAATTGAATTAATTACAACCCCCCACCCTCCTGATCTCCCCCCAAGACTTAGCAAAACTCCCTGGCGCCATCTTGTGCTCCTACCATGTGACAGGGGCCGACCAATGGCACCGGTAGCCCCTGTGACATAGTAAGGGCAAAGGCTATCGGCGCCATTTTGATTACTGGCAGCCAATGGCCCGAGTGCAGGAGGTTGCTCCCGGACCCCCGCGGGACCACCAGGGACTTTTGGCAAGTCTTGGGGATCCTCCTGATCTGGGGGGGTCAGGAGGGTGAGGGGGGGGGGGGGTGGGTTTGTTTAAATTTGCTCCTTTAGATGGCCAAATAATTCGAAGTTTCATTGTATTCATGGGGAATTGCGATACGTTTCGCTTCCCCACAAATACAACGAATATGACCCTATACATTGCGGATTACCAATACGTAGGAAACGAATGCACACCCCTAGGATTTACTGTCTTGCACAATGCTCGTAAAAGGGTTAATTAGTTTTATTTTGGTGTGATGCTTTTATTTGGTCTGTGAGAGGGCACAGAATTGTGGTATTAGGGTGAACGGGACCCTGTATAATCCCCCACTCAGGCTACGAAGCCGAAGATAAATCATATTAGAGAATGAATATAATTTCTCATGTGGTACTCCCCACCCAAAGCATAGAGGTAATTCATAGTCCAGACCAAGGGGGGCTACAAGTATGATAGAATGATTAATTTGTGTTTCCAGTGGGATCTTATGGGTCTGGTATCCTGTAGTATTTTAAGGATCTGGAAGCACAACTGTGAAATTGACCTGCTTAAGTTTGTGGCCCAAAAGCCATGCCAAAGGACTAGGTGTTTAGTAATTTTCTGAGCTCTAGTAGGTTTAGGGCAAGTCTAGTGTTATGTGGTTGTGTTCCAAAGTTTTGAGACAGAATCAAAGAAGGGTCTTCAGCTGCTAGTTCTGAGGAGCAGCTCTTTAGGTGTAGGCACTTATAGACAAGCTTGTGACCTGGAGCATGGGGAGCCGGAAGGCACATGTAGGGTGAGTTGGCAACTGAAATAGGGCAAGTGTACAGTGGTTTTAAGGCTTTGAAGTCCAGAACCAAGACTTTGAATTGGGCCTTCCATGGCTTTACCCAGGGCAAGTCTTGCCTCACAAATCTGCTTCACTTTTTTGAAGGAGTTAATAAACATGTGGATAAAGGTGAACAGGTAGATATAGTATACTTGGATTTTCAGAAGGCGTTTGAAAAAGTTCCTCATGAGAGGCTTCTAGGAAAAGTAAAAAGACATGGGATAGGTGGCGATATCCTTTCGTGGATTGCAAACTGGCTAAAAGACAGGAAACAGAGAGTAGGATTAAATGGGCAATTTTCTCAGTGGAAGGGAGTGGACAGTGGAGTGCCTCAGGGATCTGTATTGGGACCCTTACTTTTCAATATATTTATAAATGATCTGGAAAGAAATACTACGAGTGAGATAATCAAATTTGCAGATGACACAAAATTGTTCAGAGTAGTTAAATCACAAGCAGATTGTGATAAACTGCAGGAAGACCTTGTGAGATTGGAAAATTGGGCATCCAAATGGCAGATGAAATTTAATGTGGATAAGTGCAAGGTGATGCATATAGGGAAAAATAACCCATGCTATAATTACACAATGTTGGGTTCCATATTAGGTGCTACAACCCATGAAAGAGATCTAGGTGTCATAGTGGATAACACATTGAAATCGTCGGTACAGTGTGCTGTGGCAGTCAAAAAAGCAAACAGAATGTTGGGAATTATTAGAAAGGGAATGGTGAATAAAACGGAAAATGTCATAATGCCTTTGTATCGCTCCATGGTGAGACCACACCTTGAATACTGTGTACAATTCTGATCGCCGCATCTCAAAAAAGATATAATTGCGATGGAGAAAGTACAGAGAAGGGCTACCAAAATAAGGGGAATGGAACAACTCCCCTATGAGGAAAGACTAAAGAGGTTAGGACTTTTCAGCTTGGAGAAGAGATGACTGAGGGGGGATATGATAGAGGTGTTTAAAATCATGAGAGGTCTAGAACAGGTAGATGTGAATTGGTTACTTACTCTTTCGGATAGTAGAAAGACTAGGGGGCACTCCATGAAGTTAGCATGGGACACATTTAAAACTAATCCGAGAAAGTTCTTTTTTACTCAACGCACAATTAAACTCTGGAATTTGTTGCCGGAGGATGTGGTTAGTGCAGTTAGTATATCTGTGTTTAAAAAAGGATTGGATAAGTTCTTGGAGGAGAAGTCCATTACCTGCTATTAAGTTCACTTAGAGAATAGCCACTGCCATTAGCAAAGATAACATGGAATAGACTTAGTTTTTGGGTACTTGCCAGGTTCTTATGGCCTGGATTGGCCACTGTTGGAAACAGGATGCTGGGCTTGATGGACCCTTGGTCTGACCCAGTATGGCATTTTCTTATGTTCTTATGAGATGACTCTAAAAGGGGAGTGATTCATTCACATTTTACATGTATTCAGCAACAGTCAAGCACTCTGTATCAGCTGTAGGGTTCCGGTTGAAGGCTTTTTATTTTGCGGGAATGCCAACACAGAGTGGGTTTCAGGCTGGAGATCAAACAGGCCTGGATGATTGTGGTGAATACAGACTATCGAAGAAAGATGTGTTGGTGTAGGTAAAAGAAAACTGATTTGGATGCTGCCAAGATTTGAGCTACAGTGATGAACTTGAAGCCCAGTAGAAATCCGAGACTGCAAACTTGACCACTGAAATGAAGAGCTGTTCCTTTGAGGAACATTTTACAGTTTAAATTTCTCTGGCCTTTGTCCCTGTCCACAGTATTTCTGTTTCTTGTGGATTTGTCAGTTTATTTTGGCATAATTTAGTCAATTTGTTTCAAATTTGCTATTGCTATTGCTTTGTCAAGGTCCAGGTCAGAATGACCAGCAACTAAATGTCAGCTAATTTATTTTGCTGAAGGGGGCCATGCATATTTTGAACAGTGCTGTAGTAGGATAGATCCCTGTGGAACTCCATGGGGGGAGGGGGGAGAATGAGGGTGGAAAGATTCTGACCTCAGTGAAACACTGAGAGAGATGTTGGAGGAATGAGTTAAACTAAGCTAGCTAGTGCTGGGCCGGATAGCCCCACGTCCATTAAGTGGGTGATTAAATATTGCAGTTAGTGGATGCCAAGAACTGTAGCTGTCTAGGAGTGCCAGCAAATTTACTTCTCCTCTGTCCATGTATAGTCTCGTTTAATCAAGTAGGCTCAATTGTGCTTTAATGTAATCTGAAGCGTGATTGAAATGGGTCCACATCCTTGGTGATCTGCAGGAAATCAGAAAACTGTACTAGTACAGCTTTTTCAGTGATGTGACCTAGAAATGGCAGGTTTTGAGACTGTGGTAGCTCATTTGGACCCAGGTTTTTTGGGCTTGTGCAAATATTGCTCTTTTCAGCTTGTAAAGTTTATTTATAGGTAAGCTTTTGGAAAATGTTTCCTCATTCTGCAATACTTTGTGATGGTAAAAAAAAAAAATATAAATAAATAATAATAAAAAAAAAATATATATATACACCATTATATATGTTCAGCTATGATACTGATACTATGATTGTCAAGATCAAGTGAAAGGGTTTCTGGCTGAACTGTAATCTTGCTCATTATTTGTTTTTCTAATGTACAATAAATTATTTTCCTGAACCTAGTCTATATGAAGGATTCAATGATGAGGGATGGTTATCTGTTCTGCAAAGTTTGTAATATCCATATCTCGTGAACCGAAATGTTAAGTGAAGTGTTTTAAATTTACAATTTGCTCCATTTTGAAAGAGCTGAAGGGTAAGAAAATGTTGGAAAAATCTCATCCCTTTCTTGAAATACTTAATGTTATAATTTCAAAGTGGTGATAGGTATGTCAGTTTTCAGATACCATGGAAAACAATTTTGAAACCTGCTTCTGAGGTTAAAGCAAGGTGTTACCTGCAGAAATGGTGCTGTTATATAATTGTTAGGGATGTGCAGAGGGATGCCATACGTTGCATTGGTATTCGTCGGGGGCAGATACGTTGCATTCGGCAAGGGAGCCCCCTCCCCCCCCGATAAGTTCATATGTTGATTCTTATTCGTTTCCCACTAAAATTAAATTAACTACAACTCCCCACCCTCCTGACCCCCCCCCCCCCCAAGACTTACCAAAACTCCCTGGTGGTCCAGCGGGGGTCCGGGAGCCATCTCCTGCACTCACACCCTGGGCGCAGATATTCAAAATGGGGCCGATAGCCTTTGACCTACTATGTCACAGGGGCTACCGGTGCCATTGGTCAGCCCCTGTCACATGGCCATCGGCACCATCTTGTGCTGCTACCATGTGATAGGGGCTGACCAATGGCACCGGTAGCCCCTGTGACATAGTAAGGGCAAAGGCTATCGGTGCCATTTTGATTACTGGCAGCAGATGGCCTGAGTGCAGGAGATTGCTCCTGGACCCCCGCTGGACCACCAGGGACTTTTGGCAAGTCTTGGTGGATCCTCCTGACCCCCACAAGACTTGCCAAAAGTCCAGCAGGGTCCGAGAGCTACTTCCTGCACTCAGGCCATTGGCTGCCAGTATTCAAAATGGCGCTGATAGCCTTTGCCCTTACTATGTCACAGGATCTGATGGTCGGCCCCTGTGACATAGCGAGGGCAAAAGCTTTCGGCACCATTTTGAATACTGGCAAAATGGCGCTGATGAATATGCATGAGAGAATATGCATGAGAGAAAATGTGCATGCACTGCCTCCATAACATGCACATTTTCTCTCATGCATATTCAATGTGGATATCCTGAAAACCCAACTGGCTAGTGGGGCCCCCAGGACAAGGTTGGAGACCACTGCTTTAGGCAATGCCTGGTGGGCACTTATCGGTCACTCATGTGAAACTTCCCTCAGCAGCAATAAAGTTCTTGTTGCCTTTGTTGTCTTTTTTTCTCCTGGTAGTGCTCTACATTCCTCTACAACATATACTAGGTTTTAGAGGTGGATGGCTTTTTTTCACCCTCTATTTCACTACACCTGATTGCAAACTGTCTTGTTCCTCTGAACTGGAGCACTATTGCCAAGGGCTGTTGTGTGTTTTTCCTTTCCAGGGTTGCCTTACGCACCTCCCTTTAACCAAAGCAAAGATTTCTACCATGCACAAAATCCTGTTTTTATCCAGATTCAGCAGTTATAATATGTGCAGAATATCTTATACTGTTATGAAATTTTAAAGAAAAAAAAAAAAGGAAATACTCCAAACATCCAGCAGTGATTCGTAAATAATCTAGAAGCATTGGTAAACACAATTTTGACTGTAAAAAAAAGGATCTAGACTGTAAAGCATCTTTTGACAAGCTATATATATATATTTTTTAAATCTGACACAAATGAGGGTTTGAAACATGATTGATAGTGCTGCAATTTTGCTAAGGAAGCACTGAAAAACCCCTTCCAGTGTAATCTCTGGGCAAGACAGATCCTTTAACTGGGATCTAGGGGTACATAGAAATAGGGTCAAACCCTTTTTGCACAACCACTCCAGTGTCTCTATGAAACTCCTTTTCTCCCACTGAATAGCTTTCCTTTCTGAGGTCCAGGCTCTTAGGTGTAGGGATGAGCAATAGTTCTTATAGCCTACTTCTTTGCATTTCAAGCCCTTTTTCCAGGTCCTCAATACACATTAAGCTTTACACTGTCTCTGCAACAAAAATAACACACAGGAAAAGAATGGTGGATTCCAATTTCTTTACTGTGATAGTTGATTAGATGATTAGATGTTAGTTACATCTTACATTTTCTGTGTAGTTCAAGGAAACAAATAAGGCAGCAAGAAGATATAATAAACTTGTGACTCAGATTCTTCATCAAAGTCTCTATTGTCAACCGGAAGCTCTTAGATTTACACTAAATTTCATTTGTTAAATTTCATTCTCCAATATCCTAGTAGATCGAAAGTGGTCCACTCCTTCTTTAACTCCTATTTTAACTATCTTCCCATTGAAGGTGGTTAGAATGTATACAGTCCCAGATTTCATCTCTTCCAGTAAATCCTTTAGATATACTTTTAATTCCTCAGATAGCACTAGAAGGGTACTTTATTCTCTTTATTGATTTTTAACTCTTTAGGCAATGCCTGGTGGGCACTTATCGGTCACTCGTGTGAAACTTCCCTCAGCAGCAATAAAGTTTTTGTTACCTTTGTTGTTGTCTTTGTTTCTCCTGGTAGTGCTCTTTACTAGGGGTGTGCATTCGGATTGACCGCATTAGTAAAACGCAACTCATATTTTTTTTTTACTTAAAAAATTGATTCGACATAAACGATCGGATTTCCCACATATCGAACATAGATATGTTCGATATGTGGGAAATCGCGATTGTTGAGCCAAAATAAAAATATAAACCCCCTCACCCTCCTTAATCCCCCCCCCCCCCGACTTACCACAACTCCCTGGTGATGGAGCGAGGAGTGAGGACGCCATTTCTGCAATCCTTGGCGAGAAGCATGTGACGTCGGCGGCACGTCGAGTGACGCCGGCGTCACGTGATTCCCGGCTCGTTCGCGCCGGACGGCTCGTTCGGCCCAAAAAGAACTTTTGGCCAGCTTGAGGGGGTCAGGAGGCCCCCCCAAGCTGGCCAAAAGTTCTTTTTGGGCCGAACGAGCCGTCCAGCGCGAACGAGCCGGGAATCACGTGACGCCGCGTCACTCGACGTGCCACCGACGTCACATGCTTCTCGCCAAGGATTGCAGAAATGACGTCCTCACTCCTCGCTCGATCACCAGGGAGTTGTGGTAAGTCTGGGGGGGGGGATTAAGGAGGGTGAGGGGGTTTAAATTTTTTTTTTGCACATATGTACATATACCCAACTCATTGGATTTTTTTTATGTCCATATTGGCCGCAAGTGGGACCCCCTTTCGGACATAAAAAATATGAACATAAAATTTTGCTCTGCACATCCCTACTCTTTACTGGGATCCCTTGCTTTAGATGGAATTTCTATCACCTCTGTATCTTTCTGGATGAAAGACTTCCCTCTTCCAAAAGAGTAAAAATCCAAGCAAGAAGCAGGAAGAGTGGCATAAAACTTCTGTGGCTCCAAACAGAGGAGACCAAAAGACAATTGATGCAAAAATATTCTTCCTTTGTATCCAGGCCACTGTCAGATCTGTGCTCTGAAGGAGATATAGCACACTGCAGGTCTTCCTTACCCCAAATCCATCCTAGAATACAGATACACCCCAATCCACTGCAACCAGGGGGATTCTCTCTCATGGAGAATTCTCAAATTTTGTCTTGAGTTGATATAATTCATAATTCTAGTTCAGAACTGTGGCTTATTCAGCCATTCCCAGAGGGCTGATTCACACTGACACTGCGGAAATATAGTGAATTTCTAACTATCAGACTCAAAGGATGTGGAAGATTTAGGAAACTTGTAAGCTCTGCAAAGCATATAATTAAAGGCCAGGAAGGCATCAATGACAATGTTTGTACCACAATACAGGGAAGCTGGGTCCAGGATGCAAGCTTTTGTCTTACAAATGCATATCTCAACGGACAGGAGCCAGGTGAATGAAAAGTCCCCTGAGGTTACAGCTTTAATTAAGTCCTGGCGCCAGCAAACGGAATCCAGGCCTATCTCCTATATAGGACACAGACTTGCTATCTGTTTACACAACAAAGAAGATCAACAGGATATCAGAAGGAACAAAGTGCATCAAAGCCATGTTGATAAAGGAACTTTTTATGGTGGGAGGATGTCAGGGAAGATAAGTAAAGAGTATGATTTTTACAAATGAATGAAGGATGTCCTCACAAGCATTTTCTATGCATACTAGGTTATCATGACAACAGCATCATGTGTTTTTGTAAATGAGTTTGTGGGCAGTTACGTGATTCTAGAAACTTCGGCAAATGCTGTATCTTTGACTATAAAGGAGAGCCACTTCTGTTATTCTGAGAGATGCTGGTAATTTTGAAAGATAGAGGGCATTTAGCATACCGCATCTCCCAGGAACACTTGGTAAAGCCAAATAAATTTTACTTTGTACCATTGTACTGAGTCTGAGTGTTCTTGTTGCCCTGGCCCTAAGTACAGAAATTATAAACAGAGTCCAAAGCAATATTAATGGCTGGTAGACAGGCCAAAGAGGAGGCTGTCCCCTAAATAGGAGCACTTCTGTACACCTTTGCCATAACTTAGAGAAAATTACATAGCAGGAGGCAACAAGCTCCTTACCGCTTGAAAGTCTAGATCAAAATCCATGAGAATAGCAGATGCGTTGAGATGATAAACAGCTAAGACGCACCATCTGCTTGTTCCCATATGGGACAGAAAACCCAAACCTCTATTCTCTCATTGAACCTTGCCAGTTCTTTGTTATATCCCTTGAGTAAGAGGAAACTAAAGGTCCCTTACACCAGTCTCCCAAATTTAAAAATAAAGGGGGAGCGAGTATGAGACATACATGAATCTATTTTGATAGAGCAGTTCCTTCTATATACAAGTGCAAAAGTAGTGAGAACATATGTAATCTAGTAACATAGTAATGACAGCAAAAAATGACCAAATGGTCCATCTAGTCTGCCTATCAAGTTTAAGGTAGCAACTGTGACACTGTTGCAGGATATTCCAATATTTCTATTATGGGGTAGTAACTATCACTGTGTGCAGTTACTGCCAAACCTTATGATATCCATAAAAATTTCAGCTAGTAACATTTTTTTTTTTTACTGGATGATGAGCTTTCTTGAAAAATCATATAGTGTTTCTTGACATGCTTTGCTTATATACTTTTTCCCTTATGTCTGCGTATCAGTACCCCAGACGGTAGAAGTTGTGTTCCTTGGTTGTTGAGTCCAATCCCTCTCCCCCCCCCCCCCCCCCCCCCCCCCCCCCCCCCCCCCCGCCGTCTGAGTGGGGAGCAACTGTTAAAGTAGTAACTGCTGCACTAGCAAGTTACGCCCCTAAGAAGTAGTGAAAGGTGGGCAGATGAATCAGTTATCTTGGTTGATGCATACGGCTGCCAAAGCTCCTTTACTGCTATTGCTGTTCCGATCACTCGGCACAAGTCACATCTAATGCTCAGTGTATGCTCTCCCCATCTTACTCAGCCCTGAGGATAAGACCAAAGCAAGAAGAGGAGGTGCCATGTGTGTGTGCTGCACAACGTGGAGCCCAACTATCCATGCCCTGCATGTTGCCTAGCAATTAACCATATTTCATGACTCGTACTGTAGCTAGGAGGAAGAGTCATGCATTATTATAACACATGTTCTTAGAAAGGAGCTCTGACACATTTAAAAGCCACCGCTGATGTCTTTTGCTGCAAGATGCTAAGGGCAGAGCCTGGGTGCTGGCCTAGATCTGATCATCAGGCAGTGGTGTCTTTTTTTTTTTTTTTTTTTTTTTTTCCCCCTGTGGCTCACTTGATCAGGTCTAAAGGCATACCAGTGTACCATGACACACACTGATTGGGAAACACTGCCCTAAGAAGAGGCTGAGGAAGGGGTAGATGACCATAAGTGTCTTCTGGACAATTTTAAGTATCAAAGCCACAAGAAAAAAATACAAATTTTAGCATTGATAGGATATTAAAATGAATTTTTACAGCCTGACGCACCAAAATCCGAGGAGAGATGCACAAATTGGGCTTGTGCACACCAAGCGGATTTTATAAGCCACTGGGATACGCACGTACCTGCTGCTGCTGCACGCACAAAGAAAAAGGGGCCAGAAAGGGGCTGGGGAAGGGCTGTGGTCTGGGTGAGCCATGGGCATTCTGGAGTTTTACCAGGAAATTTGTTCATTCGTACCTAGGCGCGCCAGGGGCCCCCTGCTGTGTAACTTTACTTCTGCTCTGGATGATGTGTAAGTTTTTTTTTTTTTTTTGTTTTTTTTTTTAGCAAAAAAAAATCTAGGCAAGTCAGCGGGGTTTTTAAAGGTTGGGGATAACAGTGGGGAAGGGAGGCTATTAGATTATGTGGGGGGTTTGGATGTCCTATCCCATAAATAGGTGAACTGGGAAAATTAGCAATGGTGTCAAAGTGCGTCCCTTGTAAAATTTCCCCACTTACATGGTAGAAGTGGGATTTGTACCTGTCTGTTTAAAATTGAGTGCATATGTACACGCATCCAGCCTATTTTATAACATGCGCACATGTTATAAAATGACCGCGTCCCTAGGTGCGGGCTGATGAACGCGGGCCCATGGGTGCCGGGTGCCAGTTTAAAAGTTACAATCAGGGTATACAAATTGCCACATATTTTTGGTCTTTCACATTGTGAAAGCAATATTAGCATTTATTCTTTGAATGGATTGAAGTCTGTTCTCAATAATTAATTATTGTAGCCTAATATAAAGGGTATTGCCTCGACAGTTGTTTTTTATGTTCCAAATTTTTTATTGCAATTAAAACCTTAGAGCCAAACAATATATACACATTATAGCCTGATGGTAAGATTTTTCTTCAAACAATCAGGTTATCAGCAGACAGGATAAGAAATACATTTTTTCCATTTAATCCCAAGCCCTCCCCCCCCTTCACAGTTCCATATCCTGACCTTATACAATAGTAACTTTATTAGTTTGATTCTCATATCCAGTCAAAAAATTTAGCAATATGACATGGTCATTTCATCATATAATTAACAATCAAGCTCCTTGCATAGGAGGACAGGGAGTTTAGATAAACTTCCCACCTTCTCACAAAATCCCACCTCTTTTGAGACAAATCTATTTTTTCAATATATTTTTCTAGTTGATAGATTTGGTGAACTAAGATCCTCAGCTGTGTCAAGGTAGGTGGGTCAGAAGATAGCCATTGCTGCAGAATATACTTCTTTGCTAATATTGTCAATCTACATAGCCATTGGGTATATCTGTTAGGAAAGGTAACCCCCCCCCCCCCACCCCCACTCCTCCATGTTATCCCATAAACATGTTTACTGCCAGAGGGAACATCCTCCTACACAGCCTATGCAGGTATCCTTGAACATTGCTCCAAAATCTTTGGAGAGTAGGACATATTCAGAATTGATGGCCCAGAGTGCTTTCCATATCTCCAAATTTCTTACAGTGCCCTGAATCTGTGATCCCAAATCTAGCTGCTTTAGATGACATATAAAACTTTGAAGAAATTTAAATTGAATTTCTTTAAGATTAACATTGAGAGATAATGGTTGAGCTCATGAAAAGCACTCAGCAAAGTATGCTGAAGTCAATTTGGTCCCCAGTTCTTTATTCCAACCCTCCACCAAATTTCCAAAATTTGGCATGGTTTGCTGCTTATGCAGAAACTTGTACCAGAAGGAAACAGTGTGTCTACTTGGGTCCTCTACATCTAAGAAAACCGATTTAAAAACTCCCAAGAGGGGTTATGAGGATCAGGTAATGAAAGGGAAGCCACATAATGCTAAGCTGAAGAAAAGCAAAGAATTGCTCGGGATGCAAATCAAATTCGTCTTGAAGGGATTGAAATGATCGAATTTGGTTCGTATCAACCAACTGGGAAACAATTTGAATACCTTTGGAATGCCAATACAGAAATACCTTATTTTGCATTCCAGGACAAAAATCCTTGTTTCCTAAAATAGGCAAATGGGAAAACTGGACCAGATGCTATGCATCTTAGAGTACTACAGGAACTCAAAAATGAAATTTATGATCTATTAGTTAAAATTTGTATCCTATCATTAAAATCATCCATTGTACCTGAGAACTGGAGAGTGGCCAATGTAACCCCAATATTTAAAAAGGGATCCAGGGCGATCCGGGAAACTATAGACCAGTGAGCCTGACTTCAGTGCTGGATAAAATAGTGGAAACTATTCTAAAGATCAAAATCACAGAGCATATAGAAAGACATGGTTTAATGGACCACAGTCAACAAGTGAAGTCTTGCCTAACAAATCTTCATTTTTTTGAAGGGGTTAATAAACATGTGGATAAAGGTGAACTGGTAGATGTAGTGTATTTGGATTTTCAGAAGGCGTTTGACAAAGTCCCTCATGAGAAGCTTCTAAGAAAACTAAAAAGTTATGGGATAGGAGGTGATGTCCTTTCATGGATTTCAATCTGGTTAAAAGACAGGAAACAGAGAGTAGGATTAAATGGTCAATTTTTTCAGTGGAAAAGAGTAAACAGTGGAGTGCCTCAGGGATCTGTACTTGGACCTGTGCTTTTCAATATATATATAAATGATTTCGAAAGAATACAATGAGTGAGTTTATCAAATTAGCGGACGATACAAAATTCAGAGAAGTTAAATCACAAGCGGATTGTGATGCATTACAGTCCTTGAAAGACTGGAAGATTGGGCAACCAATTGGCAGATGAAATTTAATGTGGACAAGTGCAAGGTGTTGCATATAGAGAAAAATAACCCTTGCTGTAGTTACACGATGTTAGGTTCCATATTAGGAGCTACCACCCAGGAAAAAGATCTAGGAATCATAGTGGATAATACTTTGAAATCGTCAGCTCAGTGTGCTGCAGCAGTCAAAAAAGCAAACAGAATGTTAGGAATTATTAGGAAGGGAATGGTTAATAAAACGGAAATTGTCATAATGCCTTTGTATTGCTCCATGGTGAGACTGTACCTTGAAAACTGTGTACAATTCTGGTCGCTGCATCTCAAAAAATATAGTTGCGATGGAGAAGGTAAAGAGAAGGGCAACCAAAAATGATAAAGGGAATGGAACAGCTCCCCTATGAGGAAAGGCTGAAGAGGTTAGGGCTGTTCAGCTTGGAGAAGAGATGGCTGAGGGGAGATATGATAGAGGTCTTTAAAACTGAGAGATCTTGAACGGGTAAATGTGAATCTGTTACTTACACTTTCGGATAATAGAAGGACCAGGGGGCATTCCATGAAGTTAGCAAGTATCACATTTAAGACTAATCGGAGAAAATTCTTTTTCACTCAATGCACAATTAAGCTCTGGAATTTGCTGCCAGATGATGTGGTTAGTCAGTTAGTGTAGCCGGGGTCAAAAAAGGTTTGGATAAGTTCTTGGAGGAGAAGTCCATTAACTGGTATTAATCAAGTTTACTTAGATAATAGCCACTGCTATTGCATCGGTAGCATGGGATCTTCTTGGTATTTGGGTACTTGCCAGGTTCTTGTGGCCTGGTTTGACCTCTGTTGGAAACAGGATGCTGGGCTTGATGGACCCTTGGTCTTGACCCAGCATGGCAATTTCTTATGTTCTTAACCTAGTGTCTTACAGAACCATCTCCATGCTTTCAATATGGGTTTGTAATAATGTTTTAGGGTTGATTGTTATTGTTCAATGTTCTATGTAAAAAACCCCGGTCTAACCCCTAGCCCAGGGCAACCTTTTCGTTACTTGTAAACCGGATTGATTTGTATTGCATACAGGAATTCCAGTATATAAAAAATTAAAATAATAATAATAATGGGTTCTATCAGCACACTGCTCTGCAAATGTATTGGCAAAATGTTTCATCTTGTGTAAAATATATCATAATTCTAATGGCTTAACCTTAGTTTTTTCTATTAATGGTGTGTAATAAGTTGTATCCATTATCCAGTCACCAATATGCCTTAATATGCATGCAATATTATACAATCAAATGTTCGCTAATCCAACCCCCCTTGTGTCTTGTCTTGTCAATTTAAATAGAGCAATATGCAGTGTTATCCCCTCCAAACAAATTGTTGAATTTGTTTTGCTAAGCCATTTAACTCTTTTTTATTTTTTTTTTGTCCAATAGATGTGGATCAGTTGCATTAAATATAGCCACTGCAGAAGAATCTTCTTCTGGTAAAGAACTACTCTTCCCGCCAACAATAATGGAAGGTCCATCCATTATTTTTTTTTTAACTGATTACTAGTCTGGATCCACATCTCTTTATAATTTGTTCCCTGTAATTTACTAGGCTCTCAATGTAGTTGTATCCCTAAATATTGAAAAGTCATCCACTCTAGGAATAAGGAAATCTTCCCCTAGCTAGTCTTGATGCTCTGTCCGAGTTAAAAATGATCTAGATTTCTCTAAGTTTAATTTTAACCCAGCTAATTTCCCATAAGCAGAGAATTTCTCCAGTAATGTAACCCAAGATGTCATGGGATCACTAATATGTACCAAAGTATCGTCTGCAAAGGCTGCCAGATTAAATTGGTCCATTCCTTTTGGTCCCATTGCTATCCCATTCACAGCACTATTTCCTCTAATCTGGGTTAATAGCGGTTCCAAAGTGATAATAAATAAAAGTGGGGATAGTGGGCATCCTTGCCTTGTACATCTCTGGAATTCAATATATTCTGAGTGAGCTCCATTAATACCGAGGCCACCGGGTTACTATACAGAACTTTATTACTTTTTTGAAAAAAATTCTTCAATGCCCATCTCTTCCAAAGTAGCAAAATGAATGACCAGTTGATTGTCATATGCTTTTTCAGCATTAAAATGTATTAGCTGTCAGATTTGTATAAGTAATGCCTTTTTTCTTACTATGACAATCACAATAATCTCTCCTCTTAGCACCGCTTTTGCAGTGTCCCAAGGTAGGAGCAGATTTTCCTTGTGATCCGCATTATTAAGACAATAGTTTTTCCACAATTTTTCCTGTAGGCTTGTAAAACATCCATTTTATGAGCCCAGTTCAGAAATTTTACAATGACCAGACGTCTATTCCTCTCATTTCTTAAGTTGCTATTTTTGGCAGGGAGATCACACACGTGGCAGCCAGCTTTCTAAAATGTCAGCCAGACCAACTTCGTGGATAGTCTCTAGAAAACCAATAAAACATAAGCTTCTCCCGATGAGAACAGTTTTCTAAATCAATTTTATGTGCTTGTTTACTCGATTCTTCTTTTATTTCTGCCAGCTGATTCTCAAGACTATTTTCATGATCCTCAACCTCTACCTCTTGCAGCTGTCATGTTGAGTCCGCAATCAGTTGATTCATTTCTTCAAACTTCGCATAAAGCTTATCGAACTTGCCATCGAGCGTGGCAACCATCACTGCTGCGACTTCTTTTATTTTAAAATCCTGGGCCTCTGTAGTCAGTGGCGCACTCGATGCTTCTGCCTTAGTTTTTTCTAAGCCTCTGCACTGCCATATAAAACAAAATTCGCCCACTTCTGCAAGCCTTTTGTGTTGGGTAGGATCTCACAATATCGTGGCTTCCATTCTGAGGTGAACATAACTTACATAAACGCTATAACTTTACTGCTGTGGAGGGAGGGAGCCTGGAGCTCACCAAGAATGCGTCTCACTCCTCCATGTTATCTGACCCTCATGACAGCTGTTTATATTAAACTTTGGGTATTTTTTTTAAACATTTTCTTTTAATCAACATCATTATAACAAGGATAGCAATTCTGCCCCAGAGAAACAATCTGCAATACATATCAACCTGTTCATTAGTGATCTAATGAATAAAAAAAAAAGGAATAAAAGTTTGCACAACCAGGAGTAATTTTAATGGAATGAAAACACATTTGAGTTGCTGCTTGGGTTTAAAATATTACTCATATATGGTAATTGGTTAGTAGACTACTTGGCCCATCTCATCTGCCCAGTTGCTTTTGTTTAAGATTCTTACTGGGTCATTTATCATTTCGTGTTAGAGAGGTAGAGAGTACATGGCACAAATCAAGTCCTCTTTTACTTTTCATTGCTCCAAATGACAAAAAAATCTTCAGTGATGTCAACTTTGCTGTTCGTACCTCTATGTATGTAAAACTGCTCCCCCCCCCCCCCCCCAAACCTCACCCTGAGTTAAGTGCCCTCTCTTACAGTGGTATAAATAGTAAATTTACATATTGTCTCTACAGATAGTCAGTCCCTCCCTCTCTGTCACCCTCACCCTCTCTTTCTCTCTCTCTCTCACCTGTCGGTAATGTGCCTGAGGTGGATTAATTAGCATGTAATGTGAAAATTTGCAATAAATCTATTGTATTGCAAATGTGCTTTGTGGAAATTACCTATGCGGGGCCAGGGAAATTATCCTAACCACACCCCCTTTTTTATCGCAGTTGCTATTTCTGCTATATTTATAACATTTTGATGAATCTAGGTCTTAGTTGTTAACCAGCCAGGCTTGGCTGCCAAAGTCCTTGTATGCAACATAGGGGTACATTTTAAAACACAGCGTGCGCGTACATTTGTTCGCCCATCAGGCTACGCGCGTATCTTATAAAATCCAGTGTCAGCACGCGCAAGGGGGTTCACATTTGTGCAACTTGCGGGCGCCGAGCCCTGCGAGCGCTGCCCGTTCCCTCCGAGGCCGCTCTGAAATCGGAGTGGCCTCGGAGGGAACTTTCCTTCCACCCACCCCCACCCCCGCACCTTCCCCTCCCTAACCCACCTCCCCGGCCCTATCTAGACGCCCCCCCTACCTTTATCTGAAAAGTTACTACTGCCTCCGGGCAGTAGTAACCTACGTGTGCCGGTGCGGCAGGCCCCAACACAGGCCACTGTGTCGGGGCACTTGGCCATGCCCCTGGACCGCCCACACTCCCCTGAACACGCCCCGATCCAAAGCCATGCACCCTGGCCACGCCCCCGACCGCCCCTTTTTGCAAGCCCCGGGACTTACGCGCGTCCTGGGGCTTGTGCGCGCCGCTGAGCCTATGCAAAATAGGCTCAGCGCGCGCAGGGGGGTTTTAAAAGGGTTACGAGTGTACCTTATGCGCGTAACCCTTTTAAAATCCGGCCCATAGTGTACAAACTTGTGCACAGTATTCTTGGATATACCCTGCTGTTTTCTCGTGTGTGCTTGTTTCACAATCTGTGCGTGCACAGCTTACAGGAAAATGGATCATCATGATCCTACTTTAATTATTTCTATTTTCTCTTTTTAAAGTTTGACTATCAGATAGCTATGATTTTTTTTCGCATTTGTCTTATAATCGTTGCTTAATAAGGTCTATATTAAGTGGTACTTTCAAAATACAGGATCAAAAGAAAATTTAGAAATGCACCTTGTTAAAAAAAAAAATGTATGGTCCAAGAAAACAAACCGGTAACCGATCCAAGATGGCTAGCAGCAAACAAACAACAAGGTGGAATCGGTATAAAATGGACTTTATTGAATCTTGCCCGACTCTGGCTGAGTTTCGCTCAACGAGCTGCCTCAGGGGCTGTTGCAAACAAATAAAAAGACACACAAACATATATATTGGAAACAACAAGTAAAATGGAATATAAAAATGTTGTATAAATCATATTAAATAATATATAATAAACGTCAAAACAGATGTAAAAATAGACATATTGCAATATAAAACGAAATTACAAACATGTGCCTAAATTGTATGTGTATACACATACAAACAGTAAAATGGAATGCGCGTTGGACGCGTGTTGGACGCGGCTTGAATTTGCATGCGCTTTTAATACAGTATCGAGCGGTAGGTGAGCCGGACTGTGCGTGCGGCAAACGCGGGTGCGCCCGGCACTAACGCAGCTCTTCCTACCGCTCCTTACTGTATCGGCCTGTTACTTTCGTCAATACAGATTTGGTCCTGCTCCATGGCAGGGCTCCATGTACCTTTTGTACTTAGAACCCTGTGATCATGGGCCCTGAATCCAGCCATTAGATGATGCCCTTGAGGTGATGACTAGGACTCCCCTCCACCCCTGCTCAGTGACTATGAACCCTACTTGTAAGTATCCCAAACTAAGCGGAGAAGACGACCTGATTCAGGGACTGAGTCAAGGACCTTTCACATAGTAGAGCCACTAAGCCAGCCCATTGTATTAACTGTTCTGTATAGTGTATTTTTAACCTAATAAAGATTCTTAATTACCAGTAGTATCAGGGTTGTTCTTTTAAACAATTTTACCTCTGCGGTGGGATTTTAAACAATAGACAGCAAAAAAAGGATGCTTGAGAGAATGTCAATGTAAGCTAGTTCAGTCTAAACCTTAATTGTTCAGCCAGGTATTTTCACTTGCTTGAAAGTTGTAATCTTTAATTTTGTGCATGGTATTCCCCTTTAGCAGAGTCCCTGATTGCCTGTGGTAGATTTTTCAAAATTCTGTGGCACTTGTAGCAAACTTGCATAATTGTGCACAAAGATTCACCGCTGACTAGGCAATGTCAGTTTTTTTTTTTTAATTGAAAATTCATATTTTGTTTTTAAATATTTAAAGTGTATACAAATGTACTAATACAAAAATCAACTACTTAATGAGATAAACACATTGCAAGCTTTTATCACTAGAATGCCACTTGTGTTTTGAATTGAAATAGTGCAATCAACCTTTTGATATTTTCTTATTTAATCAAAATGGTCTCGACCTGACTTTTGCCCCATCACGTGGTAGAGGCAAGATTAGGCTGACACCATTTTGAAAAATGGCATTGATGGCCCAGAGAGAGGGGGCACCCCATGCCCCCACTGACTACCGAAGACTGCTTTTAGAGGTGGGGCGGGGTCCACCCCCCCCCCCCCCAGACTACCTTGTTCATCTTTCTTAGGTTGGTGATGGAGGTGGGTGGGAACAATAGACCCCAGGGATATTAATTTGGAGGGGGTGGGGAAGCAATAGGGATATTGTGTGTGTATGTGTGGGGGGGGGGGGCTAAAGTCTGTTTCCACTTTTCTGGAATTAGAGGAGGGTTAGGGGAAGGGAGCAGGCCAAAATCATGTGATTTCCTAAGATTTCTTTTTCTTTGGGGACCAGGGCTGCCTTGGAAGGCAGTGGGGGGCAGCTGGTGGACAGAGGTCTCCAAACACTGCCAAAATGTTTTTTTTCTATCTTTTTTTTTTTTTTTGGGGGGGGGGGGGGGCTTTTTTAAGGCTTTGGATCCTTTAAGGGATGGTGGCCCAGTTGAGGGTGGGCCACCATTGCGTGGGAAGGATTCCTGTAGTGATGTGATTTTTTTTGTCATGTGTTTCTCTCATGGTAAAAAAAAATTGCACCATGGTACTGCTGCAATAGTTTGTCAGGGAGGGGACAAATATCGTGGGAATGCCCCACCTGAGATATTTGGTCCTTCCCATGGTACAGGGAGATTTACTTTGCCATGATATTTTAAGTTTCCATTTGTGAAGTCCATGAACATAATGTATGCCATACTGGGTTAGACCAAAGCTCCATCAAGCCCAGCATCCTGTTTCCAATAATGGCCAATCCAAATCACCTGGCAAGTACCCAAACACTAAATAGGTCTCAAGCTACTATTGCTTATTAATTAATAGCAGTTTATGGATTTTTCCTCTAGGAACTTCTGTAACCACATCCTCTAGCAATGAATTCTAGAGCTTAACTATGCACTGATTGAAAATAATTTTCTTTGATTTGTTTTAAATGAGCTATTTGCTCCTTATACCTGGTGCCCCTTATGCACGAGGTATGATTCATGGAGTGCCCTTAATCCTGCACACAGTTAAGCTCTGGAATTCATTGCCGGAGGATGTGGTTATAGCAGTTAGTGTAACTGGGTTAGGAAAAAGGTTTGGATAAGCTCCTAGAGGAAAAATTCATAAACTGCTATTAATTAATAAGCAATAGTAGCTTGAGATTTATTTAGTGTTTGGCTACTTGCCAGGTACTTGTAAATTGGATTGGCCACTCTTGGAAACAGGACATTAGGCTTAATGGACCACTGGTCTGACCCAGTATGGCAGTTTGCATGTTCTTATGAGGCTGTCGTGTTCTGCTTGCCCATGTTACTGCTGTACATTGCTTTGGATGATCTCAAGATTGGGAGGGCGGTCTAGAAGAATTTTAAACAAAAGAGAAAAATGTAATTCTTCAACTCTTTTTTTTTTTTTTTTTTTTTTTTTAAAGCCACAGCCCTTCATATTAGTATTGAGGAAGAGTTGCAGAAATCCACTGCTTATTCTTGAGCTAAACATTTGGAATCCATCTGCCCCTTGGGATTCTGCCAGGCACTTGTGACCTAGCTTAGCCACTGCTAGAAACAGGATACTGGGCTTGATGGACCTTTGGTCTGACCCAGTATGGCAAGTCTTTTGTTCTTATAATGCATTAGTTTAGGCTTTACACATTAAATTGCTTCTGCCATTTTAGAAGCCCTGTCTCCTTCTCACAAGGTCTTTCTGCAGTTCTTCACAATCATTTGCTGTTTTAATGATTCAAAACAATTTTGTCATCCACAAATTTGGTCACCGCACTCGTTCTTTTTTTTCCAGATCATTTATGAATATGCTAAGTAGGACAGGTCCTATTACAGATCCTTGGGGCACTCCACTAACTACCTTTCTCCATTTGGAAAAATGACCATTCAGAGAGCCTACCCTCTGTTTCCTGCCTTTTATCTAGGTATCAACTGCCTCTGATTCCATGACCTTTCAATTTCCTGAGGAGTCTTTCAAGGAGGACTTTGTCAATTGCCTTCTGAAAATCCAAATGTACTATATCAACTGGATTACCTTTATTTGTATGTTTGTTTATACCCTCAGAAAACCTAACATGCCACATAACTACCAAAACAGACTACTACTCAAAACATCTGGCCTCCCTTCTATTCATTGGAGTATGGATGTACCATGATTACTCTATGTAGGTTACCCAGCCACCTTAGAAGCACAATACAACCATACCCCAACTGTTGGGGTATGGTTGTATTGTGTATCAGGTACGTTGTGCTACTGATTCCTTCATAGAAGCCATATGCAGGCTTACTGTGGCTATCAGGGTCTAGATGGGTATAATTTATTTCCATAAACCTCTGGGTAATGTGGCATTTGCTTGGTGTCCATTCTGATCCTTTGACCATACAATCTCACTGTGAACACAATGCTCTTTAAAATAATTTGAACTGCAGGAGTAGAAATGTTATATTGTGAACAAGAATTTGCGATTGATTTTGGATAATAAAATTTAGGTTAGGGGCATCAGTCAGGGCTGTCCCTGGTCTCCCTTGTTGTTTATTTTGTTGCTTGAGCCATTGGGAGTGGAGGAGTAGCCTAGTGGTTAGAGCAGCAGGCAATGAACTAGGAGACCTTGGGAAAGTCGCTTTACCTTCCATTGCCTCAGATACAAACTTAGATTGTAAGCCCTCTGGGGATAGGGAAATACCTACAGTACCTGAATGTAATCCGCTTTGAAGTACTGAAAAAGTGTGTGAAAAGCAGAATATAAAAATCTAAATAAATAAAATAAATTGGTGTATGCTCGTCAAGATTTTATTCAGGAGCATGTAGTACTTAATAAACTTGCCCCTTATGAGCATTTTTTTTTCCACTGATGACATCCTTCTTTTTATTCCTCAAGCACGATGCCGCCTTTTACAAATTTTGGATATTTTTCAAGTGTTTGGCTCCTTTTCAGATGTTAAACTAAATCTAGATAAGTCTGAAGTTTGACGTTGTGGGGCATTTGTGTGCCTCCTGGACAGACATCCCCTTGAGTTGGGTAGAAGATTCAGTTAAATACTTGGGTGTTCACATTCACAGGAATACTGCTAAGTGGTATCAAGTTAATATTCCGCCAGTATTTGGAGACATTCATAAGCATACTTTAGGTTGGGTGAAACTACCTTTAACACTCATGGGTGGAATAGCCCTGTTTAAAATTTGACTTCTCCCCAAACTACTCTATGTGCTGCAGATGCTGCCTTTCATTTTTACATCCTCTGATCTTAAATATCTAAATAAAGTTTGCTCTAGATTTGTGTGGGGGGCGCGTAAAGCAAGTGTGTCCCTTAGTAAATTAATGCTTCCTGTGGCAAGTGGGGGTTGGGGCTTCCCCAATTTGCAGTATTATAATTTAGCTTGTGTGTTGTGAACTTTAGGTGATTGGCTCTTGGGTGGCCATTGTTTTGCTGATGTGCAGATGGAGCAATGGATGGTTTCTCCTTATGATTTATAGTTTCTGCTCTATGCAAGTTCTAAAGACCTTCTGACTCATTTGTCTCGGAATATTTTGGTGGAATACATGTAGTTTGGCTGGACAGCCATAAGATGGAAGATGTTGCTCTCATGGAAGATCTCTCCTTGCTTGCACTTGTGTGGTAACCCTTGGTTTTTGCCTAGGCAAGACTGTAAATTTTTTACACGACTTGCTCCTGTGGGTCATCTCACATTCCATGATTTTTTGGATTATCAATGTCAAGTTTATCCATTCACAAAATGTCAAGAGCTATTTGGTTTTGACCCCAGTCAAGTCTTCTATTACTTCCAAATTGCTAGTTTTATCTCCAAAAACCTTGGCCCTCATCAGGCCCCTTATGCACCAGGTACTTTTCAAAGGCTTCTATCTTTAGAGATTGGAAGCAGTCACTGGTTAGCCTATATAAAAGTTTGCACTCTCTTGCCTCTCATCGGGAAGCTGGGGTATTGGCTAAGTTGTGGAATCTGGATTTGGGGTTAGAGCTTGATGCTGAGGATTTATTAGATGGCCTTGCTGATTTTTATAAAGCCATTCCTTCAGTTGGGCTATCTGAGCAGTATTTGTGTACTGCACAGGATAATTTATTTCTCCTAACAGGGCCTACCAAATGAAACATTTTTCCCCGCAATGTCCTAAATGCCCTGAAGCACATGCCTTGTTAAGTAATGGGCTTTGGGATTGTCCTCCAATTCATAGCTTTTGGGAATCTATACTGAAGTATCTGTCCACAGTGTTGGGGTGCCCGGTCCCTGTGCGTGCCTCTATTGGGCTTTTGGGAATTATTGCAGAAGAAGTAAATTGCAGTATCCCAGCTTGCCATCTTTTGCTCATGGGGGTGTGCATTGCTCAGAAATATATCTTAAATAAATGGATTCAGAGTGATGCACCGACATTTGAATTTTGGTTTGTGGAAATGTTAGATCTTGAGCATTTTAGACTATTGGATGTGGACAGTAAGGAAGAGGAGTACCCAATCTGCCTTTCCTAAGATTTGGGATCCATTTATTAAACAACTCCCAGCTGTGTGGCATGGAAGATATACACATGCTTGGCCAGTGGATACCCATATATTAACTGCTAATTGAATGATTGCTGTTCTATACTCTCAAATATGCTGCTATTGTGTTAATTTCTGTGGCTCCTGGTTGTCTGGGAAGGTGGGTAGGGTTTGTGGGGGTGGTAAGTTCAGGAAGTTAGGGTTGTTACTGGCTATTACGATCAGCCATTGTATAATTTATTCTTTTACTCTGTTAAAATGTAATAGACACTTCTTTTATATAAATGCAGGGCTGGTACAAACATGTTTGTATCCTAGGCCAGGGACGGCCAGCTCCAGTCCTAGAGAGCCACAAACAAGCAGGTTTTCAGGATATCACAATGAATAGGCATGTGATAGTTGTATGCACTACCTCCATTGTATGCAAATCTATTTCATGAATATTCAGTGTGGGTATCCTGAAAACCTGCTTGTTTATGGCTCTTGAGGACCAGAGTTGGCTACCCCCACCCTAGGCAGACTTTTGGTCATTCATTCCCCCGATCCCTCAACCAATCAGTGCTCCCTTCTTTGATTTTGGCTCTGGTGTAGCACTCCTCTAGACCTCACTGGCAGGGTTTTGCCACTCCCAAAATCTTGGCACTCTAGGCAACCACTTAATTTTGCCTAATGGAAGCACCAGCCCTTTATAAATGGACTCTGTACCATATGTAATCTTAAGATCCATAAATGATTTCCACCAATTTAGTATCTCTAAAACTAGTTTTCAGTTGTAACTAGTAAATTTAATCTAATTGTGGCATGTTCTGTTAAAGATATGTCTTCATACTAATGTGTTATGCCCAATTAATTATCTTTTCTCTTTCTCCTCTCTGTTGCTCTGAGCATCCACAAATAATTTATTTGAAGATGTGCTACTGAACTCTTCCTGTTTTTTGCTTGAACAGGTTGTCAAATTGCTGAGCAACAAAAGATCGCAAGCTGTTGGCATATTAATGTCCAGTCTGCACTTAGACATGAAAGACATACAGCATGGTAAGTGTGCACATATGCATTGTAGCTGGTTATGTTCCTATAATTAACCATGTTCACATGTGTAGAGTATGTAAAGTATGTACATAATCATATATTGATTTTACTTAGTAATGCCCTTTAAATTGTTGCCATTTGACATTGTGATTATAGGATACTCATGCTAGTACCATTTATTTACTTGTTTTCCACATGAAACTAAAGCATTTTAAAGGTTGGCACTGCAATATATACTCACCATTTTGTCAATGAAATTTAAAAAAATGATAATTATCTGCTTTTGATACTGTTTACAAATGGCAATTGTACATCTTAAATATTAACAGACTAAAAGAACTTAGCAAAGCTACAGGATTTTAAAAAAGTAATAAAGCATTCGGTGAATGCAAACCAGATTTTATTACTACCTAAACAGATTGTCTAGGATTGAAAATGCAATCTCTGAATTTAAAATTTTAAGCCAACACAGGCATCTAAGTTAGCCTTTATTTGAAATATGATTGCTTTCTAATATACTATTTTTGTGTCTAATCTTGGATATTTTTGGTGAGCCTACATTTTTTATGCATTTTAATAAAGCATAGCTGTGAAGAAAAGTGAAAAGTAGGATTAAATGTATATTCAGAATGTCTTTTGTGTTGCCTAGAGGCATATTATAGATTCAAAACAGATTGCACTGTCCTGTGAAGTGCCAGCTTACCTATTAAATAAATATGGCTTTAAGTACAGTTTGCAGACTTTATAAATCATGAAAACATCTTGCTGGCTTTCCAGCCCACCTTTTTTTTGCATGTTTGGGTGTGTGTATGTGGGAGGGGGGGAGGGGTGATTTGAAATGTGAATTCAATTTGCTGTTTTAAGTTATTTCATAGAATAATTCATAACTAGCACCATTCTGCTGTACTGTGTCAATTGATGAGCAACTCTTAAATTGTGATTAAGTTTATGAAAATGGTTTTGAAGGTAACAAGACTTCCTTAAACTGAAGCATTTAAGATGATTGCCATAGAGCAAGGCGCCAGTACTGGCGCCAAGAAGTACTTGGTATTTCTAAAGCTGGCAGATGTAGTTCAGTAAAAGTCTGAGTAAAATCTGAAAACAATGATATGGTCCTTTCCTTCAGTCAAATATTCAACTTGATTTGAGTTAATAATGAGAACCTTATGAACAAAGGAGTCCGCCCAACATCTGTGTCTGTGGTAAAGCCAACATGAGTTCATTGAAAATTTGTTGCTTAACATGCAGCACTAACAATAACATGTCATGAATGTCGGTAGTTGAAGGGGTCACATAATATTGGGCTTTCCCTTTATCCTATTAGAATATGAAGAATAAGCAGTTGAAAAACTTAATGTTGAGCATACCATTCCATATCCCCCATACCATTAGCTGAAAGCTTGGAATGTGGATATAGATGTGGTGGTATATAAATTTGAGCTAGAGTATTTTAGCTGTGCATTGTTTCTCCATATGATGAAATAAGATTGCAGTACTCGTTTTGAATGGTTTTTAAAGTACTCATATTTTCTTTCCATTGGCCATAGTTTCTACTGCATGAAACATATTATGAATACAGCACATACTGTGTTGAACTCAGAGACTTGACAAAATAAACTTTGCCTTTTGAAGAAATGTATCTATTTTCCATTTCCCTTTTATTAACTGGGCACCAAAGTACCAATGTACCTGAAAACAATTTCTAAATATTTTTGGTGGTTATAAACTAAATGTTTACATAATAGGCATTTGACTGCAACAAGGATAATTATCTGTATTGTGCAAAATGCACAGCACCTTTTTTTTTTAATGAATGGAATCAGAGGAACCACCTATCTCTGTACCAAAATTATGACTACTGTCTCCGTGACAGAATGTTAGCAAGTGGGAAATCTGTATTTCTTTTTCTACTCAATTATCTATCTCCCTTAAGATTTACTTTTTATATTAAGTGATTTGGAGTTAAAAAGGGAAAGAAAAAAAATGTAGCTGCAGTGTTTAAGTAATTATTAAATGATTAATGCTTGAAATGAAATGTTGCACCTTAAATAAGCAGAGGTGTAGCTGACACCAACTAAAAACATGTGCTATTAGTCATTATATGAATGTTAAGTTTAATGATCCAGTATTTAAGCAATGGAATAATAGGCACATTACCATTCTTAAACTCATAAATAGGAAAATGACAGCCTAGTTATTATTGAATGCACAGGCTTGTCCATGGGACATATGACTATGAGGTTTTTGTCAAGGGGATACCCCTCACGGATTGTGAAGAATGCTTTTAAAACGGGCACTGTTTGTTAATCGGGATTTGTTGTTTCTTTCACGTTCCCGATCGACAGAGAATGTCAGTAATTGTATTTTACCATTCTCTACTTTGAGTCGTCAGGTTACCAACATTGTTCGAACACACTGGCAATCCCTCTCTTTGGATCGCCTTTTTCCTGGTCCCCTTCGATTCACATACCGTAGGGGCCGTAATCTCCGTGATAGACTTGTGCACGCAGATCTCAATTCGGAACTGCAGGTCCCCGTCTCTGCGGCCGTGCATCAACCCTGCGGTCGCTGTACTATGTGTCAACACACAGGGGTTTATACTTCTTTTACACACCCCATCACGCATCAAAATTTTCCCCTTCGGGCCACCTCAGATTGTACTTCGAAAGGAGTGATATATGTAATTCTTTGCCCCTGTCCCTTAGTATACATGGGTAAGACCTCTAGAATGGCTAAAACTCGTATAATTGAGCATTGCTCAAACATCCGTAACACTCGTGAGAATGAGCCTTTAGTTACACACTGGGTCCAACAGGCACACTCCATCTCTGATCTGTCCTTCTGTATCGTTGAGGTTGTCCCCCGTTCTCCTCGGGGCGGCAACTACAATGAACAGCTAGGACGTATTGAACAGAGATGGATCTTCCAACTCGATACAGTTGCTCCCAATGGTCTTAATCGGGAATTAGAGTGGCATCTTTTTACTTAAAACCTGTCTGGGCCACCTAGGTTAATTGCTGTTTGCACTGCTAGTTGCGCCTCAGGAACGGGGGCAACTGTGATTGGCCCCGCTTGACCATGTGACCTGTCAACCTGAGTTCACGCCAACTCCGTGTGGTTTAAATGCCTGTCTGCACCTAAGATGGACGCGCTCCCTGCCAATTTTGAATTCCTTTAGCATTCAGGTATGTGTGTAATCATTTGCATTTTATGTTCACTATTTGCCATTCTATGTCCTTACCAGTGTATGTTTTATCTACAGTGTTTTGTGAAAATTCTTGCTCCCTCCCGATGCAGCCCTCGGCGAAACACGGGACCGTGTCGGGGGACGCATTCTAATCTGTTGCTATTCTAAATTTGTGGAGTTGCCACCTAAAATGAATAAAAATCTACTTGCTCTGTAGAGCTTTGATGAATCTTCATGGTCTGGACTAAATTCCTTTTCTGCACTTATTGCTGGGATATTTGTGAAGTGCAGTAACTTGCTCTATTGGTTTGTTGGTCTTTATTACATATTTTTCTGTTCCATCCCATCCCATCCCATCCCATGGCAATTTATGCCTGTCCCATCCCATCCCATCCCATGGGATTCCCATTACAATATTAATATGGAATACAGTTCAAATAAAATTATTAAATTTATGAAAGTTTACGTTTAGTGTCTACTAAATAGGACTACATGTACAAAGAGACATGCAAAACGACAAAATTTATTAACTTTATTAACTTTAACACTCAAAAGTATAATCTAAGTATGACAATTCAGTATCATTCTGACACTCTCATTCTATTTCTGAGTCACTCTGCTCATTCAGCACACTATCAATTTCCTGCTCATCGACCGTTTCTAATAATTCAGTTAATCCAGGTAATCCCTGAACCATTTCCACAATTTTCATCTTACATGCAAATCTGATATACACAGAGTTTATAACGACAGCTGGTGACATCCGTTTTCGTAACTTACTCAACAACAATCCAGTCGCACTAAATAAGCGCTCTACTGCTGACGATGACACTGGTATGGCCAAAACAATTTTCGCACTTGCTTTTAGCAGTGGAAACCTATGTTCATTTTTCCAATAATTTAATGGTTGTGAAGTTGGTTGCCGTAATTTTTCAAACATGATGAGTTCATCCTCAAAGCATTTGTTCCTCCTGGCGCCATCAAACTTAAGTGCTTTGTTTGGCGGAGGATCAAAAAGTAAGTCAAAATCACTTTTCGGCTTTTGTTCTACAATTCCTGCTACTTCACACACAACAGATGATTCAGAAGAAATATTTAAATCCTTGATGAATGAAATAACATCCTAAAATAAACGCTCTTGAAAGCCTTTCCGCATAACTTCTACTCTGCACGAACGCATAACCCCTCCTCCCCTCCCCCTCTCTATCCTCCCTTTTTCCCTGTCCCCCACCCTACTCGTAACCAAGTCATATTGTACATATTGTATATAGGCTATATGCCATTTCTATATACCCACATTTAATATTTAATTTTAATTTTATTCATATGTTACAATGTTCCTTATATTAATTGTTTAATCAACTGTTATCTTGTTACAATGTAAAATAGGGCAGTTCCGGCTCTATTCAACCTGTTATCTGGAAACCGATGTGATATCTCGATCGAATGTCGGTATACAAAATAAATAAATAAATAAATAAATTTTACAATATCAAGTATCGACTACCATGGGAAATACAAATGTGTGCCGTCCCATCCCATCCCATCCCATGGGAATAACATTCCTATGGACAACACTGTGAATGCATGTTGCATATTATTGAGTCATTCAAGAAAAAAGAAAGCAATTTTTTTTTTTAAGAACATTAATATTTTTGAAGAGTGTTTCAGTTCTGAATTTGATGTGATGTCTCCTATAACTATGCAAGACCAGCTAGTGGTCCAGCCTGGGACAAATGTGGGTGTGTTCCAGAGATCAGTGAATTGAGATAGATGGCAGGAGCAAGCATGGAGATGGCAGGAGCAAGCATGGAGAAGATGAGACCTCTCTCCTTTGTTGACCCATCTTCATGCTCCCGAGCAGGAGGTAAATACGAGAAACCCAATTAAACTCTTCAGTCCGGAGGCTCACTGTTAGCTACTATATACTTGTGTAAGATGAAAAATTTTACCCCCAAAATTGGTCCTTAAAATTGCGGTAGTCTTATCCATGGGTCAAGCCACATAATGCTGGTATGATGGCACTTGCAGTTGTGCACTTAGAACCACGTGGTTCAAAGTGCACCACTGGGATCCTGCAGGGGGAGGAGGGAGGATATGCCTGAGTTGACCACAAGTTCATCATCATCCTAACAGCAGCAGCGAGCATTCAAGTTAAGTGATCCAGAAGAGTTGTGGGTGAGAAGTTGTCCTACTGCTACACTAGGAGACCATAGGGGAGGAGGAAGGACACTCCTGAGCAAATGCAAGTGCCATTGGTGGCCAGATGGTGGGTGAGTTAAGGAATCGGGAGGGGGGGAAGGATTCAAACGGGAGGGGGCAGCCATTGGGGGAGGGGAGGGAGGGAAGGATTCAGGGGGGGAGGGACAGCCATTAGAATAATGACATCTTACCCTCAGGAAAATGAGCACTGAAGAGAAAAAGAGAGCATCTTACACCGCATTGCTGAAACTGAAGGTTTTAGAAAGTGCAAAGGAGACCAATAATTGTGTGGCTACAAGAGAATTTGACATTAGTGAAAAACTCGTCCGAGACTGGAGAAAAAATAAAGAAAAGCTGCTAGAAATGCCAAAGTCAAAGAAAGTCTTATATTTCAATTGCGCCTTTTGGAGGAATGGAAAAGGATTTGAATGACTGGGTAATGGAATGGAGACAGAATGGCTACATTGTGACTCGCTTGATCGTTAGGATTCATTCCCTTCAAATGGCAAAAAAAGAAAAATATTCAGCAACGCCTGAAAGAGTTCACAGTATCATCTGCTTGGTGTTTGCGATTCGTGAACTGATATAGATTATACCTTCATCAGCACACATATTAATACATTTTAAAAGCCACGCATGATTCCTAGCGGTCGTACATGGATGTGCTGATTTTATAACATACGTGCATCACCACGCACATGTTATAAAATTCGATACCTGCACGCACATGCACGCCCGATTTTATATCTGTGCGCGCATTGGTGCTGACTCGTGCACGCAAAGGGGGGAAACTTTTTAAGAAATGCGCGCCGACGCAACAAGGCCTTTCCCCAGTTTCCTCCCAGTCGCTCCAATAAAGGAACGGACTGGGAGGAAACTTTCTAAACCCCTTAACTAACCTTCCTCCCTTTTCCCCTATCCACTCTGACCCCTAAAAGCCCCCCCTAACTAACCTAATTTTATTTTGCAAATTATTCCTGCTCTCCAGACCAGCAGTAAGTTGCGCGGGCCAGCTGGCTACCGGCACGCAGTTCATTGGGACAGTGCTAATGGCGCTGTCATGGCCCGCCCTCCCACACCCCCTTTTTTTTTAGATTGCTAGTTTTTATGCACGCCAGTGATTTTAAAATTAGGCCTAAAGATTTCACAAACTGCTTTAAGAGCTTGATGAAGAGATCTGTTCGTTACACAAATTCATTATTTAGCAAACAATAAAGAATCATTTCGATATGAATAACATTGGTATTATGGATGAAATGCTTATGACATTTTTGATATGCCTGGCAATCACACTGTAGCTGGCATTGGTGAGACCATACTTGTAAAACAGGTCATGAAAAGACCCATTTCATGGGGGTCCTGTCTTGCCTGGCAGATGGCACAAAACTGCATCCCAGTAGTATTATTCAAGAGGAAAATCTATGCCGAAAAACCTAAAAATCCTAGGAGGTGTAACTGTTCTGGTTCATCCTAAAGGCTGGATGGATGAGGAGAGAATGAAATGGTGGCTGTGCGATGTGTGGGGTAGGCAACCAGGCATGGGGCTAAGAAAACGACCATCACTATTGGTGTGAAATATGTTCCATGCACATATAACAGAGGATATGAAGGATGATGCAAAGACAATGGCGATCACATTAGCAGTGATTCCAGGAGGTCTGATATCAATGCATTAGTTGTTAGATGTCTCAATAAGGCTTTCCAGGACCAATTGTGGCATATATGGCAACAATGGATATGTTCTGGTCAAGCAAAGTTAACGAAAGGAGGGAACCTGATGAAACCAGACATTGATTTTGTAGCAAAATGGGTTAAGGATGCCTGGGAGTCAATTCCATGAGAAACTGTCAACAAGTCGTTCCTGAAATGAGGCATTAGCAATGCTATGGATAGATCAGAAGATGACGCCATTTATGAAGACTAAGACAAATCAGCATCAGATGATGATTCAACAGACGGAGATAGTGAAGACAACATTTACACTGATGGCATCACCAGAGAACAGTTCCATGATTTATTCAGACATCCTAATGATGAAGAGTCAGACTTGGAAGGATTTGAATAAAAGAGAAGGATTGAAACAGGGACAGCCATGGGGAGGGAGGCAAGGATTCATACAGCAGGGACATTAAATGAGGTTTCTTATGAGACACTTTATTCTACTTTTTAAAAAATAAGTGATTTTCTTAAGTTATTGGTTTTTCTTAGTATGATTTCAGCATTTTAAGAGCCCCCTATGTTTTACCCTTGACTTATCCACAGGTGACAGATAATTCTTGATTTTGGGCCCCAAAAATACCCTAGACTTATACATGAGATTGACTTATACACGAGTATATAGGGTAGTTCCTGAGAAGTGTTAGTACCATGGAGTCCCTCCAGCTGGTGAAAACAGTGGTATGACATAAAATCCAGGTGCTAGAGAACAAGTGGGTTGCCAGTGTGGTGCCTGGGTATATCTGTGTTAAAGTTGCCAGTTAGCTCAATTTTTCTCATATCAGTTTGATCCAATCCTGGTTTTTACCCCATTGCATGTATGGGTTTATAGTTTTGATTTTCTAAGGAAAGAGAACTGAGGCAAAACTAGATTGGCCTGACCTGAAAACAAGGAGTCAGTCTGTTCCCTAGTGAGCATATGTGTGCAGTTTCATTATTTTTCATAGCATATGAAAAGCTAAACTTGTCGATTTCCCTGTGACTAGTGACCTGTGTAAATAGTTCATGAATAGTGCACTGCAGAAGTGATTTCAAACTGGTTTGTCTTTAGTTCGTTATGGAGTCCTTTACAAGGTTTTGCACTCAAAGCCATGGAGTAAATTGTCTTTCAGAATGAGTTCTACTAAAGATCCATTACTATAACTGTTTGACCCATTTTTTAAATAGGCTCATAGTCCTAAAAGGAAAGTACCCTGAATGTTATTTATTTTAAAAAAGTTCTAGCCCGCCTCTTCAAAGTTTGAAGTGGGTTACAACAAAAAGAATCATAAAAATCAATGGCAATCACAATACAAAAAAACGCAAATCAGTAGAAAAAGATATATAATAGCCTAAATATGTATATCATGTCATTCTTCATCTCAAAACCGTATTATGAGATTATTCTTCAATATTGAAGGCCTTCTTAAACAAGTTTTTAATAGTTTTTAAAACTTTTCCTTGTCCATTAACCAAATTATTTCTGGAAGCAAGTTCCATAGTATAGGCCGAACTACAGAGAAAGTCTCAACTAGGTGGGCATGCTTAATTTATGGGATCTCAATAAACCCCTTATCAGCAGATCTCAAGCCTCGAGATGGTTTGTAAATGTGTAGAATAGAATTTAACCATAGAGTCTCTGAATTGTACAGTAGTGTGTGGATGCGACAGGCAATCTGCTACTTGATTCTACAAATTAAGGGGGAACCAATGAAGAGATTGTGAGATGGGTAACACCCGTGCCAAGGGGCCACTTTCCCAGCCCTGGAGAATGTTTGTTTGTCTGCCAGCTCCAGGGTGGGGTAGACTCAGTCTCTAAACATGGGCTGGGGACAGGATAACCTGTAAGGTCAAACTAGATGAGAATACATCAAACACAGTCCAGAAAATCCAGTGTCCACTTCTTGCTTGTGTTCCAATAAAACAAATGTTTGTTGTAATCCAAAGAGGTAGAAATAAAAGAATTTTAAAGTTCAAGTCACATTTCAGAATGTTGTATAACTTAGTTGTCACCTTGGTCAGATAACTGAACTCCCAGTCCACCACTTTCCTCTTCCCAACTGTAATAATTTTAATTTCCAGAGCCTTTGTGGCTCCATCTCCTTCTCCTCCTTGCTGCATTTCTGAGCATTCTCTTTCTCTTGCGTCATGTTATTCTTCACTGCGCTTCAGAGCAACTCCTCTCATCGCATAACCTCTCTTTTCCTTTACTTGTGGAACCAGTGAGGGTCCCAGGTAGTATGTTATCCTTTGTTACAGAAGGCACCACTCTGCACTTTAGAAGCAGCTCACATCCAGATACACACTACAGGAGTGGCACCAGAGTCTGTACACCCTCTGCCCTTCAGACATAGTGTCATTCTCCCAGCCTTGTGATGATATAACCAGGTTTTACAGCACCCTCTCAACCCAGTTCCTAAGTCTAGATCCACATCCAAATTCTTTCCCTTGTTAGTATTTAGTACTTCAGATACAATTCATAATCCAGCCTCTGCATACAGAAGCAGCTCTTGAGACAGTGCACCTCCCAGTCTGTTGGAGCTTAGTGCCAGTCTCGAGCCCCGCACTGAAATAACCAGCCACAGTTTTCCCCTTAAGTTCAGCTAGCACCTTCCAATATAGTCTCTGTATCCAAAATCCAAATTCCAAACTTTTTTTTAATTAGTAAAAACTTGTAATCCACTTGCTTGCACTTCTGCTCCACCACTGTGCTGTTGAAAGCCCCAGATTCTCTATTATACTTGTAATCCACATTGGTCTCTGTTTCAGTCTCACCCTACTTTGTAGATCCTTCAATACTACTTCTGGCTGAACCACAAATTCTCCTTTACTCCCTCTGTACTTCAACCCACCTGGTAGGTTCTTGGTAGCTCTTCTGAATGAAGAACTGCTGGTCTCCTTTAGCTCACTTGGCATGGACCCTCCAAAGCTGCCCGTTTCCAAGCTCCTTCCTCAGATGACCAGCCTTGAGCCCATGTACATATCTACCTTTTATACACACATGCCTTTTATATATCTGCAGCTCCCACAACCATTGGATAGCAGTCACACTTGCAGGCAGGCCTTAAACCACACTCTGGAAGGTTCCCTATTTTAAAGAATAGGATAAACTTTCAGCCTTTCTAAAAAAAAAAAAAACACCCAATACACACCCCTTATAGGCAGAGCTACCCACTACCTCCTCCTGCCAACCATCTTCCCACAGATAAACTTTAGAATTAACCCTTGCTAACCAGAACATTCTCATTTTAAGGTATAGGCTGAACTTTTTACCTCCTCAATAAACATTGATGGTAAATACATAGCCCCAGAAAGGAAGCTACAATGCAATCTAGTGACCCCATAGGGTTCATTTAATATAGAGGCTTAATACCCATGTGAATTAGGTGCAGCAGAATTCTGAATTAATTACAGGGTGTTGCAACCGTCCCTTCCCGACTGCTTCACTCTGCCTACCTTTCTTTCTTTGCACCTCCTCTCACTATGGATGGACGCCTGGCTGCCGTGGCGTCTGCCTGCCGTCCTCTCTGGCGTCCCTGGACCGGCTTGGGTGCTGCCTCCCGCCATGCTCAGCTGGTACCTTAGGGCATGCGCGCCGTGCAACCCTCACTCTTATTTCCTACTTGGCGTAAACCTCAGGGGCGTCCACCTGTGATGATGTCACACTGCCCGGATATTTAAAGCCTACAATGTTTGCTAGCCTTTGAGTTAGCAAGGGGAATATTATGGATGGGATTCGCTCTCCGTACCCAGCTACTCTGCCTCTCCAATTTCCATTGGACTCTTAACGCTAATGGGGTACCCGCTAGGGATGTGAATCGTTATTTGACGATTTAAAAAAATCGTCAGATATATTTTAAATCGTCAAAAATCGTTAGTCGCGATACAATAGAAATTCCCCCGATTTATCGTGAAAAATCGGGGGAGGGGGAGGGAGGGAAAACCGGCACACCAAAACAACCCTAAAACCCACCCCGACCCTTTAAAACAAATCCCCCACCCTCCCGAACCCCCCCAACATGTTTTATATTACCTGGTGGTCCAGTGGGGGAGGGGGGGGTCCCGGCACGATCTCCCGCTCTCGGGCCATCGGCGCCATTTTGGCTGCCACTAATATAAATGGCGCCGATGGCCCGATTTAAAAAAAAAAAAAAAAAAAAAAAAAAAAAAACCCACCCGACCCTTTAAAATTACCCCCTTAGCCTCCCCCACTCTCCCGACACCCCCCAAAAACTTTTTACACATACCTGGTGGTCCAGGGGGGCCGCAGGCAGCGATCTCCCATGCCCACGCTATCAGCTGCGCTAAAAAAATGGCGCCGAAGGCCCTTTGCCCTTACCATGTGACAGGGCAAAGGTGGCGCCATTTTGAATATTGGCAATACTGCCCGCATGCAGGAGATCGCTCCCGGACCCCCGCTGGACCCCCAGGGACCTTTGGCCAGCTTGGGGGGGCCTCCTGACCCCCATAAGACTTGCCAAAAGTCCAGCGGGGGTCCGGGAGTGACCTTCTGCACTCCGGCCGTATTGCCAATATTCAAAATGGCGCCGGCGCTACCTTTGCCCTCACTATATCATAGGGGCCGACTGCTTGTGATTTAACTACTCTGAACAATTTTGTATCATCTGCAAATTTGATTATCTCACTCAAAGTAGATCTAAGATTGCAAATAATAAAGTTCTTTGCACCCAGTTAAAGGCTTTTTCTGCATCAAGTGAATAAAAATGAGTGTGTATTCCTCACTCTGACTTTGCGCAAAAAGTTTTACATCATAATTGAGGAGGGAAATCTGTCTATAAGAACCATAATTCCCTGGATATCACTGATTTGGAAGCCGATATAATAAAAGCTTGGGAAGATATTCACCATTCAAAATCCTATTATCGATTCTGGCTAATTTAGAGTTTAGAATGGGGGGGGCCAAAAAAATTATAGTAGTTCAAGGTAATCCACAGCCTTTTTTTATTTTGAAGTATGAGATTTCCCCCCCCCCCCCCCCCCCAAAAAAAAAAGCTTTTTTGGTTAAGGATGCAAGTGTGATTTTATTTTTCTTTCCCTAGCCCACCCCTGAAAATTCTTTATTCTACTTGTCATGTCCATATATTTCTGCAGGTACAGGTTTTTGTAATAGGAGGCAATGGCTTCACTGATGAATTAGGAATCACTAGTGAGCTGTCCATTCCCCCAGCTTCCTCCTCTCTTATTCACCTATTAACTATCTTCAAGTTTTGTTGATGGGTTAGCAGTCTACTTGCTTTATTATGTGGTCCTAGAAATTTTGCTTAGTTCCTCAAAGAGATGCTGCCATTTTGCAGATAAGGGCATTCAGAAGACCTTGCTAACGTCTCAAATTCCTTCTTAAACTATGAGAAAATCATTGCGAATGTATCATTTTCAGAGCTCCAGCATCTTCTCTAATTCTATTTTTCTCTTCTAGTCAACCTTTATTAGTAGCATTTTAGATGCAGTCATGTCACCATCTAATCACTGCCTTACTAGTATCCTATATAAGATTTCTATGGGGTCTGGTTCCCTCATTAAGATTAAAGTATTTTTTCAGGTGTTTGCTAACTGAAGCAGTATTTCCTTCATCATTTAATAGATACTCAGGCTTATTTTTTTTGCTAGAGAAATGTTCAGCTGCAAAAAAGAAATGCATGGTTGGACAGGTAATTTCCCAAATATTTGCTTCCAGTAAATCAGAAAGTAACCATTTGGTCCCGCCAATATAAGCTATTCTTGTGTATACATTATGGGGGAAGAGAGAGAAATGTATTCCCTGTCCTGTGGCTGAACATACCTCCAGTTATTGATCAGTCCATCCAACACACCAGCGAGAAAAGGCTGGAGTTATGCTGAGGTTGCTTTGTCACCCTGCCTGTCTTATCTACCTTCAGCTTCGCAACCAGATTGAAATCCTATTCTCTATCCATCGCCCCCCCCCCCCCCCCCCGCACACACACAATCAGTTTACCTTTTTCAACAGAAGGAATCAATGTTTTAAAAGAAAAAAAAACAAACCTGGAAACTTCAATTGGTTAACATTTGGTGTACTGTATATACTGAAGCTAACGTAATTATCTTTTTGTATACTATGCCCTTCAAAATAATAAATCTTCCCTCTGGGCCACGTTAGATCTGATTTATGACAAAAGGGAATTTTTACATAGAGTTGCCACATTTTTTTCAGGTTTAAAGAGGAAAAGGAATCCCAAGCCATGTGTTCGGATTTTAAGCTAAATTTTCTGGACTCCTGAAACTGAATTTTCTGCAGAAATGTAACTACAGGTTTCCACATGACTAGCTCTCAGTAAAGTTTTACCCTTTTTAAATGGGATTTTTAAACTCTTCGCACCAATTGAGAGACTTGATAGTATTAAAACGCATGTTAGATTTGTGAAAGCAGCATCTCTTAAGATAGATATAGATAGAGAGGCAGAGAGACAGACACCTCTCATGGGTTCAGAATCAGAAAACAAAAAGCCCTTTCCTTATACTCTCAAACTGTTTTACAAACCTAACTTTTTTGTTCCTTAATGAAAGCAACTTTGTTCCCCTCCCCCCTTTAACAACACCCAGAGTTTCTACTCATCTACCCAGCATCCACAGTTCTTTAGGTCATGAACTTCTTTGGAACCCAACCTTTAAGTTTTCTCCCAGGGAGAAAGATGCAGCTATTGTCCTCCCATCCAAAAGGAAAAGGCCACCAAGGGGTAGGAAATAGCATTATACTTTGGTACTCCTCAACCCCAATAAATCAACAACAAAATGTCTTCTTAGGAGGGCCCTATATCTGGAGACTAGCAGGCAAGAAGAATAAAAGATATTGAATAAAGAAAAAAATATATACTTATAAAAGAGAAATTTAACAAACTTAGTTCAAGATAGTTAAGAAAAAAATGAGAAGTAGGAGGATGGAGAGAGAGAGAGAAATGGAATAGAACAGTGAGAAGAAAAACACAATCGGGCGGATTTTAAATGCCCTGCTCATGTAAATCCGCCCGGATTTACGTGAGCAGGGCCCTCGTGCGCCGGTGTGCCTATTTTGCATAGGCTGCCGGCGCGCGCAGAGCCCCGGGACGCGCGCAAGTCCCGGGGTTTTTTGAAGGGGGCATGTCGGGGCGGGGCCGAATGACGCGGCATTTTGGGGGCGGGACAGGGGGCGTGGCACCGGCCCGGGGGCGTGGTCGAGGCCTCCGGATCAGCCCCCGGGTCGGATGATGGCGCGCCAGCAGTCCGCTGGCGCATGTAGATTTAAGTCTGCTTCTAGCAGGCGTAAATCTAGGGACAAAGGTAAGGGGGGGGTTTAGATAGGGCCGGGGGGGTGGGTTAGGTAGGGGAAGGGAGGGGAAGGTGAGGGGAGGGCAAAAGAAAGTTCCCTCCGAGGCCGCTCCGATTTCGGAGTGGCCTCGGAGGGAACGGAGGCAGGCTGCGCGGCTCGGCGCGCGTAGGCTGCCCAAAATCGGCAGCCTTGCGCGCGCCGATCCAGGATTTTATAAGATATGCGCGGTTATGCGCGTATCTTATAAAATCCAGCGTACTTTTGTTTGCGCCTGCTGCGCGAACAAAAGTACGCGATCGCGCTCTTTTTTAAAATCTACCCCAATATAAATAATTTTTCCTCCTCATCCCTCATTTCCTCCAAGTAGATGAAGGGCAACCAAAAAAAAAATATATCAGAAGCTGTAGAGTTTTACACTGATATTAATCAAATGGTTATCTTCATCTGGAAGAGTTTGGTTACTCTTTAATTATGCAGCTTTACTGACACCCAAGCTTGAGTTCTCCTCAACAGGAAGCTCATCCCTGGGCATGTTCTTCCTTTCCTTTGTTTAGAGAATTCATTTCTGTGGCTGTGTGTCTATGCTTGGTGCTAGCCTCTCTCTCGATTATGTGTGAATCGAAGAAAACTTCCTCCTCTTGGAAATGTTTAACCCTGTCCATTCTTGTACACAAGTCAGATGAAATCTTCTGGAATCAGAAGTAAAATAAAGTGTGAAGGGCAAGCCCCACCTGTAGTTGTTACTTTCCCTGAGCCAAATGGTAAGGGTCTTTACATCCTTTTTCTTTGTCCTTCTGTTGAACTAGGTCTGGGAATATCTTAATTTGTTCTCCTTTGTAAACTACAGATCCCTTGCCCTAATTTTTGGTATTATCTTCTGTTTGTCCAGGAATGAGTCAAAATATGCTGTTATCACTCTGGGATTCATTCTCCTTGTATTTTAATACAGTATACATTCTTATTTATTTATTTATTTATTTATTTATTTAGATCTTTTCTATACCGACTTTCCAGTAACAGAATTACTGATCAATTCGGTTTACATTTTGAACAATAACAACAGTGACAAGTAAATGTCTTACAAGGAACAGGAAAAAAATAACTTGGAGATAAATATATGGGATGATAACATAAAAGTACTATGTACAAAGCCTAAAAGTGGGTAGAGGCACTAATCAATGGCGTGTGACTGTCAGGAGGGCGGGTATTGGGTTTGGACTGCCAAGGAGTTGAAGTTGGTTAGAAGAATTCTTTTGGTATTCTTTGTGGTATTTTTTATTTGGGGTATTCTTTGGGGGTTCAAAGAAGTTCTAGAGCTGAACTTGTATAGTTCTTGTGTAGTTCTCTTGTAGGTTGTTGAAAATAAACTGAAGTTCTTATATAGCTCTCTTGTAGGATGATTGAAAATAACCTAGAGGGGTCCTTGGCAGATATTATTCAGCAGGCTGATGTTATGGAAAAACTTGATGGAAGAGCCAAGTCTTAAGTTTTTTTTTTTTTGAAAATAATGGGGCATTGCACTGATTTGAGTTCTGGCGGGAGACTATTCCAGAGTTTGGGGCCAGCTGTGGAGAATGCTCTTTTGCTTAACGTTCTTAATTTTGATTAGTCTGGTGTACATAGCCTAGGATCTAACTATATATATCCTGTATAATATTAATGGTAGTGGTTTGTTCATCTGTTTGGTACCCAAAATTGTAATGTTTTATTGCCTGTTTATTCTGGAGATTACTCACATTTTTCCCCTAGGTATTTGATGTTATAGAAGCAGTCAGTGCTGTCAATTTGTTCTTCAATCTGGATATCATGCTTCTCAATCCTTTTTTTAGTCCCTGAAATAACCTTTTTGCATTGTGGAAATCTATGCCCTCTGTATCTGTAATCATCAATTTAATCTCCTGGATTGACTGCCAAGTCTGATTTAGTTGCTGGGGAGTCTGTGAGGGAATTGATTCAAGGACTGTTTCCTTTCTAGTAATATTCTTCTACATTTCTTCTTGGCTGCGGACACTGGAGAGGGAATCTAGACCTTCATTGATACAACTACAATGGCTACCCATTAGGTGACAAACACAGTTTAACGTTATGGTGGTGGTGATTAAAATTATTCAGGGTATTGGAGCTGAATATCTTAGAAAGTTGGTTAGACGTGCCCAATTGGAGTCTTCGTTCTGCACAGAGAGTATGATAAATGTGCTAACATTTAGAGGGGATTGTACAGTAGTCTGCAGGAAAAGGTCATTCTCCATGATTGGACCTGAATTGTAGAACTTGGCACCATTAAGGCTAGACTATAATTATTTGACATTCAGAAAGAAAGTTTCTCCCTGTCTTGAATTGATAGTCTTTATTGAAGCTTGTGGGTTTTGGGGTATCCTGCTGCCTACTCCCTAGTAGTTTTAAGTTGCAGAGATGTGTTTTATGCTCTTATTTGCTTTAATTTTATATTTTTCTGTTTATTTTATTAATTTTTCTGTATATTTTTATACTCAGATTGTTGGGGGGGGGGGGGGGAAGTATCATGAGTTTTTCTGTTCTTGTAAAATGAAAATTGGTTATGTATGTCATGAGGGGCATAAAGAACACATGCACCTTGTGGTTAGGTTTGTATTGTTGCACTGACACTAATAAAAAAGTTTGATATAAAAACTTATTCACAAGTAAGAGGGATTAAAGTGAACATGAGAGAGAGCATGAATATGCAACTGAGCACGTATGTGAGCAGGAGCCAGTGAACATGTATGTGGGTAAATGAGCCTGTGTGGGTGTGTGAACGGGAGTGAGGGTGAGCATTTGTAAGTGAGCATTATGAGGGAATCTGTGAGAATGAATATGTATGTAATGTATGTAGAGAGAGTGTGTGTATGTGTATGTGTGTGTGATGTGTGTGTGTATACCCCTCATCCTCCAACTAATCCATGACAATCTGAGTGACTAGAATCAAAATTCTCAGGTATGGCGAGTGGGCATTTTTTTTTTTTAATAATTGTTTGTGTCTGATATATTTTATTTGTGATTGTGAAATTTTTTTAAATGTTTGAATATAATTGGATGTTCTAATCATTATCGGGTAAATTTTAAAACCCACGCACCAATTTTATAATATGCACGCATCACCGCACATTATAAAAGCCGATGCCTGCCCGATTTTGTATTGGCGTGCGGGTGCTCAGTTGCGCACGTAGGGGGAGAATTTTTGAAAAAAACGTGCGGCGATGCAGGTTGGCCTACATCAGTTCCCTCCCAGTCCTCTCCAATAAAAGAGGGGACTTCCCTAACCCCTTACCTGGCCTTCCTCCCTTTTCCCCTCTCCTTCCGAACCAATAATCCCTACCTTTCTACCCTTATTTATTTTTTTAGTTATAGAACTTACCTGCTCCTTCAGAGCAGTAGTAATTTCCTCGCGCCGGCCGGCTGCCAGCGTGCACCTGCCCAGGAGAGAGACTAATGGCCGCTGTCCCAGTTGGCTTCCATCCCTGGCCCACCCCTTTAACAAAGCCTGGCACTTCCATGCATCCAGGGAGCTATGTGTGTGGCCAGGCTGTTTTTAAAATTTGTTTGGTGCATGCTCGGCCCAACCACGTGCATATTTCCCAGGATTTGCGCATGCCGGGCTTTTAAAATCAAGAGCTCTGTTTTGAAATGTTTTTATTTCTATGATTAAACTATTATGATTTTTTTTATATTTCCTGATTTTCCTGTTTTCATAAATGGCAATTCTGTTTTTCTATTGTTGCAGTTTCCTGTTTGTTTTTGTTTGCATATGTTTTTGGGAGAGAGGTCACATCCACGCATTTGTTATAAAATGTCTATGGCCCTGGGTGCAGGCTGACAAATGCACGCACGTGTGTGTCTGCACACTGCTATGAAAGTTACCATCCCTATTAGGAAGTTAGAAAATAGGAAGTCCAAATCTAGCTTGTGTTCTGAACAGTTGACTTGTATAATAGAAAAATAAGAGATGCAAAGAGAAACTTATTTTTCTTCAATACTGGCGCTGCTTCAAGCAATAATCCCCATGAACTTTTTCAGATTGTGAAATCTTAGAGAATCTAATTTCTCTTGGGATTCTACCATTAACTATTTTACCTCTGACAATTTTGCCATTGCAAAAAAACAGCCCTTTCCTGTGAGTCATAAGTGACCTCATAGCCCTGTCATAGAGTGGGTCAGTGCGTGCTGCGGGCGTTTTGAAAGGCCTGTACCACGCGCTTATCTCCTGGTATATGCGGAGAGACCGTCTCAGATCAATAAAAAAAATTGCAGTAAAAAACAAAACAAAACAGGGCTAGTAGCCGGCACTGCAGCCAAATCGAACAAATATCTTTTTCTATCGACGTAGCTAGCAATTGAATACAGATTTGAGACACTCAGACTAGCTCTGAGTGAAGCCACCTTCCACAGACCACCCCTGCAAAGAGAGTGCATGGCCCGCCATGTGCTTAATGTATATATAGTGTTGGGTCATCAGGAACAGCATCACAGAGCACTGAGTGAGAACGGCGATTCGCTGCATTAGAAAAATGCATAGTGCTGATAGGTTGCATTCTGGTCTCCTTGCCAACTTGTCTGACCCACTCTATGACAGGGCTGTGAGGTCACATGACTCACAGGAAAGGGCTGGTTTTTTGCTATGGATACACCCACATGGCATTCACTTATTTCAAATGGCCGCTAAGAAATCACTGCGAGCGAGCCAAAAGAATAAAACTAATGATATGTTTGTATTCGTGGGGGATCACGATACGTTTCGCGAACCCACGAATATAACGAATATGGACCTATATGTTGCGGATTGCCAATGCGTTGCAAACGAATGCACACCCCTAAAAGATATTGCAATGTACTATAAACCAGGTTCCTGCCCCCACAAGCATACGTTGTGTTGGAGCCTTAAAAAGTATCTGAGTTGTGTATTTGGGCCTGCCAAAAGGTTTTCCAACCCTGCAGACACTGCGAGCCCACCACAGCTAAGGTGAAGGAATAAAAAAAAATACATCAAAACCCCTGTGTGCTCTTCTGTAAATGACAAATGTTCTGCAAGAACCAGTACCTAGCACGCAGTGAGAAGTTGGGAAAATGGTATAACACCATTCTCTCTTCAGAGTAGGTTCAATTTACCATCACACGCTGCCTTCTATATGTCAACCAATTTGTAATCCACTCCAACACCTTTGTGCTCACTCCTAAGCTTCTCATTTTATTCATAAGCCTCCTGTACGGGACTGTTTCGAAAGCTTTGCTGAAATTGAAATAGATCACATTGAATGCTCTTCTGACGAACATTTTTCACTCAGTCTCCCCTTCATAAATCCAGTCTGGTCATTACTAATTAGCTGGGGGAGAGCACCATTTAATCTGGTAGCTAGTATGGCGGCCAACATTTTCATATCTACATTAATCAGAGAAATGGGATGGTAGGAACCCAACTCCAGAGGGTTTTTACCCTTCTTTGGTAAGATGACTATAACAGATTGAGTCATATCTGGGGCCAGATCCCTTGCTGAAGCCAGACCATTATAAAATTGAGTTAACACTCGTAGCACTGGAAATGTCAAGATTTTAATAAATTTGATCCCCAGTCCATCGGGCCTGGCAGCTTTCCCTAACTTTAAATCCTGGATTACTGAAAAGATTTTGCCATCCCTAATAGGAGCATTTAATTTCTCCACTATATTCTCAGGCAGTGTAGGCCACCGGAAATCTTGGAAAAAAAAAATCCAGAGCCTCCAGATTCATTGTTTTACGACTGTAAAGACCACTATAGTATTCCAAATAACGCACTGAAATTTCAGCCTGAGCGTATTTATAGGCCCTGGCCTGATTCCTAATACCTGCTATACAGGATCTAGGGCCAAGCTCACAAACCAAGTTAGCAAGAAGCTTACTCAGACGATTTCTGAAATGGTATAGCTGATACTGAAAAAAATCTTAAAGATTTGGAAGCTCACTGAATCAGCAAAGTATTTAAGGCATCATGTGTTTGGTCTGCTTTAAATTTAGAAGAGTTCAACAAATCAGTCATATGCTGGGATTGCACAACCTTCAAGGCCCTATTTAACTGCACAATTTCCGCATTACATTGGCATTTTGTTTTAGCTACATACGCAATAATGTGACCCCTCGTTACTGCTCTCCCAGAGGCACAGAAGGGGAAATATCTGAATTAGTATTAAACTTCAGATACTCCTCCCAACGCTCTTTCAGGCAGCCATGAAACACTTTATCAGAGTAGAGCTCGGGGCTCATACACCAGGAAAAAGAGGGACACTGGGAATACCCCAGTTCTACCCCCACAGACACTTGTGCATGATCAGAAATAGTATTTATGATAGCTTCCTGAGTATTAGGAAAAAGCTTATCAGACACTAGAAGGTAATCTAACCTGGAATAAGATTTATGAGGGTTAGAGTAGAAAGTGAAGTCCTGCTCTCCTGGGTGTAAAACCCGTCAGACATCTAGTAAACCCAATTCCTGGCAGAGTTGAACGCCCAGCTGAGTCTCCCTTCTATCTGCAGCCTTGGCAGGCTTAAAGTCCACAGTCTTATCAGCCACAGTGTTAAAATCTCCACCCACCACTAAACTGTAATCAGAGAAATTAGAAAGTAAGCCCAGTAATTGTGTGAAAAATTCATGGGGCGTATACATTGCGTACATACAGATTACAAAAGACCACTTTTGCTGATGAAGCACTTCTGCCACTATAACATAGTGGCCCTCCTTGTCTTGCAACACCCAATCCACCTGAAAGGACAGCTGTTTGTGAATGAGGATGGCCATGCCTCATTTTCTACAAGAGAGAAAAGAAAAAAATGCACTGACCCACCCATTTCCTTTTCAGTTTTGCATGTTCCATATCAGATAAGTGGGTCTCTTGCAAAATACTATGTGAGATTGCAATCTCTGAAATATAGATAGTAACTTTTTATGTTTAATGGGGGAGTGAATCCCATTTGCATGATGTGTCCTACGAATGCCGGTATATAAAAAGCTTTAAATAAATACATTTGCATTCAGTAATGTAATTTTAACCTTCTCCATAATCTCCAATATCGCAGAAATGCCTGGCATGGCCCAGGAAGGGGCCAAAAATGAACAAATATATTCAAGAACCCGGGGCCTCACAGCCTAGACCTGTGGGCCAAGAATTCAACATTGTCTCCCATGTCTGAAACCCACAGCCAAAAAAGATGGAGCAATCATCCCCTCCCCCCTCTGCTCACCATACATACCAACACACACACATACACTATTACATTCACAACTCGCCAAAAAACCCTCCCTTTCGCTCCAAGAAGCACAAACTTCCCCATAGCAGGAGAAAACTTCAGCAAAACCCTGCACTATGAGGCATCCCTCTGGACGTCCCTTTCCCCTTAGCCAAACGAGAATAACCAGACCTTGAAATACAGAAAAATAAGAACCCCTTTCCCCATTAGAAAAATACAAATATAAAACAGATTGATTACACATTAAATGTAGGAGGTAAGGGCAAATATGAATCAAGAGAAAACCCCACCATTAGTGCCCAAAGCATTGAGAATTAAGCAACAGTTTGAATAGATAATTTATATTGAGTTCAACAATCCAACTTAAATGGGATCCTTAGACAAGAGGCTGCAAACGAATCACTAAATACCACTCCAAATGATGATACCAAACCGAGAAGGCTTCCGCAGCACAGAATAAGCTGTACATCAACTTTGGATATAGGAATGCTTCATATGATGTCTCCAGATTCCAAAACAGAAACCCAAACTGGGGAAAAAAAATGGGAGCAAAAATCAGTCATAGTGCCATCACATCATCCCACCGCTCCTTGGTCTAGGGTGGCCAGAAATGCTACATTCTCATCTTTTTTAGAGAAATACAGCACTTTATTATTGTGGTGGACCCATAGTTTGGCAGGAAACAATAAAGCAAAATAGATATATCTTCTGTGTAGCTTGGAGCAGGCAGGTAACAGCTTCTTTCTCAATGCTGTGACATTTGCGGAGAAATCATTAAATAGAATCCGGCTGCTCTGAAACTCAACATTCAAGTGCAGGCAAAATGCTTGCATCAGCTGAGATTTATGAGACCAGTTCAGGATGCGTGCCATAACTGGTTGAGGCCTGCTGCCCTTGTCATATGGTGGCCAATGCAACAAATCTGTTTGCATCTCAGGCGATCTGTAGAGAGCTCCAGGCCCACACGCTCAGGCAGCCATTTTTTCGAGAAAATCATACAATTCATCTTCTCACAGGGAGTCAGGCAACCCAATGATTTTAACATTATTCAAGCAGCTGCGAGTCTCCTGGTCTTCAATCCTTGCCATCAGCACCGCATTCCTCCAACAACTCCATCAGCATCAGCAAGCCGATCGTCTTGGTTGGATATACGCTGTTCCACCTGGAGAATCCTGAAGTTGAAGCTCTGGCCACAACTAGTTGAGATCTGGAAGAGCGAGGCCAGATGATATTTTGAGAGATGGGAGGGGAGGTGGGTAGTAGCGTTGGCCTGAGGGAAGAGGGTTTCTGTCAGAGGCAGCTTAAGGGCATAATGTTGAACCACTGGCAGTGGCTGAATGAGCTTGGAAACCTCATAGTTAAATCACAAGCAGATTGTGATAAATTGCAGGAAGACCTTGTGAGGCTGGAAAATTGGGCATCAAAATGGCAGATGAAATTTAATGTGGACAAGTGCAAGGTGATGCATATAGGGAAACATAACCCATGCTATAGTTACACAATGTTAGGTTCCATATTAGGTGCTACTTCCCAAGAAAGAGATCTAGGCATCATAGTGGATAACACATTGAATTTGTCTATTCAGTGTGCAGCACACTGCCGCACACTGCCTCAGCGGCACAGCAGCGGTACTGCAGCGGCACCACAGCGGCAGCACACTGCCGCAGCGGCAGTCAAAAAAGCAAACAGAATGTTGGGAATTATTAGAAAGGGAATGGTAAATAAAATGGAAAATGTCATAATGCCTCTGTATCACTCCATGGTGAGACCCCACCTTGAATACTGTGTACAATTCTGGTCGCTGCATCTCAAAAAAGATATAATTGCAATGAAGAAGGTGCAGAGAAGTGCGACCAAAATGATAAAGGGAATGGAATAGCTCCCCTATGAGGAAAGACTAAAGAGGTTAGGACTTTTCAGCTTGGAGAAGAGACTGCTGAGGGGGGATATGATAGAGGTGTTTAAAACCATGAGAGGTCTAGAACGGGTAGATGTGAATCGGTTTTTTACTCTTTTGGATAATAGAAAGACTAGGGGGCACTCCATGAAGTTAGCATGTGACACATTTAAAACTAATCGAAAGTTCTTTTTCACTCAATGCACAATTAAACTCTGGAATTTGTTGCCAGAAGATGTGGTTAGTGCAGTTAGTATAGATGTGTTTAAAAAAGGATTGGATAAGTTCTTGGAGGAGAAGTCCATTACCTGCTATTAATTAAGTTGACTTAGATAATAACCACCGCTATTACTAGAAATGGTAACATGGAATAGACTTAGTTTTTGGGTACTTGCCAGGTTCTTAAGGCCTGGATTGGCCACTGTTGGAAACGGGATGCTGGGCTTGATGGACCCTTGGTCTGACCCAGTATGGCATGTTCTTATGTTCTTATTGTAAAAGGAACCAACAGTAAGAGAAAATAGCAGCAGCACATCATCTCTTTTGGCAGGACAGGGCTGAGTTGGTACTGGGGATGCCTGGACAGAGTAAAAAAAAAAAAAATAGAAAACAGACTGTAGTGTTCCTCAGCAACATGGGGCTGACCTACAGGGGCTGGAGAGAATACTAGAGAACATTTGCTCCAATGCAGCAGTCCAGTGGTGGGAATCAATCCTGTGCAGCCTGGCTCATTTTTTTCGGTGCAGACATGCACATTTAAAACTTGAAAGTTGACTCTTCTGCTGTTGCCAGAGCAGCAGTAGACTTGCTAGCCACCTCACCCTGCCTAATAGTGAAACTTCCACTGAAGACAGTTGGGCAAACTAGCCAGTCTGGGAGTCAGAAAAAAAATTATAAACTGAGAGAAACTGTTTGAGCAATAGATTCGGAGTGGTGTAGTAAATTGAGACCATTCTGTTGAATGGAAAGTGACCAGCCATAAGCTGGAAGAATAGATGCTATGCCTGGTCCTCTTCAATGCTTTCATGAACAACATTGGAGCAGAATTAGAAAGAAAAGTGTGCCTATTTACAGATGATGTGAATATTTTCAATGAAGCAGGCATGCCTAAAGGGAGAAATGCCAAGGACAAGTTGTCAAAGATATGACAGTTATAATCCCCCAAAAATGCAATATCATGCTTCTGGCTACAGAAATCCAAAGAGTAAGTAACTTTTTGTCCATGATGAACTAGCAAGAGCCGAACTGGAAAGAGATCTGTGGGTTGTCTTCTCTAATGATCTCAAGTAGCCAGACAGTGTGACAACAGTTGGGGAAAGCTACTAGCAAACTTGGGTATCACTACTAGAAAGAATGAAGTAAATGTCTCCCAGACAATGGCAAGATAAATAAAAGCAATTTTAAAGCCTTGCAGCAGCTCCAACTGCCTCATATGCTCCAGATAATATCAGCGCATTTACCTGACCTCAACCTCTGTGCCTGCCCGTCCAGCCCTTATGTCACTACAAGGGCCTGACCCCAAACACTGTGCCTGTCTGTCCAGCCCTTACGTCACTACAAGGGCCTGACCCCAAACGCTGTGCCTGTCTGTCCAGCCTACGTCACTACAAGGGCCTGACCCCAAACGCTGTGCCTGTCTGTCCAGCCTTTGTCACTACAAGAGCCTGACCTCAACTGATATGCCTGTCTGAGTTTAGTTCTAGTATCTCTAATTTCAGTTTCATGTATTCGTGCATCACTTCTTTCCAGAAAATTCTTTTTCCTGTTTTTCAACATTTGGAATGTAAGAACATAAAAAGCTGACTTAAGATGTTTGGAGCTTGCATATTTCATATGCTCAATAGTTTTCGTGACCTTCATAATATGGGCCATTTTCCCTAAATCTTTCTTAGGTGCCAGCATTAATGTTTCTAGTACTATAGAAAACTGGTGGTAGTTGCACTCTAGTTCATCCTCTGTGTTCCCATAGTTTACAGAGGCACTGTGTAGGGTACAAAGTCAAAATAGGTTGATATTGTAGATTTGGACTTGAGTAGCAGTTTTCTTATTTCTGAGAGATCAAGTTCCTTTGTCATCAGCTGAAGGTGCATAAGTACAGTTAATAGCTTCTGGGTATTCACAAATAATCTGCAGCTCACTTCTTGCTTCACAAATGGCAGTCTCTATTGCTCTACAAGCATTCTCTGTTGAATTATCTTTCATAAATGAAAAAGATGCCATTTTCTTCTGGCAGTGAACCAGTTCAGGAAGCAGTGACAGATCAAACCACAACATACCTGCACAAAGGAAAGGGAACTCTCCCGAGTGTAGTCTATCTCTTAGTACCCGCTGACATATGTTGAACCAGAACCACTGTTCATATGGAAACCTCCTCCACGTCACAACACTTTCTGAGTCTTGTGCCTTACTATGGGGTGAACCCATTTCAGGGAGCCCTTTCCTGCGCAAAGGAAAGGGATCTCTCCCCGGGTGTCTCCTATCTCTTAACACCTGCTGACCCATGTTGAATTGCTGTTCACTTGGAAACCTCTTCTACTTCACCACACTTTGAAGGCTTGTGCCCCACTCTCGGGGCGAACTCATTTCAGGGAGCCCTTTCCTGTGCAAAGGAAAGGGAACTCTCCCTGGGTGTCGCCTATCTCTTAACACCTGCTGACACATGTTGAACTGCTGTTCATATGGAAACCGCCTCGGCCTTCAAAATTCTCGTTTGTATATCTGCTACGTCCACCAGATTTTAAAAGACCAGCAAGAGCTCACTAGATGCCAGATGAACCACCACACTCTAGGGGCGAACCCATTCTAGGGAGCCCTTTCCTGCACAAAGGAAAGGGAACTCTCCCTGGGGCTCTTGTTTGAATATTTGCTACTACCACCAAGATCTGCACCCACAGCAGCTCCACCCCACCCAGGCATAGTTCATCATGTTTCATGTCCTAGCACGCATGTTAGACTCCTTGGTCTGTGTTTCAAGATGGGTCGAGTGGACAGTATGCCCCGGTTAACAGTTGCGCCGCATGCAGGGGGCCCTGTCCCCCTTCACCCCGCTCCCCTCTTCTTGGGTTCTACCTGAGAAGCTTGTTTGCTGTTTGAGTTCTGAGTGTCTCAAATCTTTATTCAATTGCTATTGCTAGTTTGCTATAATTAATTTTCAATTCCTGAAAAAGATATTTGTTCTTTTTTGCTGCTGTGCCTGCCAGACTCTTTTTTTTTTTTTTTTTTACTGCACTTTTTTTTTTTAATTGAACTACTTATTGACTATCTGTCTCATGCCGGTATTTAGCCTTAGATGGAGTTTACTACCCACTTTCGGCTGCATTCACAAACAACCCGACTCAGAGAAGCCCTGGTCCTGGCGCGTCAGGGCCACTACTACCAGCCTAACACCATCCGTGGGCTGAGCCTCTTCTTGTCTTGCCTCCTTGTCTTGCCCCTATCAAAACCACAGCGACCTGACTACCTCAGGCAAGCCCCTATCAACTTTCTGCCACTCTGCCTTGCTGCCATACACCAGATGACACACTCTACTCCTTGTGGTGTTCTTGCTTCTATCATGGTTCTTCAGTGTGTTGGTGCTACTCTTTCTGCTGCTTAGTTCCTTTATTGGCGCTTTGTGGTTTTTTCTGACACTCTTTCTGCTTGCTATGTTCCCCCTTCATTGTGCTGTAGGATGTTGATGCCACTTGTCTTGCCACTTTGCCTGTCATGCTGCCTTTGAGGGTTCATGCAATTGTTATCGGTGCTCTTTTGAAGCTGTGGTGTGTTTTTGACACACTCGCTGCTGCTTTGCACCTCTTTTAAAGCACTCTTGCTACTCCTGGTACCCCTTTGCCACTTTACAGTGCCTTAGGCTATTCATGCCACTTTGGTGCCACTTTGCCACAGTCTAAGTATCTTGGAGCTCTTTTCTCATTCTGATGATTGCTCCCCAGAAGTTTCATCAGAATTGATAAGAAAACCCCAATTCTGCAGCCAAAAATAGGCTGCAAATACTTCCCCCATTGACTTTAATGGTAACTGAAAAATGAATGAAACAAATACATTATTTTTTTCCCCTATGAAACTAATGAAACAAATTTGAGTCTTGGCGAAACGAAAAACAATATGAAATAAATTTTTTCCTTCTGCACATCCCTAATAGGAGTGTTTTCCTGGCTGCATACAGACATTTTGCTCAGTCTGCATGACTGAGAAATTTCTTTCTAAGAAGTTCCTTGAGCTCTAAACCATTAATTAGCATTTCTTCCATTGCAGGAGCAATGCTGCAGGACAGTATGGATGTGATGCTGGAGTTTTCTTGTCTGTCATTGCAAGACTGAACACAGGGAGAGGAAGATGTTGAGAATTCAGAGCAGAGAAATCTCAATAAATGTATCTACCCCAGGGACTGGGACCTTCATTGTGAGATCAGATGCCTAGGGCCTGCAAATGAAGGAGCTGTTGTTTCTCCTTCAATTCCAATGGGCCAGAAGTATTTTGGAGTGGTCACAAGTTGTTACTGGGAGGGTTTCTGGGCTATTATTACTTCTTTAGATTTGTTTTCAAAAGATTTGATGAACAAACATTTCTACCAACTTTTATGTGCCAGTTCAGGGCAAGTCCTAACTATCTCAGACAGAACATACTGAGAAAATTGGCAATTTGGGGACTGCAATTCAGCTGTTCAAGAAATAACTCTTGCTTGTATAGACAATTTTGACCCATAGTTAAGTCGGAGAATTTGGAAAAGAAAGCACAAAATGAGGTTGAATTAGCAAAAGTATAAAACTTATCAGTAACACCAATCACCAAGCCTTTTAGACCTGGATGTTGTCCATTCCCATATCTTTGGCATATATTCCTAAACCAAGCTAGACACTTAAACTTTGTCAAATTCCCAAATTCAGCCTGTACATATGCTTTACAAAAATACTTCTCTAATGATCTTAAGGTTCCCAACAAAGCAAGACTTAAGACCTGGCTGTTTAAACAAGCATTCCCGGACACCAACTAATTCTCACACCATCAACCAAACGCTATCCAGCCAGTCCTACCAGACGTTATCCAACCAGTCCTACCCCTTCTCCATGTAATATCTATAGCTTATATTATAGATATTGTAAATATATTTATCTAATGTAAATTTCTTTATCTAAAGTTATCCTCTCCTTTTTTCTTCTCTTCTCCCAAGTTTTAATTCCCTTGTTATTTGTAACTGCTCACTTCCACAGGTTACACTGTTGTTCATTGTACACCCCTGTTATATGTAAACCGGCATGATGTGATTGTATCATGAATGCCGGTATATAAAAATCTTAAATAAATAAATAAATATTATTAATCCATATTTGCCAGTAAAGAAGCAGTTTGAGTCTGAAGGAAAGGGTCAGATGGAGCATCATTTATTTATTTATTTATTTATTTATTTATTTATTTATTTAAAAACTCTTCTATACCATCATTGAGTTAGATAACCATCACAATGGTTTACAAAAATGCACATTAACGAAAAATATGAGTGGTATAGATTACAAATTAACTATGTGCCATCATAGAACGTTAACAATTTAGTGTCAAAAACTGTGTGTGTCAGTTAAGCTTATTTCTTCGGAACATATTATGCGGTTTTAATTTAACATTAAAATGCATTTTGTAGGTTAAAAGTAATAACTTCTAGTTTGGTGCGTCCTTATCATTCAACCGTTTTTCTCCTTATCTTTATCTTTGTAAAAGGCTTGTTTAAATAGCCAGGTTTTCAGATTTAGTTTTGAATATTTTCAAATTTCTCTGCAGCCTTATTTTGAGTGGCATGGTGTTCCATAGCACGGGGCCAACCAGCAACAGTGCTCTTTCCCTTACTTGCAAGAGACGTGCTGATTTGAAAGAGTGGACAGTTAGTAAAGCCTTATTAGCAGATCTGTTTCTTTGCGGTACATGTTGCCACATGATGCCACTGTTGGTTACATCACTTCAGAGCATGATAGGAACGGGATACTTCAATATTTTTTTTATTCAAAATGAAGAGTTGCTTTTTCTGGTCCATAAGATATAGGTATTTTCTGATTTGTCCAAAAAGATGCAAAGCAGCAGGAAATTGTTCCTGGCTGTGTTCCAGGAAGTGCTGACTCTAGGGGCTGAATTATTCTTCAGTTTTCCTTGTCACTGTGTAATCAAATATTTTCAGAATGGATATCTTCTCAGAATCCTAAGCACTTGAGATTATTTCTAGATGTTGGGATTTTTTCTAGATGGGCTAGTCTAACCTTATAAACCAAGAGGTGTTTGTGGAGTGGTGTATACCATTAGCTATATCTCAATTGTGAATGTTGCAGTCCATCATCCTTGCAAATTTTTGTTATATTTTTCTTTTAGCATGCCATCTAACGCCTTTGTTTTCCTTATTGTGGTCTATGTAGATAATACAAAGTGGGGCGGATTTTCAGAGCCCTGCTCGCCTAAATCCGCCCAAAACCGGGCGGATTTAGGCGAGCAGGGCCCTGCGCGCTGGTAAGCCTATTTTACATAGGCCTACCGGCGCGCGCAGAGCCCCGGGACTCGCGTAAGTCCCGGGGTTTTCGGAGGGGGCGTGTCGGGGCGTGTCTGGGGCGGGCCCGAACCGCGCGGCGTTTTCGGGGCGTGTCGGGAGTGTTCCGGGGGCGGGCCCGGGGGCGTGGCTACGGGGCGGGCCCGGGGGCGTGGCTACGGCCCGGGGCGGCCGCGCCCTCCGGACCCACCCCCAGATCGCGTCCCGGCGCACTAGCGGCCCGCTGGCGCGCGGGGATTTACTTCTCCCTCCGGGAGGCGTAAATCCCCGGAGAAAGGTAAGGGGGGGGTGTAGACAGGGCCGGGCGGGTGGGTTAGGTAGAGGAAGGGAGGGGAAGGTGAGGGGAGGGCGTTAGAGGATTCCCTCCAAGGCCGCTCCGATTTCGGAGCGGCCTTGGAGGGAATGGGGGTAGGCTGCGCGGCTCGGCGCGCGCCGGCTATACAGAATTCATAACCTTGCGCGCGCCGATCCAGGATTTTAGTGGATACGCGCGGCTCCGCGCATATCTACTAAAATCCAGCGTACTTTTGCTTGCGCCTGATGCGCCAGCAAAAGTACGCCTATTCACGGTTTTTGAAAATCTACCCCAGTGTGCAATCAATTTTTCTTTTATGAATGCAGATATGCTTTATTTTCTGGATCCAAAGTGTCTTGATAATGATTATAAATGCAAATTAAAAATAAAATTAAAAAATAACCCCTATAATCTCTCAGATATGAACTCACAGAGAAATGCAGCAGTTTGGGAACAGGATGAGTGATGAATTAAAGGGACAGGAAAGATTGTCAGGAAGAGAGGGCAGATGAAGAGAGAGAGAGATCATGGAAGAAGGCAGTAAGGCTGGGAATGGGTTCAAGAAAATGGAAGGCTCCTTCTAAAGATTGGTACAATGTTAGAGTACAAGGAAGGAGGAAGAGATAATAGGTGAAAAAGGTGGGAAAAGAACAAGACAACAAACTTATTTATATTCCACCTTTCAGAATATATGTTTAGAATATGAATACTAGTTTCTTGCTCAAATCATTAGAATTTTATCCCAATCTTGCAAAGCTTACTCAAGAAAGGAGGGAGAGGCTTCTAGCTCTTTGGCAAGAGGTTTGCAATTTAAGTGCTTCTTATATGCTCCAATATCCTTGTAAATGTGTGGAAAAGTATAATGCTGATTGTCTTTATTTTATTTTTTATTTTTTTGCTGCTGAAGAGTTGAGATTCTTCATAAATTTTAAAAGGTTGCTTATATCTTCACCAGCTCCCAGAGTTCTGTCTGAAGGTTTCATATTAATAGAATAATTCTCATGCTAAGGCTGTTACTTTGTTTCTTATAATCTATTCTTTGTACCCTTTTCAATGATTATGAGCTGATATGAAGGGAATTTTGTTTGTTTGTGTATTTCTTGGATTGTATATTCATATTTTTTCTTTCTTTCATGGTGCTACTGATGCAAAGTTTATTACTTTGTAATTGTGATTCAAATTAGTAAAAAGTTAAAAAAACAAAACAAAAAAAAACATACAAACAAATGTTTTCTGCACTATAGTCTTCCCTTCTGGAGTTCTCTATTTTTTTAAGCCAGGTTCAAAAAAATTTTAAATATTGATGTCAGAATGCATCTGTCACAGGAGCTGTCCAGACGATAGTGCTGAACAGCAGTAAAATTGCTTTAATAAATCCCCAGATTTACTGGTTATTCTATTCTCATTTTTTAAAACTCTACCCCAGTTTACTTCTGCATCATTACTTACAAAGTGGAAGAGTAGCCTGGTGGTTTCAGCAGTGGGCTGCGAACCAGGAAAGCCAAGGATTTGACTTTGGGAAAGTCATTTCACCCTCCAATGCGTCAGCTACAAACTTATGTTGTGAGTCCTCTGGGTACAGGGAAAAACATATAGGGTAAATTTTAAGACCTGTGTGTACAATTCCCAGCGTGCACACATGGATGTGCTGATTTTATGAAATGTGTGCGTTGCCATGCACAAATGTGCACCCAATTTTGTATCTGCTCACTCAGGTGCCCCACTCACGCATGAAGGGGGGGGGGGGGTGAATTTTTGTAAAAACCACGCAGCCTACTCCAGTTCCCTCCCAGTCTCCTCCAATAAAGGAGTGGAATGGGAGAGAACTTCCCTAACCCTATCTTTCTTCCCTCTTTCCCTCTACTTCCCAACCTCTAAACCCCACCTACCTACCATAATTTATTTTGTCTCTGAACTGACCCGCTTCACATTGCAGGAGTAAGTTCTGTGTGCAGGCCGGCTGGCCCCCACCCCCAGCCTGCCCCTTTTTTTGCAGCTTGGCAGTTCCGCGCGTACCAGCTGGGCCTTTTGAAAATGCGCTCAGCACTCGTATGGCCTGGCCATGTACATATCTCCCAGGATTTGCATGCACCAAGCTTTTAAAATCGGGCCCATAGCTGAATGTAGTTGATTTGTACAATATATTCTGTACCTAGCTTCAAACAAGCTAGGTAGAGAGTACATCAAGCTAAGTAGAGAGTGCATTGTACTAATCAACTCTTCTTGTACCTTTCATTGATTCAAACAGCAGAAAATCTTCAGTGAAGTCAACTTTGCAGTTCATACCTCCTACTGTGTATGTAAAACTGCCCCCCCCCAAACCTACCCCAAACCCCACACAGAGTTAAAAATGCCCCATCTTACAATGGTATAAATAGTAAAGTTATTTATTGGTTTCTGTAGAGTCTCTCTCTCCCTCACCCAATGGCATGTGCGATTAAAAAACAAACAAAAAACCAACAACAAAAGAAATCAAAACAAAACCTTTTTGCCCAGAAACTCACAGCTAATGTGGGCACAATGCACAGAGAAAAGGTGTAGTTTTTCTGGCATTAAAATCTGTGCCGCTGTGTTACTCTATCATATTTGAGGTTATGAGCTGCTCATTACCATTATCTCTGCCTAAACTCCTCCAACTTGCATATCAAATGTGACATTTGCATAATAGCATGTGTTGTGCTATTTAATGCACACGTTATGGCATTATCTTGTGGGTTAGGGCTTTAACGATAACATTAAAACCCTAACGCAAAATGATAAATGGCCCTATTAACCGGCTAAGTCATCTGGCTACCTCTGAATATTGGAATTAGCTTGTCAACTTAGCCAGCTAACTCAACTCCCAGTTTGCCCTCGAAATGCTCCTAACTTAGCTAGCTAAATTCTAGCAGCCTAACTTATTAGGCAGCTAATATTTAGCTGGATATGTGCCAAATATTCATTTAGCTGGTTAACTTCTGAGCTAGCCGGCTAAATGCTTTTGAATATGGACCTTTATCTATAAATAAATAAATAAATAATAGAACTAGCATCAAAACGAAGTAAGAAATACTTTTAAAAAAATACACATTAAACTAATAAAAAGCTAAACTAGCAAATCATAATTAATTACTCTGAACAAAACGCTTTGGAAAACATGAAAGTCTTTAAAGCCTTTTTGTGTTTGATAGTCCCTTTCCAGATGAAGAGATGTGGAAAAGAATTCCAGAAACTTTGTGCTAGTGAGGAAAAGTTAATCTTTGGTTACTTCCCACCTGATATGATGGGATGATAAGATTAATAGCTCCTGTTGAGAAGAATGTAATGTGCTCCTAGGAAAATAGTGTGAGAAAACGGGAAAGATAGGGAATGAGTTCCCCAGCATAGGGCACAAAATGTAAAACTTGCAATTTTTAACTGGATTTGAAACAAAACAAGGAGCCAGTATAAATCCAGAAGTGTGTGGGAGGGCAGATGACATGATTGTATTTACCTGTAATGAAAATCAGTTTACTGTCATATTCTGAATCAATTTAAGTCTTCTGGTTTGATGCACTGCAAGACTGTGAAACAAAGTGTTAAGCTAGTCAACCCTACTTAAGATGAGAGAATAGCCTAAGGTCTTGAGTTCTGAAAGATAAAGAAATGACCTAATTCAACAAATGAAACATAAAAAATATGTAAGAATTTCGTGTAAGCTGAGAGACGTGGCTGGAAATGTTCAATGAGGTATCAATTTTAACACCAAGATTTGTGATGACTTCTTTGTTAAGAATAGGATAATTTGCCATAAGAAGTGATTGGAGCTGGATGGAAAAGCCTTTCCTAGTGAACCATATTACTTCTGCTCACTAAGATTGACTTTTAAGTCTATGTAATAAACATAGTTTAAAATATCTTGCCCTCACAACAGCTTTTACTTGATCGCACATGGTTAAGTTCAAATCAGTGCTAGTTCCCACGCAAACTTATTGCGTGACACAACCAGCAAATGTAGGTTTGCAAAGTGAGAAGAAGGAACAGCAACTTTGTTAGCATGTTGAAGGACAATTATCTCAGTTTTTCTGAGTTTAAGGGCCAGTTTATTATGGGATCTCCACTGTGGTTTGCTAGCCATGATAAATTAATAGGAATAAAGAATAGTACACCATTAGCATACAGCCTTTACCCTGTACAGGTTCTAGCCAAAGGCTTACAAATTGGTACCATATAGATATTAAATAAGTGACCACTGACCAATAAGCCTCAGCCTTGAGGGACACTGGTGGAAATAGAATGCCTTTCTCCTTCAAGCTTTAGATCATGAACAATGGTTCTAGAACTTCTTTGTACTTAAATATGTGATGTAAATACAAACATCTTTAAAGTTTGTCTATAATTCTCTCCTCATACCGATTTCTCTATAGTATACATGTTTAAGTCCTTAAATGTCATTTCATAGGACATACTATGTAGACTATACCATTTTAGCAGTAGTTCATCCCTTAGATTGTCTGTACCTTCTCTATATCCTTTTGGGGGCTGTTTGCCTCTAGAAATGGGCACACTACTGTTAATCTTTCTGTACATATCACTGTGAAATATATCATTTTTTCTCATTTTTTTATTTATTTTACTGGCAATACTTCTCTTGCACACTAGCATTCCTTTAACAGTGGCCACTGTCTTGTGCTTTGATTTGTGACCTTGAGATCATCATATTTGATCACTTGTATCACCTGTTTTGGTGTACATCAGTATCCCATCATTACACATACACGCACACATCCTCCTGTGTAATTGATGAAGGAAAGAAGGTTAAAAGTGGATATCATATGACATTCAAATATTTGGTAGACTTCAGTATGCTACAGGAAGATGACTTTTTCTATGAGAGAGGTATTTCAAATACAGGAGCTCTGGAATTCATTGCCAGAGAATATGGTAAAGGCAGCTAGCATAGTTGGGATTAAAAAGGGTTTGGACAAATTCCTAGAGAAATCTATAAACTGTTATTAACCAGATAGACTTTGGAAAAGCCATTACTTATCCCTGAGCTTTAGCAGCCTGGGATCTATATATTTGGGGTCCTGCCAGGTACTTTTGATCTGGATTGGCCACTGTTGGGAACAGCATACTGGGCCTGATGGACCCTCAGTCTGACCCATTATGGCAATTTTTATGTTCTAAGAAACCATGATTATGAAGTTGGAGAGGGAAAGGTTCAGAGGAAATATTGAGAGAGGATTATTGTGCCCACCTAGGAGAGAAGAAGGTGTCTGCAATGTTTTTCTCTGGGCTGGGGTTTACAGTTCAGGCTGGGATGGTGGCAACCATGGGAGAAGAGGTTGGAGTCTACTATGTGGTGTATAATATTGGTGGGGGCTCCATTTTTTTTTAACCATCAGCAGGGAAGAGAGAACCGTCACTTGGGGCTAGTGTCCTTTTAAAGATTGTGGCCTCAGCCCCATCATGTGCTGCTGCAGTCAGAATGACCATTTTCATCACCAGGAATGCATGTTGCTGCTGTTGGGAACAAGCAAAGTTTCCCAGTTCCGGCAGAGCTTGTTCTCCACACCACTGAAGGATTTACTAAACTGTGGAATTTGAGTATTTACTTACATTAAATGCAACATTAAAGCACCATTTCACTGTGACTTAGTAAACAGGCCCTTAAATGTATAAAGATGTGAACCATCTAGCCACATTGCCTTGTATAGCTTTACTTGTTCCATGTGAGCCATGTGGAATATATTCCTGTGACACATACTGTAATGAAGTTAGTACCCAAAAATGCTGACAAACCAAATTATTGAAAAGTTTTAAATCTTGTGGGGAAAAATCAGCTCACTGAACATTGAGGCATGCTCTAATCTATTGACAGAAAACCTTTTTTATGCTTCATAGAGTGTGCACCACTTAGGCACGGAATCAAATGAGTAGAATCATACCATTACCAATCACTTAAGATCAAATCAATTAACTATCAATAATTAATTGAAACTGATGTACGGGCCAAAAAGTGTCATGCCAATTTTTGTTGTCAGTGTTCTGTTTTTTTCCATTTTTTTTTTGTTTTTCGGAATGAGTGTGCACTAAAAGTGATAGAATAAAACAAAATTTTGTGGGATTTTTCCCCCTATCATTTTGTTTTGAAAATGACCAGAAATGACCTAGTCAATGTCATCGACATGGTAATCGATCATGCAACCCTTCTCATTACTTACCTCAAATCCTAAGAAATTCCTTAGGTTAAAAGATTTTCTATCGATTTAACAGTAGGTGCAGTAAGAGAGGATCCCCAATGCAGGCTGGAGGGATGAATTTGGATATCTATAAAATTATGAGTGGAGTATAAAGGGCAAATGCAAATTGGTTGTTTATGCTTTCAAAAAAATACAAGGACTTGGGTACACTCCAAGAAGTTAGTAAGTAGCACATTTAAAACAGATAAATTTTTTTTCACTTACAAGCTCTGAAATTCATTGCATGATAATGTGGTAAAGGCAATCAGCATAGCTGGGTTTAAGAAATGTTTGGACAAGTTCTTGAAGGGAAAGTCTACAATTATTAACAAGGTAAACATAAGGAAAGTCGCTACTTATTCCTGGGCGTTATCAGCATGAGACTATCTACTATTTGGGATCCTGCCAGGTACTTGTGTCCTGGATTGGCCACTGTGGGGAAACAGGATTCTGGGCTTGATGGACCCTCAGTCTGACCCAACTAAATAGCCTGTTTATTTGCCTGTACTGAAAGTCAGATTTATTAGTGTGAACAGAAGACTGACTTCCTCTTTCCTAGGTAACACACATTACTTTTCAGTTGCTTGCATGATTGTTTTACATAAAATGCTACTGTCTCCTCTTCCTATCTAGTTTGTCCTCCTTGAACAGGCTGTAGCAGAATATGGCTATATGCTAGTCAGCTATTCCTTGCATCCATGTTCTTTATGGATGAAATGTTTTTCAGAGTCTGCTGCTTTAAGTTGCATATACTAAAACATCTACCTGCTGAACTTCTACATTTGCCATTTTCATGGTATTTGAATTTAGTTTTATATATCTCATACCGCTCTACCATGGTGAACATATTTTGATCTTTGAGCCTCATTTCATAGGCTTCAGTATATATTATAAGATCTTTCTCTTTGATTGCCAAAACTGTCTGTCTGTCTGTCTTGAAAGTTGCAGCCTCTAGTACTGGACAGAATACTAAAGTGAGATTTTTCCAGTGATGTGATAATTCTCTGTGTTTCTTTTTCTAACAGTTACGGCTCTCATACTCTGGCACTTGTTTAGCTTCTCGTAGTACTTTGGTAAATTTTTGGTAAACTTAAGGTCATAAGATAATCTCCCCACATTTCTTTCCTGTTTGGTGGTCTCCATACTTTGCTTGCCATTGTGTAATATCGCCCTGGCTTTCTGTACCCTAAACACATGAATGCACTCTTGCTGCAAATCCTGGTTGTGACACAACTCTTGTTCTATGCTCAAGTGTTTAGATCCCTGCCTCACTTTTTATGCTGCTCGGAAGTGTCAACCCTGTTCTAGATCTCAAGTTATCAGATATACGTAATAATGATTACCAAAAGGTGATGAAAGGATTCACTCTTTCAGCTAGATAGCAGAGACATACTTTAATATTTTTGTCTTAGGGATGAAAAAGAAACCAGAGACTAAAGGTTGAGAGAGAGTCTGTAATTAATTATTTAGAATGAAATTATGGCAAGGAAGTCCACCAAACTTGAGAGCTCTGATAGCAGTTTCATATAAGGTGCATCAGTGTAAAAACTGTTTTCTAGCACTCCTATACCCCAGAAAATGAGTAATTCCTTCTTCATTTTGGTCCCATTGCCCCTTCTTCATACTTTCCATCCACACCATTTTCTTTAGCTTCCACCTTCCCTAGCTGCTGAAATGCTAATTCTAAGATATTTGGCAGCCTTTGTTTTCCCACAGTGATGAGTTAGCCACTAGAAATTGTATACCCTACTATGTTTACTGATTAGATAATACAACTGCTATTTAACTATTTTTAGATACTTTCATAGGTTCTCATTGTTTTTCTTTAAATCTTCTTATTTTGCTTGCTTCATATATTTAAATAAAATCACCCATTTACAGCACTATATTGATCTGTCCATGTTCATTCAGTTTTAAAGCATCAAGGGTCATTTTAAATGTTCATATTAAGAACATAAGAACATGCCATACTGGGTCAGACCAAGGATCCATCAAGCCCAGCATCCTATTTCCAACAGTGGCCAATCCAGGCCATAAGAACCTGGCAAGAACCCAAAAACTAAGTCTATTCCATGTTACCATTGCTAGTATGTAATGGTTAATGGTGTTTGGGTGGATCCTTGGACACTGTGGCAGCTGACCATGCCCACAGGGGGGCAGTCCCGTGAGGGACCACAGTGTTAGGCTAAACTCCAAACAGACAAACACAGATTTGAATCTTTTATAAAATAGTTTATGGAACCACCAGAGGTGGCAGTAGTGAGTAGTTGTTGTAGAGCCTGGCTGGGCGCGTCTTTCACAGAACGCTGGAACAGCGGATCCTCTGTAGAGCAGTGCTGTAGTGGAAAGAGACTGAGAGATATGAGTACACAATAAGATTAGCATTCAGAGTCCCAACTAGAAATAGGAGAGCTCTGAGACAGGGAGAGCAGGCCCTTGAGGAGCGAGTACATGATCCCTTAGAGCAGAGAGACTCAGTGGTGTTGTACTCACTAGCAGTAGCAGAGATTCCACTAGACAAGAGGTCTGGCACCGGAGCAGAGAGCAGGCCCTCGAGGAAAGAGTACCTGATTCCAGCAAAGCAGTACTGTAGAGAAAGATGTTTTCTGTACTGTACCAAGTAGAAGGGTAGAAGTAGCAGACAGTAACACAGGGAACATGGGCCCTCGAGGAGTGAGTACCTGTTTCCTGGTAGCACCTGAAAGAAGCAGAGAGGCCCCCGAGGAGCGGATACCCCGTTAGCGACCCCTAAGGGTAGTAAGAGTTCCAGGTATAGATGGAGTGGCAGAGTAGCTTAGGAACGGAGAGGGAATCCCATCCATATGAATCCTGTTGCTAACTCAATGAGCTAGCAAATACTGTAGGCAGATATACTCTGGAGTCCTGACATCAGAACAGGGGGATGCCCCTGAGGTTCGCGCCAATGTGAAATAAAGATTAGGGCAGTGTGCGCGCGCCCTAGAGGTACCTTGAAGGAGAATGGCGAGAGGCAACAGCAAAGCTGGTCCGGGGACGCTGGAGAGAATGGCAAGCAGACGCCACGCCGGCCATTAGTCCAAGGTGAGCAGGAGGAGCCGCAAGTAGAGAGAAATAGGCGGGGCGAAGCCATCGAAGACCGGACGCAACATAGTAATAGCAGTGGCTATTTTCTAAGTCAACTCAATTAATAGCAGGTAATGGACTTCTCCAAGAACTTATTCAAACTATACTAGGGTTCTGAAGGAACTCAAAAATGAAATTTCTGATCTATTACGGTAGTTAAAATTTGTAACCTATCATTAAAATCATCCATTGTACATGAAGACTGGAGGGTGGCCAATGTAACCCCAATATTTAAAAAAGGCTCCAGGGGCGATCCGGGTAATTATAGACCAGTGAGCCTGACTTCAGTGCTGGGAAAAATAGTGGAAACTATTCTCAAGATCAAAATTGTAGAGCATATAGAAAGACATGATTTAATGGGACACAGTCAACATGGATTTACCCAAGGGAAGTCTTGCCTAACAAATCTGTTTCATTTTTTTGAAGGGGTTAATAAACATGTGGATAAATGTGAACCGGTAGATGTAGTGTATTTGGATTTTCAGAAGGCGATTGACAAAGTCCCTCATGAGAGGCTTCTACGAAAACTAAAAAGTCATGGGATAGGAGGCGATGTCCTTTCGTGGATTACAAACTGGTTAAAAGACAGGAAACAGAGAGTAGGATTAAATGGTCAAAATTCTCAGTGGAAAAGGGTAAACAGTGGAGTACCTCAGTGATCTGTATTGGGACCGGTGCTTTTCAATATATATATAAATGATCTGGAAAGGAATACGACGAGTGAGGTTATCAAATTTGCGGATGATACAAAATTATTCAGAGTAGTTAAATCACAGGCAGACTGTGATACATTACAGGAGGACCTTGCAAGACTGGAAGATTGGGCATCCAAATGGCAGATGAAATTTAATGTGGACAAGTGCAAGGTGATGCACATAGGGAAAAATAACCCATGCTGTAGTTACATGATGTTAGGTTCCATGTTAGGAGCTACCACCCAGGAAAAAGATCTAGGCATCATAGTGGATAATACTTTAAAATCGTCGGCTCAGTGTGCTGCAGCAGTCAAAAAAGCAAATAGAATGTTAGGAATTATTAGGAAGGGAATGGTTAATAGAACGGAAAATGTCATAATGCCTCTGTATCGCTCCATGGTGAGACTGCACCTTGAATACTGTGTACAATTCTGGTTCCCGCATCTCAAAAAAGATATAGTTGCGATGGAGAAGGTACAGAGAAAGGGCAACCAAAATGATAAAGGGGATGGAACAGCTCCCCTATGAGGAAAGGCTGAAGAGGTTAGGGCTGTTCAGCTTGGAGAAGAGACGGCTGAGGGGGGATATGATAGAGGTCTTTAAGATCATGAGAGGTCTTGAACGAGTAGATGTGACTCGGTTATTTACACTTTCGAATAATAGAAGGACTAGGGGGCATTCCATGAAGTTAGCAAGTAACACATTTAAGACTAATCGGAGAAAATTCTTTTTCACTCAACGCACAATAAAGCTCTGGAATTTGTTGCCAGAGAAGGTAGTTAGTGCAGTTAGTGTAGCTGGGTTCAAAAAAGGATTGGATAAGTTCTTGGAGGAGAAGTCCATTAATGGCTATTAATCAATTATACTTAGGGAATAGCCACTGCTATTAATTGCATCAGTAGCATGGGTTCTTCTTAGTGTTTGGGTAATTGCCAGGTTCTTGTGGCCTGGTTTTTGGCCTCTGTTGGAAACGGGATGCTGGGCTTGATGGACCCTTGGTCTGTCCCAGCATGGCAATTTTTTATGTTCTTATGTTCTTACACTAACCACATCCTCTGGCAACAAATTCCAGAGTTTAATTGTGCATTGAGTGAAAAAGAACTTTCTCCAATTAGTTTTAAATGGGCCACATGATAACTTCATGGAGTGCCCCCTAGTCTTTCTATTATCAGAGTAAATAACCGATTCACATCTACCCGTTCTAGACCTCTCATGATTTTAAAGACCTCTATCATATCCCCCCTCAGCTGTCTCTCCAAGCTAAAAAGTCCTAACCTCTTTAGTCTTTCCTCATAGGGGAGCTGTTCCATTCCCCTTATCATTTTGGTTGCCCTTCTCTGTACCTTCTCCATAGCAATTATATCTTTTTTGAGATGCGGCGACCAGAATTGTACACAGTATTCAAGGTGCGGTCTCACCATGGAGCGATACAGAGGCATTATGATATTTTCAGTTTTATTCATCATTCCTTTTCTAATAATTCCCAACATTCTGTTTGCTTTTTTGACTGCCGCAGCACACTGAACCGACAATTTCAATGTGTTATCCACTATGATGCCTAGATCTTTCTTGGGTGGTAGCGCCTAATATGGAACCTAACATTGTGTAACTATAGCATAGATTATTTTTCCCTATATGCATCACCTTGCACTTATCCAGATTAAATTTCATCTGCAGTTTCGATGCCCAATTTTCCAGTCTCACAAGGGGGGTTACATTAGCTATCCTCCAGTCTTCAGGTACAATGGATGATTTTAATGATAGGTTACACATTTTTACTAATAGGTCTGAAATTTCATATTATAGTACCTTCAGAAATCTGGGGTGTATGTCATCTGGTCCAGGTGATTTACTCCTCTTCGGTTTGTCAATCAGGCCTACCACATCTTCTTGGTTCACTGTGATTTGGTTCAGTCCATCTGAATCATTATCCATGAAAACCTTCTCCAGTATGGGTACCTCCCCAATATACTCTTCAGTAAACACCAAAGCAAAGAAATCATTTAATCTTTCCACGATGGCCTTATCTTCTCTGTGCTCCTTTAACCCCTCGATCATCTAACGGTTCAACTGACTCCCTCAAGGCTTTCTACTTCGGATATATTTTAAAAAGTTTTTACTGTGAGTTTTTGCCTCTACAGACAACTTCTTTTCAAATTCTCTCTTAGCCTGTCTTATCAATGTCTTACATTTAGCTTGCCAACGCTTATCCATTATCCTATTTTCTGTTGGATCCTTCTTCCAATTTTTGAATGAAGATCTTTTGGCTAAAATAGCTTTCTTCACCTCCCCTTTTAACCATGCCAGTAATTGTTTTGCCTTCTTTCCACCTTTTTTAATGTGTGGAATACATCTGGACTGTGCTTCTAGGATGGTATTTTTTAACAATGACCCCGCCTCTTGCACACTTTTTACCTTTGTAGCTGCTCCTTTCAGTTTTTTCCTAACAATTTTGCTCATTTTATCAAAGTTTCCCTTTTGAAAGTTTAGCACGAGAGCCGTGGATTTGTTTTCTGTCCCCCTTCCAGTAAGAATTCAAATTTGATCATAACCACCACCGTTACCTCTCTTACCAAATCCTGTGCTCCACTGAGAATTAGATCTAAAATTGTGCCCTCTCTTGTCTGTTCCTGTACCAATTGCTCCATAAAAATGTCATTTATTCAATCCAGGAAATTTATATCTCTAGCATGTACCGATGATACATTTACCCAGTCAATATTGGGGTAATTGAAGTCTCCCATTATTACCGCACTATGAATTTGGTTAGCTTCCCTAATTTCTCTTAGCATTTCACTGTCAATCTCACCATCTTGACCAGGTGGACGGTAGTATACTCCTATCACTATAGTCTTCCCCGACACATAAGGGGTTTCTACCCATAAAGATTCAATTGTGCATTTAGTCTCATGCAGGATGTTTAGCCTGTTGGTTCTATGCCATCCTGGACATAAAGCGCCACGCTGCTTCCCGGGTGCTCCTCTCTGTCATTGCGATATAATTTGTACCCCCGTATAGCACTGTCCTATTGGTTATCCTCCTTCCACCATGTTTCTGAGATGCCAATTAAGTCTGTCATCATTCACTGCTATACATTCTAATTCTCCCATCTTACTTCTTAGACTTCTTAGACTTCAGTAGTCTTTGAAATTACCTAAATGATGGATTAATCAGTTAAAGATTGAAATAAAACAGTGACGGGAAAGGAATGAGTCTTTATTTAAAATTATTGTTGCAGATTGGTATAATGCTTTGGGTCAAACCGTGAAAAGCTCTGATATCTGGAGCTTAGCTCTGATCTTTTTGCTTTGACTGTATTCACATGGGTCTTTCTTTGGGGGCGGAGGGTAGAGAAGAGTGAAGAATTATGCTAGCACTTGATACCTGATTCTGCTAGGTTCCTTTTACTCTGTGGCATTAAAGTCAAAACCTTTAAGCTGAATGACCAGTGGGTCATTCAAAAGTATATTCTGCTCATTCATTCTTTCACTGCCAATTTGTTTAATTTGTGACAGCTATTTTCTTTACTCTTGTCTTTTTCACAGCCATTCTGAACTTAGATAACACCATAGTTGACTTGGAGACCATTCAAGCCCTCTATGAAAATGTGAGTAATGGATGAAAAGCTATGTGCATATTCATAAATATGGCTGTAATTCATTCTTGTTCCACTTGTAATATGCTTGCTTCCAGAAATATATGGTTTAGGGAAATTGGGTTCCAAGGAACAATACAAATATGCATGTCTCAGCAAATGTACATTAAATCCCCACTATTTGTATGTGAACACTTTTTTTTTTTTTAATGCACTGCTGATATCAAAAGTCCTGAAGTTTAGCATTAGAAAGGAAAAAATCATCGATAGGAAACAATTAAAAGCTTGCTCCAGCCAAGAGCTAATTTCATAATTCAAATTCTATTGTCATCTTGGTTTTGTGTGTAATGTTAGGTAAGTCACTTTCTCTGCCTGCCTTAGTTTATCATAATTGTAATTACTTCAACAGCATTGGTTTTTTTCTCCCCTTGCTGCTTGCTGTCAAATAATGCAACAAGAGGTTCAATTTGTTTTTATAGCTGAATGTTTGAGCCAATGTATATCAAGTATGTGTTTCAATTTGTCCTTTCAATAAACAGTTTAAATTCAGTCTTAAGTTTTCAGCTAACCCATGATGCTTTGGAGAAAGATTTCCCAAACAAAAATGTTCAGGGGAATGCCATTTTAATGCTTGCATTATGTGACCTGCTAGATCTTCGGAAGGGAGGTGGGAGGATGAGGCGATACTCTGTCAAGGAGCAAAGTTGTTCACACACATAACTTGGGAAAACATGGCAGTCCCATTTAGTGAATTGACAGTGGCTGCCATAGAAATCCAGGGAGAAGGATGCATGATGTAGTAATTGGTCTTGGAAGCAGGAGACTGGACCTCCAGTCCTCTTTCCACCACAATGAGTAATGGGACACTTATCAAGTCACATTTATTTCCCTTTGTATCAGGTACCCATTTGGACTGAGAGATCTTTGGATTTCTTGTGTCCTGTTGTATGGCAGCTTCCTTTAGGATGCTATGTAAAATATGAAATTGAACAAAATCCACTGTAGTTCTGTTGAGTAGAATAGCCTGTGGATTTTTATGACCTGAAACAAATTTCATATTTCAGTGGGCAATGCTTGAAATTGCTTTATACATACCGCAAAACAAAAAGTGAAGAAAACTGAATAGAATTAGTCGATGACTGTCATCCTATAATTATGGATGTGCATAGATAAAAGGTTCTGTTCATTTTGGTTTGGTTCCAAAGTTTATTTTATTTATTATTTTATTTATTTTTATTTATTTAAAGTCTTTTCTATACCATTGCTAAGTTATATACCATCGCAACGGTTTACATGTAGGCACATAAGTAAGTTTGGAGTAAGCGTACTATAGTACATTCTAACCGGTGCCATTAAGTTTCGGTTACATTAAATCATAAAAATACGTACAAATGTTTAGTGATGTAGGTTCTGGCCAGGTGTACCTAGAAGGTACTTTTACAGGTCAAAAAAAAATCACATTTACTGTGTTATCTTATTACATTCACTGTGTACTCAATATGTTAAAATATTGTAATGCACATTTATGAGAATAGTGCTGTTTGTTTATTTTGTTACGTTTGTTTCCATTGTAAAGCCGATGGGAGAAGCAACCCATTCTGTTTGGAACTCTAACATTTGGTGTTCTCTATCCAAGTTCAATGAAATTTGCAGACAGCAGCAGAGGTAACAGAGCTCCGTGGCACCAAGAGTGGCATGAAGACTCCACATCACCAAAAGAGGGCCAAAGCCGCACCAACAGTAGTATTAACACCCTCCCCCCGCCCTTGTGCACCGTGCAGAGTGAGGCAGTAAGGAGAGTGGCATGAATACATTGAGAGGCAGAGCATGAGGAATAGGAGGGGCAATATGCAGCAGCAAAACTCCCAAGGCATCCAGAAGGGCAGGGGGAGGAGGTTTTTCTTTTTATGCATTTTGGGACTAAATCAGCCCAGTATAAACCCAGGAGAGAGGCAGGGAAGGAGGAGCTGGTTGGGCAGAAACTGTGGCCCAATACAGCAAGGTTCTGAACCAGAGGAGAGGGGAGGCCCTAAAGGGCAGACCAGACAGCAGCAGCAACAGTGGCAGCTGGCAAAAACACAGCAAGGCACGGAGACTGGTGGCTGTCAGTAGCTGTCATTGATAATTTTTCATATATAGAAAATCAGTTTTCATATATAATTTTAAAAAACCATAAAGCTGGAGTTTTTTCTTGTTTTCTAGTAGAAACAGGCATTTCCTGTCTCTAAACCTTATACAGAAGCTAGAAATCACAGCTAGGGCAGGAAAACCTGTTTGTGACAAAAGATGTGCATGAGGAGGTGACCCCTGATGAACAGATATGAACTCGGAACCCAAGCAGCAAAATGTCAAGAACATCAGCAAATATTTCCAACCCATCATAAAAGGAAGACCATGTAAGAACCACAAACCAGATAAACTAGCCTTTCAAAACAGGTGAAAAGTAATCTCATGAAAATAGGATCCCGAAGTCAGCAGGGTAGCTCCTTGGTCAAGATCTTTGTCCAATCAGATATTTTCAGAGACTTGGGAAAAAAACTACCAACCAGTCAGGTGCCTGGGACTTGTTAACCATTCAGAAATCCCCAGCAACTAGATGCGAGCAACTTATGAGACAGTTACCACTTATGATGGGTAAGTTCTACCCATGATGCCACATACAAACTACCAGCACATGAGTAGCAAGCAGATTGCAACAGCCAAAAGAAAGTGCTGAGAGCAGATATTGCAGAGAGGGTCCATGGCAACACAGATATGTCATGCCACTGACTTCCAAAGCAGCTCAGCTTCATATTATATGTTTCTATTTAGGGTTATCTGACCAGCCACACAGAGTGGGCAATGAATGTGGTAAACTTGTACATAAAACGTGCCTGACTTTATTATTGTTTCCTCATTTCATACCTACTAGAGAGGGGCTCGAGGTTGGGGTGGGGGGTGGTCCCCTGGGGGTCTGATCTTACAAGACTAAAAATTGTGGGCATTGCTTTGTAGCTATATATTCAGTCTTCCTGCTACTCATTTGGTATTCAGGAAAAACCTAGCAGAGGGAGGTTTATCTTAAGACCAACTTTTCCCACCAGCTATGAATGCTGTGGATTTGCAGTGTACCCCACAATTGAGAGTACCTGTTCTTTAGGCATGCTGATTGGTGAGCAGGAGAGAAAATGTTGGGTGACCTTGTGGTGATCAGCAGACAGCGACCTTGTGTGCCCAGTATGCCAACAGGTCTGTGTCCATGATCTAGAACAGGGGTGGGCAATTCCGGTCCTCGAGGGCTGCAAACCAGTCGGGTTTTCAGGATATCCTTAATGAATATGCATGAGAGAGACCTGCATACACACTGCCTCAGTTGTATGCAAATCTATTTCATGCATATTCATTAGGGGTATCCTGAAAACCTGACTGGTTTGCAGCCCTCGAGGACCGGACTTGCCCACCCCTGATCTAGAAGGGCTTTCTAAGATACTGAAGTTTTATGCAGGGGTCTCCTTTCCTGGGGGGGGGGGGGGAGTGAATACTGGCCTCTGTTAATTACTAAATCTATGTCCCGTGAAAAGAGTCTGTTTTGTGGTAACTGTGGGGAGGGATGGCTGATAAATGTAGGGAAGAAGAGGTAACTTTCAGGGTATTCTGTTGCTGACAATACTGCATGGGGAGCCGCTTTTCCCTACTCTGTATCCTCACTGCTGCTCTGTCTCCAGCACTGCTATTCTTGCACTCTAACCACCAGGTTCTCCTTTTAGTAAGTTGGATTGTTAGACAGGTGGGCAATATTCTCTGTCACTCACTGTGGCTAGCATGTGAAGATTCAGCTGGATGAGGGCTTTGAGCCAATGTTGCAGCTACAAGGTGTCCATGAACATCACATCCAGTGCCAGCCCCTGTTCTGCCAGAAACCCTATTACTTCTCCTTCCTTGATTATGGTGATGACCTTGCCTAGGGTGGCTGTTGAAGTCTGATTATCTGTGATATCCATGAAGGGATTCAGGACTTGTACAGTCTGCTTCAGGTGTTCGCAGTCCTGATGCCCCAGAGTGTCAACTACTATGATCTCAGTGCCCTCTGTCAGCTCGTGAAGAGGTGCCTATTGCTCCACTTACCACTGCATCATCAGATAGATGGAATTCCACCTGATGCCTACATTCTGAATAAACTGGTGCCCAGACTGCTCATGGAGCTGCTGCGCAGCCTTCATGCTCCAGTGAAAAGGTCCTGCTATTTTCCCACACCTCTTTATCAGTTGCTGCAGGTCAAAGCTGGTGCCTTCCTTTCCCACAACCCTAGGGCATCCTTTACTGCTAGATGCAGCAAATGCAGAAATCGTTGGATCACCTGGTAGCCTCCATAGCTCACTATCCAGGTCATGCTTCTGCCACTGTTAAAACCTTAAAACAGAAACAGTCATGTTTCTAGCCTAACTTCCAGCCCTCTGCTATACCCCTTATTGCTGCTAAGATATGAGATGAGATATGGCTCTGCTTTATTATCTGGATACACTGCACAGCCCAACTGTACCCTGCTGGTGTTCACCCACTAGAGCTGCTACCTGACCCTGCCTTTTCTAAATGCCACCAATTTGCATAATATTTTGGTGGATCCAGATAAATACCGTATTTTTCGCTCCATAAGACGCACTTTTTTTCCCCAAAAAATGGGGAGAAAATGTGGGTGCGTCTTATGGAGCGAATGTAGCAGCTCTCCCTCTCGCGCGCCATCCCCCGCCTCCTCCCAACTCCGCCCAATCAGCATGGTGGTGTAGGCGTGTGTATTCTGCCGGCGGAACTTGAGCTCCCTGCCGGTCTGCTGTTCCCGCGGTGCATCTTGCTGCGAGGGTCGCCGCGGCGCAGGTCAGACATCACCTGTTTGACCTGCATGGGCTATGGAGGCCCTTCCAGTTCAGACGGCTGGCATTTGACCTGCGCCGCGGCGACCCTCGCAGCAAGATGCACCGCGGGAACAGTATTTATTTATTTATTTATTTATTTATTTATTTAGCATTTTTATATACCGACGTTCTCGATACAAATATCAAATCAGGTCGGTTTACATAAAACAAAACAATCGCGGTGAGGCGTTACAATAAACGGAGTTTCAGAACATGAGAATAATAAATATTAAATAAACAGTGACTCATCAAATGACGAGAATCTATATAGTAAATAACATGTAATAAAATAGATAATGGTGTAAATAACTAACTTGAAATAAAATAAATAATAAATAGAATAGTATAAAATATATATGTAAAGACAACAGTAACAGCAGACCGGCAGGGATCTGTTTGAACTGGAGGGGCCTCCGTAGCCCACGCGGTTCAAACAGGTGATGACTGACCTGCGCCACGCCGATCTTGCAGTGAGATGCACCCGGAACCGGCGGGGAGCTCGGGCTCTGCCGTCGGAGGCTCTCACTTGCAGTCCAAAGTAAGAACTTCACTCCTTGTGGTTTGGATGTATTGGAGGGTCATGGGGGTGGTATACTGCCTGGGATGGAGGACACATGACACAGAGCAGCAAATAGAATTACTGCCTGTGCTGATTAAGTGGCTACCTGTTGAAATATTAGGAGCAATTGCTCTCCTAATCAATGTAATATAGCCCTGACTATTTATTATTGAACTCTGGAGCAGTCATGAAAGTTTAAAATAACTGGTGTGAGAGAGATGTGTATGAGGGAGAGTCTGAGTGTGTGATTGTCTGTGGGTATGTGTATATGTGAAGAGAGCTAGTGAATGTGAAAGAGCCTATGTATGTATGTGAGGGACAGAAAACCAGTGAGTGTGAGTACCTGTGTGGATGTTCTCTGCCTTACTATAAAAAAACAAAACAAAAAAAAAAATCCCACGGACGGCCACCAGGGGGGAGCTCCGTACAGAGCCCATCATGGGGACAGAATTTTTTTTTTCTTAATTTTCCTCCTCTAAATCCTAGGTGCGTCCTATGGTCAGGTGCGTCTTATAGTGCGAAAAATACGGTACATAAGATTTGCCATATTGAGTCAGACCAAAGACCATCAAGACCAGTATCCTGTTTCTAACAGTGGCCACTCCAGGTCACAACTGCCTGGCAGGATCCCAGGAAGTAGATTCCATGCTGCTTATCACAGGGGTAAGAAATGTATTTCTGCAACTCTACCTTAATGGTTTATGGATTTTTCCTCCAGGAACTTGTCCAAACATTTTTTAATCCTTAATAGCTTAGATCACATCCTCTGGTAATGAATTCCAGAGCTTAATTAAGCGTTGAGTAAAAAAAAAATATTTTCTCTTATTAGTTTTAAATGTATTATCTAGTAACTTCATTGTGTATCCCTTAGTCTTTCTACTCTTTGAAAGAGTAAACAACCGATTTGCCTTTTATATTATTCATTTTATTATACTGGTGAAATGGATGCTGCCACTCTGCTCCACTTTGGCCAACTTGCTTGTATCTAAACAGGCCTTTGAATGTACAGGATAGGGATTGCCCAACTATTAAGTGTTGTCCTGTTGGGATTTACCTCTGCATTCATTTGGGGGATAAGAGAATGGAAGGACTTCAAATGAGGAGGCATAGAAAGGTGGCTCTGTTTACAGTGTATGTGCTACACAAAGTAGGGCCCATATAGCCATGCCTTATATCCTTCCCATTAATTCACCCACTGAGGTTCATGGTGTATCTAGGAAGGAAAGAGGCATGTTCAACTACACATGTAATTAGAAAGGAGATCCTGCACATCTGAGAGCCACAGCTTGTATCTTTTGTTGAAGAGGATAAGCCTGGGGTTAGTCTGGATGTGAGCTTTAGGCACTGTTGACTTTTTTTTGTGGCACATCTGATCAGGCTTGACTGCATACCAGGGCCATAGTTGGGAAATACTGGCCTTTGCAGAGCCATGTCATACTGAAATCCAAGATCCCTACATCTAATGCTCCTCTTTGATCACACAATCAAAGAAATTGATGAAATTCATTTCACAAGACAAACTTTTTTGGTAAAAACAACATTGGATTCTAGAAACTGCGTTGTCCTCTGTTTTAGCTTCTAGTTCCATTAATTTACTCACCATAGAGATTAGACTAATTGATCTGTAGCTCCCAGCTGCTTCCTTACTACTTTTGTGAAGAAAATTCACATTTGCCTATCTCTAGTCCTCTTGAACTTCTTCTGACTGCAAAGAATCATTGAAACGGTCAGCCAGTAGAGCTCCAGAAACTTCTAATTTCCCTTAAAAACTTTAGATATATTCAATCCAGACCCATTGCTTTATCTGCTTTTAGTTTAGCTCCTTATGAATACAGTCTTCTGAAATTGTTGAAGATTCACTGCACTTTTAATTCTGTTTGTATCCATTTTCTGTAGGCCTATTCCTGGCCTTACTCAGCGAACACTGAGCAGAAATATTTAAGCAATTCCACTTTTTCCTCGGCCTCTACGTACTCCTCCCCTTCATCTCAGATAATGCCACTGCACTTCCTCCTGCTACTAACATATCTTTAAAAAAAAAAAAAAAAAAGTCTTGCCCCATGTGTTTACATATTTGCTATTTTTCTTCCATTAGCATATTCACTCTTAAGACTACTTTCCAAGCTTCTATTAGCTTTTTCTGATATCACCCACCATCATCTTTCTGAATCTTTTGTAGCTTATGAATGCTATCCTTTTTTTTTTCTTACCCTTTTTTGACTGCTACTTTAGAAAAGCATAGCAGCCTTCTTTTCCTCTAACGAAGGTTAGTAGCCCTTACAATATCTTACGTTTTGCCCACTGCTCCCCTAGATTTTACCACCTGGCTAATGACTGAGATACCATCCATTTTAACATAATTAGTGTTCCTGAAGTCTAGGACCCTTGCCTTAGAATAAACCATCAGTCCCTGCACTCCAATACTGAACCATGCCATCTGGTGGTCCCTGATTCCCAGATGATTATGCACTATAACATCAGAAACATTTTTCCCAGTGGTAAGTACCAGGTCCAGTATCTCCCCCCCCTCCCATGTGGGTTCTGTTACTAATTGATGGAATAGTTCTCCTTGTAGAGAATCCAGAATCTCCCTACTTGAAGTCACTACAGCTAGGATGTCCAAAACATCCAGTCAATTGAAATCACCAAGCAATACCCCCCCCCCCCCCTTTATAGCATTCTTGTGGACATCCTCCATTAAATCTCTATCCATTTTTTTTCTGCCTGTGAAAGTGGTCTGTTATATCACACCAATATAAATGGATGTTCCAATTTCTTTTTCCAGATTTTTCCCCCAGTGTCTTGTCCTTACCTTGTTAGCCTTGCAACTCTGTTACTTTAATACTTTCATATGTAGTGCTATTTCTCCCTTTCTTCCTACTCTGTTCTTCCTATCCTGTTATTCTCAGTCATGGTTTTCTGTCCATAATATCAGAATTCCTCTGCACAGCTACTTATTTGCATAGTACTGAATTTGAAGTCTTGACCAATTGCCCCCAAATGCTTCTAGCAAGGAATATTTACCTGTTTGTCCTGCTTTGGATTGACTGAAGGGTATTATTTCTATAGGCAACCATATTGAAATTGCCAATTCAGTTGATAAGAATCTGGGAATTTTGTTTTGAGACTGAACTATCATTGGATTATCATGTCTCGATTTGTAACTCATTTTGGAAGCTTAAGAAGGTGAAGAGGCTATAATCTATCTTTGGATACTCAGGCATTTAAAACAGTGATTCAAGCATTAGTAATATCTCATCTCAACTCCTGTTAATAGCTTGTGTGTGAGTTGGAGACTCGCACACAGGCTTCAAGACATTCAGAATGCAATGGTCCAATTGATGATAGGATGTTCACATAGGGCATCAATCACTCCAGTCATGCAAGATCTATATTGGCTCCCAATAAGAGTTCAAGCCCATTTCGGCAGGGGTAGGGGAGAAAAGGGGAATTGGATTCAGACGACAAGCAATGCTGGGTACTCATATACAGACATTAGGGGGAAAAGTGCAGGACTGCTTCTATGGCCAAGTCCAAAATGTAAGTAGCATGGTATGAATTAACAGGAAGTCTCCTCACTCTATAAAAATGTTGGCTGGCAGTAATTTTGTTGTGGGTTTGACAGTTTGCTTGGTTTTGATTTTTGATATTATTTCCCTTAAAATAAGGCTTGGGGGTAACCTGCACAGAGCTGCTTGGGCAGACTGAATGGACCATTTGCTCATTTTCTGCTGTCATTAGTATGTTACTATGCTATGTAAGCCCAATTCAAGATGCTAGTGCTGACTTTGTGCCTTCATGATTTGGTCCCAGGCTATTTGTGCAATAAACTAAATTGATATATGTTGAGGGTGGCAACTAAGGTCAAGTCAAAGAGCTTTAACTGTCACTTTTAAAGATATGACAGGTACAGTTAAGGGCCAGAGCATTTTGTGTGGTGGCACCACCCCTATGGAATATGTTCCCCATTGATGTCAGGATTGAAATAAATTATTTTTCTTTTCAGAAAAAGGTTAAAACTTGGCTTTTTAATCTGTAAACCTCATGATAGAGTTGGGGGAGCTAATTTGTATTTACCGTTTCCTGAGCACCTATATATGTAACTTTCAGCACAGATATGTGTTATAATTTGTGTGTGTTAATCTTTGCTTTATATTTTGTTATGTATTGTATACTTTTTCAGACAACTCCGGTTGGAGCAGGGAAACACTTACTAAATACTCTAATTTTAAAGAAATATTGTATAATCCTAGCAGAAAACATATGGTGACTAGAATAGAATGGAGAATTTGAAGAAAGATGCAGTCATCCCAATGTTTATGATTGGTTTTCTCAGTTTTGCTGAGTTAACTGTGGAGAAAAGCAGAGTTTCTGCTTTTTTTTGTCTGATCAGGCTAATTGAAGAACACAAATACCCCTTGTTTTGAAATATGTATTCATATCTTCCTGATCTGAAATATTTGAAGAAAGTTAAATTACTTTAAATGCAGCTGTTGGCTTGTCATGTGTACTTGAAGGTAGTCTTGAATTATCTATCTTGCACATTTGTATTTTGAATGTATCTGTAACAGATTGTGCCATGCGTCGTGTACTTCAGCGTAGACATCAACCCGTTGTAGCACGCTTTGAGCTTTTTCTAGTTAGATGGCAAAAGTATGTTTGAGTTAATTTTTTTTTTTTTTTTATCAACATTTTCAGAGAGCTGTGTTCCTTTTGAACTAAATTTAGTGGGGCGGATTTTCAAAGGGTTACGAGCGTAACCCCGAAAACCCACTCCTGCGTGTGCCGAGCCTATTTTGCATAGGCCCGGTGACGTGCGCAAGCCCCGGGGCACACGAATGTCCCGGGGCTTGAAAAAAAGGGCGGGCCGGGGGCGAGGCCTCCAGCACAGCGGTCCTGCCGGGGGCTTGCGCGACAGCACTTGGCCGGGACACGCAACCTACGCCTGCCCAGAGGCAGGCGCAACTTCATCCACAAAGGTGAGGGGGGTTTAGATAGGGCTGGGGGCGGGTGGGGGGGGGACGGAGGGAACAGGGAAAGCCATCAGGGCTCCCCTAGGGCTCGGCGCGAGCAAGGTGCACAAGTGTGCACCCCCTTGCGCACGCCGACTCTGGATTTTAGATTTGTGCACACCGGGTTGCGCACACAAATCTACACCCGCGAGTAGGTTTAAAAATGTGGCCCAATACTTTCACAAAGTAGATCTGTGTTAAATTCAAGAAACGTTTGTGGCAGTTGACAAAATCCTTTTTTTAAACTATAAAAATAGAATAGTTCGCATTACATCATCCAATGTTAGTATAATATTAATACTATAGTATATAACTGTAGTTTCTTCTGTTTATGATCCAGACAAATACTGAGGCATGGAAGTTACAGTATTTGACCTACAGGTTTGATTTACTAAGACTTTTTTCCCATTTTTTATCTATAGAAATAAAGCTTAGTAAATAAGGCTGTAAGGCCCTAATAGTGGTTAGATTGAATTTTATGTTAATATATTCAAGCCTGCCCACTGTGCACTGCCATGTGGGATAATAACGTTCGACTCCTGGATGCATCTCTGCCCTTTGGGTTGTGACACATTTCACCTAACTTCAGGTGTCAAGCAAGCAAATACGTATCATGCATATAGTGACAATGCTGATAATTTATTACAGTTCAGAGAGGACAGATAAACCATTTATGCAGTTTTTTATTTCCTTTGCCAAGCAAAAATATTCAAATCCTATGTTTAAAAAAAATACAAGACAGTCAACAGGGAACAGAAGGTTGCTGAGTTATTGTCCTTAGGTACACAGGAAGTTACTACGAGTTGTAGTCCCCGGGAGATTTCACATAAAATCAATTGCAAGGAAATCGTTGACCACAAAGGAAGGTGATATCAATTTGTAAATACAAGTGAGGGTCTTTGAGCATCTGCATACAGCAGTTTCTCTTAGGTTAGGGGACTGTCACAGAAGCCAGTCAGAGGAGACTGTGGTAGGCTGCGAACTGTCGTTCCAGGTACTGATGACAATCCCAGTAAGAGGTCTGGAGAGCTGTTGTTAAGAGTGAGCTGTATGGCAAGAATGATCAGGAAAGGGTATTTGTTTGCTGCGCAGTTTACCAGCCCATGTAGAAATACTTTGTGTGTGTGTGTGTATGTGTGTGTCTGGAGTGACTTTGGTGCTTAACACTTGTAATGGTTGTCCGTAAAGGAACAGGTGTTGAAGACAATAAAGAGGTTCATGCATGACTGGGCTTTTTACAGCCATTCCAGCAAACATTGGGAGCTGGCAACAGTTAGGATTATACACACTGGTGCTTTTCATACTCCCCTCCTTTTACCCAAAACTACAGCTCTTAAACATAGGTTAATTCAGTTGTGGGGTTATGCTTATTTAGTAACTCATTTTAGTTATTGCATATCTTTGAGTAATTTGGTGAGAAGCCCATTGTTTAAAATTGAGATTGAAATTAACTCTTGTTTATGCTTTTTGAATGAGTTCTCAAAAATTGTTTGTTCCAGCATAGTGTGTTCTAGGGATGTGAATCGTGTCCTCGATCGTCTTAACGATCGATTTCGGCTGGGAGGGGGAGGGAATCGTATTGTTGCCGTTTGGGGGGGTAAAATATCGTGAAAAATCGTGAAAAATCTAAAAATCGCAAAACCGGCACATTAAAACCCCCTAAAACCCACCCCCGACCCTTTAAATTAAATCCCCCACCCTCCCGAACCCCCCCCAAATGAGTTAAATAATCTGCGGGTCCAGCGGCGGTCCGGAACGGCAGCGGTCCGGAACGGGCTCCTGCTCCTGAATCTTGTTGTCTTCAGCCGGCGCCATTTTCCAAAATGGCGCCGAAAAATGGCGGCGGCCATAGACGAACACGATTGGACGGCAGGAGGTCCTTCCGGACCCCCGCTGGACTTTTGGCAAGTCTCGTGGGGGTCAGGAGGCCCCCCACAAGCTGGCCAAAAGTTCCTGGAGGTCCAGCGGGGGTCAGGGAGCGATTTCCCGCCGCGAATCGTTTTCGTACGGAAAATGGCGCCGGCAGGAGATCGACTGCAGGAGGTCGTTCAGCGAGGGTTCCGGCGCCTCGCTGAACAACCTCCTGCAGTCGATCTCCTGCCGGCGCCATTTTCCGTACGAAAACGATTCGCGGCGGGAAATCACTCCCTGACCCCCGCTGGACCTCCAGGAACTTTTGGCCAGCTTGTGGGGGGCCTCCTGACCCCCACGAGACTTGCCAAAAGTCCAGCGGGGGTCCGGAAGGACCTCCTGCCATCCAATCGTGTTCGTCTATGGCCGCCGCCATTTTTCGGCGCCATTTTGGAAAATGGTGCCGGCTGAAGACAACAAGATTCAGGAGCAGGAGCCCGTTCCGGACCGCTGCCGTTCCGGACCGCCGCTGGACCCGCAGGTTATTTAACTCATTTGGGGGGGGTTCGGGAGGGTGGGGGATTTAATTTAAAGGGTCGGGGGTGGGTTTTAGGGGGTTTTAGTGTGCCGGCTCACGATTCTAATGATTTATAACGATAAATCGTTAGAATCTCTATTGTATTGTGTTCCATAACGGTTTAAGACGATATTAAAATTATCGGACGATAATTTTAATCGTCCTAAAACAATTCACATCCCTAGTGTGTTCTATAGTGTTTTTCTCTATTTAAAGAGCTTATAAAAACTGTGTATTTGAAATGTGAGCCTCTTTTAATGGCAACTACTCTTTTATGGCTTTGTGTTTGAAAATAAATTATGCATCCTTTGTGTTTGTGGGTGTAATGTAATAGTATATTCTATAAAAGTTTATTAAAACCTAATATTTTGTTGATTAACATTGAGAATTTTGTGTACCAATGTACAGTCTGTTTTGTGCAGTTATTTGTTTATATATACTTCTAGTTGAATAAAACTTCTAGTTCTGTGATCATAAAGTATTTAAGGTAGGAGACTACTATCCCACAGGTGCCTCTAAGCCATCATGCAGGTGTGAATAATATGAATCTAAAACCCAATCTGACCACAGTCAAGGTCCTAGGGCCTTTATTAAGTTTTATTCCCATAGGTCAGAAGTGACCAACTTTGGTCCTCGAGAGCCAAAACAAGCCAGGTTTTCAGGATATCCACTATGCATATGCAGGACACAGATTTGACATGTTTCATGCAATCTGTCTATCCTCTGCTCATACAGTACTTCTGTGCTGAGGGAGGGGCTCTGAGCCCAGGGTCCAATCAACTTTGGGCTTCTGGAGAGGGGGTGGCCAGGAGGTAGAATCTGGGACTGGGGCACTTCAGCTGCTGCTGGACCATCATTGGCCTCTTCCTCTCCTTGGCAGCTGCCTTTGCAGGTTTTTCTATCAGCTGTTACCTGGAGTATCTGCTGACCCAGCGGCAGTGGTGCTTAGTAGCAGCAGCCTGCAGTTCAAAGTAGGTAGCAGTTGCACAGTGTTTTTCTGGAGGTGCCTGAGAGTTGAGCTATCTTCGGGCAGCCAGTCATGTCAAGCTTAACCGTCCATTTTCTTTGAGCTCTAGCTTGGCTGCCAGGGTTAGAAGGTATAGGGCATGAGCAGGCCGCAAGATCTTGTTCCATTTTAGCCCCTGTGGAATAGCATGCAAAGGGTTGGCTCCAGCAGTTGTATGCTGTGAACTGGGGAGGTATATGGGCATGTGCTATAAGCAGAGCTGCTAGCATTGAGGAGGTCTGAGAAGTGCTGGAGTTTCATGAAGAATTGTGATGCCTGATATATTAAAAAAAAAAAAAAAAAAAAAAGAAAGAAAGAAATTAACCTCAAGCCAGAAGAGTGAGTGGGGGCATGTGGTTGGATTGGCATTGGTCCAAAGCCAGAGGGGTGAGTGGGGGTACATGGTTGGGTCGTCTCGGGCCCAATGCTGGTATACTAGTAACTAGTAACTAGAAGGTGGCTTTCCAAAGGGGGAGGTCAGTTGCTAAGGGTGTTCTTACTAACAAGATTGGCGCAGCAGCTATCTGGATGAGGGCACTTGAGTTGGGGCTGTGGCTGGCAATTTTGGGGAGGTATACTTTCAATGATTGTGCCATCTTTATGGGTCGGTTAGGTGTAATGACAGCCACGGTGGCCATTTTGAAGGTCTCCCTTACATGTGTGGCAGAGATTTTATTGAGGTCAGGATTATTAAAGCATCCTATTCAAATGCGTAAGGAGCATGGACAGCCATAGTAACAAAGTCCACTTGGTTCATAAAGAAGCAGTAAAGCTGTATAATTATTTTCAGTAGTTTTGACAGTAAAGGCTAATTTTATTTCATTGAAATGGAGTTTTTTCTTTCATATCATATTAAATGTATGAAATCACTTCCATGTAAATATTTTATATTTACATTTATTAAAAATGTTAGTCGCCTATCACAAAAAAGTCTAAGCGATGTATAGAATAAAACATTCATAATTTCAAAATGTACAAAGCAAAACATGAGGGGGTTTATATTCAAAAGCCATTTTGATAACATAATTATCCATCTAAATAGCTTACCTGGCTATAATCAGACTTTATTCAACTAAATTCTAGCCGGCTAATAATTTAAGCGGCTAGAATTTAGCTGGATAAGTTAGGAGCGGTCCAGGTGCATAACTAGGAGGAGTTGAATTAACCGGCTAACTCCAATATTCAGTTAGCTGGATGACTTAGCAGGCTAAGTCTGGTCAAATCAAATAGCTGTCCTAAAGTTAGCCAGCTAACTAAGCTGGATATAGTAGTGTGGCTGTACTGTTGAATATGCCTCCAAAGTTAGCCGGATAAGTTTATCCGGCTAACTTTGCTATCCAGACTGTGTCTGAATATAGACCTCATAAAATAATATAAAACAAAACATATATTATAGCTTGTCCTGAGCTGAGAGGGGTCTTTCAGAATAGTAATGTTCAACTTGCTGTAGTTAATAGTAAGTCTTTTAAAACATGAATGTTTTCAAAAGATCACTAAATGTTTTTATGTAGTCACTGAGTCATAATTTCAAAGGAAAGAGTTCCATAAAATTGGAGCTGCGATTGAGATTTGATGTATAGTAAAACATTATGGTGTTTGGGGGTATTCGTAAAATTGCAGGCGAATTTACATCAATGGACTGATTTTCCTTTATTATTTGGTTAAAATTGTCTTCCATGTCTTTTGTATCTTTGAGCACCTACCATGTAATATTCCCCAGAAAGCATTTAAAGAGCTTAATGGGGCTATCTCTTCCTTTTTATGGTACTAGAAACAGTCTTGTATAAAGCTTTTGACTCTACAATATACCAGAAATTGTGTGTTGGGGGGGAGATGTTCCAAATTTATTCTTTTACTATTTGGCTTCCAGATTGCTGGGTATTTGAGATTGGCTATTTCAATCTCATCCTTCTAGTTAGGTTTCACCTGAGGGTATACAACTGGATGAATTTATACTATCACGTCTTACTCTACCTCATACATCTCCTCATTATGCGCGATTGGGATGCTTGAGCCTTATTCTCTCATACATTGAAAGTTGGCAAACAGCAAATAAATTGTTAGGATTTAAATATGAGGGTCTGTCTCCATGGAAATCCAGTTTTGTCTCCTCTTACTTTGTCTCCATATCTGAAGGATTGGGGCATTGAGGTCTATGATTTTTGGACCAGATATGGGTAGGGGCTCACTTCAAGAGTTTTCAAGAACTCCAAGCTAAACATTACATTGCAGATCATACATGTTATATTTTTTTACAACTGCAAAATGCTATAGAACATCACATAAATAGTGCTGGCCCATTTCAACCTCATTCTAGTCTGGAATCTTCTCTTATCTCACCCAGATTTCCTAAGCATTTGCTTTCTAGAATGTATACGTATGTTTGGCATTTTAGATCCTGAGACATGTTCCAAAATTATTGAAGGGTAGAACGAGGATTTGTTGTTTAGTATTGATGAAGATGATTGGAAAGATATATGGGGTTCAACTCTCAAATTTATCCCCCTGAATAAGGTTTGGGAACTAATGTTTCAATTACTGCACAGAATATATAGATGCCCCTTGTTCTTTTCTAAATACAGTATAACTAGTCCTCTGTTGGAGAGGATGTGGTAATCCCGCTTCTCACTTGCATATGTGGTGGGATTATCCTATTAATATCTTTTGGCAGCAGGTTGGAACCTTGATCAGTGAAATCTTGGGCCACTCACTACAGTTTACGCCACCCCTGTGACTGCTGGGAAGATGGGATGATCTTGTTTTGTCCAAGTCTATGAAACTCCTGATTGTTCTGCTGTTGCACGCCACTTGTGGCTTTCACTTACTACCGGGAGTCGACGCCTTCTGTAGTTCACGGGTAGTTGGTGGTGGCTATATCGCTATAATGTAAAAGGTCACCTTTTCTTTCTTGAAGAAATATGGGTTGCACAACACTGTCTGTAGGATGTACTGACAATGGAGGCAATGTACTGATTGATTTGCTTTTGAATCACCCTGGTGGCTGACACTATTGGCATAATGATTTGTTTACTTGTGTGTTCTTTCTAACTTCTTGTATTGTTACATCCTTCAGTAGTATAAATAAATAAATTGTGTTCGTCAAGTTTTCCAGGCTAGATACTATTAAGGAATTCTTTGAATTAAATTGTAATTGATATGAAGCATGAGTAATGGATCTCGATGTGCTGTCTTCACATCCTGTATTTATTTTATTTAGCCAGTATTTGAATTATGCCTTCAAAAGCACCATTCAAGAGAAGTGTAGACCAGAGCTGCATCAGCAGTGAAGGAATAAGAAAATATGAGATGAGGATCAGTCTCCAGGTCTTCTGGGGCAGTGCAGCCTTCCAAGTATTGATCTGCCCTGGTGGGCCCTGCAGGCCAAAGAAAACTGGATCAGGCTAAGAGACACAGAGCCTGTTGGGTTTGTCAGCATATGTGTGACATGCGAATGGAAGTCAGCTAGCGAAACCAAGAGAGCTAGGCATTCTGATCAAGGTCATCAGAATGCTCCTCCAGTTAGGAGGGAAATGTTGCCATCCATCTTGTCAGAGTCTGGTAGGTTTAACCCCTCCAGCGAAACATGTCACCATAGGATTTCTGCTTCACTGTTGATTAAAGTGATGAGGAATTAGCATTAACCACTGTCATGAAAAATGCGCTTGTTATTTCAGAAAAGGAAATCTGCCAAGAAGGGTGGAATTAATTAGTATGGGAGCAGGAAGATAAGCATGATAAATCATGGAATAAGGGGGAAAAAAGGGTAGCTTTGCCTCTTAGGTCCCAGAGTATAGAGCCACTGCAGATTCCTTTTGTGGGGTAAATATATTGTCCAAAGGGTTCCAAAAAATATAAAGAAAAAGATTTAGAAGAGGGAATCGATATATATTTTCTCTTGATAAAAAAATCCCCCAAAACCCCCCCACAAAAAAACCCAAGATGGTGCTAATGGCGACCCTAAGAACTAGTTGGCTAGGAATGAAGATAAAGAGAAAAGGCCCCACATTTATTAATCTATTATTTGGAGCTCAGTATTCCATATGTTCATGAGCATGATAATAAAGAGAGAACCAGAGCAGAGTCCATATTTGGTATGGTATTTAGATACCATAATATGGGCAAGTAGGCGATTTGGGGGATGGACTTGTTTGAACTATGATGTAAAGTTTAGGAAATGCATAGTGGAGGACAAGTCTATCATTTGTCATCCTAGTTAAAAATGAGAACTCTTCAGAGATTCTTCAACCCTGACAGGTTGCCCAGCATTCCCTATCTGGAATACAGTAAAAGCCTTAACCAGAAGAAGGTGGAGGCGCGCTTGCAGACAGTATAACTGAGTCCTGCATCTGGAACCCATGCAAATTATGACATGTCTTCTCCTGTTGTGAATGTCCTCACTCTACCTCACATTGGTGAAGTCTCAGAGAAAGAAGAGGGCCTAATTAACAATCCCATCGAACATCTGATGTGTCTAGTGTTATCTTCAATCAGGCTTAATGTGATGGCCGCCTTGCTTGACAAATTCCCAACTCTGGAATCAGTGAAGTTTATCTACCATGGTTTCTCCATTGGTTTTCCAATACCTTGCAATGATTTTACTTTCCTGCCATCACAGCATAGCTACAATTCCATATACTTGTGACAATATGAGACAGTTGCTAGGAAAAAAAATCAACAAGGAGGTGGCATTTAGGAGAATGGCAGGCCCCTTTCCCAGTCATCTGCTTTCCTTGTATGGTTTTGTGTACACTGGGAATCGTGCCAAAATAAAAGTGAAAATTCAGGCTTATCCATAATTTGTCCTACCCACTAGCGAATCAATGCAATGACCCACAGTTATGTTCAGTCCAATATGCTTTTCTAGATTGGGCTGTGAATATCATCAGAAACTTTGATGCAAATGCCGGGTTGTTGAAGGCAGACATAGTCTGCTTTCCACCTGCTACCTGTAAGTCCAAATTAATTTCTGCTCTGTAAGGTTTGCATATCTTGAGAAATTCAGTATATATGTGCACTGGGTTGGGGAGTAGGCTCCGGGAACCAGAACATTGTTCACCACCTCGATGATTTATTGTTTGTAAGTTGGGTCTCCTTTGAGTGTGTTGCCTTGTTATCGATTTTTCAGAGAGTTGTGGAACATTTCAGAATGTCACTCACCCAAGAAAAGACTAAAGGGCCAGCCTCAGGTCTAGTATTTTTGAGCATTGAATTGGATGTTCAAGCAAGATAAGTTCCTAGAGGAATAATCCATAAACTACTATTAATTAGTAAGCAATAGTAGCCTGAAATTTATTTAATATTTGGAAACTTGCCAGGTACTTGTGACTTGGATTTGCCATTGTTGAAAACAGGATACTGGGCTTAATGGACCCTTGGTCTGACCCATATGGCATATCTTATGTTATGTTCTAACATTCAAAAAAGAGAATTTGCATTGTTTGTAGTTGTTATAGAAACTGTGTATACTATTTTGTTACCAGTATATTGATTGCTGTTAAAGTAAACAAAAAAAAAGAAAAGGGATACAATCAAATTTTATTATCAGTTTCCTTTTCCTAATACTACCGTTCTCTCTCCCTACCTCTGGGAGACTAGATTGGGTGTGTTTTTTACTTCATTACTCTCCAATAGGGGAAAGGGATTTATGGGAATGCCCTGGGAGAACACAGAAGATCCTAACTTATTGTTATGACTGCAGCTGCCCGCGGGTTTCCCCGCGAGCAGGCACACTCACCTCATGCTGCATCTTCACCTGACGCAGCAGGACGCCACTGTCGGGCCTTCCCACGTGGCTGGAGCCGCGGACTGAAGTTCTTTCTGTGGCTTGGAGGCCGCCCTGCATCGTCCTCTTCACCGCGGCCGGAGCCGCCTTCCTGCCTTCTTCGGGGCTGGGACCGCCCCCGACGCTGCCTCCCATCTTCGCGGCGCTAAGGCCGCATCCCCGGGGTGACCCGGCGGCTAGAGACGCCCCCGGGGCTCCCTGCAGTGGCTGGAGCCACTGCCGACAGCAGGGCCTGCTCCTCAGTCTCTGTCAGCATCTGTACGTGATGATGACGGTGCAGGCCGCTGTCCGCAGTCCTGCACAGCTCCCTGATGCTCTCCTTAGGCGCTGGCCCGCACCACTCTGCTGAATTTAAAGAGCCAGGCACAGGAAGTGTGCTGGCCCCACCTCTGTGACTGTTTCCTGCTTCAGCCCTATAAAGGGCTGTTCCGTCAGTCTGCTCTTGGCCTTGGAGCGGAGTCACTTCACTCTGGAGGCTCCTGCCTGCCAGAGCTCCGTCAGGTCTTCTAGTGTCTTTGTGGAGCTCCTCATCTCGTCTTGTCTTCTCGTCATGCCACGTCATGTCTTCATAGCCTGAGGTCCTCATCCAGGTGTCCTGGTGTTCTTGCCTTCCTGTATGTTCATTCCTGTGTCTTCATCTTCAACGGTCCTGAGCCTTCTGGTCCTGTGGGCCGGACTCCCTCGGACGACGTCTTTCCCGGGTTGGAGTGGCCTGCAGGTGGACTGGTGTCCTGCACTCTTGAGCCGTCATGTCCTAGATCTTTCCTGTGCTGTCCCGTTCTCCTCGTGGTCCGTGACCAGCCTGCAAGGGCTGTGAAGGGTGCGCAGTGGGACAGGGTGGTCCGCGACTCAGTCCCGCGGGTGGCCTGAGTAGGGCGCCCTGAGAGACAGTGCCAATGTCCGTCTTCCCTACTTCTCGTCTTGTCTGGATTCCAAGTTCCTCGTTATGTCTGCACTTCAGCGTCATGTCTCTGATGTCGTTGCATCGACCCTGGTCCGGGATGCCGTCGCATTGACCACTGGTCCGTGATGTCTTCGCATCAGCCTTGGTGTCAAGTCCTCGTCTGCGATGCCTTTGCATCGATCCTGGTGTCACGTCTTCAATAGTCCTGGAGTCACGTCTTCAGTAGTCCTGGTGTCATGTCTTCAACCCAAGTCTTCGTGTCATGTGATGCCGTTGCATCAATCTTCATAGTCTTGTCTTTGTGTCAAGGCCATCTGCCCTCAACCGCAGGCCAGGCCTGCTGCTCCATGCTGCTCGCAGCAGGTCTGAAAGGGCTCGGAATGATCGGAAGACCATTCAACTTCCAACATCCTTGGATGTTGGCCATGGGAGCTTGCCGTCCTGGCAGAGTGTAAGACCGTCAGCCATGCGGAGCCACCGTCAACCCTTGGCTCGGCCCTGAAGGTCTGGTCTGGGATGAGGCCAAAGGGCACACCAAAAACCACCCTACATAACACTTATACATTGGCAGATGGTGTTCGAAGTGCTGCTTTATCCTGGGCAAACCCAAAGGAAAACATGCAATGGTGTTGCATGGTTGAGACCCCAGTTTCTATGCTTCAGGTAGCCCACTGGGCCCTTATTGCATATGGATTTATGGGCATTCATTCATCCACTTATTTTACAGGAGGGCATTGGCCAAACTGCTAGGTGAACACCTGAGCATTGTAAGGGTGGGGGGTATCTTTAAGCTGGATGGGTCAGCATGGGGGATGTGATAGGTCCAGTTAATGCAGGGGTGGGTAAGTCCGGTCCGCGAGGGCTGCAAACCAGTCGGGTTTTCAGGATACCCCTAATGAATATGCATGAAATAGATTTGCATACAACTGAGGCAGTGTATATGCAGGTCTCTCTCATGCATATTCATTAAGGATATCCTGAAAACCCGACTGGTTTGCAGCCCTCGAGGACCGGAATTGCCCACCCCTGAGTTAATGCCACACTTGCTTCAAAATATAAGATCATAAGCTGGCCCCTGGGCCACCATCCTTCATTTAGAAAGTAATGACAATTCATCAATAGACAGTGTGGAACTTGTTCAAAAGAGCCAGAAGGACTGTCACAGCTGCGGCTTTATTTCCCGACACACACATTGTCTGGGCCTTCATCATACCTTGGAGAATATAGCTTGGGGAAAAATCATACAGCACTGTAAAACTTGCAAAAAGCTGAATAAAGGATGCAGTGATTCATGTTATCTATTGGTAATTCAAGCATACTGCATGATGCCATAATATAAAGCTGACACACTAAGGGGCCGATGCAATAATCTTCGCGGAAAGCAGGCGCTGACTTTTCAGCACCCACTTTCTTAACACATGCATGATGCCCGCAAGGAGGCGATAGGGTTGCTTGCGCCTTCTTGCTAACACGACCCGCTGTGGCTGCCGGTTATGAAGACAGACGCCGGTAAACTCGGCCTCAGCTTTCATAACCTGCCTGTCTGCCAGTAATGAAAGCAGCCACCGGGTTTATTTGTGGCCATTTTCATTACTGGCAGATGGCCGGTAAACTCGGGCTTGACTTTCATAACCTGCCTGTCTGCCAGTAATGAAAACAGCTGCCGAGTTTATCTGTGGCCATTTTCATTACTAGCAAATGGCCGGTTATGAAAACAGATGCAGAGTTTACCGACATCTGTCTTCATAACCGGCAGCCACGATGGGTCGCTTTAGCAAGGAGGCGCTAAGGTCACGCAAGCGACCCTAGCGCCTCCTTGCGGGCATCATGCATGCGTTAAGAAAGTGGGCGCGATCCCTTCTATTGGGGTCATGAGAGAATGCTATAAGGGGTATTTCACGGAAGATTTCATGTAAAGACAAAACATGCCAATGTCTTCTAATTGTCGCTGCTATTAATGATATAGCAGTACTTTTCTTGCAGAACACAAACTGTCTGAATACTTTCTTTCCTTGGTTTGTACTGCAATAAAGTATCTCTATCCATGCATTTAGCTAATTTGTAAGCTCGTCTAATAGCTCTATGTGGATATCCTCTCACTCTAAACCTATCAATCAGAATGGCTGCTTTACCTCATATTCAGCTAAAGTTGAACAAATATGCCAAATTCGAATAAATTGGGACACCGGTAAGCCCAATTTAAAAGATGTAGCATGATGGCTATGATAATGCAACAGATTGTATTTAACAGTGAATTTGTGATAAACTGTAGTTGAAAGTAGATCATCTTGTATAAGGATCAACAGAAACAGAAAATATACTGTACACGGCTTCTCCTAGGTGTGTCTTTTTGTTGGGGAGGAACTTTGGAAGAGGTATATAGATAAAGGGAATCTTAATATTTTGAGTGACCTATGTATGTTATTATTATTTATTGTAGTTACTTTTTGAAAGTATATTTATGACTTTTATCTTATTTCCAGCCATTGACTAACGTGATCTGGGCTTGAGCTTCTATTATTGAAACAGTACGCTTCTGCCATTGCTAGGCTACTACAGTATGATGGAAGCATACCGTAGTAGCCGAGCAATGGCAGAAGCATACTACAATTAATATGGAAGCACTGGGCCTGGATTGCAGTAGGAAGCTACTGCGATCCGGGAGACAGCTACTACAAATAAAGGTATGGGAATGGGTGAGGAAAGGGGTATACGATTCAAAGGGTTGGAGTGGGCTGTGGGGGTATTGGTGCTGGAGATAGCAAGCTATGATCTTATAATAAATGGTGAAGCAAGAGTAGGAGATGAGGGAGGGAGGTTCCCGGCCCAAATAATTCTTTTTTTTTTTTTTAGAAGTGAAAAGGGGTTGTTTTGGGGTGAAGGCGGCAAGTTCAGCCCTATAGGGCCTTTGGGAGATGGTTGACAGGTTTGGGCCTGCATACCAACAATGTTTCCTTTTTAAAAAAAAACAAAAACAAAAACCTAACTTAGAGCCTCATTTTCCAAGGAGTTACTGCGCGTGATAAATCCGCAAACCGCGCTAATAGCAGTTAACGCGATTTGCGAATGCAAATTTTGAATTTCGTATTCAGGGGGCAGAGTTGGGGCGGAGCAAATGTAAAGTAGGGAGGATTTATCGTGTGCCGCGAAACAGCTGCACTGTTAGCGCGGCTAATAACTACACCTATTTCATTTGCGTTACGTTGTGCGATCGCATGCACTACAGGCCGGTAAAGGTTTATCGCGGTTTACGATGTCTCCTGAGAAGCCTGTTTCAGTACAATGCAGGCTGTGAGAGAGAGAGAGAGAGATGCCATAGTGTCTCCTCCCTAGACAGGCATTTTATCCCTATGGGAGGCCCACCTAGTAACTCGAGGTAAGTTTTAAGTATTAGTGTAGGGGGTTAGGGGCCACTTTCACATTCAACGTGAGACGTACGAACAGAACAGTGGTCTCTTGTGAAGATTTGATGACCTACGGAGTGAGGAAACTCACTCCAAGATGAGATTTGGGCAATGTTCTCTCAACCTAGCTTGATGGACTCTCTACCTGGGTAACAACAAGCTAGGTTGAGAGAACATTGCCCAAATCTCATCTTGGAGTGAGTTTCCTCACTCCGTAGGTCATGAAATCTTCACAAGAGACCACTGTTCTGTTCGTACGTCTCACGTTGAATGTGAAAGTGGCCCCTAACCCCCTACACTAATACTTAAACCTCACCTCGAGTTACTAGGTGGGCCTCCCATAGGGATACAAATACCTGTCTAGGGAGGGGACACTATGGCGCTCTCTCTCTCTCTCAGCCTGCATTGTACTGAAACAGACATCGTGAACCGCGGCAATGTAGCCCAAATTGGGCTAATAGTGCAACTTGCGATAACAGCCTTTCGCATAGCTGATAGTGCAATTCGTGATACGCATGCTTATTAGCATAAGGTACACCCCTTTTTGGTATCGCATGCGATATTGGAAAATGAGGCCCTTAACTGGCTATGTTCCTTTGATTTATAGCTAGTTAAGTGTAAAGTTATCTGGCCATGCAAGGCCAGACAACTTTAAACCTGCTTTGTAGCAGGTCTAAAATTATCCGATATTTGGCTAAATTCTCTACATCAACCCCTCCCCAGAACACCCCTTTTTTTTTTATCAAACATATAGCCAGATAACTACTATAATTTAGCTGGATAAGTGGTTGAATATGCCTACTATGCCATTTAGATATATAACTTTTGAATATTGACCTCATACATTTTTCTAAAAAGAGACAGTTGCTTCCATATGTTTAGCATTTTTTTTAATACCACTTCCCATTTCTAGGTCCCTGAAATACACAGTCTCTGCTTTGGGTAGCTATCCGAGTTATATTTTGATGGATGATTAAACCTCAAATTTTAAAAACCATTACTTCATTGCTGTTAAAACAAGTCAAACTGGTAAAATATATCAAAATCCCCATATACCACATCCAATGACTGAACTTGCTAAGGTTGAAAGAATGAATTGTGTGGAAAAAGATTGGAAACAACAGATTCACTGCTCCGGTCCCGTTTATATCCTTTCCCTTAAAGGTATTAAGTGTGCTCCAATTACAATTCCCTGCCCCCCCCCCCCCCCGCTTCTGCCCCTCTCAGCAGCCCGACATTAATTCCTAGTTCTGAAGCTTGTTTGTGCAAGACCTTTAAATATCATTCTGTTAGTCTTCAGCTATGCTGTTTGATCCGTACAAGCACATATGGCAGCATTTGTTTTATAATCTTCCAAATGTAATCATTTTTCTATTTGCATGTGTTTGGCATCATGCTTTTTCTTCTAGAGGTGAATGAAATTTGACCCTTTACCAGATCTAAACTAGACCTAATTTTAAAAACCGCAGTCTTGAAGGCCAGTTTTGTTTACTGAGCAATTAAGGCCTTGTTAAATCCCATAGTTTACCAAATAATCCTGTAGTGATTTAGTTAATGAAACAATCTCTACAATTTATTGAGCAGTACTAATTTTAGACAGCAAATTGAATCTTTCATCTGGAATACTATAGCGTTTATGGTCAATTGCATTACAGCTTCTGACCATTCTCCTTCCTTGTATTAAGCTTTTGTTGAACAGAAAATATTTATTTTCTTAGCGTCCAGTCAGATGAATCCAGAACAAGTGGGTTATGAACCTATACCAGCAGATGGAGACTGAGCAAACTGACGTCACAGTATATATACCCTTGCAGTGACAGCCTGCCAGTATTCTCCGTCTCCAGAAGATGGTGGATGTGCATCTCCCTAGTGGGGATTGCTTCATTTTGGAAAAGGAGAATTAAGGATATTACATTTGACTCACTCTCCTGTGGTGATGCCAAATGGTCCCTCCCCTAGTTGAGAATTCCTGAGGTGATTTCCGGGGTACTCAGATTAATGCCTTGGTCCGGTAGCTGGTTTTTCAGCTGGCGTGGACCTGACTGTTTAAGCGGCTGAAAGGCTGCGGGTGCAGAAAGCTGAGTGTGGTGGTGACTGCATTTGCTCTATCCTCCTGCAGCACGAAAGCATCTCTGTACTCATCCAGGTAAGGCTGAGCTTAGGTAATTTTAAATTTGTAGTGTAGGGCTTCCTCCTTTTCTCTTGGCTCCATGCTTGGTGCGCCGTTCTGACGTTCATCCTACTCCCTGGGAGGTCGAGGATGTGGGCAGCCCGGCGGGTTGAGCAGCCTCTTAGGCTAGGCCCTGCTCTGAAATTTCTTTGCTGTATGCCGCATGGTAGGCCGCAGCGGCATTTCACGTACTTTCTTAGGCTGCCCTCGACAGGATTGTCTGTTCAGCTTGTGCATTTACCTGTGCATCCAGATTGTGCATCCAGTTTTTGGATGCTTAGTTGGGCCTTGCATTATGTGCGTCTGAATTAAGTGGTGCATTAAGTGGCCGCACACTTGCCTGCTGGCCTTGTCTTACCGGGAGCCCTTCCTCTGGGTGACTCCAGGGGCGATACAGCTGCATACTATTCCTTCCTTTTTTACCGAAGGTAGTCACTGAATTTCACTTGAATCAGTCCATCTCCTTTCCATCTCTAGACAGAGATATAGATGTAGAGGAGTATTGTCTGTTGCAACCCTTGGATAACAAGAGACATATAGTCAGGTATCTGGCGGTTACTGAGCCGTTACAGAAAACAGATCACCTGTTTGTTCTTCATGGTGGTAGTAAACAAGGAGAACTGGCAATTGTGGGCTAAAATAGCACGTTGGATTAAGGAGGTAGTCACGGCAGCATACGTTGTTGCTGGGAAGCAGTTACCTAGTCAGGTTAGGGCTCATTCCACTAGAGCTCAGGCATTGTTATGGACTGAAATTAGGTTGCTATCTCCCATCGACATTTGCCAGGTTGCAATGTGGTCCTCCTTACATACTTTTCCCAGGTTTTATCATTTTGATGTGCAGGCATGGGAGGACGCAGCCTTTGTACGTGTAGTTTTGACAGGACTGTGGGCAGCCTCCCGCCCTGTTAGAGTAGCTTGGGTACATCCCATTTGTTCTGGATTTGTCTGACTGGACGCTAAGAAAGGAGAAATTACTACTTACCTGATTTCCTTTTCTTTAGGACAGTCAGATGAATCCAGCTTCCCTCCCTTGGCTGGCTAATGTTTATACTATGGCCCTTGCCTGACTGTGTGTTACAGGGATTACTGGTCCCTAGACTAGTGTTAATACGTTTCTTGTCTGAGCTCAGTGTTGCCTGTTGGCCAAGTATTGAAATGGTTATCTGTTTTTAATCAAGTTTTTTGTTAGTTTGTCCACAGATGCTTTTGAAGAGAATACTGGCATGCTGATATCACTGCAGGGTTTTATATATGTACTGTGATGTCAGTTTGCTCTGTCTCCATCTGCTGGTAGAGGTGCATAATCCACTGATTCTAGATTTATCTGACTGTCCTAAAGAAATGATCAGGAAAGTAGTAATTTCTTCTTCAGTATTGAATATAGATCAAATTTTGAGATGATAAAATTGAGGGGGCTAATAATAATTACTAATGTTACAGTTTCAAGGTTGTGTAGATTTATGAATGTTAGTGGTATTTGCCATAGAAACAGTGAATATAATAAATACCACAAGGCCCCACTAGTTTAACCATTTTCCTCTATCTTCTGCCACAAATCATATGCAGTCTTTGGTTCCACTGTCTTCACTATTGCAAAGGTTTCTCTCTTTTGGATCCATGTTTTCTTAAATTAGTTTTTGCCTTGACCACTGCTTTTGAGAGGTTTTTCTATGCTCCCAATACCATTTCTGTGAAGCTGTACCTGAGTCTTGCCATTCTAGCCTCATAGCTCTTCATTGTTAAACTTCTTTTCCACAAAAAATGTTTTTTTCTGGTCCCTTATTTATACCTATCTTATATTTGAGTTGTTCTATATTCCTCCTCTTCTGTAGGGTCTGCTTGGATACCATTTTAGAGAGCATATGCAGACTCCATACCCTTTTGTTAATTGTCCTCTGAATTCCCTCTGTTTTCTGTAGATAAATTCTTCAGAACTTGATACATTTCAGGTGAAGTCTTGCTATTTTTCAGCTGTAAATATACACTAGTATTGCACTGATACTCTCCACTGCCCTCTCCAGTTCTTGACAACTATGAAATATGTTTTTTTTCACCCCTAGATACTTCTGTTTGCTCATCAATACCTTACCCATCTACTGATCCTTTCTATTTTGTACTGCTCCTCTGGGTGTTTGCTCTACAAATATATCTGAATTTTGTTAATTTCACATTTTTTCATAATTTAATTTATACAAACACAAGCAAAACATCACTACATCAGATACAATTATCAGTATGGCAAGGTATATAAGTAAATTTATTTGGTAAAAACAGATAGGAAGTAGCAAGTTTGTGTTCTAGCGGAAGCTTATTCTTGCTGTACTAAGTGCCTGAAAACCTAAAAGCCTTCCAAAATCTATCCAGGTGACTCCAGTTGCCTTCTGGTTTTCAGGATTTCTTCACTAAATATGCATGGGAGATTTTCAATTATTGGGTCTCAAATGTATGCAGTTTCTCCCATGCATATTTGTCTGTCCTGAAAACCTGCCTGCCTGTGAGGTTACCAAGACAGGTTTATGAGGCCCCGATTTAAAAATATCCACCATTCCTATCCTGTCGCACTCTGCTGGTCACCCTTTTCCCCTCTGTAACTATTTACAGTCACTCTCTTTGGTATACAAATAATTTCTAGCCTAATCTACTACAGACCCCTAGTCTGTTCAATTTGTTTACATCTATGTGGAACAATGTCTCTGGTTTTTCACTTACTGAAATTTAAGGCCAAGAATATATCATGCTTTTCCGGTGATCTAATTGCCTGGTCGAAGTTTGGCAGATTTGGTTAATATGATCATCTCCTGCTCTTCGTGACAATTGCTATGTCATGAAGTTGAGTAGTTTGTTTCATTCATTCATTCATTCATTCATTTATTTATTTATCTACTTGACTTTATTTATTTATTTATTTGTTTGTTTGTTTGTTTGTCTATTTATTTGCTTATTTTTTTTATTTAGGTCCAGCAGTTTTTCTTCTTTAGGCTTCCAGTTCAGTCTGACCCAACCTCTTGTTGGTTTACAGCTCTATGAGCCTCCAGCCACCAGGTGACCAGGTGTTGCAAGTGTTGCCATTGATCAATGCCTGGGTCTCCCTTTTCACTATAGGCTGCTGTGAACACCTTTCAGGCTCCCTGCTCCCAGCCTTCTGAAAGAGAAGACTTCCTAGCTCGGGGATTGAATCTGAGTAGCAGTATAAAACTCTTCCACTGGGCTGGCCTTCTCATGTAGCACTTTTTTTTTTTTCCCCCTAAAATGTTTTATAAAAAAAAAAAAATTCAGAAACTTGTTTTGTTTGGAAGTAATAAGGTGTTCGTATCTGTGCCTGTTTTAAAGTCCTTTGTTTTGAACCGCCACAGTGCAGCACAGTGAAGGAAAGGTAAAAGGAAGTTAAAATGAAGAAAAATACAGTGGGGGAGGGGGAGGAGAAAGCATTAAGCCTTGTTAATGCTTCCTTGTTAAAGGCAGTATGTGGAATATTATTGGTTGTCTTCGTAAGGAATAGCGGAGACAGAAAATAATTCTCTAGACATTCCATAACTCAGTCTGTAAACTGAAAAATGTTACTGACTAGCACAGAGAAATCATTTTTCCTCATGTTTGGGGTTCTGCAGCACAAGTTGTCTTGTCTACCAAAACCGTGCCCTAATCGTTAACTCATTTATTTCCGTCTGCTTTTAAACTAACATTTCTTCCTATTAAGAAACAAAGTAAGATTTATAATGATTTCAAAGCAAATTCTTGCCCCAGAATTAAAACTGCATGAATAGATGATTCCTGTTAATGTGATACTTTTGCTTAGCAAAGAATGATAGGGATGTGTGAGTAGAAATATATATTTTAATCTGGCTTAGTGATTAGTTTGGTTCAGTTCAAGATAGTCTCTTCATTTTTGTTGCTTGTTTCCCATTAAACTCAATGGAGGAAGCAATGCATAGTATTTTGGGCTCTGAGATTTTGGTTTTCTATCTAAATTTAGTGAAACTTGCAAGCAGAATGACAGCAGTAAAGGGAAAGGCACTCAAGGCATCAAGAGTGAGACACAGTAGTACCAACCCTAGCGGAACATCCTGAGACACCAAAAGAGGGTTGAAGCAGTATAATCAGTGTCATGAACAGCCCAAGGCTTCGAGAGAGAGGCAGAGGGCATCATCAACAGTGGCATGAATCCCCAAGAAACCATGAGAGGGCTAGGAACAGGCTGGGCAGTATCAGTGGCAGTGTGATGCTGAACCAGGAGAGAGCAAGAATGGGAGGAGAATGTTTTTGTTTTCACTTTGTTTTTGGGACCAGCGCATTCCAATATAACCGAGAGGGAGGGAAGGCTGGGCAAGGAGTGTGGTATGATAAAATACAAGGTGCTGAACCAGGAGAGAAGCAGGACACAAGGATTGACGATGGCAGCGGGACAGACAAAAAGCAAAGCTCCAGGATCCCAAGACAATCCAGAGTGGGATAGGGGACGATGTGGTTTTTGTTTTGCTGTCATAGAACCTCAGTAAAAGAGGTAGAGTGTGAAGAAGAGACTAGGCCACAATACTGCAAGGAGCCGAATCAGGAGAGAGACTGGGTATGAGGAGCAGGCTGGATAGCAGCAGCAAGAATTGGTAACTGGGAACACCACAGCAAAGTGCTGAGGGCAAAACCTTTCTACTGTCATCTTGCCATAGAAATTCTGGGACCCTCAACAGAGGAAGGCTTATGTTAATGAAGACTGTTCCACCACATTTAGCACAGTGAACTCATGATGCTGTCTGCCACAAAAAATACCTATTTATTAGGCATATTAGTTGGTAGGGATGGAAAGAATTGCTGGGCTATGTTCAGGTTTGGCTCAACTGTGGTCTTGTATGCCTGGTATATGTCAAAAGATCTGTGGCCTTGTCCTTGTTGGGCTCTGTGATATAGCTTGTGACTGAAATTTATGCTGGAGTCTCCTTTGCTGGGTGGGGATAATCTTTTCTGCTGTCAACTGCTATAGCTATGGCATGTGTCAGAAGAACCATTCTTCGGTAACCCATGGGTGGGGGTGAATAAAGACAGAGGAAAAAGCGGAAGCTGATAGGGATGTGAATCGTGTCCTCGATCGTCTTAACGATTTCGGCTGGGGAGGGGGAGGGAATCGTATTGTTGCCGTTTGGGGGGGTAAAATATCGTGAAAAATCGTGAAAAATCGTGAAAAATCGAAAAAACGTAAAATCGCAAAACCGGCACATTAAAACCCCTAAAACCCACCCCCGACCCTTTAAATTAAATCCCCCACCCTCCCGAACCCCCCCCCCAAATGACATGAACGACCTCCTGCAGTCGATCTCCTGCCGGCGCCATTTTCCGTACGAAAACGATTCGCGGCGGGAAATCGCTCCCTGACCCCTGCTGGACCTCCAGGAACTTTTGGCCAGCTTGGGGGGGGGCCTCCTGACCCCCACAAGACTTGCCAAAAGTCCAGCGGGGGTCCGGAAGGACCTCCTGCCGTCCAATCGTGTTCGTCTATGGCCGCCGCCATTTTTTGGCGCCATTTTGGAAAATGGCGCCGGCTGAAGACAACAAGATTCAGTAGCAGGAGCCCGTTCCGGACCGCTGCCGTTCCGGACCGCCGCTGGACCCGCAGGTTATTTAAGTCATTGGGGGGGGGGGTTCGGGAGGGGGGGGGATTTAATTTAAAGGGTCGGGGGTGGGTTTTAGGGGGTTTTAGTGTGCCGGCTCACGATTCTAACGATTTATAACGATAAATCGTTAGAATCTCTATTGTATTGTGTTCCATAACGGTTTAAGACGATATTAAAATTATCGGACGATAATTTTAATCGTCCTAAAACGATTCACATCCCTAGAAGCTGACAGGGTGCTGCTAATGCTGACAGTACTGTGTGGTACTCACTGTTTCCTGTGCTGCATTTCCTCTGACTCTGGCACTCCTGTTCCCACATTGTAGCCATCAGTGTCTCTCTTGCCAGTGAATTACTGTGGGAGGGTAATACTCCTTCACCCATGGGTCACACAGTGAGGCTTTCATGTAGGTATCCTTTTGGATTAGGAGTTTGACCCTATCTTGAATCTGCTGCTCCAAGGAATCCCCAAACAGCAACACCTCTGACAGCTCCTGTTCCTGCAGGAAACCCTTTCACGTCTTCTCCATGATATTGACTATAGGTATGACTGGACCAAGATTGGCTCTTGTGGAGCTAAGATCTCTATGGCATCCTTGAAGGGCTTAAGGGCTCGAAAGGCTGTGTCATCTGTAGGCAGTTAGGAATCTCTGGTGAGGGGCGTGATCCGCACCTAACTTGATTTACAGAGAAGTCATGAAGGGTTGTCAGTAGCTCTACTACATCTGCAACATTAGATAGGTGGAGTTCTATCCTTAATGAACGAGTGTAGAGGCACCTCCACTGCTTGCTATCTTTGCTGGAAATGCTACCCACCCTTCACGCTCCAGTGGAAATGCCCTGCTATTTTTCGGCCCCCTCTCTATCAGTTCCTTCAGGATTAAGCTGTCATGTTCCTCCTTGACCCCCAAGGTATCCTTTACTGTCAGGTGCAGCAATGGACCCCCCCCCCCCCCCTAATCTTCCACTGTGTTTTGTTTTATTTTTTCATATTTGTATCTCTCTCTGGTCTAGCTCCTTCTTTCCTCCTTATTGTTCCTAAAATATTGACTGACGTATGGCTGCTATATATCACCTGGATGGTGCGGAGCAACACAGCCCTCTTGTACTCTGCTGATCCACCCCCACTATAACTACTGCCTGCCCTTGCCTTGGCCAGCTACAGACAATGCTGTGAAGGAGAGATAGGTGTGCCGACTTAGGAAGTTGCTGGTGAAATGGATTCTAATCCCTCTCCACCTTGGCCAGCTTTGCTGCATGTGAGCATGGCCCTGAGTGAACAGACATGAGAAATCCTGCCCACTGAATGTTGACTGGGAGGGCACTTTGTAATTGGTAGCTAAGATTTGCAGCGACTGCTTCAATACTATATTTTTCATGATTTGTAGGGTCTGGTAATCCAGTGCAATCCTTTTTCTGAGGCACTATGCCATGACTCTTGATGCTGCCTGCCTCTTACCAAGGGACAGTGATGTAGTGAAACACCCCGTATGATACTTCGTGGCTTGCCACTGATGTGTGGTTGAGGGTTGCTTGTCTGTCACTTTGCTGAAGGAAAGAGAGGGGGGGGGTGTCAGCTTGGGAGACAGACTTCCAATTTTTTCTGGCTTTTCTGCTGCTACTGCTGCTTTGGGTGGTAGAAAGGAGCCCCAGGCTAGAACCAGTAGCCTCGCCTGAATCCAATGGTATTGGGTTTTCTTTATTTAAACGATACTGTATGCAATGCTTACACGTTGGTTTGGTATCATTCCTCTACTGATGGCCTTAAAACAGCGAATGCATTCTACAAAACACTGGTTCTCTTTAATTCTATAAAGTACTTCCCCCACCTCTGATGCCATGAGAAATCTATCTCTTTTTCTTTTTCTCTGGATCCTTTGGTACTGCTGGTGAGGCTGGATTTGAGGGTGCACTGGGAAGGAAAAGATCAGGGGCATCTTTCTCACACATCTCTATCTGCTCTTCCTGTGGGGTTCTCTTTGTCCCTGTCCCTTTGTCCCCATTTTTGACTCCTGTGGCTTCTTATTGGAGGAGAGCACACTAGTAACTAGATTCCCCCAATATTCCTTAGCTGCCTACAAGTTCAAAAACCTGCAAGTTTGAGAATCCTTCATATGTTTTATGTAAATCAGTACTTTCTCCAAGTTATCTGCTGCAGACACTGCTCAGGAGCAATCACGGAGCGTGTGCCGTGCTGATTTGGGGTGCTCCACACCTAGTACCCCTGCCCTTCCACAGCTGACACCACCCTTTGCTGATTCTGCCTTCTTCCCCTGACCCACAGGATGAGAGATGAATGGGAACAGGTGGCACATGCCCTTCCATCTTGAGTTTCTCCTTAGCCAATCCTGCTTGTGGTTCTCTTCTGCTTAAAAAAAAAATATACATGATAAAATAAAATAAAATCTTTCTCTTGAGCAGGGGGAGGGATGCCTAGTCTCCTCATTGTCCTTTAGAGGAAATGCCTTTCCTCTCTTATTTTTTGGCCATTGTTCTTGCCACTAGTAGCATGACTTCCTTTTGCACACAGAGACATGATGGGATTTGAAGCAGTAGTACTGGCTAGGGGCTTTTAGTATTACAATGTATTGTGCTGTAGTATTATATATTCAAGTATGTGGAGACACAGCAGAACATATGAAAAAAAAATCACTTTTTCTTACAAAGTGTGCCCCACACTGCTTGCTGAGTATGGCTATGTAGACTTTCACTAGTAAATGACATAGGCTATGGGAGAGAGTCACACCCGCACATGCAAAGTAGTCAGAGTATATGGACTCATTTATCTGCAGAGGGGCAGACTTTCAAAGGGGTACGCGTGTACCCCCCCCCCCCCGAAAACCTGCTCCAAGCTCCCCCTGCGCACGCTGAGCCTATGTTGAATAGGCTCGGCGGCGCACGCAAGGCCCGGGAAGCACATAAGCCCTCAGGCAGGCGTAACTTTTCGAACAAAGGTGGGGGGGTTAGATAGGGCTGGGGGGGTTAAGGGAGGGGAAGGTGCGGGGGGGTGGAAGGAAAGTTCTCTCTGAGGCCGCTCTGATTTCGGAGCAGCCTCGGAGGGAAGGGAGGCAGGCTGCGCGGCTCGGCGTGCGCAGGCTGCCGATTTTGGGCAGCCTTGCGCGCGCCGACCCCGGATTTTTGTTGCGCCGATCGCGCAAACAAAAGTACGTGCGGGCGTAGTTTTTTAAAATCTACCCCAGAATGTCAGAGAAAACAAAGAAAAAAGAGGCTGGTGGTCTGCCTGGGTCAGTGGTCAAACATTAGAGCTGTTTAAAAATAAAAAAAATCTATTTTTTGCACTGCGCACACACTCTTACTCCTTGTTCAATGACAGTTACTATAAGCGAGAACTGCATATTACGTTGTAATGTCTCCTCTCATGCGGCGACTCTGTGACTACATGTAAGAGCCCAGCTCACCTTGCTTTCAGCGTCTCCTTCCTTTTCTTTTCCAAACTTTTTTTTTTTTCATTTTTCTTTGACTCTGAGAGAATTACAGTCACTGCCTGAAATCAACAGAAAAATGAGGGAATAAAATGGCGACTACTAAAAGTTGTTTTACATTTAGTTTCAGGTTAAAAAACAAAACAAAACATCAAAAGGAATTTATCAATCTATGCACATGTTAGCTGGGATAGGCTGGTTCGAAAAAGTGCTTGACCATGCTTCATCCTGCTCATTTGTCCCGTCCCCTTCCCATCTCCTTTCTGTCGAGCTTCTCTTGAGTAGAAGAGAAACCTGCTGTTTTGCTTGCCTCAAAGACTCGAATGGTATATGAAAAGAAATGCAAACAAAAATTTGTCATTTTTGGTTGCTTTGTCCATTTGCTTTGTTTTAATTGTAACAAAAATGGCCTGTTTCAGATTACCCATTTGTTTCAAACGAATGCACATACCTAAAGTATGATTGATGTGTAATCCTTTGGTTTTAGATCTTAAGACTGCTGGTGCCGCCATAAACTAAGTTTTTAATTTATTGCTCTCCAGAGTCTTAACCATGTGTTTTGCTGGAATTGATTTGTTAATTTTAGCAAAGTTTGGCCACACATTGCCCATCTTGCATTTTATAACCTAGTGCAGTAAATGTAACTTGTATTTGTGCGCAACTTTATGTATTCATTTAGAACTGAATGAGCTGTATAATTTATATACAATTTCTGAGGGGCCAGATCTTTCCTGCCTTTCGAAGGGGAAAGTGAGAGGGACAACATTACTGTGAAACAAATTTTTTTGTAACATGCAGTAGAAAGTGATATTTAATCCAGGTTTTAAATGTGCTCTTAAGTCCTAATTCATTGCTTCAGCCTTAAGATTTTACCACTTAGTAGACATTAAATTTTTTGAGAAATATTACTTTTTAATATTAAATTCCATGTCACACAATCTATGAACCTTTCATGACATCAAAGCAGGTCCTGGCAGGAAAGGACCTCATTACCTTACACTCTGCCCAGTTGATACATTTATCAGCTCCAGTGCTTGCTCTTACCACCACTACCCTTAGTCTATTCCAAGCATGGCTGAATTTTGTTATACTCACTTTCAGTAAGTAAGTTGTTCCAGGTATCCAGTTCTCTTTCACTAAAGTAGCATTTCCGCAGAGTTAACCTGATCCTCATTCAAGCCGACTTAATTTTATGACCCTTTTCCCTGTTCTACTTTTTCTATGCAAATGCTTCCTTTATGTACTTCATTGAAACCTGCTTTTATTTCAAGCCTTTTATTACTTAAAAGTTGTCAGTGTAAGACCAGTATTGGACATTAAATCATTTGGTAACTTTTTAAAAAATGTCCTGAATTGATTCTGTGTGTTCAAAATCCTTTTAAATGTTGCCTTTTTAACTTGATGTGCTATTTTTTACAATTAACTATTCAAGGTAATATTGCCTTCTGATTACTGTTTGTGTTCTTTTGCATCTAAGTATATTGCGTTCCCAGCCGTTTCACACTGCCTGGTAACTTTCAGGTCATCAGAGATTCTTTTTTCCTGTTATGTAGTTTCCTGTTTTTGTCCACTTAAATGGTTGTAGGGTTTAATGCCCCAAAATACCTAATTGTACATTATTTTGCATTGAAGCACAACTTAAACTAGCCATGGGATGCAGTGTACCTGGGACCATGCTTGCCCTTGTCCCATCTGCATCCTGTTTCCTGCTGCTGAGTTCTGCCTGAATGGCCTCCATCTTAACCAGTGTGGAACCAGGCTGCTGGTTGCTAACTTTTAAAGAAAGAGAGGGAGAGCAGCTTTTAAACTAGAAAATGAGGGAAAGCCAGCAGTCACTCAACAGTGCATGGTTCAGAGGGAGATATCTTCAAAGGATACTGGCAAACAAAGTATGTTAGAATGTCCCAATAGAGAGTGGTAGCAATAGCTGAAAAAGTCCAGACAGACAAACATGATTCCAAGTTGCCTGTATCATCTGCTAATAAGAAGGTTGTAGGTACATATAACAATAAACACAAATAAACATTCTCTAAATTTATCAGTATGTGAATGCCAGAGGTCTGAAAAATAAGACTGGAGAGTTAATGTATGGTGCTAAAGAAACATATAGAAATAATAGGCATCTCAGAGATCTGTTGGAAGGAAAATAACCAATGGGACACTGATACCAGGGTACAAATTATATCAACTTGACAGGGCAGTGAGAATGGGTAGAAGGCTGGCACTCTGTATTAAGGATGATGTAGAATCAAGCAGGATAATAGTTTTATAGGAAGTAAACTGCACTCTGGAATCAATATGGATAGAAATTCCAAGAGTAAAAAGGATGAGTATAGTAGTAGGGATAATTTTCCACCCATCTGGCCAAGGTGAGAAAGCAATCTGTAAAATGCTAACAGAAATTGGACTGGCCAGTAAAATGGGCAATCCAATAATGGAAGTCTTCAATTTCCTGAGTATTGTTTGGGTTAATGTAAAAGCAGGATATGCAAGGGAAATAAAGTTTCTAAATGCTGTCGGTGACTTCTTCGTGCAGTGGTAGATCATGGAACCAACCAGAAGGTGAACTACATTAGATCAAGTTCTCAGTGGAATTCAGAATCTGGTACAAAAGATAAAGGTGGTGGATCTGCTTGGAAATAGTAATCGTAATGTTTTTAAATTTGACTTAAGAACATAAGAACATGCCATACTGGGTCAGACCAAGGGTCCATCAAGCCTAGCATCCTGTTTCCAACAGTGGCCAATCCAGGCCATAACAACCTGGCAAGTACCCAAAAACTGTCTATTCCATGTTACCGTTGCTAATAATAGCTGTGGCTATTTTCTAAGTCAACTTAATAGTAGGTAATGGACTTCTCCTCCAAGAACTTATCCAATCCTTTTTTAAACACAGCTATACTAACTGCACTAACCACATCCTCTGGCAACAAATTCCAGAGTTTAATTGTGCGTTGAGTAAAAAAGAACTTTCTCCGATTAGTTTTAAATGAGCCACATGCAACTTCATGGAGTGCCCCCTAGTCTTTCTATTATCCGAAAGAGTAAATTACCGATTCACATCTACCCGTTCTAGACCTCTCATAATTTTTAAACACCTCTATCATATCCCCCCTCAGCCGTCTCTTCTCCAAGCTGAAAAGTCCTAACCACTTTAGTCTTTCCTCATAGGGGAGCTGTTCCATTCCCCTTATCATTTTGGTAGCCCTTCTCTGTACCTTCTCCATCACAATTATATATTTTTTGAGATGCGGCGACCAGAATTGTACACAGTATTCAAGGTGTGGTCTCACCATGGAGCGATACAGAGGCATTATGACATTTTCCGTTTTATTCACCATTCCCTTTCTAATAATTCCCAACATTCTGTTTGCTTTTTTGACTGCCACAGCACAACGATTTCAATGTGTTATCCACTATGACGCCTAGATCTCTTTTTTGGGTTGTAGCACCTAATATGGAACCTAACATTATGTAACTATAGCATGGGTTATTTTTCTCTATATGCATCACCTTGTACTTATCCACATTAAATTTCATCTTCCATTTTGATGCCCAATTTTCCAGTCTTACAAGGTCTTCCTGCAATTTATCACAATCTGCTTGTGATTTAACTACTCTGAACAATTTTGTATCATCTGCAAATTTGATTGTCTCACTCGTCGTATTTTTTTCCAGAAGGCCAGTACTAGATTACTGCAGTAGCATTTAACTATCAAAAGGGAAACTATGATAAATGAAGAAATGTATTTAGAAAAATAGCTAAAAGGAGCAATTCACAAGGTTAAAAACTTGCAGGAAATATGGACATGGTATAAAATTATCTTCCTTGAAGCCTCAATAAAATATATTCCGTGCATTAAAAAAGGTAGTGACATGCCTTGAGTAGAGAGCCTTTGTGCTGCTGTTAAGTTTGCACTGCCTATCTTGTGCAAGCACAAAATAGGCCTTAACAGGTGGCAGTTGACACACCTCTGGAGAAGGTCTTCCACTTAGCCAACCACCTCCTCCTCGGGTTGAGCCCTCAGGTTCTGGTGGCTGTCAGGGTTTTCGTGTCATGATCTTAAGATGGTGACAGAGGGCTAGGCAGCTGGCTGAGCTGAGCGAGAAAAGAGTCTGGTTCGAGGGTGAAATGAGAAACGCAGGAATAAGCACTAGGGCAGATAAAGACAAGGGTGAGTGGAACAGGAAACCACAGGATTCAAAAGGACGATACCAGGAACAACAGGAATGCTGGGAATATGCTAGGCAATTAGCATTGCAAAAGAAAGAGTACTGTTGCGAAGGCAATGGGTAGTAGTTCTGAGCAACATCCACATCCAGTGACTGACTGCATCTGCCTACTGTATCCCCAGCACTGTCAGTTGGGTCACACTTCCACAATCACACTGCTGCTGCCACTGACCAAGCCGAGATGCCAGACTGTGTGCTGCACCACCCTGAAAGCTGTCCTGTGTCCCAAACACCATCAGTTAGATCACACATTTACAATCACACTGCTGCTGTCTTCCAGGCCCGAGGTGCCAGTCTGAGGGCCTGCATCTGCAATTATACTGCTGTTGCTTCTTAGGCCTGAGTTGCCAGATCAAAGGCCGCACCACCCTGAAAGCTGAGTCCTGCTGTAGCCCTTCACTGTCAGTTGGACCACACATCTGCAATCACACTGCTGCTGCCTCCCAGGCTAGAGATGCCAGTCCAAGGGCTGGAACACATGCAATGCTGAGGCTTGCAGTGTCTCCAACGCTGTCAGTTGGGTCACACACATCCTGCTTCCTCCTGCCAGGTCTCCAAAAACATCACTGAGGCCAACATGCTCTGACACCCTCTGCCTGCCTTGCTCTGTTTACTTTCACTGGGGATCTGTGCAATCCTGCTACCTTCTGACTGGACCCCCATCAACATTGCAGGGGCCTGTCACATCCTGCTAAGTCTTGACTTGTCCCCATGAAGACACCTGGGGCTTGTCACATCCTGCTGTCTCCTGTCATATCCCCAACAAAACTGGGGTCTGACTAATCCTACTACCTCCTGACACATCCCCAATGACAACACTGGGGCTTCATGCTTCTTGCTTCCTACCTACATGTCCCTAACAACACCATTGGGTCCTGACACTACAGAGTTGTGGCAGCACATCCAGCAATAGCCTTCTACTGCCTTACCCCAACTCTGACAATACAAGAGACTGACAGCACATCCACTGCTATACTTCCAACACCACCACAGGAGGGGGGTTTTACATCCTGGTTCTGTCTGCCATCTTTCAAGCACCATCACTGGGGCATAAATCTCCTGATTTTTCTCTACCTGCTTATCCCCAAGCACCACAGCCAGGTCTTGACTCCACGGAGTTTCTCTGCATACTCCTAAGCACCACTGCCAGGTCACAATGCCACTGAGTTCCTCTGTCTCCTTTTCCCCAAATGCCACAGATGAGGCATGCCTCCGCAGAGTTCCTCTGCCTCCTTTTCACCAGACATCACCACTGAGGTATGACCCCCACTGACTTCCCCTGCCTGCTACACCCCAAACAGTTGCTGAGACAAAGCAGGCAGGGGATATTGGTGGAGTCATGCCTCAGTGGTAGAGTTTGGCAAATGCCATCACTGAGGCATGATTCAACAGATTCCTCTGCCTCCTTTTCCCCATACGCCTTCACTGGGGCATATCTCCACAGACATCTTCGCTTGCTTTGCCACAGTCACCACCACTGGGCATGACTCCATTGAGATCCTCTCCATCCTTTGCTACTACCAGCACCACTGGGTCTTGACGTATCCTGCATAAAGCCTGTCTTGCTCCAACCGTAATCACAGTGGCCTGACACTTCTAGTTGCAGCCCACCATGCTCCACCATATCCACTTAGGCCTGACGTATCCTTCATAAGCCTGTTTTGCTTCAACCACAACCCATGGGACTTGATACTTCATATGCTCCAACCATATCAAAACAGTCTTAGCAAGGCTCAGGATCCTTAATATCCAATGAACTTTACAGTCCCTAAGAATGCAACATTTTCTGCCTGCAAAGATATTTTTTAAATGCTCCAGGGCGCTGATATTGACAACACCATAGCTTTGGGGGTGTTGCAGCTACACTTCTCATGCATTGCTCTGCTCCTACCATTTCAATTATTAAAAATTAATAACAAACACCACTTCTGCTGCTGCTCCAAGCCATTCTTGTTATATTACAGTACCCATTTTCTCTGCTGCTCTGTACGTGTGTAGGAACTGGCAAATGCCTTTGGGGCTGTTACGGATACCCTTCTCACTGCATTGTTCTGCTCCTAGCATTCCAGGACTTGAGATACACCAGCACCACTGCTGCTGCCGTTGCCATTCCAAGCCAGTCTTGGTACCTGAGGGTGCTTCCTCTTACTCCAGCTGTGTTTAAGGTTCTTATCAAACCCCCTTCCCCTACAGCACCTGCCCACTTTTCATCATACATTGCTTTGCAAACTTACTGAAATACTCCTCAGGATTTTAACATCTATGCTACTCACTTTCTTGCCATCCCTTGCCACAGCTATCCTTTCTTTTGCACACACGCTGCACTGCTCCATGAACCATTATTGATTCATGGCCCACTCAGTTCTACTGTACTGTGCACTTGGGTACCTACCTACTTATGATGTGTGTGGCTTACTCCTTGACATGAATATATCCTATTGGACTGGGGGATTATCCAGGTACAGCCATACTTTGACAGGGAGAAGCATCCCCCTCTACGGGTATCTGTATGCTCCGATGGAATGACTGCCATTTCCCATGCCACTCTGCCTTAATACTATGTCCCTCATCCTACACCTTTGGATCTTCGTGCCACTTGGCCTTGCTGCCTTGTGCAGCTTTTACACCTTGGGGTTCTTAACTTCTTTCTTCCACTGTACCTAACTTGGATATTCCAGCTCTTACACTTTGAGGTCGTTTTGCCATTCTGGGTTGCAGCTGTGCACCTCTTATACTTTTGAAATCTTGATACCACCCTTTCTGATTCTTGGTCACTTTATCTGTATCTTGGAATTTTTCCTGCCACATTTTCTGGTTTGTTTCTCCTTTAATGGTGCATTAGGGTGCTAATGCCCCTTTTGGTGCCACTTTTCCTCTCATGATGCCATCAAGTGTTCATGACATTATTGCTGGGGTGGCATCCTCTTTTTGTATATTGGAGTATTCTTCCTCCTCTTCCTCCTTTGGTCCACCTGCATTTCTTTAGAGAACTCATGCCAATCTTGTAAGCCTGGTACCCCTTTGTCCCTTTGCAGAACCATAGGCTACTATTTATGCCACGTTGCCACACTCTAAATACCTCGCAGTTCTTTTCCCCCTTCTGATGATTTCTTCTCACAGGTTACATTAGAACTGATTAAAAAAAAATCACTATTATAGAGCCCAAAATAGATTGTAATGGTTCCCCCATAGATTTTAAAGGAAAACAAATGAAATGAATAAATAAATTTTGGTTTTTGTATTGAAACTAATGAAACAAATATGGGTCTCAATGAACCAAATGAACAAACCAAAGCAAACTTTTTTTCTTCTGCACATCCTTACTACTAACCTTGTCGTACACCTTAGGGAGCTTTCTTCCACTTAATATTGCTGCCATACACAGACTTTCCACCTTGAGGGTCTTGCTGTCACGCTGTTTGCTATCGTACCCCAGACTGTAAATCTTTCAGTGTTCTTGCTACTCTGGGTACTACTTTGCACATCTTATGATGCCTTGGTGTGATGATGCTTTGTCCCATTTTTTAGTGCCTTGGGATTTTTCTTGCCACCTTTTCTACTTTGTATCCACTTTTTAGTGCCTTAGGATGTAGATGCCATTCTTGGTTCCACTTTGCCTCTCATGCTACTTTCTAGGAGTAATGCCACTATTGGTGCTCTTTTGAAGCCTTGAGGTGTTTTTCCCATTCTTTCTGCTTCTATGCTCCTTTATGGTGCCTTAAGCTATTTGTCACTTTATTTATTAGCATTTATTAGTCACTTTACAGATAAAAACTATCACCCAAAGCGATGTACAAAAATTACAAAAGCATCATAAAATCATATCCATTTAAAAATCAAAATACATGAACAAACATATAAGTGCAGCTCATCCTTCCACCTCCTTGCCTGATAAATCAAGTTCTGCCTAAAACCAAAAATTACTGATTTACAGACATAAACCAGGTTTTTATTCTCTTCCAAAATTTTATTAAATTTACCTCTTCTCTCACTTCCACAGGTAAACTAGTCCAAAGAATCTGGATAACATTGGAAAATGACCTTTAACCCAAATGAGTATTTCAATTTTTTTTTACTGAAGGAAGGCACAAATATCTTCCTGTAGAGCGTAAATTTCTTTTGCCTACATGCCATTCCAAAATACACCTCCAATGAATGAGAACCAAAGCCATTTCAGATTTTAAATGCCAACACCAAGTTCTTGAACCTGCATCTGTCCACAATAGGTAACCAATCCAGTTCCAACAATGGTTTGTCCTAAGTTCTGAGATTTTCTCCAAACCATTCAAGCAGCAGTATTTTCAATGAGTTGTAATTTACGAATCACTTTTCCCTGTAATCCCAAAAATATTGCATTACAATAATCCACCTGTAAAAGAATCAAGGCATAAGCCACTGCCTTAAGTGCTGTCAGCCTTAAGTAGGGTCTCAATTGCCTTAATTTCAACCTAGAGTAAGTATTGCATGCCACCTGCGAGAGATGTTTTTTTCTAAAGAGAATTCAGAGTCCAAAATCACTTCCAGAGGCCTTACCTGATCTTTAAGCGTTAACTCTAGTCCATTCAAACTAAGGGTTCCTGGAATATTGCCTGAACCAATTTTCAATAGCTCAGTCTTTTCTGAGTTAAGAACCAACTTCTTTTCAAAAAACCATTGAAAAATGGTATTTAAACAAGAATTCAGTCTGCCAATAACTATTTTGGGTGAATTTCCTAACTGAGCCAAAATTTGTAAGACGTCAGCAGAAATGAATGGAATAAAACCAAATGGCCGAATCAAATTACCTAATGGAATTAAAACAAATTAAAAAGAAGGGGAGATAAGGTAGAACCTTGAAGGACCCCTAAATTCAACTTACAAGAAGAAGAGAGAAACCTGAAAAGTCACTAATTTCCTACTCTGAAGAAAACTAGAAAGCCACTTTAAGACCTGACCCCCATTCCCTAAAAGTTCACAATGATATAATAAAACAGAATCATCCACAAGTTCAAAAGTACTAGAAAGGTAAATCAAAACCAGCAGAGTCATTTCACTCCTATTCAAATTAGGGAGACGTTTCTCACCCAAAGAATTAATCAAAGTCTCTGTACTATAATATTTCCCGAAGCCTTTGTGGACTTCATCTAACATGTTATTGTCAAATAAATAATCTGATAATTGGGAAAATACCATTTTTTCTAAATTTTTAGCCATGAAAGGTAAATTTAATACTGGCCTATAGTTCTTATGTTCTCTAGGGTCTAAATTCTCCTTTTTAAGGAGAGGAGTAACAATTGTCTTTTTCAAAATTGAAAGTACTTTGCTTGGATTTAAAGAATCATTAATTAAAAGAAACAAACCTTCAAGAACTTTATCTGGAAAATCTTTAACAATTCTAGCTGGACAAGGATCCAATAAATTTGTGGTTTTTATCTTACTCAACAACAAATTAAATTCAAATAAATGGTCTCAAAGAAGACTAGACCATCTCCACCAATGACCTTCTCAAATGACTCAGAATATTTTGATAAAGTCATATCTGAGTTCTGATCTTTATCTGTTTTATGGGGAGACATCACAGTGAGTTCTTCCCGAAGCAAAGCAACCTTCTGCTGAAAGAATCCTACAAATTGCTCACAATCAGGAAGATCATTTTTGTTAATCCTAAGTAGACCCTGAACAGTATTAACATCCTTGGATTACCACTAGCACGTGAAATCATATTAGAAAAATACTGTGGTTTAGCCAAAACAATACATTTGAAATATTCAGTATTAGCACTGATCACAATCTTTTTGTAAATCATATTTTTTCTATAACCTCTCTAAATGATGCCAAACTCTCTTTAGATCAGCTAACTTTTCTGAGAACCATGGAGATCTACTACTCTTCTCACTAAACTTTTTTTTCATTCACCATCGAGGCTTTCTGCATCCTCGCATTTAATAACCAATATAGAGTCCACATTATCTACTCCAACATCATCCAAATCTAAAACTAAATCCCCCATTTTCTCCAAACATTCTCTAATTTTAAAATTATCAACTTTTCCCAACTATTTACACTCTGAATTAATTGTGTCTCAGGAAAGAGTCACTTCAAAATGAAAATTTAAAAATAACAAAAAATGATCAGACCACACTCATTTTTCAGAGCCACTTTGCTACAGTCTATGTACCTTGGAGTTCTTTTCCCCATCTGATGTCTTCCCACAGGTTTCCTTAGAGAAAACCCTCATTTTGGAGCCCAAAATAGGCTGCAGTGCTTCCCTCAATGAATTTAATGGTAAACAAATTAACAAACAAATGGGTCGATACAGAATCGCCCGCTCTCCCGCGGACTTTACTGTATTTAAATTAGGCCTGGCGGTAAAAACGGGCAAAAGGAGGCGCTAGGGACACTAGCGCGTCCCTAGCGCCTCCTTTTTGACAGGATCGGTGGCTGTCAGCGGGTTTGACAGCAGACGCTCAATTTTGCCGGCATCGGCTCTCAAGCCCGCTGACAGCCACGGTCTCGGAAACCGGACGCCGGCAAAATTGAGCATCCAGTTTTCGGCCTGACAGCCACGGGCCGAATTCAAAAATTTTTTTTTTAACTTTTTTTACTCTTCGGGACCTCCGACTTAATATCGCCATGATATTAAGTCGGAGGGTGCACAGAAAAGCAGTTTTTACTGCATTTCTGTGCACTTTCCTGGTGCCGGAAGAAATTAGCGCCGACCTTTGGGTAGGCGCTAATTTCTGAAAGTAAAATGTGCGGCTTGGCTGCACATTTTACTTTCTGTATCCCGCGTACATACCTAATAGGGCCATCAACATGCATTTGCATTTTGAGGGCGCTATTAGGTGCCGCGGGTTGGACGTGCATTTTTCTCCCCTTACTGAATAAGGGTTAAGGGAAAACGCGCGTCCAAGAGGAGGCTAACAGTGCGCTCCGTCAGAGCGCACTGTACTGTATCGGCCTGAAAATAAATAAATGAGTATTTTTTTTTATTTGAAAAAAACCAATGAACTAACAAACCAAAATAAAAATGTCTCTTTACCTCCCTATCAAGTTATGAAGTACATACAAATGTGTGCATTCTGTTGTAGCTGTTTGGGAAAGTCTCATGTGTTTTGTATGCTACATTTAAGTTTTGTGAGTTTTTAATTTTTAGAAAATGAATTGGTATAGAATGTTATAGCATTTTAGGGCTTTTCTGATGTAGCCCAGATTTTCATTTATTATTCACGAGTTCCTCATGTTGCATACATGTATACTACAGACTTTTCCTAGAATGTGTCTAGTGTAGAAAAAAAGACTTCATTATCTACATAATTGGTCATGTTATAAAAATAAACTGAGTTAAAATAAGTATGTGGAAAGACAGAAATGTGTTTTAAAGCTGGCCAGCAAGCGGAGTTTACTTCTGCTCTGGAAGAGCAGTAAGTATTAAAAAAAAAAAAAAAAAAAAAAATTGGGGATAGGTTTAGTTTAGGGTTTGGGGAGGAGAGGGGAAGGGGGGGTTAGGGAACTGGGAAAAAGGCCAATAGCGTTGCCGCATATAATTCCCCCCCCCCCCCCCACATGTGTGAATGGGGCACCCACCCACGCATGCGCATGCCGATTTATAAAATCAGCGTGTCCATGCGTGCGCGCCGGGAACTGCATGCTCGCAGGTCTTAAAATCAACCCCATATGTTTTATCTTTTCTTAAATGAATTTTCCATGAATTTGATAGTTCCTCTGATATAATTTGGTCTGGACTTAGATATCTCATGGTATCAGACTCCGGTATAAATATTTGAGTTACTATTATTTTTTTGTAAGATGAATCGGTCACATGTTTTAAGTCAAGGCTCATCTTCAAATAGTTATACAAATTTTGGTGTACGAAATTTGAGTACCTTTTGCAAACCTATTGCAATGTTTTTTGAAATGTAAGTATTATCCATTGGAATTTTTTCAGTTCTCATCCTCAAGTATATGTTAGGCCTTTCATTATGCAAAGTGGTTTCAGCAACTAGAAACAAATAGGTTCTTCCTGCTCCACTGTTTCTTGTCAGACCTTAGTAAAAGGGGAATGTGCATAATTAAGGAAGACATGTCAGCTCTTTCAAGTCCTACATTCTTTGTAGATAGGTGGATTCCTACTGAGATACCTGCATAAAATTTAAGAAAGGGAAGAATGTGACTGATTCCATGCAAAAAGATGTGCTGTTTACTTCTGAACACTTTGAGTTTGGTGTTTGCACTTTAAGTTTCAATGCATCCGTGTCTGACAAACTTTCATGCATTCTTATTTTAAAAGCAGAGGTGCCAATCTGTCATAAGAGGATTAACATTTCACTTTGAAGACCGCTAGTAAGTCAGTCAACAGTTAATTTAGTCCAAACTAGGGGAAAAAAAAGTGCTTGGATTGAAAATCCTTTAAACAGTCAAGCTGATTTAGTGAAGGAATCCGTAGTTTGTAATATACTGAATGACAGCGGAAATACCAGAATCTTTAAGTAGTGGGAAGCAATCTGGCTGATCATGTACTAATTTACATTGAGTGATAAGGTAGTTGGTGACCATCAGTTAAGAGCCCAAATGAAGGAGCTGTTCTCTGGTATACATTTGTTGAGGATTGAAATTAAAATCCCATTGATAAGCATACTTGATGGGAAGGTATCTCAGGTTTTGGGGGGGAAGATGGAACTCAAAGCAAATGAGAAACAAGAACCTCAAGATTTATACGTTAGCATTGATAGGCTATCAAACAAATATATTGATTAGACCAGTATTTAGGGGTCTATTTTAAAAGGTGTGCGTCCATGTGCACACGTATTTATTAACATGCGCATGCATGTCATAAAATCCGTGGGCCGCACGCAGTGTGCCAGATTTTAAAAACCGTGTGGGTAGTGTGCGTGGGGGGGCTTTTAGTAGATTACATGCAGCAACAAAATCGAGCCTTCCCCCGTTTCCTTCTAGTCCGCTCCTATTAAGGGAACGGATTGGGAGGGAACTTCCCTAACCCCCCCACTTAAACCCCCTCCCTCCCCACTCCTTTAACCCGTCCAAGAAACATACTTTTTTTTTTTGTTTCACTACTTTATTGCTCCCCTGGAGCAGAAGTAGTTTGCGTGCTCTGGCCAACTGCCGGCACATGCTTCCCCCAGGACAGCAACTAATGGCCACTGTCCCAGTCCACCTCTGTCCCGCCCAGACCATGTCCTCGGCCCGGCCCCTTTTCAGGGCCCCGCAATTGTGCAAGTATCGTCACTTATGCGTGTGGCTGGACCCTTTTGAAAATGTGTGCAGGGCTCAGCCACGTACTTAAGTGACGATATTTGTGTGCATGGCCGATTTTAAAATTCGATCAATAGTGTCCTTTTCTTCCAGGTCCCCATATAACTGGTTAAAAATGTTGGACTTGGAACAGATTCCCTCCTTTCAAGACCTGCCTGCACTGGGAAATGTTCCCCATCTACCTACCCCCTTGCCCTATCCATTGGCAAATAATGACAATACATTCTGAGCCTGTGGAGCTAGGAAGGAGGTTACTATCTCTGCTTATCTCCATCTTCTGCCAACTACGCTGTGCTTTAGCTTGATGGTAGTGGTATGACGTGAGTTTGCCTATGTCTTTGATTTTGGTGTGATTTTTGTAGTTGCTATTGTGAGGATATTGACTTTTTTCCAGCATTGTAGAACAGGTTCTTGTGTAAAGTTTTAAGCTGAAATGTTTTCAGGGGGTCCTAATGTACATAAAATTTCTGTACAAAAAAAGTAAGGGAGATTTCACCATCACTTGTAAACTTTCCTAGATTAGTGAACTGCCTACTATTTAGGCTTCTGGAACTACTATAATTTATTTAATAAATTTGTGAATGGCTTTACAGGTTTTACAGTATGAAAAAAAAACCATCCATACATATATAATTCAGTACCTTTGGGATTAAATCACCTCAACACCCATTACTTAAAAAAAGCAACAACAAAAAAACAGGTCTTTACTTGGTGGCAAAACTGCATTAAATGTTTTTCTTCCCTAATTGACAAAGGGAGATCATTCTATAACTTATGAATTGTGATAAAAAAATGATTTGTTCAGCAACTTAATATGTCAATATACTTTGACTGAAGGAAGCTGGAGTTGATGGCAGTACTGAGAAATGCATATTTCTAGATGACTATTTCCAACATAACATATAACGGATTTTAGATGCACTGTGGGGTTAATCAGTCATCACTTTGCTGTGTTTTAGGTATTACATTTCAATCATGTTGAGTTGGAGGGCTTAGGATGGTTTTAGGGCTTTTATGCCTTCCAAAAAGAAGAGGTATCAAAGCCCCCATATAGATCTTTGCAAAATTTAGGCATTGCTGACCATCTCTTCCCCCCGCCTCTTTCTCTTTTTCAAGAAGAAACTGATAACCTGAAGATGACGGAACGTTCTGTTGGAAGTAGTCATTTTTAACCGCACAGCACTAGTAGAAATGGTTGTGATGTAGTACAAGACCGATGATCTTTGAAATAATATTAGTTTCAGTTTGAATGGACTACATAGCACCTAAAAGATATTTTCTGAACTTGTATAGTAATTGATGTATTAATCCTGTAGAGTGGTTAGTCCTCTTTCTTTATTCATGCTGCCCTGACACTGAAGCCTATGATGCCTTGTTAAAACCTAGTATTTCTTTGAGTGTTTTACATTTTGCTGGAGTCTCCAGAAATTTCACCGTCTGGTAAGCCATTTAATATAACATTTTCCAAAAAAAACAAGATCTCTCCAGAAAACCGGAAAACAATCTCTTGCATTGCTGAAATAGCCCTTTGCATGTATTTTCCCCCGCCCTCCCCACCTCCAATTTAATAAACCAACTATTTTCATCCGGCCTAAAGCATCCAGATTTGATGGTGAATAATTCAATTCAGTGTGCTTGCAATAAAGACTTACTGTTCTGTCCTATAAATCATTGCATGACTCCAAATGCTCATAACATAGGAAAGTAATATTCAGTGTGAAAGTCTGTGGTCTTCTCTTAATTCATTTTGATAATCATGGAGGGGGAAGTGTTTGAAAGGCCACTGAGAGTTATGTTGGAAATGAGATTCTAAATGTGTTTGAATTAGCATGATCACTCTGCTTAGTTGCTAAAGTGTTTTTCCAAAAATTGAATAAAACACTTAAATATGGCCGCAGGATCTCTGACTGTGTTACAATAATTATTGTTTACTAGACTTAATTTATAGACCTGTTTTATGGTCAAATTGCATTCAAAGCGGCTAAACCTGTTTTTCAATTAAAATAGTCCACAATTTAGAAAGAGAATAAAAGGATACATGAACAGCCAAGAACAAGGGAGTACAAGTATTGTCAGTGTATGCTAAAATAAAAATACCTTAGATTTTTAATGGTACAATTAAAGTACGTTATGCAAGAATACAAAAACTGGGTCTCTCTTAAATTAAAGCTGAACTGTTATATTGTGCTGTCGCACTGGGGCAACTTCATGCACGTCCAATAATTTTGAGGTTTGTTTCTGCTGCATTTTTCCTCTCAATTAAAACAATTATGCCTTCAGCCATATAACAGTTTGTTCATTTTTGAGAATTGGAATTTGGTGGTGATGTTTTAACTGCATTATGGTTTGAAGTCTCATGGATCAGATTTTAAGTTGGCTTTAACCAGACTTGGATTCACATAATGGTTTTCTGGACTGACTTGAATTTTACCTTCTTGGTTCTACAAGGTTTCCTAACTGCAAATGAAGTAGGAGGTAGGAATATTTTTCAAAGAAATTGTAAAGAATTTTCATTCCCACTCAAGCCTTTTCCTGCCATCCTAAATTTTTAATGCTCAGATTTGAACATTGTCTTGTTCTTTCTCTCTTCTTCATGAATACATATTTATATTTTGGTTCTCCTTGGAATGACCTTGCTTGACTATTATATTTTCATCATTTGTAAGAAATGAGCATTCATTAAAATGAGTGCCATGAGTGAAAATCAATATGGAAAAATTAATTCTGTACTTTTTCTTGGTATTATCATTCTTAAAGAAAAAAATTATGCTGCTTAACTATCTAAACTGATTAAATGGCGTTTTGCTTTCTATTCTACATTGTAGAGAGCACAGTGTGATGAATTGGACAAGATTGAAAAGCATGTGAGGACCTCAAAGGAGAAAACAAATGCTAAGCCTTTGGATAAACCTGAACAGTAAGCATATTCTAAAATTGTGGACACTTTCTGATACATATGTTGACATGGAAATGCGACTACTGCTGCAGCTTAAAATTTACAGATATAATGGTGCTGTCTACATTGGAATCCTTCTGATTAAATTCTACATATCTGTCTGATTTAACAAGGTAGAAAGCAAACCTTTTAAGAATTCAACCCTTTCCTTCAAAAGACATAAGAAAATAAGAAATTGCTATGCTGGGTCAGACCAAGGGTCTGACCCAGCATGGCATCAAGCCCAGCATCCTGTTTTCAACAGAGGCCAAACCAGGCCACAAGAACCTGGCAATTACCCAAACACTAAAATGATCTCATGCTACTGATGCAATTAATAGCAGTGGCTATTCCCCAAGTCAACATGATTAATAGCTGTTAATGGACTTCTCCTCCAAAAACGTATCCAAATCTTTTTTGAATCCAGCTACACTAACTGCACTAACCACATCCTCTGGCAACAAATTCCAGAGCTTTATTGCGCCTTGAGTGAAAAAGAATTTTCTCCGATTAGTCTTAAATGTGCTATTTGCTAACTTCATGGAATGCCCCCTAGTCCTTCTATTATTCGAAAGTATAAATAACTGATTCACATCTATTCATTCAAGACCTCTCATGATCTTAAAGACCTCTGTCATATCCCCCCCCCCCCTTAGCTGTCTCTTCTCCAAGCTGAACAGCCCTAACCTCTTCAGCCTTTCCTCATAGGGGAGCTGTTCCATCCTTTTTATCATTTTGGTTGCCCTTCTCTGTACCTTTTCCATCGCAACTATATCTTTTTTGAGAAGTGGTGACCAGAATTGTACACAATATTCAAGGTGCGGTCTCACCATGGAGCGATATAGAGGCATTATGACATTTTCCGTTTTATTAACCATTCCCTTCCTAATAATTCCTAACATTCTGTTTGCTTTTTTGACTGCTATAGCACACTGAGTTGACGATTTTAAAGTATTATCCACTATGATGCCTAGATCTTTTTCCTGGGTGGTAGCTCCTAATATGGAACCTAACATTATGTAACTACAGCAAGGGTTATTTTTCCCTATATGCAACACCTTGCACTTGCCCACATTAAATTTCATCTGCCATTTGGATGCCCAGTCTTCCAGTCTTGTAAGGTCCTCCTGTAATGTATCACCATCCGCTTGTGATTTAACTACTCTGAATAATTTTGTATCGTCCGCAAATTTGATAACCTCACTTGTCGTATTCCCTTCCAGATCTTTTAGATATATATATATATATATTGAAAAGCACCGGTCCAAGTACAGATCCCTGAGGCACTCTACTGTTTACCCTTTTCCACTGAGAAAATTGACTATTTAATCCTACTCTCTGTTTCTTGTCTTTTAACCAGTTTGTAATCCATGAAAGGACATCACCTCCTATCCCTTGACTTTTTAGTTTTCTTAGAAGCCTCTCATGAGGGACTTTGTCAAATGCCTTCTGAAAATCCAAATACACTACATCTACCGGTTCACCTTTATCCACATGTTTATTAACCCCTTCAAAAAATGAAGCAGATTTGTTAGGCAAGACTTCCCTTGGGTAAATCCATGTTGACTGTGTTCTAGGAAAAGGAGTCTAAAATAAAAGAAACTAAACAAAGGCCAGTTTTTATTGGTAAATTAGCAGACAAGCACTGACTACTGTAATGCTTTACTACTTGGCCTACCCTACACGACAGTAAGACCACTGCAAATATTACAAAACTCTACAGCTAGAATTCTCACTGGAAAAAGTAAGAGAGATCACATCACAGATACTCGCCACTCTACATTGGCTACCCATAGAACAAAGAATACAGTTCAAAGCTCTTTGCACAATACACAAATGTATCCATGACGAAAAAGCAGAATGGCTGAACACAGCCCTTTGAGTACATGTCCCACACAGAAATTTAAGATCAGCAAACAGAGCACTTTTAACCATTCCATCTGTGAAAACAGCAAGACTTACGCAAGTTAGGGGAACGTGCACTGTCCCTGGTCGGTCCCATATTATGGAACTCCATGCCCCTTGACCTAAGACTTCAGAGTAATCAAACTTTTCAAAACACAACTCAAAACCTGGCTTTTCAACAAGCCTTCAAGAAAGAGAATGACACAAGCAAATAAATAAGGATAAGCGGACATAGAGCACATAGTGCACAATTTCCAGATTCTACTGGAAATTAGTTCACCCCTATTTTAACTGTAGTCAAACCAACAGGATGAATTGCTATAAAACATACAATCCCCCAAGTAAATTTCTTTAAATGTAAATTCCTTATCACAAACCATATTATTCTTAATGTTGTTTGTTACCGAATAGTAATGGCACCATCTATGTAAATTATGATCTATATTTCTTTGATATAGGTGCCCTATTGTAAACCATTATGATGGTAAATAACTTAATGATGGTATATAAAAACTCTTAAATAATCTATTTTGGATTAGGATGACAGGAGAAATAAGCTAAACATAGGATTCAAAAATAGAATATATAATTCTATGAAGACAAGTGAAATCAGCAGTTTAAAACATGGGTGATGTCATTCAAAGCGTTCTTCAAAGAGTTAGGAAATTGCTTTTGAGCAGGTGATCCTAGAACTGCTTCAAGACAAGACATGGTTGTAGTTTCTTCACATCAAGAGGATGTGAGGTGATGCTTGTGCAGGGAGCTAGAGTATATCTGCAAGGTGCACCCCAAGGCACAAAAAGCTAGCTTATCTGCCACTCCTGAGCATCCCTCCTTTGAGACTTCTCATCTGCAGAATCAAAAATCTCCAGTCATATCCATGCCTCTGGAGGTTCACTCCAGTTGCTGCTTGCAGGTCGCACCCCACAGTAATTCTCCACCATCAATGCCACCTAGTAGTATATCCTAGCCTTTTGAAACCCTTCAGGCCATATCAAAACAGCCTCACTGAAGGGACTCTCCATCAACCTATAGTTCCTTATAGACATCATAAAAACAGCCCATCTGACACTACACCTGATAACACTGATAGTGGCTATCCCTTAAAATAAACCTAGAAAAACCACTAAGAAGATAAACTAGGTGCATTTGAGAGAGAATGATGGTGTAGCATATCTCACTGTTACTTCAGAGACCTGCTCTTCATTGTTTTGAGGATACCCCCCAGCTGATGTCATCACATACTTAGCTGTCTCAGATGATATGGCAACCAACCAGTGCTGTCAGGGCCCATGAAGTAGTCATCTGCCATTCAAGTATTTTATTTTTCTTGTGGGACATAGATTCTCCATTAAGAACCCATATATTGCAGAAGCCAAGATAAACCAGAGATGACAAAACATTGAGACCTTGAAAGTCTAACACCCTATTCATGCAGCCCTGATCCTTACCTATAATTCCTTTCCACCCATACAATCTTTGGTTTGACCCCTCATTAGAACATTTCTATTGCCTGGGGAGAATTGTAAATAAGAGTGAGATGGATTGCAATTTATGCTTATAAATGCTGGAGAATCAAGAAGGAGATCACCTACCTATTGTCTCTGATGGGTCTCTCCTCATGGATTTGGAGAGAATTTGATCAAGACTTAAGAATTCTGTTTGGCTATTCAAAGTTGCTATCCCTCGGGTGAAGGCTGTTGGTGATTAAGGAGCAGGTGGCAATTATGTTCTGCTACTGGTTGGTCACTCTGAGTCTGACATCTGAGATTCTGGCCCAGACCCAAGATAATTGCTGGATTTCTTCTGGGCTAGGACTTAGATCTCCACAGGTAATCTGAGCATCCCTCTGGGAGAGGATGAACAGGATCACCTTCCAAACCCTGCTGACTCCTTATATGCAGGCTCATTGTCATAAAAGGGCACACTGGCCTGTTGCTTGCTTTGGAAGTTATTCAACCTTCAATATGACCAGCAGCTTTTGTGTGTCCATGTGAGAGGTTCTGGTAGAAACCTATCAAAGCTGCTGTCTACTATCAAGATGTGATAGGAGCCTGGAACATGATCTCTTCAGTATGAGAATTCCCATTGATTGATTATGTGATTCTAAATGAACCTCAGCTTTGCAACCATATCTGATTGTGAGCATGCTAAAATCTTCCACAGTTTACCATTAGCTAATCTCATCTTGTGTCACAAGGGTCTGGGATTTTCTACAGTATGATAGACAAGAGTTGGGTATATCTTATGGGTCTAGAAAGCAATTCTTGCTTCCTATTGCGTGTTCTAGGAGATCAAAAATGCTTCATCGCCTGATCAGCACCATCCCCAGAGTTTCCCCACCCAGTCATCTGGATCTGCTAATCAGCACCAAGCCCCATGAATCTCTTCATCCTACCTATCTGAGTTATCTGTCCCAACATAGCTGCTACATGTTGTCAAAGTCAATACACCATGCACACCCTGGTCACCATCTTCTGCCCATGTGCAACCTATTAGGATGATGTTCCACCATTTGAGGGTGAGGACCTCTGGTGGCCAGCCTACTATTTCAAGTTTATTGTGAGACCTACCCAGGATCTAAGCTGGAAAGTTTTGCATGTTTCTGTCTCCTGCTCCTTCTGCAGGATGATGATATATCTGTGTTCCACACTTTTTTTAAAAATTTTGTGCCAGAGTTTGGCCCCATTTTATCTTATTACAGTTCTGGTTTCATTTCTTCTCATTTATTGTGGTCCATACCATATAAAGATGCCAAATACATAGGTTAAGGGACAGTCTCATCAACATTGTCATGCCAAATAAGACCAAAGGTCCATTGAGCCCAGTTTCCTTTCTCCAACAGTATCCAATCTGGGTCACAATTACTTGCCAGTTTTCGAAGAGTAAATCCATTCCTTGTTGCTCACACTCAAGGATACAAATATTCTGGCAATCTAATCACATATCACGAAATTATTAACATCAAATAACATATAGTGACATATATATGATCTCAATCTTTATTAAATCAAAAATTAACAAAACAATTCTCAGAACCTTACCACATCACCCCAAGGAATAGTCATCTAAAAAATACCCACTCTATCTCACACCTTAATCATACCCATTCACACCACTCACATTCTTCATACCACCCACCATTAAAATGCTTTCATGGTACACACAAATGTAAACCTCTTTACACTACAATCTGAATCTTTTCAATACAATTTGTTTATAAGCAGAGAAAATTCTATTGCACAAATTTTTCTTCGCTCAAAGAACGAAAATTCTTCAATCCTTCTTCATCTTCTCAACATGTTTCGCCTTCCCACTGGCTTCTTCAGGAGAACTTCTAAGGAATCTCCTACTGCTCATACATCATCAACACATTTCCAATGGGTTTCATCTATAACATTTAACAAACTGAATCAATATTACTTAAAATGTATTAACCCCACCAAACCCTTAAATTTTACCTTTAAATGTTGTTACCATTTTATTTACCTGAACGTCCCAGAAATTTCTTTCGGACGTACAACCAGGTATATCCCCGACTCTCACTTTTCGGCGTCTCTTGAACAAAATTTCTTAGAACGCCTCCTCGTATACCTTGTTATACTCTCCCTTTGTAAATTTGCCTAAAGTGAATCAAATCAAGACAACCAAACTAAAAAACCTCTTCCATCTCTTTTTTTAGCAAAGATTATAAACTTGCACGGTAAAGAATAAAGAAGGATTGAATAATTTTCGTTCTTTGAGCGAAGAAAAATTTGTGCAATAGAATTTTCTCTGCTTATAAACAAATTGTATTGAAAAGATTCAGATTGTAGTGTAAAGAGGTTTACATTTGTGTGTACCATGAAAGCATGTGAGTGGTGTGAATGGGTATGATTAAGGTGTGAGATAGAGTGGGTATTTTTTAGATGACTATTCCTTGGGGGTGATGTGATAAGGTTTTGAGTATTGTTTTGTTAATTTTTTGATTTAATAAAGATTGAGATCATATATATGTCACACTCAAGGATAAGCAGTGGCTTTTTCAAAGTCTACCTGACTAATGGTTTATAGATGTTTTCTCCAGGAACTCGCCCAAATCCCTATTAAGCCGAACTATGCTACATGGTTGACCGCATCCTCCAGCAACACATTGTACATGTTGATATTGTACATTGAGTGAAACACTACTTTCTCCAATTCTTTTTTTTTTTTGTCAAAATACCTTTTATTAACAGGGAAAGTGGTACATCGAAATAGCAAAAGCATCCCAACTGGGACCATAGAATACATGCAACGGACCAGTACAAACATAGGAGCATATTACAAAAGAAGGGCTCTCAATACCTCCAATCCCTGGCTTTTCAATTTTCTACCCACCCTCCCCCCCCCCCCCCCCCACCCCCTGACACCCTCTCTTCCCGCCCCGCACCATACACTCCACAGGTATACCTCATTCAATCATCAGTCACACCCTAACCTTCCTCATCCCCGCCCCCCCTCCTTTGACGACCAGTGCAGCATGTAACCATTGAGTCGCAGGTCATCCTGCAAAGCCTTAGGGAAGGCATCGAAACACTTAGCCCAACAGGCACAGTAGGTCTTGTCCGGTTGCCGCTTGCCAGCCAGAAAATCCAATCTCTCCAATTGCCCTAAAGAAGCCATTCTGCCAAACCAGGCAGTGATCGAGGGAGCTACCCTCTGTTCCGTCCACTCGGCCAAGACAGTTTGGCACGTCATCATGATAGCCACACGCTCAAATTTAGTCTTCGAGCGGCCACCAGGCTAGGGCCTAGGCGAGCCGCTGGTTAACAGCACTCGACCTGTAGTGTTGAGAGACGTTCCGACGCAAGCAACGACCACTTCCAAAACGTTCTTACAAAAGGGTTGGAGTAACAGACAGTCAAATAGCTGGTGGAGAAGGATACCAGCCACCCTTTTCACACTTGATGCAAAGGGGGGACATAGCCAGTTGCATTTTAAACCTTCAAACATCGTCATAGTAGAGAAAGTGTAGAATTTTAAATTGTACTTCCCGGAGGCCAAGATCCAGCAGCGTTTTGTATAGGGCTGCAAACCAGGCTGAAATCTGTTGTGCTGTGATAGGGGAGCTCAGAGCTGTGGACCACCTGGTAGCCAAGCGAGCTGCATGGCTAGCGGTGAGAAACTGTTGCCCCAACTTTTTCCGTCCTGTGATAGTGTTCGCTAAGCAGGCGGTGTCAAAGATGACATTTGAAAATTTCATCTCAGCCTCTCCACCACATCAGCTGTCCAGGTAAAAGATTGCAGCTGGTGGCGGGCTTGGAGGAAGGCATAGAATTGTTTCGTTGGCAAGTGGAAAGTTCGTGCCAGTGTAGCAAAGTCCAGCAAGAGATGAGACTCAGGGTCATACATGTGAAAGGCAAACATTACCCCTTGATTCACCCATAATTTAAAAACTGGGCCACTGTCCTGGCCAGGCAAAAAGTCGGGATTACTCAAAAAGGGAAGCAACAGGGACTTGACCCCACACATATTACTCAGCCTACGCACCCACCTTATACAGGGATTTAACAGCACTCTGGCGCTGTCCCGCTCTTACTTGGAGGAGGCTCAGTAGTGATAAGACTCCATAAGCCACTCCCCTATAAACCAAAGTTAGCAGGCCACGTTATAGAGCCGGAAGTCCAGTGCATTAAGCCCCCCCTGCTCTCTAGGGTACTCCAACACTGAGTATGCAAGGCGCGCGCGTCTTCCTCGCCATAGGAAATGCCGTATACTGGAGCGCAGGCACCAGATGTCACACCCTGTCAACGAGCAAGGGACCATGTGGAGCAAATAGAGAATTTTAGGCACCAACACCATCTTGACCAAGGCACATCTGCCAAAAAGTGAGAGCAGATGCCAAAGTGCCAGCTGTGACTGTAGCCTGGTAATACAGGGGGGAATATTTAGTGTGTATAATTGCTTCAAATCCCGCGGGATCCAGACCCCTAAATATTTAATTTTACCTGGAGCCCACTTAAAGGGGAAAGGTCCCCCCCCAACGTGTCCGGGAGATGAGCATTTAAAGCTAAAGCCTCTGATTTGGAATAATTAATTCTTAGGCCCGCAACCAGGTAAAATTGGTCAAACAGAGCAATAATAGCGGGTATACTAGTCCGTGGCCGTCCAACGAAAAGTAGAATATCGTCGGCAAATAGTGCCATTTTTAAAGGGTGCCCATCAACACTAATCCTGCTAATAGCTCGCTCCCATCTGATGCAGATGGCCAAGGGCTCCAAAGCCAGAATGAACAGCAACGGAGAAAGAGGACAACCCTGTCTGACCCCACAATGTATAGAAAAAAGTTCTGTAGGCAGTCCATTAAGCAAGATGTTGGCACTCTGGTTACTATAAAGGATCTGTAACCACTGCAAATAAACCCCCGAGAAACTGTACTGCTGTAATGCCCAAAATATATACTCCCAGGATAAAGAATCAAAAGCCTTTTCGGCATCTAGGCTAAAGACCAGTGCTTCTGCTTCTGCATGGTAGCTAAGGACTGCGCGTAAATGCTGGACGTTCCGCACCTCCTGACGGCCCACCACAAAACCCGTTTGGTCTTCGTGGATAAGACATAGTAAAATAGAATTTAACCGGGCCGCTAAGACTGAGGCAAGGATTTTAATATCTACATTTAGCAGCGATATGGAGATAGGATCCAACTCTAATTAGTTTTAAATATGCTACCTGATATTTTCTGTGTGTCCATTAGACCTTTGAAAGGATAAATAACCATCCCCTGTTTACTTGTTCAACTCCACTTAAGATTGTATAAACCTCTCTCATAACCCATTTCAGTCATCTCTTCTCCAGGTTGAAAAGCCTTATCCTGTTTAGCCTTTTTTCAGAACGGAGCTGTTCCAACCCATTCATCATTTTTGTTGCCGCCCTTTGCTTGCTTTTTTGAGATGGGGCAGGCAGAATTGTATACACCATGATCAATACAGAGGCATTATGATATTCCCAGTTTTATTCTCTATTTCTTTCTAAATTATTCCTTACATTTGATTTACTTTGGCTGCCACAACATACCACAATGCACTCTAAGATGTCGTTCCTGGGTGGTAACTCCTAGCATGGAACCAGGCATTTTGTGTACATAATCAGGTTATATATTTTCTTCTGTGATCATTGCTTTGCATTTGTCCACATAAAATTTCATCTGCCATTTAAATGCCCAGTCCTCCAGTCTCTCAAGGTTCTTCTCAATCCACTCATGTATTAAGAACTTTGAATAATTTTGTGTCATCTGCAGATTTGATCATCTTACTCATTACTCCCTTTTTCTAGATCACTTGTGCATCCGTTAAACAGTACTAGCCTCAGTACAGATATCTGGGGCACTCCAGTACTTTTATTAGGACAACTGACTGTTTTTAGTGGTAATCTGTGTTTTGTCTTATAATAAATTATCAATCCTCAATAGGACACTGCCTTTTATCCCAAGACTTTTTAATTTTCTGAGGAATCTGACATGAGGGACTTTATCAAATGCCTTCTGAAAATCTAGACACATTATATTGACCGACTCAGTCTTATCCACATGTTTATTAGCATCTTTCAAACATCTAGTAGATTGGTGGGGCAAGACTTTCACTTTGCTTAAATCCCTGTTGCCACTTTCAACTCATCGTATAACCATATTGGCAGTTTCATTTTCCTTTAACCTTTTTTTTTAATGCGTGCGCTGAATTTCGTCTGAGCTTCCAATATGGTATTTTTAAACAACCTTTTTCTCTTTGTAAGAACATAAGAACATACCATAACTGGGTCAGACCAAGGGTCCATCAAGTTCAGCATCCTGTTTTCCAACCGAGGCCAATCAGGCCATATGAACCTGTAACCAGTCCCTTTATTTTCTTTTTCTAATTTCCTCATTTTATCAGTCTCCACTTTTTAAAGTAAAATGTTCATTGTGAGTTTACTTTATATTCTCTCTCCAGTACGTATTGTCAAAATTTGATTGCACCTACTAGGAGTTTAGAGATGTGAATCGGAACCTAGAATCAGTTCCGGTATCGGATTCGTGGACTACTATTTTTCCCGCGGTCCAATCGTTGTTTTTTTTTTTGGGGGGCGGGGTTTGTTTTTTTAATCTGCTGTGCTGAGCCGATAACCCAAAAATACAGCTGACTCTTTAACATTAGTTCATTAGTATCCCCCCCACCCTCTGGAACCCCCCAACCCTCCAAAAAATTGTAAGTACCTGGTGGTCCAGTGGGAGTCCCAGGAGCATTCTCCCGTGCTCGGGTCATCGGCTGCCAGTAAACAAATGGCACCAATAGCCCTTTGCCCTTAGCATGTGACAGGGTATTCGTGCCATTGGTCAGCCCCTGTCAACATGGGGGTAGGAGCAATGGACGGCCAGCGCCATTTGTTTACTGGCAGCTCCTACCATGTGACAGGGGCTGACCAATGACACCGATAGCCCCTGTCACATGGTAAGTCAAAGGGCCATCGGCGCCATTTTGATTAGTGGCAGCCGACAGCCCGAGTGTGGGAGAATGCTCCCAGGACCCCCACTGGACCACCAGGTACTTAAAAAAATTTGGTGGGGGTTGGGGGAATACTACAGAACTAATTTTAAAGTGTAGGGTTGTGTTTTTGGGTTACTTTTAAGGGTTTAGATGTAAAGGAAACAAGAAGGGTAGAACATTCATAAATCTCAGTGTTAGAGTCCTCCAGGAATTCAAATTTTCAAAAACAGGTACTTGGGCAGATTGAGCCTGAAAGGTTTCTCCTAGGGCAAGCAGGATGGTAGTCCTTACACATGGGGTGACATCATCAGATGGAGTCCAGCATGGAAAACGTTTGTCAAATTTTCTAGAAACTTTGACTGCCACATTGAGCATGCCCATCATGCCACTATCCATGCGTTCACATGGGGTCCCTCTTCAGTCTCTCTTTGTGCAGCTTTCGCCTCATGGTTGTGGAGCTGCTCTCTTCAGAGCTTTTTCTGGTAGTTTTTTTCATTTGCTCAGTACTGGGTTCCTCTTCTCCCCCGTTGGTGCCTCCATAGGCGCGTGCGTGGTAAGTTTTCTCATTCTTTGCAGACAGTGGCCGCCAGTTCATCGACCACTTGCCGATTCTTTTTTATGGCATCTGGGTTTTGCCAGTGCCTGCGGACCATGTCCCTCACAGATCCACACAAGGTCTGTATCCTCTGCCTGGGGCATCGCCCGATGTCTGGGGGTGGTATTTTTGTGATCAAATGAACCCCAAGGGTCATCAGGTATGTTTGGATAAGTTGGAGAAGCTTTTCGGGTCCAAAAAGTCTGGCCCTTTGACTCCGGTGTCAAGGCCATGGGGAGCCGATGGATACAGATCCATCATTGTCCACTCCTCCGCTGGGGCCCTCTCTTTCTCGAGGGGCCAGAGATAGGCCATCATCGGTGTCATCGCTCTCCAGGACGTTGGAATAGTCTCCATCCTTGGCACTGGCTAAACAGAGTGCCGAGCACCAAGAGAAATCTTGGAAGCATCGCCACTGGTCACCATCGTCGAACAGCACCGAGCTCGGTTTGGCACCAGTGTCCACTATGTTACCCCTGGAGCGACCCCACGGAGAGGAGACATCAACCTCTATCAAACCCAGGAGTTCCAGGCTTTCCCCACCGATATCTGGTGCTGGGTACCGAGCTCCCTCAGGGCTCCAAGGGAGTTCTGCTGACTCCTCTTCCTCCTCCTCCATCATCTTGCCTTTGGCAGATTTTCAAGAGGAGCTGGACCACAGGGTGCAGCTGTGCTCCGAGCCCTTCAGGACATCGAACTGCCGGCTCCACTGGGGCCTCCTCCAGTGTCAGAGCCCACATCTGCAATGTTGGCACCACTGCTGGAGCACCTTGATGTCCTGCTGGCTGTTTTGCCCATGCAGCAGCTACCGGTGCCCAGGGGTCCCTCAATACCCCAGCGATCACAGAGACTTCCTTCCTCCAGAGTGATCCCTATTGTGGGTTCCTCCAAGGACGATGTGTTGTGGCCCGGGGTACTGTTGGAAGGCTTGTTTCCATGACAAGTTTTCCCTGGCTGTATTCCTGGTCCCTCAGGGACCTCGGTGCCTTTAGTGCTAAAACAGGCTTGGTTGGGGGGGCTCTCCACAATGGTCCCCATGGGACATTAATGAGGAGAATGGCCCCGTATGATCCCTAGGGCGGATGATACCTTGGAATCTTCTTTGGATGACTCAGGGGATCTTCCCTCGGACCCGTCCCCAACAGATGAGAGGCGCTGGTCCCGCCGGAGGATCTAACCTTTTCAGGTTTTGTGCAGGCTATGGCAGAGACCATTACTTTCCAGCTCCTGATGGAGGAGGATGCCAGTCACAAGATGCTAGAAGTTCTCCAGCTCATTGATGCCACAAAGGAGGTAGTAGATGTTCCAGTCCATGCCATTTTTAAGGAGTTACTCTTTTGGATTTGGGAACACCCCATCTCGATGCCTCCGGTAAACCAGAAGGCAGATGCGAACTACTCAGTGCAGAGGGGCTTAGGTTTTGAGAGGCGTCATCTCCCACATCAATCAGTGGTGGTGGAATCTGCCCTCAAGAAGGCCAAGCGATTCCGTATTCACATTTCTGTGCCTCTGGGTCGGGAGCATAGGGCATTGGATGCCTTAGGTAGGAAGGTGTACCAAGGCTATGCTAATCATCCAGATTGCTTCCTACCCAACTGTACATGACCCAATACACTTGAAACCTCTGGAAGCAGGTTCAGGAGTTGTCTGAGCATCTTCCCCAGCAGCAGCAGGAAGTAGTTGCAGAATAGGATCGCCCCCTCCCCTCTCGACCCTGAGTTGATCAGTGACACAAAATCATAAATCATCAAATGCATGTTGTCTTTCTTCACAATCAGGAAAAATGGAGCATCTGCTTTCTGGTGTGTAAGAGCATAACTATGTTCAATCATGGATTCATAGATTACAATCAATTATACGTATTGAACTCAATTCAGAATGGGATTTAAGGGTTTCTTGAGTTGATTTTTACGTCATTTATTGACTATTTCAGGTCTTCTACTATTTTTGTATAAGGTGGATGATTGAAATGTTCAGGTGGTTCTTGTGATTTGAACATGCTGTCAGGCTTGCTGACACCTTCACTTTCGAATTGTATATTATGCTTGATTGACCTGTCTTTTTTTTGTTCAAATTGTTACTTTGGTTCCCTTTGCTATTTTTGATTAATTATTGTGGGTAACCTATTGATTCTTTGGTGTTTCTAATCAGTTGAAGGATCACCTTGAGACCCTCCAGCATTTCTCGGCCAGTCCATCTGACCCACAATCCTCTGCCAGGAAATCCTCATGTCAGGGCACAAGGAAATATTATTCTCTGGCCTCACGTGCCCGATTGCAATAAATGGATTCTAGGGGCTGCTCTGGGCAGCAGCGGACCCCAGGCCTCAGAAGAGCCCTGCTACAAGGTTTTGACTGGCCGCAAGGGAGCATAAGCCCCTTGACCATACCCTCAATGTTGGGCCGGTTACAGTCCTTTGTGGACCGCTAGCCACAGGTTATCTGACCAGTGGGTCCTGTCCATCATTTGTTGAGGGTACAGGTTGAACTTCTGGGTGTCTTCCCCCCCCCCCCCACCCCCTCCTGTCGTGGGGCCAGTCTCTGCATCAGGAAATTCCCTGGATGGAGCTCTTCTCCCTTGTAAATGGCCAGAGCAGTAGAACATGTACCGCTATGTCAGCAAAGGCGGGGGTTCTACTCCCACTTTTTCCTGATTCCAAAGAGAACAGGGGGGCTGTGCCCCATCTTGTATCTAATGGCCTTGAACAAATTTCTGCAAAGATAAAAGTTCAAAATGGTCTCGCTGGGCACTATGATTCCACTCCTGTAAAGAGGGGACTGGCTTTGCTTCGTTGACCTAAAAGATGCATAGGCTCACATCGAGATCTTCCCCAGTCACAGGAATATTATCTGCAGTTCTTCGTGGATGACAGCCACTTCTTTTACAGGGTGTTGTCATTTGCCCTTTCTTTGGCCCCACGAGTCTTCACCAAATGCTTGGCTGTAGTGGGTGTACACCTCTGCCGGCTGGGGGTGCAAGTGTTTCCCTACTTGGACAATTGGCTGGTCAAAAGTACCACCCAGGGAGGGAGTGCTTCACTCCCTATGCTTGATCATTCAGGTGCTGGAGTCCCTTGGGTTTGTCGTCACCTACTCAAAGTCCCATCTCACCCCATTGCCTCAGTTGGACTTCTGTGCCCACCTGGACATTTCTTCCTCATTGTCAGGCACTTGCTCTGGCATCTCTGGCGAGTCTAGCTAGCCGACGGGTGTCAACCAGGCTTCTGCTTTGCTTGTTGGGTTGCATGGCTGCATCTCCCTGGGCTCACCTGCATATGCGGAGAGCTCAGTGGACCCTGTGATTTCGCCTCTCCAGACCTCTTTATCTTGGTGGGAAAGTATGCCCATTTTGGAGCAGGGGATTTCCTTTCAGCCCCCCTCGACCCAGGTTGTGCTTACTACAGATGCTCCCATCCTGGGTTGGGGTGTGCTTGTGGATGGCTTCTGCATGCAAGGTCTTTGGTCTGCCTAGGAAGCTCAGTGCCAAATCAACTTCCTGGAGCTCCAAGCAATCAGGTACATGCTCTGGGCTTTCCTGGATCACTTGTCCAGCCAGACTGTCCTGGTTCAGACTGACAACCAAGTGGGATCATTCCTTCTGTGTCAGGAGGCTGTCCATGCTCCGGGCCATATACCTGGCAAGGACTGAGAATGTCACAAGTATTCCCTGGACCAAGCAGTGGCAGACTGCATCTTCCACCTTTGGGAGATCCTGGACATGGACGTCTTCGCCTCCCTCTGCAACATCAAGGTGAGCCACTTCTGTTCCCTGTACAGGGGAGATGGAAAACCAGCCTTAGACACCTTTGCCCACCATTGGAGGCAAGGGTCTTCTGTATGTGTATCCTCCGCTTCCTCTGGCGATGAAGACTCTCCTGAAGCTCTGGCAAGATGGGGGGACCATGATTCTCATTGCCCCTAACTGGCCGAGACCTGTCTGGTTCCCGCTCCTGCAGGATCTCTCTGTCAGAGAACCAGTTGGTATGGGGACCTCCCCCAACCTGATCTTGCAGGATCAGAGCAGGCTGCACCATCACAACCTCAGGGCATTGTCTCTGACCTGGATTTTGAAAGGCTAGTTTTGCAGGCCCTTGACCTCTCTGACAGCATGCCTCTGGTCCTGGTAGTTTCTAGGAAGCCTTCCACCACGAAGTCTTCTAACCTGAAGTGGAAAAGGTTTTCCATCTGATGCGAGAGTCATGGCTTGGATCCGTTCTCTTGCCCTACTCTGAGGTTGCTTGACTACTTGCTGCACCTTTCGGACACTGGTCTGAAGACCAACTCTGTCAGAGTATACATGAGTGACATAGGGGCCTACCACTAAGGTGTTGATGGTTTGTCTGTCTCCATGCAGCCCATAGTGGGCCAGTTCATGTGGGGCCTGCTTCAGCTGAAATCTCCCCTGAGGTCTCCTGTTGTATCCTGGGACCTCAACCATGGTGTTGGCTTGGCTCATGTGAGATCCTTTCGAGATCCTGTGATTTGAAGTACGAGACCTGGAAGTAGCAACCAAAAAGAAGTGATCGGTGAAATCAAGCTGAGTTTATTAGATAAAATGGTGACGGTGATAGCCTGACTCTGGTCGAGTTTCGCTCATGTGAATGAGCTGCCTCATTGCACACGTAGATTGACTTTCACAAGTATACAATTGCAATTATGTAATCTTTAACTTTTACATATGCCATATTATTGGTTTAATATTATTTAATAACTCTTTTAGTAATATGAATCTTTTTTTTTTTTGTATGTGTTTGTTTCAACAAAAGTGAGTTGAATAACATTCCTCAACATTTTTCTCCTTTATATTCCCTCATCCCTTCATCCTTGTCTCCCCCCCCCCCCCCCCTTCATTCCTCTTTGTTTCTCTGCTCCGGTCCATTAACATGTACATTTGCAAAGACATCAGCAAGAACATCAAGAAAGACATATATCACAATAAGAACATAGGGTAAAATGACATATCACAACGTATCATATTGAACCATAGAGGGTGGGGGTCTAATACCAACAGAATATAATAAGAGTATTGCAGGTACATTAGCATATGAATACATCTAAAAGACTGCTAACAGTGGAAGGAAAGCTGAAAAGCATACCAGATAAGTATGATCACCCTGCGTGTGTGAGGAAGTGAGGATTGATTCCCTATAGGTGACAGGCGGAAGATGGGTAGGTGTCCTAGAATGTAATCATGGTAATAGGAATGATAATGGTAATAATGCTAATAGCCATCTAGGAATAATAATAGCATTAAAGGAGAGTGTAGTGTCAAGTTGAGGCTGTGGTTGGTGGCACAGTGGGTGATAGAAATGTTAAGAGTGGTTCCCATATTTGGTGATTTTCGGTAAATTTCTTCAGGGATGAAGACCTGGCAATAGCATATTCCAAGGAGCATAAGTGTATCATTTTTTGTAACCAGTGGTCGTGGCTTGGGCCTTGTGAATCCATCCATCTATCTAAGCAAAATAACTTTCTTGCCCATCAGGCAGGCTCTGCCCAGGAAAAGATGCACTGGGAAGCTCAGGGAATGGTATTGTTATGCGCCTGGTCCAAATAACCAGAAGTCAGGGTTGAGTGGTAAAGTGATATGAAGCAGTTGGGTGCAAGTGTTTTGTATGTGATCCCAAAAACCTAATACTAATGCGCATTCCCAGAAATAATGAAAATAGGTGCCAACTCTTTTAGTAGCATTTAGTGCAAAAATTAGAGGAGGTGATTCTACATTGAAAGGCACAGTCTGAGGTGACGTAAAGTTGCCAAAGAAATTTGTATTCTGTCTCATGGAGGGTGACGTCTGATAAGTTCGGGAGTGAGCCAAGCTCTTTTTTAAAGGTGTCATGCTGAGGCCATGTCATCCAACGCGCATGCAGTGTCTCTAAGAAAGGTAATGTCCTGCCTTTGGTCAATGCTTTGTAGAAATAGGAAATAGTAGAGTGTTGTCTTTCCCAAGGCCAAAGCCATTCGTATTCTCTGTTTGGCCCCTAGTTCATCATAGATCTTGGAATTGCTATTAATGAGGTGCCGAACTTGGAGAAATAGATAAAAGTCTATGGGAGTGAGTTTGTATTGCTGTTGCAAGGCCAGAAACTCTAGTTTCCCTCCTGTAGTAGGTTGGAACAGTTGGTATACATAAACCAGACCTTGCCTGTTCCATCGGAGGCAGCCTCTGTCAACCTGGGCGGAAAGACAGGATTGTTGGCAATACTTATCAACAAGGTCATGCAAGAGTGGTGGCCATAAATTTTGCACAATTGCAGCCAGGCCTTCTGATACGTGTGAAACAGTTCATGAGGCCTAATGCTGGAGAGAATTGCTTGTAAGTCTGCTTGTAAAAGGGGGTTAAGCAAAGGCACACCATACCAAGCTAAAAGGGAGGAGTGAAAAAGCCAGTCATGAATATAACGTAGACTGCATGCTAGATTGTACGACAGCAGGTCCGGACACCCAAGGCCTCCGGACTTCATTTATGAAAACATTGGGAATCCTTCTTAATAAGCCATATTGGCACCATTTGGAGAATATAAAGCCATTTTGAATAGTTGAATCCATCCTATCAAGTAGAGGGGTAGAGTCTGCCATCTGCTCAGTCTTCTGTGTGCGACAATAAGGGCTGTACATTTGCCCTATATAGATCTTTAATATTGAGTGGTATTCTGATCCCTAGGGTCTTTAAATCAGTTTGTACCCATCGTAGGCGAAATGTGGAGGGCCAAGCCTTTTGGAGGGTACCAGTCACATCAATGGCTTCAGATTTTTCTTTGTTGATTTTGAGACCAGCAAAGGTGTCAAATAATTTTTGTAGTAACTATTCAGATAATGAAGTATACAGGTTTGTGAGGAAAACTAACACATCTGCAAAAGTGGCTACTTTAAAGATATGCGGGTTGTTGCCGAAGCCCGAGATGCTATGCGAAGTGTCTATCTTCCGCAGTAGAGGGTCAGTCGATAAGATGTATAGCAGGGGCGACAAGGGGCAGCCCTGCCGAACTCCTCGCCATATGGGGATGTCGTTAGAGACCATCCGATTTGCTACAATGCGTGAAATGGGTGTGTCGTATAAAAGAAGTAGGTATTGCAAGAAGTCCCCCTTAATCCCATATCTGTGGAGAACAAAGAAGAGATAAGACCATGACACCCGGTCAAACGCCTTCTTTGAATCGAATCCAATAGCTAAGGCAGGGATGCTTTGGTTTTGACATATCTGCAAGGTAGTGATTGGTTTGATAAGGTTTGCTTTCCGCCCCTTGACAAATCCTACTTGATGCCGGGATATGAGAGTAGGCAGCAAGGTATTCAACCGTTTGGCTAAAAGTTTTGCTAATAGCTTAAGGTCATAATTAAGTAAGGAAATAGGGTGAAAGGAGGTGGGCAAGAGCGGATCATTACCCGGTTTGGGGAGTACCATAATGTGTGCTAGGTTGAAATGTGGTGGGAAAGAATGTTTGGCAAGGCCATCCAAATAAAAGGCCGTCAGTGGGGCAGCCACCTGGTGACACAAGCATTTGTAAAATATATGAGAACTCATCTGAGCCAGGTGACTTCCCGGGTTGCACCGAGTTGATTGCCTGTAGGACTTCTACATTTTAGATGGGCCTATTTAAAAAATCTAACTGTGAGGCTGAGAGGGTTGGGAGGTCCACCCCTTCAAAAAAAAAAACCAACATTCCTCCTCTTTCCCTTCATACAGGTCCACAGCATGTAGGGTTTCATAAAACAATCGGACACATCACATACTTCTCGTTTACTAGTGACCTATTCCCCTCTAGCGTTACACATGCGGGGGATAAAAGTCGTAGGCTTTATAGCATGTACTAAGTTAGCTAAAAGTTTCTCCGCTTTATTGCCATATCTAAATAATTGCTGTTCCCCTTTTTATAGGTGGTATTGTGCCCGCAAATGGATATTCATATTTAGTCGGTTGAGTATGCTATAGTACTGAGCCATATGGTGTGAGTTTGGATCTTGTTACATAGCAGCCTTTGCGGATTTTAGCTGGTCTCCTAATTCCAGAATAGTCCGGTTTAGGTTTTTTTTTACGTGAGCTGAGATATGAGATGATGCTCCCTCGTAATACTACCTTGCCTGTCTCCCAAAAAAGCTGAGAATCAGAGGAATGTTGTTGGTTATGAGTCGTAAAGTCTATCAACTGCTCTTTTAATATTTTAAATATTTTTGGAATTTAACGTCATCCTTGAGATAACTGGGGAACCTCCAGATGCAGCAGTATCCCGGTCAAGTTTAGAACAGAGAAGGAGGGAGACTTGAGTATGATCAGAAATCACCTGCAGTTCTATAGTAGCCTGTGCAACATCTGGGAAGGCAGCTTGTGATATAAGTATATAGTCAATACAAGAGAAGGAAAGGTGAGATCGTGAGATGTGGGTGTAGTCTCGTTCTTCCGGGTGAAGGGACTACCAAATGTCAACCAGTCCCAGTTGGTGGCAAAGAAACCATATGTCCTTCCCCCGGTCACCTCCTCTACTGCGGATTGGTGGACTCTTATCTAGAGAAGAATCATGCACACAATTAAAGTCCCCCATGAGAAAAAGTGTACCATATAAATTACACATTAGTAGATTACATAAATTAACAAAGAATATGTGGGAATATTCGTTAGGAGCATAGACATTGCAAATTGTGACGGGGATCCTGTTCCACTCCCCTATTAAGATGACAAAGCGCTCCTCTGAGTCCGCAAAGTTCTTAGTTGTCTGGAAATTTATTGCTTTATTGATAAGTATAGCCACCCCTGCCTTCCTACCCTGGGCCGCAGAATAGACACAGGACCCCACTGAATCGCAGGCAATTTCTCACTTTCTACTGAGGATAAGTGAGTTTCCTGAAGACCCACTATAGCTGGTTGTAATTTCTTAAGGTGGGATATAAGAACATAAGAAATTGTCATGCTGGGTCAGACCAAGGGTCCATCAAGCCCAGCATCCTGTTTCCAACAGAGGTCAAAACCAGGCCACAAGAACCTGGCAATTACCCAAACACTAAGAAGAACACATGCTGCTGATGCAATTAATAGCAGTGGCTATTCCCTAAGTATAATTGATTATAGCCATTAATGGACTTCTCCTCCAAGAACTTATCCAAACCTTTTTTGAACCCAGCTACCCTAACTGCACTAACCACATCATCTGGCAACAAATTCCAGAGCTTTATTGTGCGTTGAGTGAAAAAGAATTTTCTCCGATTAGTCTTAAATGTGCTAACTTCATGGAATGCCCCCTAGTCCTTCTATTATTCGAAAGTGTATCTTTTTCCTTTTGATAGGTGAATCCAGTCCGTTCACATTCCAAGTTATTAATTTAGACATAACGGCTTAAATTAGGGGTGTGATACTCAATAGATTAAGTAAGCGTATGATGGGAGTGGAGAGGCCCCCAGCCTAGCCCTAACCACACTGTCATAATCTGGATGCTCACGTGTGGAAAAACTCGTGTGATGCCTTCCAAATCAGTTGTCCAAATTGTATCAAAGGTGAGAAGTATGTAAATGAGCCCTGACATAACATACCAGTAACTGTGACGAAAAGACGAATTGATGTCATGACAGTACATTAGAATAAAGAGGAATAAAGCCTCGCGCCCTTGTCCCTCCCCCCCCCACCCCATCCCTTAACCGCTTCCAAACCCTTGGTCCATAACAAAGTCCTTGTTAAAGGAGGATGTGGAGTCATATGTGTCCATGTGTGAGGGTCAGTCTCCATACTGTGGTTCACATATAGTAAGAGTTCAGTTTGAGGGGTGTGTACCTTATGGAAGCTGGATGGTGTGTGAGCAATGCACCTGTACCTCCGGGATAAATCCAATAGGCAGTTCACTCTGTCTGGTCAGCGTTGAGTCTAGATGAGCCATGTTATAGGGTAAGGTTGCAACCGGGCATGTGTAAGATCAAGATCCAGTCTCTCCATGGTACAGATAGGCACGTGCAGTGGCAACTGTGGCTCTCCACTCGGGACCCCATACAGCCTTTCAGCTCCAGGTAGCAGGTGGTGTTAGCGATGTGGCTTTAGGCCAATCCTCTATCTCCTCTCGAAGCCCAGACCTTTTGCGCAGCCTTTTGGTGTCCAATAGGAGGGATCTCGCCGGGACCAGAGGGAGGACTCCGGTCCCAGCAAGTACCACAGGACCCTAGTACCTGTAGTCCCAGAGTAGCACCCACAGCTCTGGTATCAGAGCAGTCCGTTAGAGGCGTTCAGGTGCCTCGTGTTTGCGCTGTCCGGTCCAAGGCCATTGGTCTAGTCTCGCGATGTCGAGAGGGGGTCTTGGGCACTGACAACCAAAGAGGGGCCCGAGCTAGGAGCCACATATCTGTGCCTGACAGAGCTCGCGCTCCACTGTCTTTGTCTATAAACTTCTGAATAACTGGCGTGGGTGGGTATGCAACGTAGCGCGAGCCTCATGACAATCATTCTGGTTGTGCCCTTAGTAAGGGCAACTTGCACAGAGATAGGAAGTTTATAACTGATTTAGGAATTCTCCAGCTGTTTCAGGGGTTTCAAAAATGTGTGCTTGATCCTTGTGCCAGACCTGCAACCTGGCCAGGAATTGCAATGAAAATTTGATCTGCTTTTGATGGAGCATAGAATAGAGCCGGAAGAAACCCTTTCGTGCCTCAGACACCCGGACATAGTAATCTTGGAACAATCGGATCGGGTGTGTTTCATAAGCTAGATTTTGTTTTTTCTGAGACATTTACTAGATTTTCTGCTTATGCTGGTAATTTAGAAATTTTGCAATGACAAGCCTGGGCCCTCTGCAGGTTTTCTCTTTTCGCCCCAATTCTGTGCACGCGCTCTATTGCTAAACAGTCCTTCAATTCCGTGAGGTCTAGCGCTTCGGGTATCCAGGTCTCTAGCAGTGGCCCCAAAGCATGTTCATCTGAGAACCCTAAAAAGCGGAGGTTGGAACAGCGTTCCGATTTTCAAGATCGTCCAGCTTGTCTGAGTTCCCCAATCAGTTTTTCCTGTACCGCCATTTTAGCGGTGCAGGCAAGCAAGTCATCCTTCGGCACACTGATGCGGCCTTCTGCCTGTTCGATATGTGGATTGAGCACATCTAGGGTCAATTTTACCTCCGTGATTTGGGAGGCTATTGTGGCCAGTTTTTCGTCCAGCACTGCTTAGATGACATCTTTGATGTCTGAAATAGTGGCGGTGATAGCTGGGTTCCGTTTTAGAGGTATTGATTCCAGATGCCATTTTAAGGTCTGGGCCGCACGATTTCTCCTTTTCTCTCTTACCTCCTTTTGCTGACATTACTGGGTGGGTCCGCTGCATATAATGTTCTATGGACATATGATCTTATGTTTAGTGAAGAAAAATGGGTAGTTTCCCAGCGAGGTAGGAAGGATTGCAGGTGATGAGCGGAGCTGACCCTCAGAGCCTAGACAGTTCCTCTTGCCTGGCTCATCACATCACGTGACTCCCTAGTAAGATGAATCTTATGAGATAGTGTTAATAAATGTACTTTTCTAGTATTGTGCCAATTTTCAATTTCATATATTCGATACCATGCCACCCATTAATTGATTATTGAACTTTCTTGTATCTCTGCAGTTTAATTCAATGTTTCTATATGTTTTCTATATTCACCTCCAAATTTCAGAGAATTATAAACTCTTGATTATCAATAAGGATCATCCTTACATATAATCCTGCATTTCTGATTCATATCTGAAGGTACATAGATAATTGTTTCAATTATAATATGAAGACAAAGGTTTAACAAGAATGTCTGTATATTTTTTATTTAATGATTGTACATATATTTGTGTGTTTATGGATGTGTATGTTTTATTTAATTATGATTTGCTTTTTATTTTGTGTTTTTATATATATTAATGTCTTTTTTTATGTAGGTTTGACTTATGAATGTTTTTGATTCATATTTTACTAGCCCCTGAGGCAGCTCATTCGCATGAGCAAAACTCGACCAGAGTCGGGCTATCACAGTCACCATTTTATCTAATAAACTCAACTTGATTTCACAGATGGCTTTTTGGTTGCTACTTTTCAATTTGGATCGGCTTCCGTGTTGTTTTCCGAGACCTGGAAGGTCATCGTCTTGGTTGCAGTCACTTCGGTGCACAGGGTCAGCGAGCTTCAGGCATTTGTGACACATTCGCCCTACACTAAGTTCTTTTATGATAGGGTGTCCTCCATACTCACCCTAAGTTCCTGCCTAAGGTGGTGACTGATTTTCATCTTAACCAGTCAATTGTTTTGCCCATCTTTTTTCCCAGGCCTCATTCGCATCAGGATGAATGGGCTCTGCACAGCTTGGATTGGAAGAGGGCCTTAGCTTTCTACCTTGAGTGGATGGCAGGTCATTGGTAATCCTCTCAGCTTTTCATTTGTTTCGATTGGGAGATATGGTTACCAAGCAAACACTGTCAAGCTGGCTGGTGGATTGTATTTCCTTCTCCTATGCACAGGCAGGTCTTCAGCTTGGAGGCACTTCAAGGCTCACTCAGTCAGAACCATGGCGGCTTCAGTGACCCACTTGCGAGCAGTCCCGTGGCAGAGATCTGCAAGGCTGTGACGTGGAGTTCTCTCCACATGTTCAGTGCCCATTACTGTGTGGACAGGGATGGCTGACACGACAGCTCTTTTAAGCCAGTCTATCCTTCAGAATCTTTTTTAGCTATAGAACCCAACTCTTCTGGACTAGGGCCCCTTTTTCAGGTTTAGGCTGTATCCCTCTGTTCTCCACAGCATCAGAGTTGTGCACTGGGGAGGAGAAATAGCCTAGTGGTTAGAGCAGTGGACTATGAACCAGGAGACCAGGGTTCGAGTCCGGCTGTCACTCCTTGTGACCTTGGACAAGTCACTTTACCCTCCATTGCCTCAGGTACAAAAACTTAGATTGTAAGCCCTCTGGGGATAGAGAAATACCTACAGTACCTGAATGTAAACCGGTGTGATATCTCAACTGAAAAAAAAATTATTTTTTTATATAAAAATAATAATAAATAAATAAACTAGTTTAGGTGCCTGTAGATTTACTAAAGTTCAGGAGCAGCCTGTAGCTACATATTCACACGTATGAGGACTACCATCTTGCTTGTCCTAGGAGAAAGCAGAGTTGCTTACCTGTAACAGGTATTCTCCCTGGACAGCAGGATGTTAGTCCTCACGAAACCCACCCGCCACCCCACGGAGTTGGGTTTCTCTTGTGTGTGCTTTATTTTTTTCATAATTCTATGTTACGAGACTGAAGATGGGACCCCACATGGATAGTGGCATGCTCAGTGTGCTAGTCAAAGTTTCTAGAAACTTTTGACAAAAGTTTCTGTGCCGGGCTCCATCTGATAATGCCACCTCATGTGTGAGGACTAACATCCTGCTGTCCTAGGAGAACACCTGTTACAGGTAAGCATCTCTGCTTTTCTGAAGGAACTTTATAAGCATCAAAATTTATTTATTAGTTATTATTTAAGGCTTTTATATACCGGCTTTCTTGATACAAATCAAATCAACTCTGTTTACATCGAACAAGCAGTTAACCATAACCAATTAACAAAAGACAAAATTTGATGAAGCATAAAGTTACATTATAACAAGGGAGCAAAAACTGGGGATAAGAAAATAAAGGGGGGGAGAACAGAGATAGTATACTATATACAGGTGAGGGTGTGGGAGGGAGGCAAAGGAGCCAATGTCGTTAATGACAATTTCAAGGGAATATTTTCTCAAGATGCAGTAGGAATCCTCCCCAACTACCTTTGGGAAATTAACAAAACGAAGATTTAGATGCTTGATATGATTCTCAAGATATTCCAATCTACAAGACAAATTATTTCTATCCTTAACCACCGTCACATTAAAGGCTTGAATATTCAGAATAGGATTTTCAGAAGCTATAACCTGGGATTTTAATTCACCAAGCTGTAAATCATAATTTTTCCCCATAGTGTCAACTTTACTTGATAGGTGATCAATTTTTATGTTGCAATCTTTCAAGGAAACAGCCAAAGCCTACTATCAGGTCCCATATGGCATCTAGAGTGACCATGGCCAGCTTAGTTGGTAAGGAAAAGGACTCATCAAGAGACCTAAGAACAGAGGTACCTGGGACTTCAATCGCTGTCGCTTACAGCAATATCCAGTATCCACCGGCTTTTCCTGGCTCTCAACGGGAGAAGAAGAGGCCAAACACGCAGCCAGACCAGAACTTCCTGAGTCCTCAAACACCGGAGTAGACAGTGGTGGCTGAGACAGCGAAGCTCCACTCTGACTCCCTCCCCCCACCCCTCCTGGCACTGACAACACGTAATCTCGTGGTGCCAGGGTCAGCAGTGGAGAAACAGC